>NC_064627.1:434576768-435201768 GCF_023864275.1 Schistocerca cancellata
CTGTGTGTGAAGTGTGATTCAACGTACGCATCTGGCACGGTTCATCTTCAATAACACAAGAAATTTTAAATATCATTTATACTGAAGTAATTAAAGAAAATAGAAATACTATAATTACGCAAGAAAACCAGAATTACACTCTAATCCAAGAACACAAGCCAGATGATTTGTTGACTGAACCTGTAATGACGCATTATTCAAGACATAGAAATAATGAGAAAAAAAGCGAGTTTTGTTACCTTCATATATATTGACGAAAAGCACTCTAATCATTACAATATCTCCATTGGAACAACATCTGCTGTCTATCCCATCAAACAACTGCATAAAACATGGAACAAGCACTCTCTACTACGACCTCTCGACAAGCACTGCACTCCGCTACTTCTCAATAATCACTGCCAGTGGAGGCGGCGGAACAACACACTCTGGCGCGATCTCTGGCGCTGTGACTCAGTGTAGCCACCTTTCATATGCCCTTCCTCCACGGGCTAGAATTTGATGGTATTTTTGCCAGCATTGGTGGTGAAAATACCACCAAATTCGTCCAAAAAAATACAAGCAAAAATAAAAGATAATATTAATACGTAAATATCACATAACTAGATAAAATTTTGGCTTTGCACTGACCTTTCAATAACCTAATATATAAAATACAGTAAGCAATACAAATTCTTTCATACATGTGACTTTACATAATAGTTTACACAAGTATTATGTGGTTAAACAATTCAATCAATAGCGTCAGCAATGACGAATATGTGCAGGTAAGGGTCTCATAACTTTTGACAAACAGTAATACACAAAAAATCAGTTTATACAAATATTCACATAAAATGCTTTCACAAGAAGTAGTTGACAGTTCCAGCAGTAGCACCCAGCAATGGTCAACAGGTACAAACAGCAAGAAGTAACATCATTTCAGTAGAAACAGTTCTATTAGTGGCACCCAGCAATGTTGAACAGGTGCAGACAGCAACAAGTGACATCATTTCAGTAGAAGCAGTCCATCAGTGGCACCCAGTAATGTTGAACAGGTGCTGACACCAAGTGACATTATGTCAGTAGAAACAGTTCCATCAATGGCACCCAGTAACGTTGAGCAGGTGCAGACACCAACAAGTGACATCATTTCAGCAGAAGCAGTCCATCAGTGGCACCCAGTAATGTTGACAGGTGCAGACACCAACAAGTGACATTATTTCAGTAGAAGCAGTTCCATCAGTGGCACCCAGCAATGTTGAGCAGATGCAAGTAACAGTCCATAATATTCACTATCACTAATCACACAGTTCATCAGCAGAAATTAAACATTTCTAAGCGTCACACATCAATAGTGAACAGATGCAGGTGTGAACAACAGTTTGAATGCACACACAATTGCTTTTACAAAATTATCATCAATGCTCTTACACTAAACATACAAATTATAAGAAACACACAAATGGTATCAGATAATTCTCATATTAACTATTACAAATGCACAAATATCAGTAGACAATATTTATGGGTGTCAGTGCAAGCCACAACAAACAAGTAAGATAATGTGATTCTTGAGTTTCTCCCGGCGTATTTGATAATCAAAATATCCACGGGTATGCTGCCGGTCTATAGTGTCCAACGGGCACAATATTTCGGCGATCAAACATGTCGCCATCATCAGGTGAACTGACGGACAGAGCACCTGTGAACGTACCGGCACGGAGATCCGTACGCTATGGCTGCTCAGAGGGAACTGGGTTCGGTCGCGGCGGCGGCCGATTTAAATACTGGAACAGATTGCGACGGCGTCTGAGATGACGTCGGTGTGATGGCTCTGTCCGCCGTGGTCGTCACAACTATACGTCTGCTCGATTTACTCTTGATTAACCCGATCGCTGGTTCCCAAGCCTTGCTAAGATTATAGCCAGTCCCGGTTTATGAGGTCGTCATTGGTGCGAATTTCGATGGCCTCTCTAACAACGCTGTCCCAGTATCTCGACGTCTGTACCAGAATCCTCGTGCGGTCATACTCCAGTAGTGGAGTATGACCGCACGAGGATTCTGGTACAGACGTCGAGATACTGGGACAGCGTTGTTAGAGAGGCCATCGAAATTCGCACCAATGACGACCTCATAAACCGGGACTGTGGCTATAATCTTAGCAAGGCTTGGGAACCAGCGATCGGGTTAATCAAGAGTAAATCGAGCAGACGTATAGTTGTGACGACCACGGCGGACAGAGCCATCACACCGACGTCATCTCAGACGCCGTCGCAATCTGTTCCACCGCGCGACCGTGGCACTGGGCGCGGACGGCGGAGGGAGCGCGCCGCGGGCGGAGGGTATTTAAATCGGCCGCCGCCGCGACCGAACCCAGTTCCCTCTGAGCAGCCATAGCGTACGGATCTCCGTGCCGGTACGTTCACAGGAGCTCTGTCCGTCAGTTCACCTGATGATGGCGACATGTTTGATCGCCGAAATATTGTGCCCGTTGGACACTATAGACCGGCAGCATACCCGTGGATATTTTGATTAAGTAAGATAATATTTAGGAGATATGTTGGGACGAATTATCTGGGATTATAAAAGGAAAACACACAAAACACACTCACTCATCTTTCATCCACAGTAAGTGCTACTGTGTAGGTGAATAGTGTTAACTGTGTAAATTCAATTCTGTCAAAATTTTATGTTCAACTTGTGTATCAAGTAGTAGTGGCAGCAATGTATAACAGTCAATAATAGTTAGTCAACGTCATAGTCATGTCAAGACCAATGTTTGCCAAGCCAAATCAAAATGTACGGTTTCTGAACAACTGTCAGTGTGCCAAGATATGCAATTACTTCCTCTCTCAAAAAAAAAAGTATATACTGCTTAGTGATTTAACAAAGTGTGTGTGTGTGTGTGTGTGTGTAGACAATCTTCCTTCTACTTGAGTGTTCTAGTCTGCCATCTTCATCCTCCTTGTTCCATATAGACCAACAAAAAAATATGCTCCTCACTTACTTTACCTCTTATCCACTAAAACTCCAATAATCATCAGCATCACATAGTGTCAATACTTCAATAATACCTCTTACTTCGATACATATAAACCTTATCATCAATATCATCAATAATACCTCTTCAATACGTCGATACATATAAACCTCAGCACCAATATCATTTCACTTCCATAAGAACTCTTTCCTCTAGTCAGTCTTCTCGAACAAGTACAGATAAAATCCTAGTGCAAACTTCAATTCAGCATCCCATACAATCCGAAGACACAGTGTCCACACACAACCTCTGTGTAATCCATCTGACCCAAATCTTCTATTCATTATGAATCATAAAATACATTTTGGTTACCTTGTCCATCATTAATGAAAGAAATGCATACATGACCTCTAACAGACTTTAGTTCGAAGAACTCTCAGTAATTAAGTACGATTACGGAGTGTGAATGATCATAATATTTCACAGTGTGTACACCACTTCAAGCATCATGGCAGAAGCAAACATGTGGAGTATTTTTTGTGTCAAGTGTCACTTGCTATTTCAAATGCTCACGAAGAATGCAGTGTAATAGCTGTCAATCGTCTAAACCTTGTGTTGGTATGTCATGTCGTTAGCTTCCTTCCTATTAGCATAACTTTATACAGCTTCCATTAAACCTCCAGCTCATGTGACTTCTATGAAGTTTCTTGTACTAATGTCGTTCGTCGACTTATAGCAGTTCATTTTCTCATCTTAAAAATATAAGGCACTGAGCGTAAGCAAAACATGCAATAGCGAGTAAATATACCAGTAGAGAACAGAATGTCAACAAGTGGATGCAGCACAATTCCTACAACGAGGCTCTGCCAAGCGAACAATCTATAATTAATACCATAGTGTGACCTAAACTCGATGTCTGTACACAGTACATCAGCATTTCTATATACAAAATTAAAGAGTAGTTATGACAACAAGCAGAAATGTATAAATATGCAATCCATACACAATGCAGCAAATATGTATCTTACATAATAAAAAGGTCATTAGCATCGTATCAGCATAAGGAAATAAATGTTCATATGTAATCTTAATAAGTAAACATGAAGGCGTAAGCAGATAAATCACAAAGTATATCTTACATACATAACCATATGAGCACGACTAATCAGGTGACAATTATAATTTAAATAAATAAGCACAGCAGGCACATAATTAAAAAAAAGTGACATCGGTGAAAAAGCAGTGCAGCCAAGCGATGCATAACATCACTAAGTAACAACCCTGTTCATTAATCAATCATTGTCAAAATCAGTTAATGTACGCAAGCACGTCGCTTCACAAGTAAATTCATAGAACATGAAATTTAGTACAAAGTATGAATCACGTAATCGGGAGCAGCAAATTACGTCTAAAGTACGTACCTAAGTGGAAATATGTTACCTGAAAAATAAACTCAATAGTTACCTTTTTGGTTTATTACTTTTTTTTTTTTTTTTTTTTTTTTTTTTTTGAAATTACATTCTTCCTGAAATTTTCTCGATAGCAAGTCCTCTTAACGTCTGACACACACAGAATTTACCTGAAGGTCTTAAATATTTTATACAACCGTATCCTGAAAAATACTGAACTACTGAACGTTAGTAACATAATTTATCAAGTCACTATAGCTTTATACTGAATTTAATCGGAGAAATTATACTGTGTATTTGTTTACGGCTGTCAGTGCATTCGCACTGAGCGCTCGATCAGCTGTAGGCGCGTGACGTAGGAAGTAATTGTTTGCGGTCAACGACTGCCTTGTGCGGCACGCAGACTTCACTGTTGCTTTGAGTATCTGCCGCCGCCGGAACACGGCGCGGTACCCTTGCATTCTCTGTGTGTTTACGTATAACTGTTGATGTCTCAAAAGTATGTCATTCCACAAAAATTTTAACGTTCGATATGTGATGTATTCCCTTAGAGCGCCGAGATTTAAGAGTTTCTACTTCAACAGTGTTATCATGAATAATTTTGCGAATCCTATATGGACCGTTATAAAGCAGAAAAAATTTGCGACAAGCCTTTTCCTTTGTGAGACAAACGGTGAGATTTAATTAACACCTTCTGACCAACTGACAAGATTTTTAAACGACCAGGACGTTTCGCTGATTTCTCTCTTCTAGCAGTCGCAGATGCAATATTTTGCAGAGCCGGGTTGACAACTTCAGAATGCCGCAGTTTCCGTGTAGGCAGAAAATGAACGATTTCAGAAATGCGATTTGTCGGTGCTTTATTTTTAATATTAATTTAGGCGGTAAAGAAGTTGAATCATTAGGGAGTTCATTCAGAATGTTTTGAAAAGTATGAAGATATTGATCCCACGTTCTGTGATTCTGATGACAATAAAGTCGACACAATTTATTGATTACCTTCATCCATCTCTCTGAAGCATTAGATTGAGGGTGAAAAAGTGAAATTAAAATTGGTTTAATCTTACGACGTCGTAGAGTACGAAGCCAAATTTTAGAGCGAAACTGTGATCCATTATCTGATATAACCTTATCAACACGACCCACTTCTTTAAGAAAATGTTTGATGAAAGCGTTAGATACTGAACGAGCTGTTGCTTTGCGTAAAGGTGTAAAACACACATATTTTGATGTCAATTCCACTGCTACCAAAATGTACGCAAAACCTTTAGTAAAAGGAACCACTGGACCGAACAAATCGACTGCAGCTATGTCCTTTAATTTCGCAGGAATGATAGGAAACAACGGTGCTCTGTGAGAAGTAGTTGGCTGCTTAGCCTTTTGACATAATTTGCATTTTGCAAGAACAGATCGAATACGTTTTTCCGTATTACTGAAGTAGCAATTTTCTCGTAATTTATGAAAGCATTTTCTGGGACCAAAGTGTGCATAACTGAAATGTGTGTACCAAATCAATTTATTAACCCACTCATCAGGAATACAAACTAACCAAACAGAGTTGTCGACCGATTTTCGTTTAAAAAGAATATCATTGCGAACTAAATATTGCTGTCTGATCGCTACGCTTTCCTTTCTCCTCCACTTCTCCTTAATGTCCTTCCAGATTGGATCCTTATTTTGCTCCTTAGCGATGTCCTGGAGCGAAGAAGAAAAAATTCTCAAACGCAACACCTTGAATATACATCAAACAGTAATTGTTTCCTTTGCAGTCCTCTTCAGCACTTTGTTTCAAACCCATAGGTGCACGTGATAAAGCATCAGCAACAATATTTGAAGAACCCTGTATGTAAACAATACTAAAATCAAATTCCTGTAAGTACAGCGCCCATCGTGACAATCTTCCATGAGTTAATTTTGTTGACATAAGAAATTCCAGAGCTCGATGATCGGTGTAAACATTAGTATGTCTGCCAAACAAAAAGATGCGAAATTTTGTGAAGGCCCAAACAACAGCCAAGGCTTCAATTTCCGTAATCGAATAATTCTTTTCTGATTTAGAGAGAACTCGACTTCCAAATGCAATAGTTTTCTGTACTACAACGCCGTCTTCTTCTATCTCTTTAAATAAATGTGCACCTAGGCCTTTGTATGATGAGTCCGTCGCCAAACAAAAATCTTTAGATAAATCCGGATGTGAAAGAAGTGGAGCAGCAACTAAAGCATCACGAAGTTGTTCAAATTCTGACTAAGCTTCCTCATCCCAACACCAATTAGAATTCTTTCCAGATAGTTCACATAAACGAGGTGTGGCCGAATCGTCCAATCTAACAAAGCGTCTAAGAAAATTACAGACACCAAGGAAACTACGAACATCACGTTTTGTGGTAGGAACAGCATAATTACGAATAGCATCTAGTTTCTCTGGATCAGGAAGAATACCTTCAGTAGAAATAATGTGACCGAGAAATTTCACCTGAGAACGACCAAATTCAGATTTTTCCAAGTTCACTGTAATGCCAACTCTTGCAAAAATACGTAATAATGAATCCAAAATTTTGTTGAGCTCACTCCAAGAATGTTTAGCAAAAAGAATGTCGTCAACATATGAAGTAATATGGTCACGAAGATAAACAGGTAAAATTTCGTTTAAGCTACGAATGATTGCTGCAGAAGATACAGTAAGTCCAAACGGTAATTTCCGAAACTGGTAACAGTTACCAAAGGCTAAAAAGGCAGTTTATTTTCTACAATCAGGGTGGAGTTCTATTTGCCAAAAACTTTCGCGCATATCAATCGTGGATTAAACTTTAATTCCATGGAAATGTTGAAGTTCATCTAAATTTTGTGGGCGGTCAGTTTCAGGAATGATGATATTATTTATCTGTCTGGAATCCAGAACCAAACGAATTGACCCATCCTTTTTAAGAACGACGTGTAATGGGCTGGTATAAGGACTGACTGCTGGCTCAATAATGCCCTGATCTAACATGTAGTTCACTCTTAACCTTGTCTCTGTAAGCCAAATGAATAGCGTACGTTTCCCCCCGAAATGGTGTGTGTTCTTTTACTTTAAATAAATATTGTAAGCCTTGTATAGTTCCTGTGTGATGACTAAATACTGTAGCATGTGAAGTCAAAATGTGGTGCAGCTCTTCTCTTGCAACGTCATCTGGCACTTCAGCTTTCTTAACCTTTTCATTAATTAATTCTTCGCTATTAATTATATCATCCATCGCGTCTCTGTATCTAATGTCATTGTCATGAATAAACACTGTCATCATAATGCTCAACGAAAACATCAGAAGTAAGAAACAAACATTTTGTATCTGATTCAGATCTTGCTAAACACTCGAAAAATTTCAAACATTTCGGCATTCCGGCAACAGTCAAATTCACACTTCCTTCTTTAAAGTTCAAAATTGCTTTATGTGCGTTAAGAAATTCCATTCCTAATATAATTTGTGTGTGTTGAGTAATGGAACAATAATAAAATTAGCAGAAAATTCGTATCCTTGACAAATGAAATTTAAGTTGGTCTGTTGTTTGACCACCACACTTTTTCCAGAAATCGCTCCTCGAATTGTAGTTTTAGAAACAGGTAACACAGGACAAGCAATAGTTCTTACACATATACGAAAAACTGATTCACTAATGACATTCAATGGGCTCCCAGAATCTAAAAGTGCAGTGAACTTATTCTTACCCACACATACTTCAATAACAGGATGTAAAAATGCGTCTGCATTATTTTCCTTGTCGTCTAGCAAAATGTCTCTCATGTCTTCCAGGCGTACGTAGTGTAAAGTCGTAGTGTCATTACTTTCTGAACCGTCTATATTGCTGCCAGAAGCCGAAGCTACAAGTCATTGTCGATTGCTTGCGTCACGTCTTTGATTATTCGCGTCATTTCGAAGGATCAATTTCTACTATTTGCACTTGTCTCTCTGAAGTTCTGTCACATGGAGGATGCCAATTAGGTCCTTCCTGTCTGTTAGATGCAAATTCTCTGTTATTAAAATTTCTATTTTCCTGTCTATCTGAACGACAACTTCTTGTGTAATTTCGACTGTCACTTCTGAAATTACTGTTAGACCTACTACCCTGGTTATTTCTGTAGTAAGAATTTCTATTACTGTATGAATAATTTCTGTCTTGATGATACCGATTACTGTTTCCGTATGATTGATCATTCCAGTACGAATTACCGTTATTATAATTGTCTGTGTAATTTCTGTTAGAACGTCTGTTATTGTCATACGGCTGATATCCATTATCCTGTCTGTTTCGTCTGTCATTCTCAAAATTACCCATAAAACGTCCGTTCCGATCATTATCCCTTCTCTCTGAAAATCTATTGTGATTACTGTTACTTAAAAAAATTACAAGAAGTCCCGTCGTCGTTGTCATACTCAAGTTCTTGTAGCAACGTCTTAAAAGTCTCAATGTCGTCTTTACATCTTCCGGCTAAAGAAATTTGTCTTATGGTTTGTGGCAGCTTAGTTAAACAAATGCGAATTAATTCAGTTGGTCTATAAGGGTTGGACAGGAATTGATTCTTTCGAATCATGTCTTCAAAGTATTCTGCCGGCGTGCGGAACTCAGACTGTTTAAAATTACGTTGCATAATAAGACTGTTTTACTCTGTCTTGCGTGTTTTCGGACCAATATGCCGATAGAAATGCATGATAAAAATCATTTAGATTATTACAATCTCTAATGAGTGCGCGCATCCGCGTCGCCGGTTCGTTTTCTAAATATCCACACATAAATTCCAGTTTGTGACTTAATGGCCAATTTGGTGGAAGTGCGTACATAAATTGATCTAACCATGAACATGGATGTATGTCATTCTTAGAATTGCGAAAGATCTTAAATTTCCGAACAGTTAAGAAGTGTTTATAGTCAAAGTTTTCTCCTCGTGGCGACAAAGACCTACCGCGTCTGTCCCAGTCCCAATGTCGATTATTGTCAAGTTCGCGCGCCTGGCGCTCTCTTGTTGCATCCCGTAAATGAAACAAATTACTTTCTTCAAACCCTTCTGCTATTTGTGATTCTAAATTTCTTCTGCTATCTTTTCCTACGATTTCGCCTTCCATTTGTTTGACTTGCTTTCGTAATGCCTCAACTTCCCTTTTAACGCGTTCATTAAATTTTCCCTGATTTTCAACATGTTTATTTATGTTCTGATACTCTTCGGTTTCTGCAAATGGTAATGGAGCTGTATCATCCGAATCTTTGTCCCCATTTAAACTAAGATTTGTCAATTTATCTGCAATCTCCTCAACTCTTTCTGATAAGTCACCTATTTGTTCTGTTTATTTACGTCTTCCGTAAGTGTCGCGACTCGGGTTTCAGTATTGACACATTTGGTAGTTAACTGTTCATATTGTTGTGTCAGGTTATCTAATCTGTCATTTGGTACGGATTCCTCTATTCTCTCAAATATTTCTTCCTTATCGTGTGCACGTTGTAAATTTAACTCTGAAAATTTTTGTACTATCGCGCGATCTCTTTCTTCCTGTTCTCTATCCTGTTCCCTTTGTCTAATCTCTACTGCAATTAATCTATTATTGTGAGAATTCAAAATCGGTTGTACTTCTCTAATTTCTTTCTTTAATTCATCTTTCATGTTTTTGAAACATGTCCCTATTCGTGAATCTAACCGTGTTTCCATTGTTTCCATCTGTTTTAATTGTTCCTATTTGTGAACCCACTGTTTTTAATTCAGATCCCAGTGAGTCGAACCGTGTTTCCATCGTTCCCATATCAGTTTCTAACCGTGTTGCCAAAGTTCCCATATGTGTTTTTAATTCAGATCTAAACTGTGTTTCCATTCGTGCTCCCAAATTTAATGTAGCACCCATCAACTGCTCCATATTAAATGGTTCAAAATTCCTTTCGCCCCTAACATTTCCCGCAAAACTAACTTCCTTCTGCTTAGCTATAAAGCTATCTGTGTTCGATACTATTCCAGAATCTTCTGTCGTTAATCTCGGATTCTGTGAATTTTCTGATTGCAAAAAATTTTGACATGGTTCCGGACTATTTTCCCGACTTATTAAATTGTTTTCAACTTCATTATTCATGATACTGTTTTCCTCTGTTGGCAAGTTCGCCATGTCAACAATTTCGTCATTCTGACTATCCATCATTTTTGCCTTTTTCATTGATCGCGTAATCATTTACAAAACATACAAAATTCGTCACTATACGAAAATTACACAGTATGACACCATCTCCAACAATACCATTCACACGAAATACTTCCGACAGACACGCCTAACGAACAATTAGAACTTTCACAATTACACAAAATTGTCAGACCTGTATACAAGACATCAAAAATTAAATTTTGAAAAATACCATTAGAAGAATGCCAATTACCAAATCTACACATGCAATATAGACTACAATTACTAAATTACAAACTACTACAACAATACTACTGTCTACTATTTTTACAATCAGAAGAATTCCAAGGGACGATCCGAAGCAGCGGTCGCCACGTGCATGAGGGCTTATTTATTAAATAATGAATGCAAATAATTTTAAATTTTCTTATTTAGTAGCTGTCTATCCGGTTACGAAGTCTCGTAAACCGTTGGCCCTGACTAGTTTTTGTACGCAATCTGACTGCATAGACTAACAACAAAGAATGAATGAAAATTTCCGTTAACACAGTTAATTAATTAAGTCCCCAGCAACTATAAAAACCTACGAAACAACAAACACAAGTGTAGCTGTTCTGTGTGTGAAGTGTGATTCAACGTACGCATCTGGCACGGTTCATCTTCAATAATACAAGAAATTTTAAATATCATTTATACTGAAGTAATTAAAGAAAATAGAAATACTATAATTACGCAAGAAAACCAGAATTACACTCTAATCCAAGAACACAAGCCAGATGATTTGTTGACTGAACCTGTAATGACGCATTATTCAAGACATAGAAATAATGAGAAAAAAAGCGAGTTTTGTTACCTTCATATATATTGACGAAAAGCACTCTAATCATTACAATATCTCCATTGGAACAACATCTGCTGTCTATCCCATCAAACAACTGCATAAAACATGGAACAAGCACTCTCTACTACGACCTCTCGACAAGCACTGCACTCCGCTACTTCTCAATAATCACTGCCAGTGGAGGCGGCAGAACAACACACTCTGGCGCGATCTCTGGCGCTGTGGCTCAGTGTAGCCACCTTTCAATACTTCCAGGTTGTTTGGCTGCAGTTCACTGTTTCCTTTGAATGTACAGAGTATTTAAATGAATGGGTCATAATTTATTACTTTACGGCGCTGCGCAACTTTTACATTTGTTTAAAGAATATTATGTAGTGGGGATATTTATTTATTCTGAGGATGAGCTGTTAGGTTTTGGCTTTTGAACTTTATCAAGGTAGGAACTGATAGTGTGTAGAAGTCAGATGCACATTTTAGGGGCACGAAAAGACTGTTAAACAATTATCCGTTGCGCATTATCGTGGAGTTTGTCGTTAGGTCCGCCAGCTTACCTGGGTGGTACCGTACTCACTTCCCATGCAAGCGGGCCCGGGTTCAATTCCCGGCCATGTTGGAGATTTTCTCCGCTCGGGGACTGGCTGTTGTGTTGTCCTCACCATCATTTCATCCTCATCACCGGCGCGCGAATCGCCCAATGTGGCGTCGACTGAAATGACTTGCACTTGGCGGCCGAACTTCCGGGATGGGGCCTCCCGGCCAACGATGCCACACTCATTTCCATTTTTGTGTGTTAGGGCCCTGTTTGAAAGACGGTTCACCGAATGACAGGTTGATACAGTTAACAGTTAACCCACACGTTTCCTGTCCGATTCAAAATTGTTCAAATGGCTCTGAGCACTATGGGACTCAACATCTATGGTCATAAGTCCGCTAGAACTACTTAAACCTAACTAACCTAAGAACATCACACAACATCCAGTCATCACGACCTGTCCCATTAAATAATGAAGACAGGACAAGACAAGGCAAGACAAGACAAGGCCCAGCCTGTCCCTTATCCTTGTCCTGTCCGAGTCTGCACTCCCCTTTGTAATGGCCTTTGCGTCGAAGAAAGGTTCCTCCTTGGAGTTCAACCAGACGTCTTCTTACGCATTTCGATTAACATCACAGCGAATTACTGCCAGGAAAAAGAAGCTTACGAGTATTAATCGAGGAATTTCGGGTACTGTGGTCCATTTTTGTGACCAAAGTCAACGTGTTTATAATTTTAGAAACATCAAACCCTTCGTATTGACAAATTGCAGCACCAGAGAATGGAGACAACGCTATTCGCAGTGAATGCATGGGCTCTGGATACATAAAAATACATGACAATTAAATTTGCTGACACCAATTAAAATTTGACGCGAATTGTTAATTGGAGCTAAAAAAAGAGCATGTAATTTGGACTGTTTTACATTTTTAATAACTTTTGCGGTTAATATACGAATAGGAGCACAGCTTGTTAGCAAAAATCAGAAGCTGTCTGATAAAATCAAAGGAATACTTTTTATTTTGTCAACTGAAATAATTCCCGTTCGTGGTGATTTCAAATGACAGTAACAAGAGACGTATTTTTTTGATGTAATTGTATGTAGTAAGACTCAACATCCTTTTTTTCGAAACCTGTACACCATTTTAGTGGTAAAGAGCTCACATGAAAGTCCCTTACAGAGAAAAATTGTCTTGATACTTTTATGCGGGCCGGGCAAAATAAAACTTGCCCGCGTGTTCTGTCCCGCGTACTTCGTTGCGTCAGTACGTCTTTGTGGGTGGAAGGATCAGGCTCACTTAGAGGTCAGATGAGTGCAACACAACGTGGCGCTCACGACAGAACAGTGCGTCTCATTATCGAGTGTTACGCGAAGGACAGTTCGTGAAAACGTGAGAGGAACTGTTTGCACAAGAGTTTAAGAGAGGAAGCGTTTTCGCACGACCTACAGCAAAGTCCGCAATGCAAAACGGTAGCGAATAAAAACCGAAACTGTCCGAAGAGAACTGGAATACCTGAAAATACGGTTCTGGTGAGGAATGCCTACAACAAAGTCCGACGATATCTCAAAGCCATTATCTGTGCAAGTGAGAAACGTTTTCAAAAACGAACTGCTTATGTTTCCTTACTGATTCACTATTGTGTAAGAGTCAAAGCGTCCAGACGATCTTCCGTGCTCTGTGGATAGCTTCTGACTGAAGTAGAATCACAACTTTTGTATCCTCAGTTTTCCATTTCTTCAGATGAGGTGTTCACCATGACTGGTATGAAAACTCAGACTATGCGCCCACTTTGCGTCAGAAAATCCCATCAGTACTAGAAGAGCTCCTACATAATCTCAGTGATTTAGTTAGATGCGTTATGTCTGGTATCCGTAACGTAGCACCACTCCTTCTCCAAACTGCTAATGCTAACCGCCATGTTCAGAAAGCGTTTAATCAATACGTGAATCAACTCCCGCAAGATGGTCGATTGTATAGATATCCCGCCGTCTTGACAGCCACGTCACGAGACATGAGATGATGGCTCTGAGCACTATGGGACTTAACATCTGTGGTTATCAGTCCCCTAGAGCTTAGGACTACTTAAACCTAACTAAGGTAAGGACATCACACACAACCATGCCCGAGGCAGGATTCGAACCTGCGACCGTAGCGGTCACGCGGTTCCAGACTGAAGCGCCTAAAACCGCACGGCCACACCGGCCGGCGAGACCTGAGGTGTTCTGCGAGGACAGGATAATAAACACAGACAGTGCCACCTCGGTCGACTCATTCTCTCCAGTCACTTTTACCTGTGGGACAAATTGAATCCTCAGCACTTTTAGAGGTGCAGCAGAATATTGAAAACACTATTGCTGTTATTTCTCAGGCGAAACTGCTGCCAGTGACTTACTGTTTCATAAATCGTGCACAGCGCGGCATCGGTGTTAACAGTGGCCTTTTCCAGCATCTTCTGTGATTTTCATTAACAAGAGTCAATCCCGTGTCAGTCTCAATGTAAATATTTTCCGTGCTAGCTTTATTTTGGCCACCCTGTCCTGTAAGTCAGCTTTGGTTCCTTGTAATAGAGATTACCGTGCTGTTTTAGATGCGCAGTAACTATTTTCCTTCTTTATTTATTTAATTTTATTACCAGCTGACCTACATGCCATGCTGCCAAAACCATATTACATTAGTGCTACATTTGATGACTGCAACAAATTAACGTTAGTACAGACAGAACACATGCATGTACAGGTTAGAATGTCATACAAGTCAATGTTCATTTTATAAGTTTCTGCATTTTGATGCGAGTGTGTTATTAATAATAGTGGAAAAATTGTGTTTCAGTTTGTTATGTCTCTTCCATAAAGTTACTTGCTGATTGGCATACCTGTCATACAAGGAAATTGTAGGGTATAATTCATTCTATGATGTTGAGTGTCCGAAAAAATTGACACTTCTCTGACAGATGTCCTTTGGAGGAAATTGAGTAATCATTGACGTTAATAATGTACGCCACATCTAAAGTCCATACACCATGATCTTCTGGGGACAGCAGTTTGCAATTCACAGTATTGGCAGCTTATAAACCATCTTCTTTCTTCTGCGTAACGTTCATGAGATAAATGTTATTACCCCTCGTTGTTCGTAGTAACTGATAATCTACTTAACGAGCCTGATATGCTGAATACCTTGTACAGTCCAAGCGGCTCGACAAGCTGGAAACCTCGAGTGATGACCATTGCCTGCCCTGCATCGCAATCATAACAAAAGACGGCGCTACACACTTTCGTTTGATCAAGGATTTTCGACCGTCGCAGTGAATATTTTAATCACATCTGACCATTGCACTTGTGTGGATGTCTCGATTATGTTGTTACCCAGCGGAAAAATGCTCCTATCGGGGCACAAGAAAGCGAATGTGTTCCTCTTTAAAAGACTGACAGAAAAGTGGGGAACCAGCTACCTCAGTCGTCATTCCGCTTTCCTCGTAAAAAATTTTGGCATGCGCACGTACTCGCGTTCTTTTAACACCTATCATTCTAAATGCTTTTACCCTGTCTCTCTTTGTAGCCAAACCTTTATGCTCAGCATTTCCCTCTCATTGCTACTTTGTATACATGTCTCCTTTTCCTTCCATTGATTCACAGTATATCCCACTGCCACTATTTCCTCTCTCACTTACACTGTCTCCTTTTATCTTTCCTTCCCATTGCCACTTTCTCCATTACACCTCGGCAGCTCCAAAATTATATGGGCGGTAGAATTTAGTTTTACTTTATACCGACGTGTTTAAAATTTCGCTTCAAAATGCACCCTCTATACCTACGCGGTTGAGTTCGCCGGTCTGGAAGGGTTCAGACACTCCAGACCTGTGCACTGTCTCCATCTATCCGTATTTTTCATTTCCACTGACTCATTCGGTTTCGATCTAACGTTTTCACAGATTTGTTAGAAACTGCTGAGCAATCGGTTACAGTTAGTTGCGAGTATCAATGCCCACAGGTTAGATTCACTGTCATCTCTGTATAACAAGAAAGCATCTCACTCTGATTTGCCATCTCGCTAAAACTTGTTCAGAACCCATAATTAGTATAGTTGGAAGAATAATACGTGTTAACTAAAACTTTTTAAAAGCCATTTGATAGTTTTAGATACAGATAGCTTCACATTATCAGGGTGAGAATTATTCAGTTTCGGATGATCCATGCGCATATGTGTTAGAATACACTGTTATCTATGTGAATTGTGTTTTACCGCTATTAGACGATGTGCGCCCGAAATGCCACCGTCGGATATCCTTGAACAATTTTTCGTGCAGGTATATATGGGGACTCTAACCTTGTAATATGTCCACAGCCGATTTCCTCTCTATAAGCTTGCTAAGTGTTGTAACTGACAATTCGAACGTTTTTACAACACAACTTTTATTTACGTGAGTCTACATGGAAATGACTGAATAACAACGAAAAATCACAATCACAAAGCCAGTAAGAATTTACTAATAGAGGCAACAAAAGATAGCTTCTACGTTTCCCACAAGAGTTCGTTGTAACACATATACACTTAATTCCAAGTCCTATTCCGAGGGCGAAGACGTAGTCTTTCATGGCGACGTCCTTGAGGTCGGTATTCGGCGTGAAACTGACGTCCGGTGCTGGTTCTAGCCTTTAAATACACTCCTGGAAATGGAAAAAGAACACATTGACACCGGTGTGTCAGACCCACCATACTTGCTCCGGACACTGCGAGAGGGCTGTACAAGCAATGATCACACGCACGGCACAGCGGACACACCAGGAACCGCGGTGTTGGCCGTCGAATGGCGCTAGCTGCGCAGCATTTGTGCACCGCCGCCGTCAGTGTCAGCCAGTTTGCCGTGGCATACGGAGCTCCATCGCAGTCTTTAACACTGGTAGCATGCCGCGACAGCGTGGACGTGAACCGTATGTGCAGTTGACGGACTTTGAGCGAGGGCGTATAGTGGGCATGCGGGAGGCCGGGTGGACGTACCGCCGAATTGCTCAACACGTGGGGCGTGAGGTCTCCACAGTACATCGATGTTGTCGCCAGTGGTCGGCGGAAGGTGCACGTGCCCGTCGACCTGGGACCGGACCGCAGCGACGCACGGATGCACGCCAAGACCGTAGGATCCTACGCAGTGCCGTAGGGGACCGCACCGCCACTTCCCAGCAAATTAGGGACACTGTTGCTCCTGGGGCATCGGCGAGGACCATTCGCAACCGTCTCCATGAAGCTGGGCTACGGTCCCGCACACCGTTAGGCCGTCTTCCGCTCACGCCCCAACATCGTGCAGCCCGCCTCCAGTGGTGTCGCGACAGGCGTGAATGGAGGGACGAATGGAGACGTGTCGTCTTCAGCGATGAGAGTCGCTTCTGCCTTGGTGCCAATGATGGTCGTATGCGTGTTTGGCGCCGTGCAGGTGAGCGCCACAATCAGGACTGCATACGACCGAGGCACACAGGGCCAACACCCGGCATCATAGTGTGGGGAGCGATCTCCTACACTGGCCGTACACCACTGGTGATCGTCGAGGGGACACTGAATAGTGCACGGTACATCCAAACCGTCATCGAACCCATCGTTCTACCATTCCTAGACCGGCAAGGGAACTTGCTGTTCCAACAGGACAATGCACGTCCGCATGTATCCCGTGCCACCCAACGTGCTCTAGAAGGTGTAAGTCAACTACCCTGGCCAGCAAGATCTCCGGATCTGTCCCCCATTGAGCATGTTTGGGACTGGATGAAGCGTCGTCTCACGCGGTCTGCACGTCCAGCACGAACGCTGGTCCAACTGAGGCGCCACGAGGAAATGGCATGGCAAGCCGTTCCACAGCACTACATCCAGCATCTCTACGATCGCCTCCATGGGAGAATAGCAGCCTGCATTGCTGCGAAAGGTGGATATACACTGTACTAGTGCCGACATTGTGCATGCTCTGTTGCCTGTGTCTATGTGCCTGTGGTTCTGTCAGTGTGATCATGTGATGTATCTGACCCCAGGAATGTGTCAATAAAGTTTCCCCTTCCTGGGACAATGAATTCACGGTGTTCTTATTTCAATTTCCAGGAGTGTAGTATTGGTCAGCCAATCAGATGTTGGTGTAGTAATACTTCCTGCTGGCCATCTCGAACTCCCTCTGCAGGAAGTAGTACGTGGAATGTCTGTTTCCAAAACAGCCGATGTTTACCATTGCTTACGCCTTTGGGTATAGGCAACCTCGTTCCTGTGCCGTGTTGGATGTGTTACCGGCCCGCAGGGGCTACCTTGGCGTTGGCTTTCCCTTAGAACTGAAGGTGGACAATTTCCGACTCACTTTAAAAGGCGACAGTAAAAGAAAATGGTATAGGCTTTCTTTTGAGACTTTTTGGCTCTGAGCTGATAGGAAATGAAAACATACTGTTCAACATCGCAGAGAGGAATGTATTGTTCATCGCATTCTTCTAACTGCCGACAGAACTCAATAATAGTGAAGGTTCTAAAACGTGTTATTGAAGATGAGTGTTAAGGTTAACAGCGTACCCAGGATCATAGCTGGAGAGAGGGGTGGGGTGGAGAGAGAGAGAGGGGTGGGGGTGAATGGGCAACTCAAGTCATTTTCAGGGAGACTTCACGACAAATAATTATGGTTTGTCATATATCTGACAATGATGTCATATTGTAAGGGTTATGAATAGTGATTAGTATATAACGAATACTTTTTTTAATTGCTCACTGTGCCTCATTCTTGTCTTTTCCGCGCTTTGTAGACACCTAAGGATGATCTGTTGATGACCGAAAGTGGGTGTTTAACAAAGTGACAGTGCAAACCTGTGCAAATAATGATTTTTCAAGCTTACATCTTGTTGTTGAGCACTGATACAAATGCTGTTACATGTTTAAAAACTGCGAAGGATACTGTGAATTACAATTTTTCTTTCAACCTGAAAATCTGGGATTGTCAGACATATTATTTTACCTGTTGTTCTTGGAACATGGAATCGGTATACAGGGTGTATCAAAAAGAAACGTCCGATCTGGCACGTATATATTTCTGAAATTAATAAACATCTACAAAGAATTTTGTTCTTTGATGAACGGGAAACTCAAAAGGTTTTTTCTCATATCTTTTCATAGGCTTTTAATATACCACGCTTGAGAGGCATGGCTCTCGTAGATATGGTATTCAAATTATTCCCATACTGCAGCGAGCGTGTCTTCAGTCACGGCTTCCACAGCTGCTGTTATGTGATGTCTCAGTTCATTCATTGCTGTTGGTACCGGGCCAGCCAGAGTGGCCGAGCGGTTCTAGGTGCTACAGTCTGGAACCGCGGGACCGCTACGGTCGCATGTTCGAATCCTGCCTCGAGCATGGCTGTGTGTGATGTCCTTAGGTTAGTTAGGTTGAAGTAGTTCTAAGTTCTAGGGGACTGATGACCACAGCAGTTAAGTCCCATAGTGCTCAGAGCCATTTGAACCTTTTTTTTTTTGGCACCGGAAGCACACAGACAGAGTCTTTTGTAAACCTCCACAAGAAATAATCGTACACAGTTAGGTCCGGTGACCTTGTAGGTCGCTAATGAAAGGCTGAATAATTTGGCCCAATGCGACCGATTCGTCGTTCAGTAATCCTTTGATTTACAAATTCCCGCACTTCCAGATACTAGTGTGGCGGTGCCCGATCCTGTTGGTAAATGAAGTCGTTCGAGCCAGTTTCCAACTGTGAGAAAAGAAAGTTCTCAAGCATATCGAGGTAAGTGCCTGCTGTAACAGTGTTCTCGGCAAAGAAAAATGGACCATACATCCATTCCCGTGAAACTGCAAAAACACACATTAAATTTTGGAGAATCCCTCTCATATTGCATAGCTACATTTGGTTGTTCCGTAACCCATATTCTCACATAATGACGGTTAACTCTTTTATTTACATGGAATGTTGCCTCGTCACTAAACACTAAGCGTGGAAAAAAACTGTCATCCTCCATCTTGCCAAGAACGAAACTGAAGAACTCCACACTTCGTTGTTTGTCACCTTTACAAAGAGCTTACCGTAGTCCAATTCTGTATGATTTCGTGTGTAAACGTCGACGCAGCACACAAGAGACGGACGTCGGGGGCTTGTTCAGCTGTCGAGCTGCACGGCAAACGGATTTCTGCGGACTCCTTGTGAAACTATGACGGATGCGTTCGACGTTTGTGTCAGACACACGGGGACGGCCCGGCGATTTGCCTTTTTACAAACAACCTGTTTCTCGGAATTGTTCATGCCATCGTCTAATGCTCTTTGTAGCTCGAGGATCTATACCATACCTAGTACGCAAGCCACGCTCAACAGTTATTATTCAACCACATTGCGCAAAACGTACAACACAAAACGCTTTCTCTTGTCCCGACACCATTTTTACTAGAACAGAAGGGGGCGCGCACTGCTGCTATCTAGCGGGAACCATGTAAAACTCGAGAGTTTGCTTTTTCCAACAGCATGTTGTTCACGCACATATATCAAATAACATAATAGTTAAGATTTTTGTTTCAATCGGAAGATTCTTTTTGATTCACCCTGTGGCCCTCGAGTTTGAAAATCTCCAGTTGATGCGTGTGTAGAAATTATTCAGCTTCGTAAGTCGCAGCCTGCGACTCGCTCCGCAAGTGCCTGAAAGCGAGGCGCGGGTCGCGGGAGGAGGTCGGCTGTCTCCGGCTGGCTGCAGATACGGCAGGCGACGTCGGCTGAAGACGAAAGGCTGCGTCCCACCACAGAGGCCAAGCACTGCCGCCCGCCACACTCAAATAGAAAACTTCTCCGTCCGCGGGCGACCAGGAAATGAAACCGAGATTGAGTCGGCGAGCCGGCCCCGTCCCCTGCTCTGCTGTGCTCTGCTGCGCTGTGGCTACGAGACGAGATGCAACTCCACGGCGGGCCCGGGCGTGCGCTCTTGCAGCGGCGATGTCGTAATCGACTCAGCTTCTACCTCGGCTCTAGTAATCCACTTACCTAACTCGAGCCAGGCACCATTTATCTGCCCCTCATCAACTAACAGCGGTAATAGACCGTGCAAAGTGCAACCGGTTCGCTGAAGACACCGAATTATAGGAGCGGCCTCGGCTTATAGCGGGTGTCCGTATACGAAATTCCCTAATCTGAACAGTGAAAGTACTGGAGGTACATCTATAGACATTTATTCCAAGCAATTATTTAATCCCTTTGCATACACTACTGCCTATTAAAATTGCTACACCAAGAAGAAATGCAGATGATAAACGGGTATTCATAGGACAAATATAGTATACTAGAACTGACATGTGATTACATTTTCACGCAGTTTGGGTGCATAGATGCTGAGAAATCAGTACCCAGAACAACCACCTCTGGCCGTAATAACGGTCTTGATACGCCTGGGCATTGAGTCAAACAGAGCGTGGATGGCGTGTACAGGTACAGCTGGTCATGCAGCTTCAACACGGTACCACAGTTAAGCAAGAGTAGTGACTGGCGTATTGTGACGAGCCAGTTGCTCGGCCACCATTGACTAGATGTTTTCAATTGGTGAGAGATCTGGAGAATGTGCTGGCCAGGGCAGCAGTTGAACATTTTCTGTATCCAGAAAGGTCCGTACAGGACCTGGAACATGCGGTCGTGCATTATCCTGCTGAAATGTAACCAATGGCGTCCCATACCATCACGCCGCGTGATTCGCCAGTATGGCGATGACGAATACATGCTTCCAATGTGCGTTCATCGCGATGTCGCCAAACACGGATGCGACCATCAAGATGCTGTAAACAGAACCTGGATTCATCCGAAAAAATGACGTTTTGTCATTCGTGCACCCAGGTTCGTTGTTGAGTACGCCATCGCAGGCGCTCCTGTCTGTGATGCAGCGTCAAGGGTAACTGCGGCCATGGTCTCCGTGCTGATAGCCCATGCTACTGCAAACGTCGTCGAACTGTTCGTGCACATGGTTGTTGTCTTGCAAACGTCCCCATGTGTTGACTCAGGGATCGAGACGTGGCTGCACGATCCGTTACAGCCATGCGGATAAGATGCCTGTCATCTCGACCGCTACTGATACGAGGCCGTTGGGATCCAGCACGGCGTTCCGTATTACCCTCCTGAACCCACAGATTCCATATTCTGCTAAGAGTCATTGGATCTCGACCAACGCGAGCAGCAATGTCGCGATACGATAAACCGCAATCGCGATAGTCTACAATCCGACCTTTATCAATGTCGGAAACGTGATGGTACGCATTTCTCCTCCTTACACGAGGCATCACAACAACGTTTTCACTAGGCAACGCCGGTCAACTGCTGTTTGTGTATGAGAAATCGGTTGGAAACTTTCCTCATGTCAGAACGTTGTAGGTGTCGCCACCGGCGCCAACCTTGTGTGAAAAGCTAATCATTTGCATATCACAGCATCTTCTTCCTGTCGGTTAAATTTCGCGTCTATAGTACATCATCTTCGTGGTGTAGTAATTTTAATGGCCAGTAGTGTACATATACTCAATTAATGTGATCGCGTACGTAAAGAATTTCGACATATTTTGCAACAGGATATCTCAACATGGCATTATTTACCTTAGAAATAAATGATTTTAAACTTTTTTTCGTTCTTTGATTCCTTTCTTTTCTTGGTTTTACAAGTTTGTTTCGTGTTCTTCTCCCAGAAAAAGAAAGCTGCAAGAATAAACGAATCTCTCACGTTCCGTGACTGTACGAATAGCTTCGGTTGGTTGATAAGTGGGAGGGGACCAAACGACGAGGTCATTGGTCCCATCAGATTACGGAAGAATGGGGAAGGAAAACGGCCGTGTACTTTCAAAGGAACCACCGCGGAATTCGCCTGTAGCTATTTAGGGAAATCACGGGAAACCTAAATCTGGATGGCCGGACGCGGGTTTGAACCGTCGTCCTCCCGATTGCAAGTCCAGTGTGCTCACCACTGCGCTACTTTGCTGGGTCGAATAGCTTTCGATGATTTTGCTTGCTACATTGACTCTTTTCGAAACAATAATTTCCTTCAGTGTGTAGGCATAAATCAAACCTTCTGATTTTCAATGCAGTATCTTAATTTTTCATTTTGCTGGTTCGTTTAAGCATAGAAATAAAAAAGTCTGATTCCTTGTAATTTGCTGTATTCTCGCCTAAAAGACTATGTTTACTTCTACGAAATTCATTTCAACAATTTTTCAGAGATAATCTTTATGCTACTTGAGCGAATCGTGAATACTCATTTTCTCTCTGTACTTTTTAATATTTTCGTTCAAGAAAATATTCCTCGCGAGATAATATCATTCAACATATAAAATCATTTCATTTTCATGGGAGGTATCTCCATTGCATGAAGAAAACAATGCAATGCAATGTAAGTTATTAACGTTACAGGTGCAGTTTCATATATACAGGGTGTCCCAGCTATCTTGTCCACCCAAAATATCTCTGGAACAATAACAGCTATTGGAAAACGACTTTCACCGATATCAATGTAGGGCTGGGGCCCCTGAATGTACATATTTGGAAACATTCTAAAACAAAAGCATACGTGTTTTTTAACACAAACTTATGTTTTTTTTTAAATGGACCTCCTATATTTTTTCTTCAGCAATCCATAGCATGACAAAGCACATATACAATGGCGTTGATTGCGTCGCAATATTCCCATTACATCCCGAGATATTGAGACGCGAAGTTGACGCTTGAAACACCCGACATGCCCTGCTAGCGCACGTCCTGAGGCTCAGGCGTGAACCCCATGCTGTCCGTAATCGCAGCAGGATGGCAGCAAACCGTATTATTCGTTTCGAACCTCTTGATAAGTATGGAAGTGTATGGAAGTGTATGGAGTTAGGGCAGACTGGGGGAACACTGATATCAAAAGCGATTTTTCGTTTTGTTTTGTGATCTGTCACTTCCATGCAAAACTTTATGGCAACCTATGTGATCCAGCAACGTTAGATGCTTGGCTGGACCAAAAAAATAAAAATTGTTGAATATTTTCAAAGCTACATATACATCTTCTCAAGTCTGCAGCCTGTCCTGTCGGTATTGCCCCGAATACCTGGGCAATGTCGACATCGTTTCAGGGCCATAACAACAGTATGAAATACAGACAGAGTAAAATTCCTATTGTAAGAAAGTAACATGGTTCATTATCTTAAAATGTGTTGAAAAACGTACACACCAAATTTTCGGAAAAGTTTTTAAAGTAGGAAAAAAATTCAACTTCAGCTTTATTGAAACGTAGAACTCTGTTGATATTTGTTGCTAATGGTTTTCTTAAACTTCTTTAGGAGTTCTACTTTGAAACCAGAAAACCAGTCTTCTCCAGCCATTTTGCTAACTGATGACTAACTGACAACCTCAGCTACCGACAGGTGTTGTTGATATACCTCGATGTGGACAGCTGAAAATGTGTGCCCCGACCGGGACCCGAACCCAATAGCTCCTGCTTACACGGCAGACGCTCTATCCATCTGAGCCACCGAGGACACAGATGAATAGCGCGACTGCAGGGACTTATCCCTTGCACGCTTCCCGTGAGACTCACATTCCCAACTGTCCACATTTCTACACATGTATTGTACCTTATAGACATTTGCCCACCCGCTCATTACTCGCGCACGCTTTGGTATGTAGAATTGTGGACAGTTGGGAATGTGAGTCTCACGGGAAGATGCAAGGGATAAGTCCCTGCAGTCGCGCTATTCATCTGTGTCCTCGGTGGCTCAGATGGATAGAGCGTCTGCTGTGTAAGCAGGAGATACCGGGTTCGGGTCCCGGTCGGGGCACACATTTTCAGCTGTCCACATCGAGGTATATCAACAACACCTGTCGGCAGCTGAGGTTGTCACTTAGTCATAATTTATTCCAGGGAAAAGCTGCACGGTTATCAACAGTAACTGTTCTTTCGAGAACAAGTTACTGTCTTCGTATATACATTTTGCTAATTTTATTGAAACTATGCCTGACCTTTAATTTTTCGTCAAGGTAACAGACAATTCTCCACAATTCAGCAAGGAAAATGCCATAGAATACTCGTAATTGTGTGAATGTGGTCACGTGGTTGACTAACATGTTCAGGAGTAAAGGAAGATCTTATCCCCAAGAAACTTTCTTGCCTTAATTTGATTTTAATCGATCATAAAAGGTAATTTTTGGTATGTTCAGCTCCTTTGAAAAGCTGTTCAGTGATCTCTCTGACTCCACTAAACTTAATGCTTTTTTAAAGTCTTTTTCAGTCCATTTGGCCCTCTCTGAATTTCTTTTGCCATCTTAAGCGTAAATAACTTTTTTCTCAAGTTTAGTGCATGGACACATATCGACAGCTTATCGACATTGCCACATATTCGTCCGTCGATACTACCTCACTCAGACATCATGGCCGAGACCGGACTTCAATAGCTTTGCCAATCCTCGAAGAGTCACAAAAACCTATTCCAAATGATGCACTATGAAAAATACTGTATACCTACATTACAGTTGTTGTTGTTGTTGTCTTCAGTCCTGAGACTGGTTTGATGCAGCTCTGCATGCTACTCCATCCTGTACAAGCTCCTTCATCTCCCAGTACTTACTGCAACCAACATCCTTCTGAATCTGCTTAGTGTATTCATCTCTTGGTCTCCCTCTAGGATTTTTACCCTCCACGCTGCCCCCCAATGCTAAATTTGTGGTCCCTTGAGGCCTCAGAATATGTCCTACCAACCGGTCCCTTCTTCTTGTCAAGTTGTCCACAAACTCCTCTTCTGCTCAATTCTGTTCAATACCTACTCATTATTTATGTGATCTACCCATCTAATCTTCAGCATTCTTCTGTAGTACCACATTTCGAAAGCTTCTATTCTCTTCTTGTCCAAACTATTTATCGTCCATGTTTCACTTCCATAAATGGCAACACTCCATACAAATACTTTCAGAAACGGCTTCTTGACACTTAAATCTATACTCGATGTTAACAAATTTCTCTTCTCCAGAAACGCTTTCCTTGCCATTGCCAGTCTACATTTTATATCCTCTCTACTTCGACCATTGTGTTATTTTGCTCCCCAAATAGCGTAACTCCTTTACTACTTTAAGTGTCTGATTTCCTAATCTAATTCCCTCAGCATCACCCGACTAAATTCGACTACATTCCATTATCCTCGTTTTGCTTTTGTTGATCTTTATCTTACATCCTCCTTTCAAGACACTGTCCATTCCCTTCAACTGCTCTTCCAAGTCCTTTGTTGTCTCTGACAGAATTACAATGTCATCGGCGAACTTCAACGTTTTTATTTCTTCTCCATGGACTTTAATACCTACTCCGAATTTTTCTTTTGTTTCCTTTACTGCTTGCTCAATATACAGATTGAATAACATCGGGGAGAGGCTACAACCCTGTCTCACTCCTTTCCCAACCGTTGCTTCCCTTTCATGTCCCTCGACTCTTAGAACTGCCATCTGGTTTCTGTACAAATTGTAAATAGCCTTTCTCTCCCTGTAGTTTACCCCTGCCACCTTTAGAATTTGAAAGAGAGTATTCCAGTCAACATTGCCAAAAGCTTTCTCTAAGTCTACAAATGCTAGAAATGTAAGTTTGCCTTTCCTTAATCTATTTTCTAAGATAAGTCGTAGGGTCAGTATTGCCTCACGAGTTTCAATATTTCTGCGGAATCCAAATTGATCTTCGCCGA
Source organism: Schistocerca cancellata (assembly GCF_023864275.1). NCBI lineage: Eukaryota > Metazoa > Arthropoda > Insecta > Orthoptera > Acrididae > Schistocerca > Schistocerca cancellata. The sequence continues at coordinate 434,603,304 of NC_064627.1, forward strand.
GGTCGGCTTCTACCAGTTTTTCCATTCGTCTGTAAAGAATTCGCGTTAGTGTTTTGCAGCTGTGACTTATTAAACTGATAGTTCGGTAATTTTCATATCTGTCAACACCTGCTTTCTTTGGGATTGGAATTATTATATTCTTCTTGAAGTCTGAGGGTATTTCGCCTGTCTCATACATCTTGCTCACCAGATGGTAGAGTTTTGTCAGGACTGGCTCTCCCAAGGCCGTCAGTAGTTCCAATGGAATGTTGTCTACTCCCAGGGCCTCGTTTCGACTCAGGTCTTTCAATGCTCTGTCAAAGTCTTCACGCAGTATCGTATCTCCCATTTCATATTTATCTACATCCTCTTCCATTTCCATAATATTGTCCTCAAGTACATCGCCCTTGTATGTTGTTGTTGTGGTCTTCAGACCTGAGACTGGTTTGATGTAGCTCTCCATGCTACTCTATGCTGTGCAAGCTTCTTCATCTCCCAGTACCTACTGCAACCTACATCCATCTGTATCTGTTTAGTGTATTTATCTCTTAGTCTCCCTCTACGATTGTTACCCCCCACGCTGCCCTCCAATACTAAATTGGTGATCCCTTGATGCCTCAGAACATGGCCTACCAACCGATCCCTTCTTCTAGTCAAGTTGTGCCACAACCTTCTCTTCTCCCCAATCCTATTCAATACTTCCTTATTAGTTATGTGATCTACCCATCTAATCTTCAGCATTCTTTTATAGCACCACATTTCGAAAGCTTCTATTCTCTTCTTGTCCAAACTATTTATCGTCCATGTTTCACTTACACACATGGCTACACTCCATACAAATACTCTCCGAAAAGACTTCCTGACACTTAAATCAATACTCGATGTTAACAAATTTTTCTTCTTCAGAAACGCTTTCCTTGCCATTGCCAGTCTACTTTGTATATCCTCTCTACTTCGACCATCATCAGTTATTTTGCTCCCCATGTAGCAAAACCTGTTGACTACTTTAAGCGTCTCATTTCCTAATCTAATACCCTCAGCATCATCCGACTTAATTCGACTGCATTCCATTATCCTTGTTTTGCTTTTGTTGATGTTCATCTTATATCCACCTTTCAAGACACTATCCATTCCGTTCAACTGCTCTTCCAAGTCCTTTGCTGTCTCTGAGAGAATTACAATGTCATCGGCGATACTCAAAGTTTTTATTTCTTCTCCATGGATTTTAATACCTATTCCGAATTTTTCGTTTGTTTCCTTTACTGCTTGCTCAATATACAGATTCAACAACATCGGGCACAGGCTACAACCCCGTCTCACTCCCTTTCCAACCACTGCTTCCCTTTGATGTCCCTCGACTCTTATAACTGCCATCTGGTTTCTGTACAAATTGTAAATAGCTTTTCGCTCTCTGTATTTTACCCCTGCCACCTTCAGAATTTGAATGAGAGTATTCCAGTCAACATTGTCAAAAGCTTTAAGTCTACAAATGCTAGGAACGTAGGTTTGTCTTTCCTTAATCTAGCTTCTAAGATAAGTCGTAGGGTCAGTATTGCCTCACGTGTTCCCATATTTCTAAGGAATCCAAACTGCTCTTCCCCAAGGTCGGCTTCTACCAGTTTTTCCATTCGTCTGTAAAGAATTCGTGTTATTATTTTGCAGCTGTGACTTATTAAACTGATAGTTCGGTAATTTTCACATCTGTCAACACCTGCTTTCTTTGGGATTGGAATTATTATATTCTTCTTGAAGTCTGAGGGTATTTCGCCTGTCTCATACATCTTTCTCACCAGATGGTAGAGTTTTGTCAGGACTGTTCCAAGGCTGTCAGTAGTTCTAATGGAATGTTGTCTACTCCCGGGGCCTTGTTTCGACTTAGATCTTTCAGTGCTCTATCAAACTCTTCACGCAGTATCATATCTCCCATTTCATCTTCATCTACCTCCTCTACCGTTTCCATAATATTGTCCTCAAGAACATCGCCCCTCTATATACTCCTTCCACCTTTCTGCTTTCCCTTCTTTGCTTAGAACTGGGTTTCCATCTGAGCTCTTGATATTCATACAAGTGGCTCTCTTTTCTCCAAAGGTCTCTTTAGTTTTCCTGTAGGCAGTATCTATCTTACCCCTAGTGAGATAAGCCTCTACATCCTTACATTTATCCTCTAGCCATCCCTGCTTATCCATTTTGCACTTTCTGTCGATCTAATTTTTGAGACGTTTGTATTCCTTTTTGCCTGCTTCACTTACTGCATTTTTTTATTTTCTCTCTTCATCAATTAAATTCAATATCTCTTCTGTTACCCAAGGATTTCTATTAGCCCTCGTCTTTTTACCTACTTGCTCCTCTGCTTCCTTCACCACTTCATCCCTCAAAGCTACACGTTCTTCTTGTAGTGTATTTCTTTCCCTCATTCCTGCCATTTGTTCCCTTATGCTCTCCCTGAAACTCTGTACAACCTCTGTTTTAGTCAGTTTATCCAGGTCCCATCTCCTTAAATTCCCGCCTTTTTGCAGTTTCTTCAGTTTTAATCTACAGTTCATAACCAATAGATTGTGGTCAGAGTCAACATCTGCCCCTGGAAATGTGTTACAATTTAAAACCTAGTTCCTAAATCTCTGTCTTACCATTATATAATCTATCTGAAACCTGTCAGTATCTCCAGGCTTCTTCCATGTATACAATCTTCTTGAACCAAGTGTTAGCTATGATAGGTTGTGCTCTGTGCAAAATTCTACCAGGCGGCTTCCTCTTTCGTTTCTTATCCCCAATCCATATTCACCTACTACGTTTCCTTCTCTCCCTTTTCCTACTGACGAATTCCAGTCACCCCTAACTATTAAATTTTCATCTCCCTTCACTATCTGAATAATTTCTTTTATTTCATCATACATTTCTTCACTTTCTTCATCATCTGCAGAGCTAGTTGGCATATATACTTGTACTACTGTGTATAGACCCTCTATATACTTCTTCCACCTTTCTGCTTTCCCTTCTAAGCAAAGAAGGGAAAGCAGAAAGGTGGAAGAACTGGGCTTCCATCTGAGCTCTTGATATTCATAAAAGTGGCTCTCTTTTCTCCAAAGGTCTGTTAAATTTTCCTGTAGGCTGTATCTATCTTACCCCTAGTGAGATATGCCTCTACCTCCTTACATTTGTCCTCTATCCATCGCTGCTTAGCCATTTTGCACTTCCTGTCGATCTCATTTTTGAGACGTTTGTATTCCTTTTTGCCTGCTTCATTTACTGCATTTTTATATTTTCTCCTTTCATCAATTAAATTCAATATTTGTTCTGTTACCCAAGGATTTCTACTAGCCCTCGTCTTTTTACCTACTCGATCCCCTGCTGCCTTCACTACTTTATCCCTCAGAGCTACCCATTCCTCTTCTACTGTATTTCTTTCCCCCATTCCTGTCAATTGTTCCCTTATGCTCTCCCTGAAACTCTGTACTACCTCTGGTTCAGTCAGTTTATCCAGGTCCTATCTCCTTAAATTCCCACCTTTTTGCAGTTTCTTCAGTTTTAATCTGCAGTTCATAACCAATAGATTGTGGTCAGAGTCCACATCTGCCCCTGGAAATGTCTTACAATTTAAAACCTGGTTCCTAAATCTCTGTCTTACCATTATATAATCTATCTGATACCTTCTAGTATCTCCAGGATTCTTCCATGTATACAACCTCCTTTTATGATTCTTGAACCAAGTGTTAGCTATGATTAATTTATGCTCTGTGCAAAATTCTACCAGACGGCTTCCTCTTTCATTTCTCTCCCCCAATCCATATTCACCCACTATGTTTCCTTCTCTCCCTTTTCCTACTCTCGAATTCCAGTCACCCATGGCTATTAAATTTTCGTCTCCCTTCACCACCTGAATAATTTCTTTTATATCATACATTTCATCAATTTCTTCATCATCTGCAGAGCTAGTTGGCATATAAACTTGTACTACTGTAGTAGGCATGGGCTTCGTGTCTATCTTGGCCACAATAATGCGTTCACTATGCTGTTGGTAGTAGCTTACCCGCATTCCTATTTTTTTATTCATTATTAAACCTACTCCTGCATTACCCCTATTTGCTTTTGTATTTATAGCCCTGTATTCACCTGACCAAAAGTCTTGTTCCCCTGTCACCGAACTTCACTAATTCTCACTATATCTAACTTCAACCTATCCATTTCCCTTTTTAAATTTTCTAACCTACCTGCCCGATTAAGGGATCTGACATTCCACGCTCCGATCCGTAGAACGCCAGTTTTTTTTCTCCTGATAACGACGTACTCTTGAGTAGTCGCCGCCCGGAGATCCGAATGGGGGACTATTTTACCTCCGGAATATTTTACCCAAGAGGACGTCATCATCATTTAACCATACACTAAAGCTGCATGCCCTCGGGAAAAATTACGACTGTAGTTCCCCTTGCTTTCAGCCGTTTGCAGTACCAGCACAGCAAGACCGTTTTGGTTAGTGTTGCAAGGCCAGATCAGTCAATCATCCAGAGTGTTGCCCCTGCAACTACTGAAAAGGCTGCTGCCCCTCTTCAGGAACCACACGTTTGTCTGGCCTCTCAACAGATACCCCTCCTTTGTGGTTGCACCTACGGTACGGCCATCTGTATCGCTGAGGCACGCAAGTCTTCCCACCAACGGCAAGTTCCATGGTTCATGGGGGCAGGACATTATAGTTATTAACGTAAAAAAAATACTGAAACGCTTACATCAGTTCAAGTATAAACCAAAAATAACATCAAAATTAAACAAAAACTAATGTTTTGTGGCGCAATAAGACTATCGATTACGAGAACTCGTCGCCTGTGCACTCTACTTCTACCATCATCTGCTGAGCTGGAGCACAACCTCCTACTGACTACAGCGCTATTTAGTTGCGAAAACGATGACGGTATTGCCTGATATGTTGGTATTTCCCCGGTCTCCCTTAAACTCAAAGACGGCATCTTCTTGTTATCTCTGGCTGTCGCAAAAGCTGTGGTGGAGATCGGCTCAGCGTCAATGTTTGCTGCAACCAAGACTCTGTCTTCGGAATGTTGCGCCGCTCGAGCGCTCGACTTGAACAGAGAAACAAAGACGTTTGCGAAATATATATTTCCTATAATATTATTGTACAGGATAAAATTATTTGGATGGATAAAAACTCACTTTAACATATATTATACTACCACTACATCTTCTCATTTGTAATTGCTTAGGCGGGGAGTACAGCAGTCTGAAAATTTGAAACAATATTCCATTAACGTTTATAGTCAAAAGTTGCCACCCCGGTTTTGAAACTTATTAACAGATTAAAGCTACGTGCCGGGCCGGAACTAACATTCGGTGCGTTGCCTTTCGCTAGAAACGTTATTACCGACTCGGCTAGCTAGGCACGACTCGCGACTTCAGCTTAAAAATTCCTGTGAGAAGCAATCCATACTGTTATGTATGAGGCGGAACTATCGGCCTCATGGAAAAAGGGTGACCAGGCTGAATCACGCAATTTGACTCTTAGTCTGATCACGAGGTGTGGCCATTAATTACACGCGTTGATCACGTAGGCTGACGTGAGGGTCAATGAACTAAACTTGGCGGGATGTATCTGGAACATCGTAGGTGATTAGAAGTTAGTAGACAGGAATACAATTAAATACTTAGCTTTAATTCAGCATCGGCGGTAAACGTCGATCTTGACATTGTGCAATAATATTTACAAGTGCAGTTATAGACTGAACTGCGAATACTTCTTTACAATTCTAATTGCTTCACACATATATATCAATTGTCAATGCATAAACTGTATGTGACGCCTGACTAGGTCGTAGCTACTGACTTAGCTGAAGGCTATGCTAACTAGCGTCTCTGCAATTGAGATCTTTGAAGCTATAACAAGTGAACCATTCCTATTAAAGTCGGCTGTAGAACTGGCCAGTGCGCTAGCTTGTCTCATAAGGCCAGCCGAGTGACGGCGCTCTGTCTGCTAGCGTCGACAGTGGCGACTCGCAGGTCCGATGTGTACTGACGGACCGCGGCCGATTTGGAGCCTACAACCTAGCAAGTGTGGTGCCTTGCGGTGACACCACACATACAGTATGGCTAAGTTATATTTCTGCAGTATCCTTTGTTGCGGCAGTGTTGGTCTGGCAAGATACGCTGGGTAGCTTCGTCGCTACTGCTGTTGAGACCAAGTTGCAACTGTTGTTACGTCTGCTGAGTTTGTTAGTTCGAAAACGGCTTCTGGTGCAGTACACCGCTAAGATAATTTCTTCCTGCCACTAATACACAGATGTGCCCCACGGTCAGATAATAGAATAGGAGAACGGCGGTTCTACAACACTCCAACAAATTAGTAACAAAGTCCCACAAATGAGTTAAAAAGGTTTACATATCTTTGGGATGTGTTGAATAATGAAGTCAGCAACACTGCATGTAATATAACACAAAAAAAGGCTCTCAATGGTTAAGTGCATATAATCGAAGGTAAACTTCACAGTACACAGCAAATGCAATTTACAACTGTCTGTTCACTTCTAAGAGTTCACTGAACGACGTTCCCTGTCTAACAAAATCAGCCTGGACGATGTCGTATAACCAATTGGGCTAGAGCTGCTCTTCTATCTTCCGAGAGGGCTTCTGTCCGTTGTCGTCCGGTCATTGGCGGATTGTACTCGGCCGGCAACTGGCTGAGACAAAGTCGATATCTTCATCCTCAGCGCCGCCCGTGACGGTGGTGGAACTCGCGCAGTGGCGAGAGTCTATGGCACTGGCAACAGCTCGCATCTTTGCGCCTGTGGTGCTTTTGCCCAGGCTGTGTCTTGTTCTGACGGCACAGCAGAGAACAGTGTGCAAACCACAAGGTTTCTGCTTCGCGTCTGCAATCCCTCAGGAATGTCCAAAACAACTCAAAGTCTGCTAAAGACAAAAGAACACAAAGTCGGCTAAAGAAAGAAAAGTGGGGGTCAGACCTTAAATCAAAGGTTCGGGCTCAATAACATTCTGTTCCAGGAGGTTTCGTCCAGGCATGGATACAAGATGGTGGCTGTGGGTGTGGAGTGGGAGAGGTAAGAGGAGGGGGATTAGGCCGCTTGGATTGGTTTGCAGCGTGATTGCCTGTAGAAAACATTACAGTCTGCTAAAGGCGGAGAGTCACGGCCGAGCCATACCAATTGCCAACAACCAATCGGTACATGAGCCCACAGATGGGATCGATTTACTAAAGGAAAATCAGGGAAGGCAAGACACATGGGGAGAGATGCTCCACTGAGAAAATATAGCGGAATAAATGACGCAGGGGAAACGACTGGAAACTACAGTGGTCCCCCCTTTTATGTGTTCACATAAAATTGTTTTTGCCGTCTTAGAGGCAAGTTGTATGGGTTGCGGGGGTTTTGTTTTTTGCTTATTCTTCAATTGAGAACAACTGTGTGAGGAGAAAATGACAAGTTTAGTGCCGCAATATTTCTCACCAAATTACAGCTTTTCATACAATTTTCAACTCGCCAACATAAAAACAGCGCAATGGATAACACATCTTGCCAACATCAAAAGTGAAATATGTTTATACACAACAATGTTAAATATTAACTCTCTGAAAGAACATCAATATTAAGCATAATATTATGAGAGTTTAATTGGAAGTGTCTTTACATTAATCCTAAGCACAATAATATGAAAGTTAAATTGGTCGTTTCTTTACAAAACTGCTCCTACACATATGTTATGATGTTGGACAGTACCACGAAAATCGTCCGATTCCGGTTCAAAGTACGGTACTATTTAGGATGACAATCGAGTCTTGGTCGTTTCTTTACAAAACTGCTCCTACAAATACGTTATGATGTTGGTCAGTACCACGAAAATCGTCCGATTCCGGTTCAAAGTACGGTACTATTTAGGATGACAATCGAGTCTACGGTGGATGGTTAGTCAAGTGACAAATTCGAGCGCAAGATTACCCAAGGCTGCTCGAGTTTACAGTGGACGCAAGCTGGTGAACCAGCAAAGTTTACGCCTCTGCAAGCGGTATTTACCTTAAGCTGCGATGTGCTGCTGTCTGCAAGGCCGCTCTCTCCCACTGAAATTCCTACAAAACTAATCTGACCTTAGCTGAACTTTCCACCAGAAACTTTCCCTATGTTTCTCGTTATGCGAGAAAACATGTGGCGATATACACGCGCATGGTTGGAGCAGCATACCTATTATAGTGCCCTCTCAGTTCCCACAACTAATCTGGCTGGTTCGTTACTCCACAGTTGAAGCTAAACGTTGCTACAGCTAATTTTAGCTGGAGTGCAGCCGCTGTGAACTTAGTGTCCACACCAATTTCTTCCCTGCATCGTATGCAGCGTTAAGTGCTCCATTCTGCCCTTGACGCCAGTGCAGAGAAGAGGTCACACAAAATTTCCCTCTTGTCCTACTCGTGGCAGAACTGCCTCTCTCCATTTGGGTTCCTTTTTCACGCCACCGCTTTTTCCGACCAATAGGAGCGTTCCTCTTATTTTGTAGAAATACCCTCTACTAATCACAACGTTCCTTCTATCAAACCGCGTCGAAACTTCAGTAGTTTTCTCCTTCCTAGTGAGTCTCCACCAATCGGACGTTTTCTGCCCGTTCTGGACGCCTACAGTACATTGACCTTTCCGTGTGTCGTACTCGCCGGATGAAAATACGTCACTTGCTTTTGTTCGTATCCCATTGGAATTTCGAAATGCAGTTTTATAAAGTTTCTTCTCTGCTCTTGTACCAATGTCCTCGCTACAGGTGGCCCTCCAGCTTGAATCTCCTGGCCCAGCGTCGCTGTCCTCCTTTCTGCCACCCCTTTAAGAGGTTGCCAGCGCGACTTCGCTATGCCGTTGTGGAGCTGGCTTTTCAAAACTAGCCGGCCGGAGTGGCCGAGCGGTTCTAGGCGCTACAGTCTGGAACCGCGCGACCGCTACAGTCGCAGGTTCGAATCCTGCCTCAGGCATGGATGCGTGTGATGTTCTTAGGTTAGTTAGGCTTAAGTAGTTCTAAGTTCTAGGGGACTGATGACCTTAGAAGTTAAGTCCCATAGTGCTCAGAGCCATTTGAACCATTTATTTTTTCAAAACTAAAAGCGACTCTACTCGCGCTCCCTGTTCTACCTTCTGCTCAAAGACATGCATTGTATACGAATGGTGTGTTAATTACCGTTGATTGACTGTCATCCCTTTTTGCATTACATGTTGATAGGCAAATGTTATCATAACTGTTGATTTACGTAAGGGGTCATCTTCACCTTCTCATTACGATTTGTAAAGGTCTCATGTAAGGTGCGAATCTGACAATTTATTCTGCCACCTTACAAAGTCAAATACTAAAATGAGAGTGCACAACGTGGAAATTATGAAGTCGCCAAAGACACGAAAGTTTGTTGTTATTATAGTTCTTAAAACAATAAGATGGAACAGTTACGTCTCTAATTCGAGAACAGACGCTTTTGAGATGATGCGTTGTCTCAAATATTCCAAGCAATGAACTAAGCATTAATGGAAACATATTGTGTAAATTGTTCTAATATTATTGAGAGCTGGTTTCTCAGGACGGGGCAGGATAAGGTTCGATTGTGGACAGTGCCGTAATCAGTTACCCTCGGTTGCACAATAGATACGTAAACTTTATTTAAAGAAATTAAAATGTTAAAACAATTTCTTAAAAAAAACCACAATTGACTGTACGACGGCTGATGGCCTTATCACAGAGAAAAAAATTCACAATTTTAGGGCCGAAGGCTGCCAACAATAACATCAAACAACAAACGGTTGGAGGCCTGAATTAGAAGGCAGCAGAACAATTCCAAATAGCACATATTAAGCTAAATACTTCGTTTTAAAACAAACTGTAACACAACTGAAGGCCTTATTATAAGGAATCAGGACAATAGGTTCTCAGCAAGTGTTCCAAGTGTCCGCCTGGGAAGGTAACTCAAACATAAGGTAAGGTGAGACAGGTAGGTAAGAGTTACACTCACGTAACAGGATGGCAACTCAAACTAGCGGCAGCTTAAGCGCCAACTGACCGACTAACCAATCCGCCTAACTTCCGATCACCGGTACAACGATGGAATATTTTTAGACAAGGGCGAAAAGACAGACAGCACTACATCTTCAGAAAACACCCCAGGCCGAAGGAAACACTAGAACCAAGGCAGACCTCCCAAAAAATATGCACAGTAGAATACAAGAGCCTGTCGAACTACATGCCGTGTCGGACAGCATCAACACGACAAAGAAAAGTGCACTGCCGGGAAAGTACGGTAACCTCCAGGGCAGGTAACTGGGGAGTTAGCAGCCACAAGGCAGAAAATACCACTGATTGCACTTCACTAGTAAGAATAATACTAAATTCAATGATGAATAGAGACGGCTGCAATATTTCACCACCTCAAAACACTTCACTCGCTGCCGCCAGGCTCAGTGGCCCTGGGAGCAACAACCTGCCGACCAAAGGCGACATCTTAGAATAGTCGAGGTTGCATTAGCAGTTAACTCTTCACTCAACTTAAACGTCCAGGGTTCGGTGTCAAACGAAGTCGTCGCTCTCGCAGCTACCCCTCCTTGATCCGTCAGTGTGAGCACGCAGCCAGCGGCCCTGGCTTGCCCTCGCACTGCACGGACCTGTTTGCTGCTGCGCCCCAGCCGAACTAATGTCCGTTCGCTTCACCAAATCCACTACGCAGACAGCATTAAAATAACTACTCATTCAAAACCACAAGATACTCACGGATTCGGGAAAACAATTCCACCAACAACTCACAATTCTAAAACAGTCACTGTGAAACAAAACGGACGAATTATAAGTCGGCACAAACACAGAGAAGCCAGAAGCGTTCGGAAGACCAAATGCAAGTCGTCCGCTGCGACGACCGACCGAACGACCAACCAACGGTCGTCCCCACTCAAGTCACACACGGGGAAGATCCCAGTATTAATTGTGGACTGACAACTTATTGCCATAAGGTCACTTCGACAGGCGGACACACACACAGCAGTGAAATTTGCACTACTCGAATATCACGTTCCATTCAACTAAAACTCACCTGTATGCGGTCCTTTACGTGGTCGTGCACTCTCGCGACCACGTCCTTCCGTCGGACAGTGCATGTGTGTAACCAGCGGTCGGGCGAGTACTGAACAGACAACGGGAGCAACTTTGTGGCACCAGTGAACACACTAAGAAAACGAGACGCCACTATCGCTGTTACACGATGCCAAGCTATGAACGGAATCAACGCACACGGCTCAGTAATAATAATAATACACTCCTGGAAATTGAAATAAGAACACCGTGAATTCATTGGCCCAGGAAGGGGAAACTTTATTGACACATTCCTGGGGTCGGATACATCACATGATCACACTGACAGAACCACAGGCACATAGACACAGGCAACAGAGCATGCACAATGTCGGCACTAGTACAGTGTATATCCACCTTTCTCAGCAATGCAGGCTGCTATTCGCCCATGGAGACGATCGTAGAGATGCTGGATGTAGTCCTGTGGAACGGCTTGCCATGCCATTTCCACCTGGCGCCTCAGTTGGACCAGCGTTCGTGCTGGACGTGCAGACCGCGTGAGACGACGCTTCATCCAGTCCCAAACATGCTCAATGGGGGACAGATCCGGAGATCTTGCTGGCCAGGGTAGTTGACTTACACCTTCTAGAGCACGTTGGGTGGCACGGGATACATGCGGACGTGCATTGTCCTGTTGGAACAGCAAGTTCCCTTGCCGGTCTAGGAATGGTAGAACGATGGGTTCGATGACGGTTTGGATGTACCGTGCACTATTCAGTGTCCCCTCGACGATCACCAGTGGTGTACGGCCAGTGTAGGAGATCGCTCCCCACACCAAGATGCCGGGTGTTGGCCCTGTGTGCCTCGGTCGTATGCAGTCCTGATTGTGGCGCTCACCTGCACGGCGCCAAACACGCATACGACCATCATTGGCACCAAGGCAGAAGCGACTCTCATCGCTGAAGACGACACGTCTCCATTCGTCCCTCCATTCACGCCTGTCGCGACACCACTGGAGGCGGGCTGCACGATGTTGGGGCGTGAGCGGAAGACGGCCTAACGGTGTGCGGGACCGTAGCCCAGCTTCATGGAGACGGTTGCGAATGGTCCTCGCCGATACCCCAGGAGCAACAGTGTCCCTAATTTGCTGGGAAGTGGCGGTGCGGTCCCCTACGGCACTGCGTAGGATCCTACGGTCTTGGCGTGCATCCGTGCGTCGCTGCGGTCCGGTCCCAGGTCGACGGGCACGTGCACCTTCCGCCGACCACTGGCGACAACATCGATGTACTGTGGAGACCTCACGCCCCACGTGTTGAGCAATTCGGCGGTACGTCCACCTGGCCTCCCGCATGCCCACTATACGCCCTCGCTCAAAGTCCGTCAACTGCACATACGGTTCACGTCCACGCTGTCGCGGCATGCTACCAGTGTTAAAGACTGCGATGGAGCTCCGTATGCCACGGCAAACTGGCTGACACTGACGGCGGCGGTGCACAAATGCTGCGCAGCTAGCGCCATTCGACGGCCAATACCGGGGTTCCTGGTGTGTCCGCTGTGCCGTGCGTGTGATCATTGCTTGTACAGCCCTCTCGCAGTGTCCGGAGCAAGTATGGTGGGTCTGACACACCGGTGTCAATGTGTTCTTTTTTCCATTTCCAGGAGTGTAATAATAACAATAATTCCCGTGAAGGACCGGGAAAAGAATAGGCCTCCGGTATGTTCTGCCAGTCGTAAAAGGCGACGAAAAGAACAAACCACTAATAGGGCTAACCCCCCTTTTAGTGTGATTACTTGGTTCAGGATAGAACTAAAGAAGCCTCGGACAAGCGCCGTCATGGTCGGAGACGACGCTTGAACCCTATGCCCGCCCACAATGGTGACGACACTGCTAGCCAACTGGAAAATGATTTAAATCCAAAAGGAGGTGTTTTGCAGGTTATGCTTCCTGCAACCACCCTAGATGGAAAACGAAGACAGAGGATGAGATGATCAGATGAAGTTAATCGACACCTCATGTTCAGTTATTACCAAGCAACAAACCTAGGAACCAACACAACTGGATACAGATCACAAGTATACACAACATTTATTACCAGATACCCAGAATTAAAATTTTTAACAGAACAACGACTAGCTGATCAGATCCGTGTAATAATCAAAAATAACAGGATACCCCAGTCAGAATTAGAAAACATCAAACAACAAGTACAACAAATACTGGAACAAAATAATGTGCAATCAGAAGAAGAAGAAAATACAGTAATGGACTCAAACATCCCAGAGCAAACAAACAAAGAACAACACGCATCAGTTAAACAATCAGAGGAAAACGACATCTTAAGACAGCCACCAGAACAAGCACAAATAGAACACGAAGTGACACACATGTTAGATATAGAAGAAAAATTTCAGCTGACATATATAGAATAGAAAGACACAAATACAGACATTAGACCATTCTTGCATAGACCACCAAATAACCCACAAGTCGAAACAACAATAACAACTATCAACACAATCATACACAACAAAATAAATGAAAATACAACTACGGAAGAGTTACAACTACTGGTTTATGTAGGAGCACTCACTACACTAAATATACACAGTAGGCAGAGATCAGAACCAACCAACACACAGAAGAAACCCACAAAACCAGCATGGCAACACAGGCTACAGATCAGAATAGAAAAACTGAGAAAAGACATTGGACAGCTAACACAATTTATAAGAAATGAAATATCAGACAAAAAACGAAAAAGGTTAGGCAAAATCTCACAACAAGAAGCAATAGAGCAATTAGATGAAAAGAAGCAGAAATTACAAGCATTGGCCAAACGACTTAGAAGATACAAAAAAAGTGAATATAGAAGGAAACAAAACCAAACATTCAACACAAACCAAAAGAGATTTTACCAAACAATAGATAACACACACATTAAAATAGACAATCCACCAAACATAACAGACATGGAACACTTCTGGAGCAACATATGGTCAAACCCGGTACAACATAACAGGCATGCACGGTGGATACAAGCAGAAACAGACTCGTACAAGATGATACCACAAATGCCTGAAGTGATAATTTTGCAACATGAAGTCACCTGAGCAATTAATTCTACGCACAATTGGAAAGCCCCTGGAAATGATAAAATAGCAAATTTCTGGCTAAAGAAGTTCATCTCAACACATTCACATCTAACTAAATTATTTAACAGTTACATTGCAGACCCATACACATTCCCTGATACACTTGCACATGGAATAACCTATCTGAAACCTAAAGATCAAGCGACACAGCAAACCCAGATAAATATCGCCCCATAACATGCCTACCAACAATCTACAAAATATTAACTTCAGTCATTACACAGAAATTAATGACACATACAACACAGAACAAAATTATAAATGAAGAACAAAAAGGCTGCTGCAAAGGAGCACGAGGATGTAAAGAACAACTGATAATAGATACAGAGGTGACATATCAAGCTAAAACTAAACAAAGGTCACTACACTACGCATACATTGATTACCAAAAAGCTTTTGATAGTGTACCCCACTCATGGTTACTACAGATATTGGAAATATACAAAGTAGATCCTAAATTGATACAGTTCCTAAACATAGTAATGAAAAACTGGAAAACCACACTTAATATCCAAACAAACTCTAATAATATCACATCACAGCCAATACAGATTAAGTGTGGAATATACCAAGGAGACTCATTAAGTCCTTCCTGGTTCTGTCTTGCTCTGAACCCACTATCCAACATGCTAAATAATACAAATTATGGATATAATATTACTGGAACATACCCACACAAAATCACACATTTGCTATACATGGATGATCTAAAACTACTGGCAGCAACCAATCAACAACTCAACTAATTACTAAAGATAACAGAAGTATTCAGCAATGATATAAATATGGCTTTTGGAACAGACAAATGTAGGAAAAATAGCATAGTCAAGGGAAAACACACTAAACAAGAAGATTACATATTGAATAACCACAGTGACTCCATAGAAGCTATGGAAAAAACAGATGCCTATAAATATCTAGGATACAGACAAAAAATAGGAATAGATAATACAAATATTAAAGAAGAACTAAAAGAAAAATATAGACAAAGACTAACAAAGATACTGAAAACAGAATTGACAGCAAGAAACAAGACAAAAGCTATAAATACTTATGCTATACCAATATTGACCTACTCATTTGGAGTAGCGAAATGGAGTAACACAGACGTAGAAGCACTCAATACACTTACACGTTCACAATGCCACAAATATAGAATACATCACATACATTCAGCAACAGAAAGATTCACATTAAGGAGAAAGGAAGGAGGAAGGGGATTCATCGACATAAAAAACCTACATTATGGACTGGTAGACAATTTAAGAAAATTCTTTCTAGAACGAGCAGAAACTAGCAAAATACACAGAGCAATCACTCATATAAATACATCGGCTACACCACTGCAATTTCATAACCACTTCTACAACCCTTTAGATCACATAACATCAACAGATACGAAGAAAGTAAATTGGAAAAAGAAAACACTACATGGCAAGCACTCGTATCATCTAACACAGCCACACATCGATCAAGACGCATCCAACACATGGCTAAGAAAAGGCAATATATACAGTGAGACGGAAGGATTCATGATTGCAGTACAGGATCAAACAATAAACACCAGATATTACAGCAAGCATATTATTAAAGATCCCAATACCACAACAGATAAATGCAGACTTTGCAAACAACAAATAGAAACAGTAGATCACATCACAAGTGGATGTACAATACTAGCAAATACAGAATACCCCAGAAGACATGACAATGTAGCAAAAAATAATACATCAACAGCCTGCCTTACAACATAAACTTATAAAACAACACATCCCCACATACAAGTATGCACCACAAAATGTACTGGAGAATGAAGAATACAAATTATACTGGAACAGAACTATTATAACAGATAAAACAACACCACATAACAAACCTGACATCATACTCACCAATAAAAAGAAGAAATTAACACAACTAATCGAAATATCCATACCCAATACAACAAATATACAAAAGAAAACAGGAGAAAAAATTGAAAAATACATCCAACTGGCTGAGGAAGTCAAGGACATGTGGCATCAGAATAAAGTTGACATTATACCAATTATACTATCATCTACAGGAATCATACCACACAATATCCACCAGTACATCAATGCAATACAGCTACATCCAAACTTATATATACAATTACAGAAATCCGTAATTATTGATACATGTTCAATTACCCGAAAGTTCCTAAATGCAATATAACATATACCGTACAGTTAAAAGGAAGTGATGCTTGATCGAGGTCCGCGTCACTTTCCATTTTTAATCAGACTTAACGTCTGAGAAAGTAAAGAAATAATAATAATAACCACCTCTGTCTGACAAACAACGCAAAGCATCCAGAAGACATGGTGACATACCACTCTAATTTCGACCACGTACACAGCCATCTTAGGTTATGAAAAAAGTTAAGAGTTGCAATTCTGTGTGACAGAACGGCCACCACAGAGCCTGATGTGGTTCGCGTTTATTGTTATTGTCAGGCTTGGCAGGGTACATAAGGGCAGTGAACAGCCTCGGTTGCTGAGTGATCACTGTGAAATACATGAAAATCCTGCTTACTCATGTGACAAAGCATTACTGGTGTCTGACAGAGTTCTAAACAGGCGTCATTGTGAGTCTCCTTTTGGCCATTTGGTGGGATATTGCGATTCCCAAATTTGTGGGGTTTTTGAATGCGTTAGTGGCCAGATGTTGGTCATCACGGTAACGTGGGGGCAGGACGAGCTTCCGGTCGATCACGTCTGACCACACGAAGGAGGATTGCCTCATGGTGTACACAGCCCATCGTTACCCCTCACAATTGCGCCTGCTATCCCAGAACAAGTAACAGACTCCCCGCAACACTGAGTGCCATCAAGAGCTCAAGTATTCGTCTTTGGCCTCGTAATAATGCAAGTTTATCATAAACCATATTTCGTTCAGTTGAATACATACTTGCATATCGTAATGCTGTAAAGAAAATTGGCTTTTAGTAACCCATTAAACGACCTATTTATAACATCCTGAAGGTCATACATTTTTCGTTTGATTAATACAATAGATCGTTAATGCTCAAAAGACGAAACATTAAACAGTGACAGTATTTTTAAAAAAGAAGCTACACCATAATTATTGACAAAATTGTGTGCGCGTTTGTATGCAAGCGTTTGCGTACGGTGTGTATGCTACTCGGCCGTCAGTTGTCGTAGAGCATGAACTGACGGAAGAATATTGGCAGCGTCGCAACGGGTCTTCCCTCTCACTCTCTCTCTCTCTCTCTCTCTCTCTCTCTCTCTCTCTCTGCGTAGAAAGCGCGCCGCACCCGTCTACATATTACTATCTACTCCTACACCACCACACAATCGGCTGCGTTTGGAGTGGTGCCATGATCGCGAAGCATAGACAGCTGATCAATGGCGTCCCTTCGTGTTCCGCAATGAAACACGGTTCTGCACTCCCTGGATGATCATCGTCAGCGAGTATGGTGGTGATCTCGAGAGAGGTCCCATTCTTCCAACGTTTTGGAGAGGCACAGCGCTGTTACTCCTGGCGTCAAAGGGTGGGGAGCCATCAGATATGACTTCAAGTCACACTTTGTAGTGACTGAATGAACTCTGACGGCACGATGATACATCACGGACACCTTTCGTTCTCATCTCTCATCTGATAGTAATATAGTGTCATTTTTCTACAGGACAATGCTTGTCCACACACAGTACTCGTCTCTATAAATTTTCTACATGAATTAGAGGTACTCCAGTGGCGAGCAAGGTCCCCAGGTATGTTCCCAATGGAATATGTGCGGCATCAGCTCGGATATCAAATGTCCCATTACCAGTATCCAGAACAGCAAGGAGCAGGTACTAGAGCTGTGGGCAAGCTTCCTTCAGGAGGGGATACAACGGCTTCTTGACACCCTTTCCAACTGAATCAGTGGATATATCCAGCCTAGAGAGGGTGCAGCGTCATACTGGTAAGTTCTTTCTAAATTTGATTAGATTTTGTAATTACTGAAATATCATCACTTACCTTCTCGAACAATGCGGTTTCATTCCGTTTCCTACTCAGTTTCTAGGTGCTTTGCATTTTTATATCGGGCAGTGTAGTTATTAATTTAAAAATATTAGGTGTCTGTCAAACGTTAAAAAGTGAAGGTGACGTTAAGTTATATTTGGAATACAGGAGAGGAGGAGTAGCAAACAGAACTAAACTGTATTTACGTCGTAGACCGGATATTACGTGCATATTTTACTTGCACAAGTACGGAAAATTTGAACCTCTGGATCTCGGTAACAGATAATGATATCGAAAAAATTTCGAACTACCCCAAGAACATAATCTTAAGGACACACGGTACAAATTTAGACGACTTGTCACGAATAGAAATTGTAGAAGTGGCCATCCCCACAATTGATACTTTTCGTACCCAAAAACCCTGGTTTTTCGGGGTTTTCTTCTCCGGATGAGCCCATGAACAAATTGTGATTTTATAAGCTGCCTAAGGTCCACCCTGAACCCTAGACACAGCAATCCGACAGCTCACATAACTTGCGGCACGTCAGGCACACTGCCTGATAGTGCGGCGGCGTAAGGTGTGGTAGTGAGGGCCGGCGAGACGGACCACGGACGGGCCTATTTGGATGCGATGGGCCTCAGAGCTGTCTTAGATAGAGGCCTGCGTAGACTTGTGCCCACAGCATCTTCTGGACAGTGGGTGTTGTGAAGGCAGAAGCCCTTAGCTCCCTCAGCAGACACAATGTACAGCGAGGATGGCGGTACACGTACAGCCTGGGAGGCAGCATTCAGGTGCCCCTAGCAAACAGAAGGTGGCAGCTTGCAATCAGTCGGCTAGGCCCTTGACCAGGAGGAGGCCCACTAGGTCTGCATCTTCTATCAGACACGGCTGTGATCCGTCATTGCGGCAGACTGGAGCAATGAAGTCCAACAAGAGCCGGCAGACTGCGTTCTCCCACTTGCAGTCTTCAAACAGGCAGCAAGCGCCATTTCACAGTTTGCCTGCAGAGTTAACCTGTAACTAGCGAGACCGTCATTCGTAAGGATTGGTGGCATGGAATGGCCAGGAACCGAGGACGAGAGGTAACAGGTGTATTTAAAAACAGACATGGTGTCATTGTAGCAGGTTAGGCAGCTATTTGCCTTCATTCAGTCAGAGGTGTCGCAGTCCAGTAAACATCGTCTTGTCTCAGTTACAGACCATTTTCCGTGCTCTGCATTTCTCATCTGTACTAGAACGACTTGGAGTGGCGTTGGTCGGGTGTTGCATGTTATCACTTCATATTGTAGAGTTCGCAGAACAACGTTCTGGATTCTGTGGCTCTACACCGTTACGCTCCTTGTTATATAGCTCTGCTGGCTGTGTACCAAAGAGTTACGAGCGTTGCCCTGCTTTTGCAATATTGGCACTTTTCGCATGCTCTAGATTATGATTGTGGCACGCGCTGTAGTCGAACTCTGCTTTTTTACCGTCTTTCTCGAGAAATAACTTCGGAAATTTATCAGTGCATCTGGGAACAGGGTTGCTGTGCAACAGAATGTAGAGGGCGCTATTACTACGCATTGAATTGGTCTGTTCGTACTACTTAGCTCAAGCAATACATTTCTAAAGAAAATAATTTTTTCCGTAGACTATTTTTTTTATACTGAAACACTTTATCTCATAATTTAGCTATCAGCTAGTTTTTCCCTTCGGAATTATCAATCTGCATTGCAGTCAATATTTTTATGCTTAATGCGTGTCATATTCCTCATGTCAGTATGGGGAAAAAAGGAACACGTGCTGGTGACTCTGATAAGAGTTTCGTACAACCTTAGTAGTTCGGGAACTACGATCACAGATGTAAAATGGTGAACCCTAACGCGAGTTTTTCCACTGCGCCAGTATACACAACATACTGAAAAACGTCTTGTAATGTTCCCACAGCAAATACCCTCTACCACGCACCAATTAATCATTTTCAATCAAACCATCCACATTCATTCACTTTGGAAAAATTATCTGATCTGATTTTCTCGTAATATATGCGGCGACAGCTCGTCGGCGTCAAAGTATTTTCTAGTGCGTTTATAACAGAGATGCATATATGCATTCTCCATGGTTGTTAGAGTGGTAACTAGGACAGCTTCTGGAGTACCTGTTGAGGGATTGACGTGTTTCTGAGAGATACATATTCTGCTTTTCTTCTCGCTAAAGCGAGCCAATTAACATTTGTGCTGTGGGCGGTATGTTTTGAAGAGAAAGAGATTGTAAAAGGAAAATAATTAAGGCGTGGAATCACCGGAGATCTGGACATGTAATGGAGATGGATTTAATACACGATTTCCTCCATAAATAAGGTTTGTGACTTTTTTGTTCTAGAGTGAATGAACGAATGAGTTTTTTTCTGGATCATTTGTTGATCACGTTGGCTCTGTAATTAGTGGGGAAGTTTCAGCTGTGTCGAAGAGAACCTGCAATCACTGAGTCTGTGTTAAATCGTCCAAAAAGGCTTCGTACACATCTGGAATTAGCAATCTTTCGTAAAAGGAACAAATTGCCCAAACGATTGATTCTCCCGACTGACTGCAGTGTTTAACAGTAGCAATAAATGTAAAGATCTCTTACAGCAAGCCAGCCGCTGATTACCAAGACGAAGGACTCCACCAAAGATTCTATTTGGCTGATTATTTTATCACGTAATGAAATCTTATATTAAAAACTATACATAGATAAAGGAGAGAAAGAGCGAATGAAAACAGAGATAATACTAATAATCCTCCATTAGTCTAATTTTACGCCTGTCTCATCACGGATCAGCCAAGAACTGGGAGGGCCTTACTTTACTGTATAGACTTATGTGTGAAGGTGAAGGGATCTTAAAGACAACAGATACACGTCTATACAGACAAGACATTACACAGAGATAGCGGCTAGCTGCATTGATAATCTATTCTTAGATTAAAGAGACGGCAACTTATTATCCGAACATTTAAAATGTTAAAATGGCCAATCCGTGACAGGACACGTTTTTGGACGTTGCTAAAATAATTTTGTTCTCTGTTTCATGTCAACTACGACGAGCTAACCTAACTGACGCTTGGAAAAAGAGAGGAAAGACTCGCAGGTGATGTAATTGCATCCACAAGTAAAGCCGAAAGACAGCACGCGGGGCGCAGAGAAAAGGCTGGATCTATATTTTTTTTATTACTAAAGCTTGCTAGTACAGTTGAAGTATACGCTTTTCTGTAGATCTATATTTTTTTTATTACTAAAGCTTGCTAGTACAGTTGAAGTATACGCTTTTCTGTTTAGTGTTATTTGATATTTGAATATTGATTATTTGTGTTCATGTTAGATATAGGAAGTGTTTTGATTGGCCTGTCCTAGTTGCATTTATCTGTATATGTACATTAAGAAATTAGACACAGAAGTACTCTTGTGTGAAGGGAGTTACATATAGTGACAGTAGAACATTTATATGGTTTTAACTAGGGCAATGTTTAGGATGAGTCAAGCAGAGCAAAGCAGCATGCATCAGCCTTCAGCTGTTAGCACTGATAATAATGAAGCAGTAAGAAGTGTTGTAGGACCGATGGCTAGAGATAGCGCAACAGAACGCCCTGTAGACACGGCTGCGGGTGTAACAGCAAGTACGCAGCAGGGACTAGATCCATTGGTAATTATCATGAGACAGAGGCAGATGATAACCGAGAGCATGAATACTTTGAAAACCGACATTAATGCGAAATTTGCCTCAGTTACTGAAGGGCAAAATGATTTGAATACGAAATTAGCCTCAGTTACTGAAGGGCAGGAAAATCTGAAAACCGATATTAAAGCACAATTTGTGACAGTCACTCAAACTCAAGAAGAGATGAAATCAGTCCAGACTGAAATTAAGCAGCAGTTACAAGACAGTTTTTCCGAATTACAGCAGCGGATAGAGGCGAAGACCAAGGAACTCAAAGATCTGGCTGAAGAGACGGGACGAAAATTAACTGCACAAATAGAATTGGTGAAAGCACAATGTGAGGAATCTACTCAGCGCGTACGTGTCGAAATGAAGGAGTATGTGGCTATTAAGATAGATACCATACGGGAACAAGTGGAAATGGTTCCGAAATTAGTACAAAAGCAAGACGCCATGGCATGTGCAATTGCGCAACTTCCTGAATTGGCACGTACACAGATTAACCTGAAGGAAAGCGTTGAACATCTGACAGAGCGTCAAGAAGTTATAGACCACCAAATTAACGTATTAACGGGTAAATTATCACATTAGAAAACAAAAGGCTAATGTGTGAAAACGTCGAGCAAAATGTTAAGTTAGCATTCCAGAATTTATCTGGCAAACAGGAAGAGAATTTGTTTGCGAAAGGACTAGAGGAGGTGCGACAGCAGTTAGGTGCTGATTTTGAGCATTGGAAACAAACGATAGAAGAGTCGATGCGCGCTTCACGACAAAGCTCAGAACAAATGAATACAGGGCAGCAGCAGAAGTTGGCAACGACTATAGAGCCAGTTACTGCCCATTCGCACACAATACTGACTTGTGCAAGTAATTCAAACATTAAATTGCCACAAGCTGGTTGTTCGCGTGAATTCTTATCTACCGGAGATTACGAAAGCCTTTGGCATGCCGAAGAAAAAATGATAAAGCATCGGCAATTCCAGATTTCTAACCCTGACAAAAGGGAGGTCCATCCAATTGTTTTGATTCGAAGTTTCAGAGGAGTG
This sequence comes from Schistocerca cancellata, assembly GCF_023864275.1. Taxonomy (NCBI): domain Eukaryota; kingdom Metazoa; phylum Arthropoda; class Insecta; order Orthoptera; family Acrididae; genus Schistocerca; species Schistocerca cancellata. The sequence goes on from NC_064627.1 coordinate 434,626,174, forward strand.
CTACCCAGAAATTGGTCGGAGTGGCAGAAGATCAGTTTTGTTACAGGATATATACAAGGTTCGGGGGCGATCTGGGCCTCGGACATGACTTCTGTTTGCCCGACATATGACGATTTTGAGAAGGCGTTTTTAGCAAAGTCTGGTCAGAAGGGGTACAGGAACGCCTAAGGTAGGAGGTGCTCTACCCAGAGCCTTTCTCCTTTTCGAAAGGAAGCCTTAGAAGGTATTTCGAAAAATATATAAATAAAACGAGATACTGGGACAGACCTATGCCCTTGCCAGACATAATAAACATACTTAAGGCAAGACTACCAACTAGCATCCGGAATCAATTGATTTACGGCAACGACAAAGACTGGGAGTCGTTCCTCACGACGTTAGACCATATAGATATTATCGAAGAGAACAACCAGAAAGCCAGTAATAACAGATTCCAATATAGGGCGATAGAACCTCCGCCAAACGGTAGGCAAGGTGGAAGTATGGATTATACCAATGGCGATCAATCGACACTTAGAAGGAATGAACAGAGATCGTTCAATAATGGAGGAACCCCTCAAAATCTCAATAGTAATCCCGGCAATGGTCTTGCGAGGGGCTGTTCAAGGAACAACAGGAACGGGAAAAGATACAACCCCGTGTGGGGGAACGAAAGAAATTTCAGACCCCAAGCCTGGAATAATAACAATAATAGAAATTGGAATCAACCGGGAGGAATGAATTCAAATAGCCAACTTGAGTGGGGACGGACATCTCCGAATCAACCGGTAATTACCGAAGTGACGGATGATGTCAACCAGCAGTCAAATCAAAATCCAACAAACTCGTAAGGACCCACTCGTGCCCCGGAGGAGCGGTCAACAATTGGTTGAGGGGCAACAGGATATGTGTACCCATGCTAACGTATAATGATGGACGATTACTGGCAGATGAACTGACCGAGGACTTAGAACCACAAGATGAGGATAAGGAACAGGTGGCAGTAGCCGAAGTGCAAGTCATTATGGAGGTCATTATGGAGACTGTACCTATAGTGGCGGTTTTAGACACAGCTGCAACCACACATGTTATTTCGGAGGCACTATTCAACAGGATCAGAAATATAAGACGAGTACCAGTCTTTCCAGTTCAAAATTGCTTAATAATAGGCGCCGTTGGGCCTCGATCGGCTAATGTAAAGGTGCAGTCACTACTTGGCGTGGAATTCGGAAATGTAGCAATATTAAGCACATTCCTTGTTGTGAAAAATTTGGTGGTAGATTGCATTATCGGAGTCGACAGCCTATGTCAATATGGATGCAGAATAGATTTCAAAACAGGAAAAATTTGGTTGAATGTTAATAAACAAGAAATTGTGTTGGAGTTGTTGAAAAAAAAAGCCTTACGAGAAAATATAATTGTGGGATCAGTGTGCAAGTAATCAGGACGGCCCAAAATTCTAAAAAGCACTTAATTAATGAGTTCCAAGTCAAAGAAGATTTCGGTCAATTAACGTTTGAAAAGTTAAATGAATCCGACTGCATTATCGAAGATCAGAAGAAGCAGCTCAATGAATTATTATTAACGTATGAAAACGTTTTTGATGAAAGGCCAGGAGTTATTAAGGGATACATATGCCATCTCTACGTTAAGCCGCACGAAACGTATTGTAGAACTTTCTATCCTGTTCCCTGGAGGTTAAAGGCTCAAGTTCAAAAGGAAATAGCTCGCATGTTGAAATGGGGTTTGATCGAACCCTCTACAAACCCATACTGCTCCCCATTGTTAGTCGTGCCAAAAGCAAATGGGACTGTTAGACTGGTACTCGACGCCAGAGAAATAAATAAAATCATAATTCCAGTGAGAACACATCCGGAAAACATAGACGAACTTATACAACGGTTCCAGGATGTCAAATATTTGACGATCATTGATTTGCGGAGCTCTTATTGGCAAGTCAAGCTGGATGAGGCATCAAGGAAGTATACGGCTTTCATTTATTCCGGAAGAAGTTACCAATTCACCGTAGTTCCTTTCGGACTCAACATTAGTGCTGGAATCTTTATAGCAGCTCTAGATTATGCACTAGGCCCAGAACTCAGAAGCAGGATAGCAGTGTTTGTTGATGATTTGCTTACTGCATCGAAAACTTGGGAGGAGCATATTACCTTACTGAACCGAGTGTTGGACGTGTTCAAAACCACGGGAATAACTGCTAACCTACAGAAATCCCATTTTGCAGTAAACAGAATCAAGTTCCTGGGGCATATAATTGACGCAAAGGGAATTTTACCAACCAAGGAGAAGTTAATTGCGATTAGTAAGTCTCCAACACCCAGGAATAGGAGGCAATTAAAAGGGTTTATGGGCCTTGCCTCATTTTTTAGAAGATTCATAACAAATCAGGCGATGAACGCAGCAGCTCTAAATAGTCTGTTGAAGAAGGATGTACCCTAGCTCTGGACATTAGAGTGTCAAGAAGCATTCGAAGAGATAAAGAAGCAATTAGTAAATGCACCGCTTTTGTACCATCCGGACATTCAAGAAGAATTTTACTTGTCAACAGATTCTTCGAATGTGGGTACTGGAGCGTGCCTTTTCCAAGCATGCAAGATAAATGGACAACTCACTTTCTGTCCTATTGCGTTTGCTAGTCGTGTTTTGTCCAACTGTGAACGATCTTACACGACGACAGAATTAGAGGCTCTTGCGGTCATCTGGGGATTTAAAAAATTTCATTATTATCTATATGGGTCAAAGACTGTCGTATATTACGATCATCACTCATTAACGTTTTTACAAATGTGTAAGCTGCTACACCCCAGACTGGCTAGATGGACTCTCGCTCTGCAACAATACCAATTTAAGATCGTGCATGTCTCAGGACAGCAAAACATTATTGCTGACGCTCTATCAAGGTCACCACAGGGTTTGACTAAAGAGATTGAAGTAAATAATAACTTAGAATTCCCTGTATTGCTGCTGCAGGAAAATCCATATAAGACGTACTACGCCAATTTGTGTGCGCATATGGCACAGTTACAGAAAAGAGATGCTCAATGGGAAAGTGTCGTTCAAAGGTTACAACAGCAACCTTCGGATCAGACGGCAAATTATTACAAGCTGGTAAATGGCGTATTATTTTTCCGCTGTAGAAGGAGAAAACAAAGTACGTTGGTGTGTTTGTATACCTGAGGCGCAAATAGAGAAACTCTTATGGTTCACCCATTTAACCTGGGGACATTTCGGTGCGACAAAACGTGCAGACAAGATAAGTGTGTACTGTTATTTTCCCAACATAAAGCGCAGAGTGCATGAGGTCTTGAAGAAATGCATAATCTGTCAAAAAGCAAAGCCGGATTCAAAAGGGAGTAAGCACCCATTATGCTTTATATTAGTCCGAGAACCAAAAGAATTAATTTCGTGCGATCTGTGTGGACCGTTACCTACTTCAAGAGGAGGTGTTAGATATGTATTGGCATTTCTTGATGTGTGTACGAAATACGTAAAGCTATACCCGATAAAGGCGGCTACAGCCAAAGTAATTGTAATAAAATTGACAAGGGATTATCTTCCACATGTTGGTATACCTAAGGCAATAATAACAGACAATGCTAAGATATTCACGGGACTCCGATGGAAACAGGCTTTGTCTCAAGTCGGTGTGAAACACATACTAACATCATTTTACCACCCACAAGGCAATTTGGTTGAGAGAATTTTTAGAGAGTTCAATCGCTTTATGAGGAACTATAGCCATAATAAACAGACTGCGTGGGCAAATTATGTGGAAGAATTTGAGCAGATATACAACAATATGCCCCACTCCTCCACTGGTTATACACCTCATGAGTTGATGTTCGAGGCAAAAGAAGAAAACTTCTGGACTGAACATATCCCCAAAACTCAGGAAACTGAGATGCCTCGGGAAGAAAAAATTAGACAAGCCATCATAAATATGACGGAAAAGGCTGGTCAGAGAAAACAACAATATGACAAATTAATCAAGAGGGCACAGGCGTACCACGTCGGAGAGAAGGTACTAGTCAAAAGACATACCAAATCATCCTTAATAAAGAAGGGTATAAAGAAATGGGAGTTATTATATACTGGCCCATACATCATTCTACAAATTCCGAACCCTGGGGCTTATCTGTTAGCATTCCCGGGATCTAACAAAATTAAAGCGTTATTTTCCCATAACGACTTGAAAAAATTTAATGAAGATTAGAAGATAGGGATGAATGGTGTTGCGAGTGACAGAGATGAACGCTCGTAAAAACATAACAATAAACTGTGTATGTTTAGTGTTAGAAAACTTTAAACTGAAATAATTAATCAGTGACACAGATTGTAGAAATAGTGACTAACTATAACTATCGAGTGCTGCAAAGAAGATAGTGGAGATAGGCTTCACCTGTGTTTGGGTAAACATAGAACTTTAGCATTGCTAATGTCATCAAGAAGTATAAAGGATCTGAATGACCTTCAGTAAGAAAGAAATATTTCCCGAAAATGACGCTGCATAATCAAAAGAGGTTCCCAGTGAATGTTCATATATAATTTCAAGTGCATGCTTTGATGTGTAAACGTGTGAAGTGAAGTTTTGCGGTTAATTAGTGAATCATAAGTGACGGTTAACGCCGCAAAGATAATTTCCCGCGCAAAACAATTGACGTTGGCGCGAGAGTTAGAATCGATATAGACGACACAGATATGCTTTGTAAGAGACTCGCATCAAACGCGAGGGGAAACTGATTGATGTTGAACTTCAAAAAAGTGTCATAATTAGAGGTTAAGAGTTCTTGATTTATTGTTGAATGTCAAAAGAAATTAATATTCATAGAATTAGTAGTTATTTAATGGGTCTTGTTCACGTTGGAATTTTGTTTGAAAATCCATTTCCATATACGTGCATGAATGAATGCCGGATGAATCAGAGAATAAATGAAAGAAGTGAATCCACATTCCTCACTACTAATAACTTTTACATTACAGCAATCAAGCGGAGAAATATATGTATTTAGGATAAAAAAATTTTTAGTATAGATAAATGATATGACTTTTCAAGGAAATGATGGATTATGTCTTTGTATAAAATGAACCACACTTTCCATTATTCGATGATTTGTATTCAAAATCTACTGCAAGTTGCATGAATCCTTTAAATTACGAAGAATAAATCATTGACATAAAATGTGTCAGAATTTTTGGACTTTTAAGCACAAGTGGTGATGCGAAGTCCAAAAGAAAATTCAAACTAGAGTAAATATTATGATGTTTTCGGCAACAGAATTAGTCAATGGATAAATGGAAACCTTAAGTCAATGGCTAAATTCCTTGCAGTACATCATAAGAAAAAGGATGCATGAAGCCATAGGGATTTTGTTTTCAAAAAGGAGAATCTTGGACGGTGCAACCTAACCAGTTCTTTTACAGGAAGAGTTTGCCTTTCGGTCATTGCTAATTCTTTTGGAATGAATGTTGCATGTAAAATCTGGTATCCCTGTCCCTTCTACTCTTCCCATTGTGGGCCGCGTAGAAGACCGACTACAAATGTGGACGTCGGGGACATGCAAGATCCGGGGGAGTTTCAGCACCGCAAGATATTGTCCTGGGAACAAGATTGTAAAAAAAAACCTCGAGTTATTGATTATAAAAAATTTTTCTTAGCTCGAGGCACAAATCACTCTTCTCCAAATCGTTATATAAATCTATCCCTATCTTTCCTTTAGAGATCAATTTCAAAATTATTTTTTTTTCTTGTGTACGCTTTCCTATCTTCTATGTACCGTAGGCTGGGGGTCTAGGCTTAAGAGGTTTTCCAAGGTTTCCCTGCTTAAGAAAGTTCCCGGATGGGTAGACCCTGATAATAGTTTCATGAAAGATCATCTTCCTTGGTTGTGCACAGCAGACATAACACCTTGATGCACGTAAAACCAATACAGCCGCGGTACCTGTCTCTTCATTTCTTCTGTTTTCAATGTTTCTTTTCTTCGTCTGTCTTAAACATAATTTTTTTTTTCAATCGGAGGACTGACACTCATCACTTCCGGGTTACCCATACTAATAGATAGCTCGCGAAGTGTGTTCGGTAAATCAAAATTAGGCTCACAAACTTCGCTCGCTGCGAGGGGCATTGTAATGTCTCCACAGCAAATACCCTCTACCACGCACCAGTTAATCATTTTCAATCAAACTATCCACATTCATTCACTTTGGAAAAATTATCTGATCTTATTTTCTCGTAATATATGCGGCGACAGCTCGTCGACGCCAAAGTATTTTCTAGTACGTTTATTCTTTGAAATAACAGAGATGCATATATGCATTCTCCATGGTTGTTAGAGTGGTAACTAGGACAGCTTCTGGAGTATCTGTTGAGGGATTGACGTGTTTCTGAGAGATACATATTCTGCTTTTCTTCTCGCTAAAGCGAGCCAATTAACATTTGTGCCGTTGGCGTTTGTTTTGAAGAGAAAGAGATTGTAAAAGGAAAATAATTAAGGCGGGGAATCACCGGAGATCTGGACATGTAATGGAGATGGATTTAATACACGATTTCCTCCATAAATAAGGTTTGTGACTTTTTTGTTCTGGAGTGAATGAACGAATGAGTTTTTTTCTGGATCATTTGTTGATCACGTTGGCCCTGTAATTAGTGGGGAAGTTTCAGCTGTGTCGAAAAGAACCTGCAATCACTGAGTCTGTGTTAAATCGTCCAAAAAGGCTTCGTACACATCTGGAATTAGCAATCTTTCGTAAAAGGAACAAATTGCCCAAACGATTGATTCTCCCGACTGACTGCAGTGTTTAACAGTAATAATAAATGTAAAGATCTCTTACAGCAAGCCATCCGCTGATTACCAAGACGAAGGACTCCACCAAAGATTCTATTTGGCTGATTCTTGTATCACGTAATGAAATCTTATATTAAAAACTATACATAGATAAAGGAGAGAAAGAGAAAGAGCGAATGAAAACAGAGATAATACTAATAATCCTCCATTAGTCTAATTTTTCGCCTGTCTTATCACGTATCATCCAAGAACTGGGAGGGCCTTACTTTACTGTATAGACTTATGTGTGTAGGTGAAGGGATCTTAAAGACAACAGATACACGTCTATACAGACAAGACATTACACAGAGAAAGCGGCTAGCTGCATTGATAATCTATTCCTAGATTAAAGAGCCGGTAACTTATTATCCGAACATTTAAAATGTTAAAGTCAGCTTAACTACTGAACTGGAAATGCACATGGGATGGTCAACATCTTAAAATCGAAGGTCACCCAACTTAACAGTACAAAGGTGGTGTGAATAGTTTAGTGCTTAACTATGAATTAAAGCGTGTATTTCAAGGCGAAAGATGATGACAAACAGGAAAACGACTTCCTTAACAGACATTACAGATGTTATAGAACCATGCATAAAAAATACTGAATTGCAAAATGATTTGCACAGATACAACAAAGCTCTCTACAGTTACTCAGAACCAAAGCTTTAAGATCTGTCTACGTTCACCTCCGAAGGATCTCAGTATTTAGCACAAAACCATCCTCGCAGCGCTCCTGAAATTCACACAGTCTTGAACGACGCCGAAAAACTTACCTGGGTCCACTGTAATAACGAAACAATAATGTTATCCGAAACTGGCCTCTAAGACATGCGCTACAAATTGTGCAATGAATATAGCGAGTAGCGACATTTACGTCTTAATAATGCAATCAGTTTATTGTTTTGTACCAAATGTGAATAATTTCATCTTCCTACGTCTCACAGTTACCATCGCTACCAATATCTAAAGCGTAGCAAACCAGAGAAATTACATTAGATATTATTGTTCCACACCTTTCATTTACCACCCGTTAATGAAATTCATGATTTTTCTTTTCTTTTTTTTTCAGCAGAATCGGAGGTGGGCGAATGGTTTCCTTGTTGAGAATACTTAGGAAGGGTTGGCAGCCCCTAAATTTGCTTGATAATGAAATATTTTCGTTCTTTCACTGTCACACTCTGACCAGGCCGGTAGGGGGGGGGGGGGGGTTGTTCGAGATATCTGGCCACAGTAGAGCTAACTTTTCGATCATATGCCCATAAACGGAGATCTTCCGGATAGCCCCACAACCAGAAGTCACACGAATTGAGATCAGGTGATCGGGACGGCTGATAAATTAGCATTTTTGAAATGGCACTTCAGCGACTGCTTAACTGGATTTGCAATATGCGGAGGTGCGCCATCTTGCATAAAAATGATACCAGCTACACATCCACGCTGTTGGAGAGCTGGAATGATGTGGTTGCGCAAAAGACACTCTTAGCGCTTACTAGTGACGGTACAGGTAACAGGACTGGAAGAACCTGTCTCTTCGAAAAAATATGGCCCTATGATAAATGATGCCGTAAACCCGCACCACACACTGACCTTTTCAGGATGAAGTGGTACTGATTGATTCCCGTGTGGATTTTCCGCTGCCCATATTCGACAATTCTGTGTATTGATATATCCTGTCAGATGGAAGTGGGCTTCGACTGTCCACAAAATCTTCCACGGCCAATCATTGTCCACTTCCATGTGAGCAAGAAATTCTAAAGCGAAGCTCTCTCTTGCTGGCAAGTCAACAGGAAGCAACTCGTGCACATGGATAATTTTGAATGGATAGCAAAGAAGGATGTTTCGTAGGATTTTACGCACCGTGCTCACGGGTATGTTCAATGTTCTGGCAATTCTCCGTGCACTACATGTATGCACACCACTCGTCTCCTCCCGCATTGCTATGGCCACTGCTTCCATTAATGTCGAATGAATTCGTTTCCTCCCTCTATCAGGTTGCACACCAAAAGAGCCCGTCTTTTCGAATTTCCGAATCATTTTCTCCAGACCCACGGCAGTCATCGGACCAATGTCTTTCTTCAAACCCTTCAGTGTCAGGAACTTCTGCAGAGAGACGTGTGCACACTCATCATTCTTGCTACACAGCTTTACCAGCAGAGCGCGAACCTGCATTGGTTCTAGGCGCTACAGTCTGGAACCGCGCGACCGCTACGGTCGCAGGTTCGAATCCTGTCTCGGGCATGGATGTGGGTGATGTCCTTAGGTTAGTTAGGTTTAAGTAGTTCTAAGTTCTAGGGGACTGATGACCTTAAAAGTTACGTCCCCTAGTGCTCAGAGCCATTTGAACCATTTTTTGATCCTGCTTTGAGACAGTGAAGGCGAACGTCGCAGACGCGAAAGGAGGAAAAGCCGTGTACTCGGCGTGTTTCTACTAACTCCAATTGAGCGTGCGCATGACACGTGTTTTCATTTACGTATTTGACACACACAGCGCCATCAATTGATTAATTTTCGCACTGATTTTTTTCTTCTACCATGATAATATTCCGTTGCAATTTGAAGTCGTTCTGACCAGTGGTGTTATTTCTATTGGGTTTTGAAAGTTTAACCTTAATTATAGTCACCCTGTATTGCAGTTTTTTATTTTATTTATAGGTCATTGATATCCCAGCATGTGTGTGTGTGTGTGTGTGCGTGTGCGTGTGTCTGTGTGTGTGTTTCTGCGCTTCACGCCATAAATCCCGTCAGTTCAGAAAAATAACGTCGGCTCCTCGGCTATGTCTGCGGATAGCTATCGCGAAAGTAGTTGCTTTCAGTGAAGTGTTCTTTCTCGATCTGTAAAACCCTAATAAATTCTAGCTGTGCCCTGCTACTAGTGCGGAACTGAATGAATTACAGAACTTTTTAGGAAGGGTAGGACTGATGCAAATTCATTGCAGTTAAATGCTGTTTAAACGCAGTTGAGATCGATACTGCGTCGGACTGTGAAATAGTCTGGATAAAGCTGTCAGTCAGACAAGGATTGACCATTGTATTAGGATGTTTTTATAGACCACCAGCATCAGCAACAAACGTCGCAGAACATTTCAGGTAAAGTCTTGAGTACATAGGAAGTAAATACCCAAATTATCCATTAGTTATAGGTGGAGACTTCAATCTAGCATCCAGTGACTGGGAAAATTACACGTTTATCACAGGGGGCAGAAGCAAAGATTCGTGTGAAGTCATTCTAGGAGCGCTCTCAACATACAACCTTGAGCAATTGGATAGAAAACCAACTCGAGATGGGAACATATTAGATATCTTGACGACAAACAGACCTGGTCTTTTTGAGGCAGTTAATCTAGAAGAAGGTATTAGCGACCATAATGTCGTTGTGGCTTCTATGTCAGTGGAAGTTGCAAAAAAAGAAAACAAAGAAACAGCGTAGAGTTTTCTTGTTTGGGAAAGCTAATAAAAGTGTAATTAATGAATATCTTCATAGTCAGTTCCAAGCATTCACCGCGGAACACAAAGATATCGAGCATCTTTGGTCAGAATTTAAAGGTATTGTCCACCATGTGCTAGAGAAGTATGTGCCTAGCAAAAGTATAGGGGAGGGAAAGGATCCACCTTGGTACAACAAACATATTAGGAAGTTGCTGAGAAAGCAGAGAACTTTGCACAGTCGTTTTAAACGTAGTCACGCCCCGCTGACAAACAAAAATTATGCGAAATCAAAGCAGCTGCCAGAAAGACAATGAGAGACTCTTTTAACGAATTTGAAAGCAATGTTTTATCTGCACATTCTAAAAATAACCCCAAAAAATTTTGGTCGTACGTAAAATGTATGAACGCTACAAATAATACAATACCTTCTCTTGCTCACAGTACTGTTAATGTAACTGATGATGATAAACAGAAAGCCGAAATTCTAAACCTAGCTCCTAGCTTTCAAAAACTCGTTTACGATAGAGGACTGAAGCACCATTCCCACTTTCAATTACCGAACAAACGAAAGGATGGCTGACATAGTGTTTAGTGTATCTGGGATTGTAAAACAGTTAAGATCCTTAGACGCCAGAAAGGCATCTGACCCAGACGGTATCCTCGTAAGATTTTATGTTGACTATGCTACAAATATAGCACCATTCTTATCCATCACCTATCAGAGATCATTGGAAAGGTGGAAAGTTCCACAGGAATGGAAGAAGGCCCAGGTCATAGCAATCTTTAAAAAGGGTAGAAAATCGGATGCACATAATTACCGGCCAATTTCACTGACATCGATTTGTTGTAGAATCATGGAACATATTTTGTGTTCAGTCATAATGACCTTCCTAGACTCTAAGAAGCTCATCTGCAGAAACCATCACGGTTTTAGGAAACAGCGGTCATGCGAGACAGAGATGGCCCTCTTTGTGCATGATACACAACAGGCTCTAGATACCGGCTTCCAGGTTGATGCCATATTTCTCGACTTTCGAAAGGCGTTCGACTCAGTTCCGCACTGTCGCTTGGTACAAAAAGTGCGTGCTTACGGTCTATCCAATGACATATGCGGCTGGATAGAAAGTTTTCTAACAGACAGGGAGCAGTATGTAGTCCTGAACGGGGTAACTTCAACAGAAACAAGAGTAACTTCAGGTATGCCCCAGGGCAGCGTAATAGGTCCTCTGCTTTTGACGATTTACATAAACGATCTGGTTGAAGGTATTGACAGCGGTCTTAGACTGTTTGCCGATGATGCCGTAGTCTACAGGAAAGTAGTATCACACGAAAGTTGTGAACAAATCAATGAGGATTTGCAGAAAATAAATGCGTGGTGTAATGACTGGCAGTTATCTCTCAATATTAGTAAGTGTAACCTGCTGCGTATAACAAGGCGAAAATCCCCATTAATGTATGAGTACAAAATAAACGATCAGTTTCCAGAATGAGATTTTCACTCTGCAGCGGAGTGTGCGCTGATATGAAACTTCCTGCAGATTAAAACTGTGTGTCCGACGGAGACTCGAACTCGGGACCTTTGCCTTTCGCGGGCAAGTGCTCTACCATCTGAGCTACCGAAGCACGACTCACGCCCGGTCCTCACAGCTTCACTTCTGCCAGTATCTCGTCTCCTACTTTCCAAACTTTACAGAAGCTCTCCTGCGAACCTTGCAGAACTAGCATTCCTGAAAGAAAGGATACTGCGGAGACATGGCTTAGCCACAGCCTGGGGGATGTAATCCAGAATGAGAGTGCAGAGTGAAAATCTCATTCTCACCGCTGTCTGATGTGGGTGCCTTGCACAATTTTGTTGAAACTGAATGGGTCGACCCCCTGCTCTCCCTCAGGCATTGTGCCTGTGGTTCAGAATGCACCCTATGCACGTAAAACAGTGGTGTGAGTAATACTGAACTCCCGAACTACACTCGTCACACTTCGTCCGTTTTCCACTTTTCATTTGATTCTTCCCCTTGTGAACTCATTCAGACGTTGTCTCCAGGCATTAAGTAATGCATAACATCCCTACAGGGCATTGTAACTGCTCACTGGTTGATACACGTCGTCTTTTCTCATCCATTCAACTCCTTCATGTTGCAGGACCAGCAATAGTCAAGTTGACGATTTCAAATGAAACTGGAAAACTCATTTAAAATATCAAAAACTCACTCAGAAAAAAACAGTAATCGAACTTAGTACAAAACATCCGTTAGCACCAATGCTCAGAAGTCAGCCCAAAATACATAAAGACAGTAACCTATAAGACGAATACAATTTGAAGAGTGCTCTCACAAACCGTGCTGCAAAGTTTGCACACAAATACTTAATTGAACAACAAAAGTATCAAAAACTCCACAGAATTAATCCCTAAACGTTAATGATGCAAATATCCCGCAAACTAGAAAACTAATATCATTTGATCTGAAATACATGTACACTTCTATCCAATTTGGTGACACAATTAACATCAGAAAAGAACAACAAACAGGAAATCCAGAAATCTCAAAGACTGCCATAGAAGCACTGGTAAAAATCACTGAAGTAATCAGAGAAAAATTACTTCTAACTTAACAGCACTTTTTTTTTTTTTTTGCAATAGGAAAGCCTCCCAATGGGAACCCCAATCTCATACACACTAACAATTATCTACATGAATCAAATTGAAAAAGAAATATTATAGAAATAATAGAAATAAGAAGGTATAAAGTCTTATACTGGCAGAGATATACAGACAGTATCATATGCCTCAGAGATGAATCGCAAGAAGATATAAACAATTTACACGGGCAGATAAATAACGTACACCACAACATTTAGATTACTATGGAAATGTAAACAGAAGAAACACTACACTACCTCAAACTCAAGATCAACAAATCCAACGACAGACAAAGCTTTAACATTTCCCGAAAGGAAACATCCACAGAAATGATAATACACTAGAAATCAACTGCTCATTTCCTCAGAAATGGGTGCCACCAGAAGTATGGTATACAAACTATGCATAATTCCTCTAAGCAAAAGTATCCATCAAGAAGAACTAATCATGACTACAGATACAACAGCAAGATACAACACAAGACACACAACACCATTAAAAGGAAAATACAAACAGAAGACACGAAAAATATAAACAATCCAGAAATACCAACACATAACAGTAACACTCAGTGCACACTTAGACCAAAAAATCCATCCAGCAAAGACACAATATAGCACACCTAACTTACCACAGCCAAATCACACACAAATCTGGTAACATATTCAAAGATCATAGAATTAGTGTATTAACACAGTACAAAAGAAATTTAAAACTGAGACTGAAGAGAAAGATAAATACAACAGTGCAAGTATATATCAATTAAAATGTAATAACTGTAACTCTAAGTATATTGGAATGACTGCAAGAAATTTTAACAATAGTTACAAACAAGATATATGGGCATTCAAGGGTGAATGTACCCACTCCAGATGTCCAGAACATCTAATACCAGAAAATCACTACCATACTGGTATAAAAACAGACATGGCAGTCATATGCCATAACAACAACAGAAAGGGAACACACACACTCTAGGGAGGGTTTTTCATATACGAGGCCATAAATAGAAATGAAAATATGCTAAATGATAAGAAATCAATGTCAGAAAGAAGCAAATTCTCATTACTTCATGACTTACCATAATTTTTTTTAAAATAATAAAAATTTAAAAAAACAAACACACACATACACGCCACAGGCCCTCCCTACAATCCTCACTTCAACACAACACTTCACCTTCATCCTTTACAGTTCCCATGATGGCCCAGTCATCCCTGGAGCATACATCTACACTCTCACGAGAAAGGAACAGCAAGTTTCGCTCGAGTATACACACACATCAAAAAAAGTTTTGAATCACCTCGGCTCCGAGAGTTCCGGAACCTATACAGAAAATTGGAACAGAGATCAACATAAACATCATTTCCTCGGTTTTTATTGCTCATGAAAACCACACATTGTATGTTCTACCATCAAGCAGCGAGACCTCCAGAGGTGGTGGTCCAGATTGCTGTACGCACCGGTACCTCTAATACCCAGTAGCACGTCCTCTTGCATTGATGCATGCCTGTATTCGTCGTGGCATACTATCCACAAGTTAATCAAGGCACTGTTCGTCCAGATTATCCCACTCCTCAACGGTGATTCGGCGTAGATTCCTCAGAGTGATTGGTGGGTCATGTCGTCCACAAACAGCCCTTTTCAATCTATCCCAGGCATGTTCGACAGGGTTCATGTCTGGAGAACATCTATCTATTGAGCGATGTCGTTATCCTGAAGGAAGTCATTCACAAGATGTGCACGATGGGGGCGCGAATTGTCGTCCATGAAGACGAATGCCTCCCCAATATGCTGTCGATAGGTTACACTATCGGTAGGAGGATGGCATTCACGTATCGTACAGCCGTTACAATGCCTTCCATGACCACCTGTGGCGTACGTCGGCCACACATAATGTCGACCCAAAACAACACTCGCTGGACAGTCTGTCTAAGGCGTTCAGCCTGACCTTGTTGTCTCCAAACACGTCTCCGACGATTGTTTGGTTGAAGGCATATGCGACACTCATCGATGAAGAGAACGTGATGCCAATCCTGAGCTGTCCATTCGGCATGTTGTTGGACCCATCTGCACCGCGCTGCATGGTGTCGTGGCTGCAAAGATGGACCTCGCCAAGGACGTCAGGAGTGAAGTTGCGCATCATGCAGCCTGTTGCGCACAGTTTGAGTCATAACACGACGACCTGTGGCTGCACGAAAAGCATTATTCAACATGGTGCCGTTGCTGTCAGGGTTCCTCCGAGCCATAATCCGTAGGTAGCGGTCATCCACTGCAGTAGTAGCCCTCGGGCGGCCTGAGAGAGGCATGTCATCGACAGTTCCTGTCTCTCTGTATCTCCTCCACGGTCGAACAATATCGCTCTGGCTCATTCCGAGACGCCTGGACACTTCCCTTCTTGAGAGCCCTTCCTGGCACAAAGTAACAATGCGGACGCGATCGAACCGCGGTATTGACCGTCTAGGAAATGTTGAACTACAGACAATACGAGCCGTGTATCTCCTTCCTGGTGGAATGGCTGCAACTGATCGGCCGTCGGACCCCCTCCGTCTAATAGGCGCTGCTCAAGCATGGTTGTTTACATCTTTAGCCGGGTTTAGTGACATCTCTGAACAGCGACAGTGACTGTGTCTGCGATACAATATCCACAGACAACGTCTTTCTTCAGGAGTTCTGGGAACTGGGATAATGCAAAACTTTTTTTGATGTGTGTAATTTGCAGTGTCAACAATTTGTGTTAAACGTATTTATTTACGTTACCTCACGATATTTAATTCAACACTTCCTTTAGCAACAAAATAGAGAAATTACACGAATCGTCACTTGTCATATTTACATACAGCGTGTCCATAATTAAAGGTCCAATTTCAAAACGCATTAGAAAGTGGACCATAGCTTGGAATGACGTCAACTTTGAACATCGTATAATTGACTAATGGGAGAACGTATGGAACAAAAAAAAAAAAAAAAAACAACGAAGATTTGACCTGCAGATGGCGCTTTAAGCGTCAGCATATGCACACCAACAGACACGTGGCTCACGGGTCTTCCTCAGTTTGCGTCCGAGACATCCAACATGAGTTTCTCCAAAAGGATCGTGCACTGCTGGTAATACTCTTTTACGAGAACAGTGACTATGCCCCACTAGCCCTCCAGAAGTTCAGGACACTTATGGATATGAAAAAATGCATTGGTCAGATGTCTGCTGAGGGTCTGGAGAAAAGGATTACAAAATTCAAAATGAAAGGTTCTTTTGAGGAGCAAGGTACTTTTGAGTAGCAGTGTGGCAGAGGCAGGAAAGCAGCTGATCTAAATGGCTCTGAGCACTATGCGACTTAACTTCTGAGGTCATCAGTCGCCTAGAACTTAGAACTAATTAAACCTAACTAACCTAAGGACATCACACACATCCATGCCCGGGGCAGGATTCGAACCTGCGACCGTAGCGGTCGCTCGGCTCCAGACTGTAGCGCCTAGACCCGCACGGCCACTCCGGCCGGCTGCAGCTGATCTGACGTCTGTCTAAGACATGGCCACAGTACTGCAGGAGAGGTCGAACGGTGGTGTAGAAACATGCGATATATGGAAAAATTGCCCGAACGTTGGACTCACCTGGTAGTTCGATCTTAATCCGTGTGACTTCTGGCTGTCAACATTACAAACATTGTCGAACTTGTTCAGTCGTACACACTGAACAGTACGAATGGTGAAATGTGCTACGTAAACCACAGCCGTCGTGTCGGCATTCATCTGTCATTTCTAGCCGACTCCACTTACTTTAAGATGCTTAGAGCGCAATCCACTGTTAAAATTTTTGTTAAAACTTTATATTCCATAACGTTACCCCTGCGACAGTAATATGCTGTTCAAATTTGACTTCATTCTGGGCAGTGGCTCTCTTTCTACAGCGTTTTGAAACTGGAACTTTAACTAGGGGTACCCTGTACATAAACTACTCATTACTTTTAAAAGCCTTGGTAGCCATTCTGGAGAAAAACATGTACAGATAAAGGTATTGCACTCATACCTAAAGAGCGCATTACCGTCACAATTTTTTAAATTCTCCACGACGACTCATGTCACTTCACCGATTCCATACGACGGAGTGGTACCTACACACTATTTCACTACCATGACTTACGACTGCGGGTGACGGTTACGTGAACACCCGGTACCAGTTCTGCATCATCTGCAGCGCTCCAAAACGACCAGTACGTGTTCTTAACGGGAGTGAATAATATTTTACTTGGTGAGGGTTCTTCAAACCAATTTAATTGTGTTAATAGGTTGTAATACACTGTTTCTTGAATGTTTCTTGGCTTCCAGAAAGCTTCCAGCGAAGGTTTGTTCCATCGTCTAGTAAACAACAGACATGTTAAATGTGTACGAGGCGCTATAGGACTGGATTCAATACGTCCTAAATAGTAAATCCAATACTTCATTCTTAAAAGAAAGACATCACGATAGTGACATGTATCGTCCAATGAAGGGCTATTGTTCACGCTGTATAGAGACCACCTAGCAGATAATTATTTTAGCTCTCTACGCTTGTTCCACCACGTCGCTGTTCTAAGTAGGATGATCACGTTGACAGAAAATGTTTAATAATTGTACAAATGCTTGGAGATAATTAATAAATTAACACTTGATGAAAAATTGACAGCTAACACTAAACAGGAACAAATAGAATGCAGTGTCGTTAAATGGACTGAAATACTCAGTACCGTTTGACTTAACTGGAATGAGACAGACACGACAAATATCCAGACGTTTCTGCCTGGAGCGATTTAATGTCTTACGACCACATAAAAACTTCCGTGGGAAAAGTGGCTCCTCGCCTGAGATTCATCAGAAAAATCCTAAGGATGTATAATTCACTCACGGAGCAGGTTGCGTACAAACTTCCTTTTGACCAGTCTTTGAGTGTTTTTCGGCGTTGTGTGTCACTTTCTGGATAAACAGAAGAGATAGTAAAGATTGAAACATGATTTGTAATCTTCATCGTTAGATGGTTTATCCAGTGTGATGTCGTTACTGAAATGCTCAATAAATTTCTATGGTAGAAATCCTTTGTGCATCACAGATAGCCATATTCTCAAAGTTTCAAGACGTTAGGTTTTGAACAGAGTGTATAAACGTATTACTCCTTGCTTACACATCGCTTAATGACCACGAAGGCGTCAGCAGGTGTGTGTTTCGGGTACCCTTTCTTGCCCGCGCCTTCCACAAATGAAATAGGAAGGGGTAAAATGATTCTGATATGTACACTATTGCTCAAAAGTATCCCAACGACCTAAATTGCATTTCGCCTGATTCAAATGCAACCCACATAGTGCAGCTGCCTAGCAGGTCCTCTAATCGCCACTCGGTACAGTCGTTTGACTGTTGAAAATGGTTCCAACAAGTCACCACTAGAAAACACTGCTCTGTATCGCAATAACTCAAGATGTAAAGTAATACCAAGGTACTACAAATATCAGGGAAGATCTTATCACACATAAGACGGTTCTTCAGGCTTGTAAGCTCACATTTATTACAATAAATGACATACATGAAATGTTACCACTCTCATTATTACGTCAGATAGGTAACTCACGTACTAAGTTCGTCGTATTCATGATTTCCTCTTCAAAATAACATACCGTACTTATTATTTAACACAAAATGATATTAAAAATGTACGCTAATCACGAGCAGCTAGTTGAGAATATGTATGAACTTCAAATGACTCGACGAACCGTCCCGTTCTGCATATGGATTCAAACCCAGGTCATGCAGACTAAGCAAAGACTTCGTGACTGACGGAAACTAACAGTCATTCCTGACTAGGCATAAAGAGAGTGATATACCTCGATTTTAGACAGTATCAGTTAGCAAATATCAACTTTAAATTACATAACGTAAACGTTGTTAACGGACGCGAATTCCTGCCCAGCATCTATTGTCCTTGTTAACCAACTACGAGAGATGTTAAATATTGCTTCTTCACAAGTAACTTTCTTGAAATGCCGTGAGGTAAAGCTTCGTGTTGGACAGGGATTCGAACCCAGAACCTAATTGGATTGTCATCGAAGCACAATCAACTGTGATATATCGGATTTGCTCGGCAGTAGCTAGATGTTTTAACTGAAATGACGAGACGAAACATTAATTTTTTCTTTCCCAGGACTCCAACCTGGCACCTATCGCTGTTATATTCTAGAGATAACGAACGTTAAAAATGGGTTTGTTACACCAGCAGCGACATGTGAGCATGTTTGAACTAGAAATAATATGACCAAGAGTTCAATGCTGACTGGGAATCGAGCCCCACACATATCGTTGTTGACTGCACACGAAGAGACGTCAGCTACCGGATTTTTCCCCACCAGCAGCTCGAAATAACATCCTTGAATTTACAATGATTTCGTAAACAGTTCTGTGTCTCACTGGGACTCAAAAACGTCAGATCCCGTTAGTGTTAACAACGAATGAAAATACATTAAAAATCAAAATTATTACCCACCAGCTGATAGGTGTTCTCATGCTAGAGCTTGATAATACATGATGAAAGCCTTAGTGCCGGGCCAGGATTCGAACCCTTTCCCACGCAATATGTGGAGATGTTGAGGAATCTGCAGTTTTGAACAAACAACAAATTGCAGTCGATCTGCATTGTCACGAAGGGATCAAATTCCGCGTTAAGGGCGGTCTGAGTTGCATTTCCAGTTCAGAACCAATTTTATCGACATACAGAAGCTCAAATAAAAGATGGAATAAGTGTCCTGTGACCCTACATAGCGTTTGTTTCGTCACTAGAAATAAATAACTAGTATAAGAAAGGTTACTGTTGATAGAGTTTCTACGTGTCGCGACTCCTGACTTTATTGTGGTTCAACCTAACGTCTACTTGGTAGAGAAGGAATGTCATTTTTAAAATGAATGTCAGACCACAATGCCATTATACCTTCTTTACTTGGCGTACCCAGAGGAGAACAGAATCTGTATCTCCTTATCAAAATTCATCAGCAGAAGTGGGAATCGAACCCAGACCATTAGTATATGAACTTAGCATCAATCAAAGAGACCACCAAACTCTCTTCTCTCTGATTCTTTTTCTATCATAACAATGTTGCGCCACACTGGATGAGAATTCAGTAGTGGTTTGCAGCATGTTCACTACATTCATTTACTTGGTTGACCGAATCGCCATGAACTAGCTGCCTCGGCGACCCAGTGCCTACATTCGACTCTATTTTGTAATCACCGAAATAAAATCACGTAACTGACATCTACACAGAACTGCCAACAGTGTAGGATGCAGAAATTTAAACAGGAAGTGTTCCTTTCGACTTGAGCTACTCTATTGCGCTATTTGTTTGTTAAAAAAGTCGTACAGTGCAAAAGAAAAGCTGTAACTGTCTGTCTCTCAGAAGTCTAGATCCGGCCATATGCATTATCTCACAGCACTGTGCAATGCGCAAGTTCTGGAGGAATTGTTGTTGAGTTCTGGAGGTGTTGTAGCTATGTGACAGCTAGTAGCGTAACGGTAAGCGTTGCGCACTGTTGATAAGACGTCGCCAGATTGGGTACACTCACTGCTACATTTTTTTAAAACGCCGTGCTGCTGTCTGCTGAAGTTATCGATCTACTGGAACTTTGAACATAATTCCCTTCACTTCTCAACCCAAAATAGTCGCATGTAGAAAAAGGGCTAACTTCTGCGACATTTTGCTCTTTTCAGGTTTAATAGATGGCCAGGCCGCAGATGCATCTCGAAACTCTTGTATTATGTATGGGAAGAGCGTATCGTGCGAAATACATCAGAAAAGTATTTTCTGCATTAGCTGTCGTGTGGCAGTGGCATTTTATTCTTCATAAAATCTTCTTTGACAGCTTTAACTCAGAACAAGTTTTCTACATGCATGTAATCAATAAACTGCATATGCATTGTCAGACTGTTGTTGATAACATCAGAGAATTCGCATATATCGTTGACGATTAATTTCTCTCTCATGTTAACTAATGTTTTAACAACACTAAAGGAAACCGTACGAAAATTGTGCACTGTATTATAAGAAATGAAATAAAACTACCCACGATAACCTTACGATCAAAGACTGTTTTAATAAAACTGAGTATCTGTGCACATGCGTGCCTCTATCGGCACGAATTAGTAAAATATTGATCACTTAGATTTCTATTGGGTCTGTGTTTGAATGGTATGCTGTGTCATACTCAAGAGGTATGCAAATGTGGCATTTCATGATTAAAGTTATGTATTACTAGAAACGCAAAATTTGCTTGTCAGCAGCGGAAAGAGGCGTTACCTGTTGTGCAGCATTGTAAGATTTTCACTATTGCACTATGAGCCGAAAGTATTTTCTTGCGATTTCCTTATCGATGTATGATCTGACTGCTTGTAGCTCTTTCACAGAAGGGATAAAAACGTTACAGTCAGCTACACTGGAACCGCAAACCATAACAGACGCTTTCTCTCATGTTAGCACGTTTCCACAGAGCTAGGGAAGATGCGTGCGTCTAGGTCTCCTCTTACGAGACCAGTAGCGGCTAGAACTCGTAAACCGCTATTTAAAGGACGAGATTAGATGCGATTTTCACGTGCAACGACTTTCCTGGGCTGAAAACCGTAAATTTACAATATTTTGTTACAGCTCAAGCGTTAATAATAATTCAGATTATTCAATGGAAATGACAGGAAAAAGCAAGTGAACTTTGAGGCTTAATTCCGTGCACACCAGGAAGTAACTCGTCGATCACAGAGTTGCCAAATATACCTTGCCTTGTTGCCAAATCTCAGTTACATTACCAGCAGGAAGAAGACGAACCCATGTGTTCCTACAGTGGGCTGGGAAGTGACCATAGCTGACGTCTCAAAGACGCGGCTGCTACGGCCTGGAATACGTAATCCGTCTGATTCACATTTCTGTTACTGGGCTTAGGGACTGGAGCGTAGTTACTAATAATACTCTGAACTGACTGCAAACTAAGCTTCATAAATCAGTAACTCTCATAGTTGTTTTTATATATCTTTCGTAAGTGTACTCAAAACTAAGAAAATCATTGACGAACGTTTTCGTGCCTCGCCGATAGTCGAGCACAACAAACAAATAAAAAAAAAAGACTGTGTGCGTGTGTGTGTGTGTGTGTGTGTGTGTGTGAGAGAGAGAGAGAGAGAGAGAGAGAGAGAGAGAGAGAGAGAGAGAGTGATAGAAAGAGAGAGGGAGAGAGACCGAGAGAGAGAAGAGAGAGAGAGGGTGAGGGAGAAAGATAAAAATAAAAAAGAATAAGAGAGAGAGAGTATAAAATGTTGCAAAGAAACTGAATCATGGTATATAAAGAAATCTTTCATTAAAATGACTCGTTCTACATCATCTATGATCTATGGAACAAGTATTAATCTAATCTAATCATATCGTATTGCTGACTAGTCATGAAGAGGCACGAATTACAGAAATTTTCGCCAATATCAGTAACCAAATCTAAACTTCAAAAAAAAGAAGAAGACGACAGACAGTTTTTGTAATAAACCGGGACTCCTTTAAAGACCCTTTCGTCCCTGTTTACTAACCACGAAAGATGTGTGATATACCTCCATTCAGAAGGAACGAAGTGTTCATGCATTTAAAGATGGAGGGCATGATGTGAAGTTCTGTGACGGAGATACGAACCCAGCACGCAATCGGATTGTTAACTAAGTAAAATCAGATGTTACGTATCGGTTTTTCTTACCAGCTGCTAGATGTGTGAATCTAAAATAAGGATACAAATTTTTGTGCCTGAGCGGCAATCGAACCGCACACCTACCGTCCTTCTTTATCATCCACGAACATAGCTTAAGTAATTGGTAATGAAGGAACGTGATGTTTAATGCGGATTCTGGATTATAACGTTTTTCTATTGAGGTTACCAGAGGTAAAGTAAATCTGTTTGTGCCTCTTAAAAGTAAATGCCTGAACCCACGTATTGCACCTGTGATAGTTCGTTTCACCAGACCATTGTGGCCAGATTTCCCAGCCCTAAGAGCGTGCTGTAACGGATGGTGTGCTTAGCTTACAAAACACATGTGCTTGAAGATCATTTAATGCCTTTTGGTCATTAGAGAAGTAGTTGCCCAAGAAGAGGTTCTTTCCCTGTCTACGGAGTCCTTTTCATGTTAATATCAAACATCAGCAATTACTCGCAGATTACATTAAAACTAAAGTAATTGATGACGTCCATACTTGATAACAAAAACGCGCTGCCTTTCTTAATTTACTTGAGCCTAGAAATGGCTGCCGAATACTGCCAAATCAAAAGCCAAGGTATCTTACTGCCTTCCGTTAAACGTCGCTGTCAGTTCTTCCACAAGATTTGGTCGACGTGACCTGTTTCAAGTTGTGTATGGCAGAGAACGTTTTAGAAAATCAATTGTTTTCCTTTGCAATAAACAGAAAGATTTTATTTGTAAGCTATCCAAGTTCAAAATTTTCGCATTATTAGTTCAGATTTAATATTCACTTCTATAATGTAGGAAAGTATTTCACAGTTGCAAAACCCGCATCCGACTCATTGCCCTTATATTTAGTCGCTGACCATAAATTCTAGCTCAGAGAGACACCAGTTTAAGTAACCTAATGTAGCGAAGACTGTTTGGCAGTGCTCTTTTTCACAGGAAAAAATGCAATTCACTCATTGGGCTCCAATAGTACACTGTGACAGTAATTTGTGTGTGTGTGCAATGCATGCGGATTGTGGAATTTAGTGGTGCTCTCTCTTCCACTTCTGTATACAATATGCATGACCTAAACGGGCCCTTTATCATTACAGGCCCTGGGCAGTGCAACATCATACTGACAACAGTAATGTTATTATACTGACAGCCTCACTGTTCGTTTTAGATGACTTTGTAATCATTTAAATAAAACAACATGACCTTCCAGTTGGAGACATTTCGTCCCCCTTTTCCTTGTGTGAAATTTGTCAGTAAGCTTTCTGCCTTCCAGCCAGCGAAATGCGACAGAGTACAGCCAGTAAACGATTTACATAACACGATTTAGTGCCGTTAAAACGATTTGTTTAAACATTGTCGTAGCTGAAGGAATTTAGTTTCTTCTTAAAACGTCTTATACAGCAACGTTCACAGATATCTCAAATAGGAAAAGCTCTTTATCCAGGTACGAAGGTTGTGAGACAAACTTCCCACAGTTTGTGGCAGGTTGATTTTTTCGTCTGGTAGCACTGCATAAGTAATTTGTCTAAGAGGTATCACAAGTAGTGTTCCTGCAGCTGTGAGAATCATTGGTTGTAAATGAGTTTACCGTCAATGGGTACAAACTGTGGTTTTTTTTTTTTTTTTTTTTTTTTTTTGAAGTTTAGATTTGGTTACTGATATTGGCGAAAATTTCTGTAATTCGTGCCTCTTCATGACTAGTCAGCAATACGATATGATTAGATTAGATTAATACTTGTTCCATAGATCATAGATGATGTAGAACGAGTCATTTTAATGAAAGATTTCTTTATATACCATGATTCAGTTTCTTTGCAACATTTTATACTCTCTCTCTCTTATTCTTTTTTATTTTTATCTTTCTCCCTCACCCTCTCTCTCTCTTCTCTCTCTCGGTCTCTCTCCCTCTCTCTTTCTATCACTCTCTCTCTCTCTCTCTCTCTCTCTCTCTCTCTCTCTCTCTCTCTCACACACACACACACACACACACACACACGCACACAGTCTTTTTTTTTTATTTGTTTGTTGTGCTCGACTATCGGCGAGGCACGAAAACGTTCGTCAATGATTTTCTTAGTTTTGAGTACACTTACGAAAGATATATAAAAACAACTATGAGAGTTACTGATTTATGAAGCTTAGTTTGCAGTCAGTTCAGAGTATTATTAGTAACTACGCTCCAGTCCCTAAGCCCAGTAACAGAAATGTGAATCAGACGGATTACGTATTCCAGGCCGTAGCAGCCGCGTCTTTGAGACGTCAGCTATGGTCACTTCCCAGCCCACTGTAGGAACACATGGGTTCGTCTTCTTCCTGCTGGTAATGTAACTGAGATTTGGCAACAAGGCAAGGTATATTTGGCAACTCTGTGATCGACGAGTTACTTCCTGGTGTGCACGGAATTAAGCCTCAAAGTTCACTTGCTTTTTCCTGTCATTTCCATTGAATAATCTGAATTATTATTAACGCTTGAGCTGTAACAAAATATTGTAAATTTACGGTTTTCAGCCCAGGAAAGTCGTTGCACGTGAAAATCGCATCTAATCTCGTCCTTTAAATAGCGGTTTACGAGTTCTAGCCGCTACTGGTCTCGTAAGAGGAGACCTAGACGCACGCATCTTCCCTAGCTCTGTGGAAACGTGCTAACATGAGAGAAAGCGTCTGTTATGGTTTGCGGTTCCAGTGTAGCTGACTGTAACGTTTTTATCCCTTCTGTGAAAGAGCTACAAGCAGTCAGATCATACATCGATAAGGAAATCGCAAGAAAATACTTTCGGCTCATAGTGCAATGGTGAAAATCTTACAATGCTGCACAACAGGTAACGCCTCTTTCCGCTGCTGACAAACAAATTTTGCGTTTCTAGTAATACATAACTTTAATCATGAAATGCCACATTTGCATACCTCTTGAGTATGACGCAGCATACCATTCAAACACAGACCCAATCGAAATCTAAGTGATCAGTATTTTACTAATTCGTGCCGATAGAGGCACGCATGTGCACAGATACTCAGTTTTATTAAAACAGTCTTTGATCGTAAGGTTATCGTGGGTAGTTTTATTTCATTTCTTATAATACAGTGCACAATTTTCGTACGGTTTCCTTTAGTGTTGTTAAAACATTAGTTAACATGAGAGAGAAATTAATCATCAACGATATATGCGAATTCTCTGATGTTATCAACAACAGTCTGACAATGCACATGCAGTTTATTGATTACATGCATGTAGAAAACTTGTTCTGAGTTAAAGCTGTCAAAGAAGATTTTATGAAGAATAAAATGCCACTGCCACACGACAGCTAATGCAGAAAATACTTTTCTGATGTATTTTGGCACGATACGCTCTTCCCATACATAATACAAGAGTTTCGAGATGCATCTGCGGCCTGGCCATCTATTAAACCTGAAAAGAGCAAAATGTCGCAGAAGTTAGCCCTTTTTCTACATGCGACTATTTTGGGTTGAGAAGTGAAGGGAATTATGTTCAAAGTTCCAGTAGATCGATAACTTCAGCAGACAGCAGCACGGCGTTTTAAAAAAATGTAGCAGTGAGTGTACCCAATCTGGCGACGTCTTATCAACAGTGCGCAACGCTTACCGTTACGCTACTAGCTGTCACATAGCTACAACACCTCCAGAACTCAACAACAATTCCTCCAGAACTTGCGCATTGCACAGTGCTGTGAGATAATGCATATGGCCGGATCTAGACTTCTGAGAGACAGACAGTTACAGCTTTTCTTTTGCACTGCACGACTTTTTTAACAAACAGATAGCGCAATAGAGTAGCTCAAGTCGAAAGGAACACTTCCTCTTTAAATTTCTGCATCCTACACTGTTGGCAGTTCTGTGTAGATGTCAGTTACGTGATTTTATTTCGGTGATTACAAAATAGAGTCGAATGTAGGCACTGGGTCGCCGAGGCAGCTAGTTCATGGCGATTCGGTCAACCAAGTAAATGAATGTAGTGAACATGCTGCAAACCACTACTGAATTCTCATCCAGTGTGGCACAACATTATTATGATAGAAAAAGAATCAGAGAGAAGAGAGTTTGGTGGTCTCTTTGATTGATGCTAAGTTCATATACTAATGGTCTGGGTTCGATTCCCACTTCTGCTGTTGAATTTTGATAAGGAGATACAGATTCTGCTCTCTTCTGGCTACGCCAAGTGAAGAAGGTATAATGGCATTGTGGTCTGACATTCATGTTAAACATGATATTCCTTCTCTACCAAGTAGACGTTAGGTTGAACCACAATAAAGTCAGGAGTCGCGACACGTAGAAACTCTATCAACAGTAACCTTTCTTATACTAGTTATTTATTTCTAGTGACGAAACAAACGCTATGTAGGGTCACAGGACACTTATTCCATCTTTTATTTGAGCTTCTGTATGTCGATAAAATTGGTTCTGAACTGGGAATGCAACTCAGACCGCCCTTAACGCAGAATTTGATCCCTTCGTGACAATACAGATCGACTGCAATTTGTTGTTTGTTCAAAACTGCAGATTCCTCAACATCTCCACATATTGCGTGGGAAAGGGTTCGAATCCTGGCCCGGCACTAAAGCTTTCATTATGTATTATCAAGCTCTAGCATGAGAACACCTATCAGCTGGTGGGTAATAATTTTGATTTTTAATGTATTTTCATTCGTTGTCAACACTAACGGGATCTGACGTTTTTGAGTCCCAGTGAGAGACAGAACTGTTATTTCGAGCTGCTGGTGGGGAAAAATCCGGTAGCTGACGTCTCTTCGTGTGCAGTCAACAACGATATATGTGGGGCTCGATTCCCAGTCAGCATTGAACTCTTGGTCATATTATTTCTAGTTCAAACATGCTCACATGTCGCTGCTGGTGTAACAAACCCATTTTTAACGTTCGTTATCTCTAGAATATAACAGCGATAGGTGCCAGGTTGGAGTCCTGGGAAAGAAAAAATTAATGTTTCGTCTCGTCATTTCAGTTAAAACATCTAGCTACTGCCGAGCAAATCCGATATGTCACAGTTGATTGTGCTTCGATGACAATCCAATTAGGTTCTGGGTACGAATCCCTGTCCAAGACGAAGCTTTACCTCACGGCATTTCAAGAAAGTTACTTGTGAAGAAGCAATATTTAACATCTCTCGTAGTTGGTTAACAAGGACAATAGATGCTGGGCAGGAATTCGCGTCCGTTAACAATATTTACGTTATGTAATTTAAAGTTGATATTTGCTAACTGATACTGTCTAAAATCGAGGTATATCACTCTCTTTATGCCTAGTCAGGAATGACTGTTAGTTTCCGTCAGTCACGAAGTCTTTGCTTAGTCTGCATGACCTGGGTTTGAATCCATATGCAGAACGGGACGGTTCGTCGAGTCATTTGAAGTTCATACATATTCTCAACTATCTGCTCGTGATTAGCGTACATTTTTAATGTCATTTTGTGTTAAATAATAAGTACGGTATGTTATTTTGAAGAGGAAATCATGAATACGACGAACTTAGTACGTGAGTTACCTATCTGACGTAATAATGAGAGTGGTAACATTTCATGTATGTCATTTATTGTAATAAATGTGAGCTTACAAGCCTGAAGAACCGTCTTATGTGTGATAAGATCTTCCCTGATATTTGTAGTACCTTGGTATTACTTTACATCTTGAGTTATTGCGATACAGAGCAGTGTTTTCTAGTGGTGACTTGTTGGAACCATTTTCAACAGTCAAACGACTGTACCGAGTGGCGATTAGAGGACCTGCTAGACAGCTGCGCTATGTGGGTTGCATTCGTATCAGGCGAAATGCAATTCAAGTCGTTCGGATACTTTTGAGCACGACTGCACATCTACATCTACATGGATAATCTGCAAATCACATTTAAGTGCCTGGCAGAGGGCTCATCGAACCACTTTCACAATTCTCTATTGTTACAATCTCGTACAACGCGCGGAATGAATGAACACCTATATGGTGGTGCTCGTTTCTCCATATGTAGGTCGGTGTCAACAAAATATTTTCGCATTCGGAGGAGAAAGTTTGTGATTGGAATTTCGTGAGAAGATTCCGTCGCAACGGAAAACGCCTTTTTGTTTCTTTTTTTTTTAAAAAGGTGATATCCAGCCAAAATCCTGTAGCATTTCTGTGGCACTGTCTCGAATATTTCGCGATAATACAAAACGTGCTGCCCTCCTTTGAACGTTTTCGATGTACTCCGTCAGTCCTATCTGGTAAGTTAGTTATTCCAACAAGAGCTACTTACAAAGTTTCAATGGCAAGTATTAAATAAAGATTCTATAGATATTCTTCAATATCTTACTTCCCGCAACCATAGGGACCAGGAGGACAGGATTTGACTACTGACAGGGCCACACAGGCATTTAAGCAGTCACGCTTCCCGCGCTAGCATGCGATGAGAGCGGGAAATATCCCTAACACGTCCTACAATGCTCATACTCCCTCCCATGCACTTGACAGTGGTTTACAGAGTACACCGCCGAGTTTACCTCTTCTGTGACGCATGTTGCAACTGTCTGTCCCTAAAAGTCTTCGAATTGTAGGACATAACATGGCGGTGCGTAACGTAACTATGTCCGTTGCACGAGATACAGCGTACCCTATTTCGAATTCGAAGAGTTTGTCCACACATGGCGCACCCTCTTCTGTAGCACGACAGCGTCAGACCACTGACAAGTGCAGCAATCCGAAGCTTTGGGTTCGCTGTCATCGGTCAGCCTCCTTACAGTCCCGACTTGGCTCCATCCAATTATCCAATTTTCATCTGTTTTCAGAACTTAACGAACAGCTTCGTGGACTTCACATGGATAATGACGAAGCGGTGCAAAAAGAGGTGATGTCGTGGCTTCGATAACAAAGTCAAACGTCGTACGGTGACGTCATCAACATACTGGTCTCTCGTTGGGAGAAATGCGTTCGTTACCAGGGTGACTATGTTACGAAATGAATACGTAAATTTGAAGAAAAAAGTTGCAGAATGTTAATAAAGGGTGTTTTACTTTAATATCTTTAAGAGTTTCCATATAAAATGTGCGAAGGCTTTACTTTCCAGCACGGTCAGGTACGTGGGGTCCATGCCAAACAGGACTAACAGAGATACTGAACGTGTACGAAGAAGAGTTTCCAAATATGAGTGATTCGCGTCAGCTGGCAGCCGGTTGAAGGCATACGCCAGTTATCCCAAAAAGAGCTACTTACAAAGTTTCAAGGACGAGTACTGAATGAAGATTTTCGAGATATTCTTCAGTGTCTTACTTCCCCCGCCCGTAGGGACCGTGAAGTCACGATTAGATTGCTGACAGGGTCAGGCAGCCATTTAAGCAGTCATGCTTCCCGCGCTGGCATGCGTTGAGAACGGGAAATGTCCCTAACAACTCCTACAATGCTGACACTCTCTCCCATGCACTGGACAGTGGTTTAGTGTGTGAGCCGTGGTAAATTTGCTGTTTTGAAGAGCGCGCCGCGGCGCGTAGTGTGAAGCAGTCGCCCTCCGTTTCTGGCGGTGGCTCCGCTTTGGCAATAGCAACTTTGGTGTCTCCCTCTGGTGAAAAGGGGAAAGGTTGTCTGTTCACGTACATTTAAGGAGCGCTAGTGGAGTTGGTCTGTCGGGGCGAGGTTGGTCAGTTGGTCAGCCGGGTCAGCGTGGGGTAGCCAGTGTCTGTCTTTCGTCTGGAGTGCTGCTATGTGTTAGGCCGCCAGTCTGCTCGAGTTTGTTCAGGCAATGGTCATTGGCGGTTGGACCGATCAGTTGGTCGGTCGCGCACTGGGACACAAGATGACTTGTCCGTCTTGAGCGTCGGCGCATGTGAGGTCGCCACGTGAGTCCAGTGGGCCGCGCCGTATAGCGTGGGGTAGTGGCTTCGCGGCCGACACGAGAGCAACAGGACTCAACCCACGACATCGGTTTGGCCGGGGCGAGCTGCGACGCCGTGAGACGGGAGATCGGCGCGCCTTCCTGCGTCCGTTGAAACGGCTGGCAGAGGACGGTTCGGGAGAGCGTTTTGGGGGTGCTGCGCTAGGTCTTCGCCAGACATCGCAGTTTATTAGAAGTTAAGTGATTCGTGATATGTTATTTCATTTACTTGTTAAATTCTACTTGTTTTCTTGGTCAGTCTCTCGTCCCCAGCTTGCTCGTCTGTCTCTCGTCCGCATTTGTTAGGCAGTTAGTGTCTGTCAGTCTGTCTGTCTGACGGTCTGCCGTACGTTAATAGCGGCCTCTGTCATGTTTGACGGATTCGGTGTTAACGAATTTATTGCTTGAAGTGTAACGGCCGAATTCGTGAAATATGTTTTTATCTTGCCTATCATCTTGAGAGGCGGTATATGTGTAATGTAGAGCATGTTTGTATATTTAGTGTAAGACTGCATTTCATGGGTTTTTATTTAAATTGTCATTTTAATATATAAAGTTGCGACCCTTCCACTGTAAGAGTTTTTTTTTTAATCAAGTTGCTGTTTCGGTGGCAAGTTAATTTTTCATAGTTTATGTGTTTGTGTGAGTTGTTAAAATTTTTATTTTAAAATAATCTGGTGTGTTGCAGATTTGCACCAGTGTAGTCTTTCAGAAGTTATTGTGAGCGTTCGTGACTACGGCCGTGTCAAAAGGGAGCGGTAAGGTTCTCAGCCGGAAAGCTCATACTGTCAAAATTTGTTCTTTCTGCTTCTGAATAAATTGTAGCTTGATATTTAGAGGATGCTTTCTGATTATAATTTTAAATCTGTTAAATAAAAGAAAAAAAAAGAAATGGATTTTAGGAATAAAATTTCCATTTGTTGAAAGAAATTTAATTTGTTTTCATTAGTTACCCACTGGGAACTACTTCCACGTTCACATAGTGTGATTAAATGTGTTAATGTTCTTGATGAACCGCTAGAAAATGAAGTAAATCCTTAAGAAAAGGTTTTGAAAGTAAATTCATGGTTTAGTATGCCTTTAGAACTACAGCCGCGCCAGGTAGCTGCGCGGTCTATGATGCCTTGTCACGGTCCGTGCGGCTCCCCCCATCGGAGGTTCGAGTCCTCCATCGGGCATGGGAGTATGTTGTCCATAGCGTAAGTTAGTTTAAGTTAGATTAAAGTAGTGCTTAGGGACCGATGACCTCCGCAGTTTGGTCGCATAAGACCTTACCACAAATTTCCAAATTTAGAACTACACGTAGGTGTAAACACTGCGTATTTATGTTCAAGTGGCACATACAGTAGTTCGGTAATGGAAAACTGTATTTCATCATGTCTGGATGATAATATTATAATTTCTTTAGAATTCGAAGTAGCCACTTGCTGGTAGCACGCAACAGAAATTGCGGTGTGCGTTAACTGACCCAGAGACCTTGTGATGAAAGCTCTCCGTTAGTGTTGTACCACAAGTGTGTCTGCTCTTCGAAGGGATACGGCGGCAACTTCGCCGCGCGGACACTGAACCTCCGGCGCCGCTGTGTCAATAAAGCAGAGGATAAGCCGTGCAGCGGGCGTGTTAACCTCCGCCAGACTGCCGGACTGGTGCAGTGGCCTCCCCCGCACGAGGTGCTGGGCCCGACGACCGGCTTTTCCAGATTAGTGCGCGAGGCGCGCAGACAAGGCGTACGGCTGAATTTTCATGAAGCGGCGCGGCGCGGCGCGGGGCGGCGGCCTGCCTGCCAGCGGCCGCCGGCTGCACTGGAGCAGCTGCAGATGCACGCCGAGGCCCCCCACCATTTCCATAATGCGCGGATAATGCTCCGAATTAGAATATCTTCCGGCGCCGCGGCGCGAGAAACAGCGGCGCCCGCAGTAGTTAGAGGATACAAGATAATCATATTCCGGAGGCATTACGCCGAAAGAATGTTTGCATCCAGCAGATAATGCCGCCGGCAGCTGGGATTACGTCTCGATCGAGGTGGGCAGCGCTCTGCGGGAGGCGAGGACACGGGCGCCCGTGTGACAGCGCCGGTAACGACGTCTGCACTCAGCTGCCAGTCAATTCTTCTCTTACAGTGGTGCTTAGGTCTGGGTACAAGAAAACGTCCCGCACTCTGAATGACCTCGCATTTGTTGTTCATTAGCTCGGCTATCAGGTTATCTTGAAAGTACGAGAATTACTCCGAAAGAAACGCGCAACATTATTTTTAAAGAATAAGACTTTTTTTTTCTACATCTTTGATATTCAGAGACGTCATAAAAACGGTCCTCTACTTGCATTAAAATTTAATTCACATGTTGATGCAAATCACTTGTCGTTATAATCCGTCAAAACGTATTGCGAATACATAGAAAGAAAGACCCTTTTTTGTATGATTATATGATAGCGGAACAAACGCTGGTAGCAGTTACTTCTGTAAAATATCTGGGAATATGCGTGCGGAACAATTTGAAGTGGAATGATCATAATTGTTGGTAAGGTGGGTACCAGGTTGAGATTCATTGGGAGAGTCCTTAGAAAATGTAGTCCATCAACAAAGGAGGTGGCTTACAAAACACTCGTTTGACCTATACTTGAGTATTGCTCATCAGTGTGGGGTCCGTACCAGGTCGGGTTGACAGAGGAGATGGAGAAGATCCAAAGAAGAGCGGCGCGTTTCGTCACAGAGTTATTTGGTAAGCGTGATAGCGTTACGGAGATGTTTAGCAAACTCCAGTGGCAGACTCTGCAAGAGAGGCGCTCTGCATCGCGGTGTAGCTTGCTGTCCACGTTTCGAGAGGGTGCGTTTTTGGATGAGGTATCGAATATATTGCTTCCCCCTACTTATACCTCTCGATGAGATCACGAATGTAAAATTAGAGAGATTCGAGCGCGCACGGAGGCTTTCCGGCAGTCGTTCTTCCCGCGAACCATACGCGACTGGAACAGGAAAGGGAGGTAATGACAGTGGCATGTAAAGTGCCCTCCGCCACACACCATTGGGTGACTTGTGGAGTATAAATGTAGATGTAGATCGGATGCCGCACTTGACGTTCATCCTAAGCGCTGTTATACAGTGTGATTAATCTGCTCTTACCGAGGTCGTTTTATACAACTTGCAGTTCTACATCCGGCCTTTAAAAACCAAATCTAATATTATCGTATTATGTGGCTCGTGACGTGCAAGCTAATAGCCTAAAAAAAAAAAGTTAGGACCTTTGCTGGCCGTTGTGGCCGAGCGGTTCTAGGCGCTGCAGTCTGGAACCGCGCGACCGCTACGGTCGCAGGTTCGAATCCTGCCTCGGGCTTGGATGTGCGTGATGTCTTTAGGTAGTTAGGTTTAAGTAGTTCTAAGTTTTAGGGGACTGATGACCTCAGAAGTTAAGTTCCATACTGCTAAGAGCCATTTGAACCATTTTGTCAGGCCCTTTTGTAGGACATTCAATACAGTTAAATTTCGTAATGGGATACGTTTCGCTGCAGGCCACGGTTTTCAAGTTTTTGAAGAAAAAAGGAAGAAAAGTGACCTACAGATGCCTCCTCTCTCCCAAATTCAGCCCCAACTGTCAGGATATCTAGTATGTTGTTCATGGCACTCCCTCCTACCACTATACAAAACTTTGCTTCTCCACGAATTATTTTTTGGTCCTAACTGACTGGCCTTGTTGCACCACCAGCTTAGTTGACCACTAACAAACTGTAAAACTGACGTTCTGTGTAAATTTTACCTAACAGATTTGTGAACTGTAACAGCATAAAGCAAACACTTACATCGTCATATTTGTCAGGCCTTACGACTATAAAACTACTGTCCTTGTAAAGATTAAGCTACGATCTAATAGTCAAAATAATTAGTTTTAGCGCAAGGTTTGTAAAAGTCGTTATACTATCATTCCCCTCATGGGCATGTTTAAATTAATAAAGTTAACGAGATAGCCGAGTAAGCTGGTGGCGTAACAGCCCACTTAATAGAGACCAAAAAAGGCCGAATATTGGGAATAGT
This sequence comes from Schistocerca cancellata, assembly GCF_023864275.1. Classification (NCBI taxonomy): domain Eukaryota; kingdom Metazoa; phylum Arthropoda; class Insecta; order Orthoptera; family Acrididae; genus Schistocerca; species Schistocerca cancellata. The sequence goes on from NC_064627.1 coordinate 434,660,657, forward strand.
CGGCAATGTTTTCCACGACTGGTGAGGGATGAGTGTGGTTCAAATGGCTCTGAGCTCTATGGGACTTAACATCGGTGGTCATCAGTCCCCTAGAACTTAGAACTACTTAAACCTAACTAACCTAAGGACATCACACACATCCATGCCCGAGGCAGGATTCGAACCTGCGACCGCAGAAGTCGCGCGGTTCCGTACTGAGCGCCTAGAATCACTCGGCCACCAGGGCCGGCAGGATGAGTGTGGGGGAGGAGATGTGTGTGAAGATCACTTTTGTATGTTTTTCTTGAATAACTCGAAAACCATGGCCTCCAGCGAAAACGTATCCCAGTACAAAATTTAACTACATTAAATTTCCGGTAAAAGGTCCTGTTTAGTTTTTCTGTAGGACTGATAGTTTGCGTGTAGTGAGCGAACACGAAAATATCGTGAGTGGTTTTTGAAAGCCAGATATAACATTGAGAGTTGCATAAAACGACAGCGGTATGGGCAGCTAAATCACCCTGAACAGTTACTATGTTGTGAGAACGAGACCTTACGGACATTCAGGAGACGTTGAAGAAGTGCCATGCGGCAAATTGATATCTGTTGAAAGCGGGCAGGCCAGCACTCGGCACCTTCCGCGCAGCAGCAAACCGTGCGCTGCACGCACTCCTGACGATAAGCAGAGTATTCACAAACTGTTTTTGTATCACAAACGAGCTGTCAGTCCGAATGGGTGTGGACAAGCCAGTGTGTGCAGAATAATGAGACTCCTGAAGATGAAACAGGTTTGCGCCACGCGAATTCTGAGAGTGAACAACACGGCTCTGATCTGGCACCTTGTGAGTACCACCACCTGCTCTTCTGTAAACTGGAGGAATCGCTTGTGAAGGCTGCTAAACAGAGGCTCAAACGTGCTTGTCGTAAATTCTACCGTACAGGTATACAGTCCGTAATTCCACGGTGGCGTAAGGTGGTTGAAAAGGACGGAGATGATGTGGAAAATCTAAAGAGTTAATAAACATACCGTAAAAAGGTTAAAGATATGGGAAACAAATTATATGTTTAAAAAGCACAGATTTCTTTGGAAGTGCAGCTCGTAACAATATTTATTACTCATCTTTTGAAATTGAATTTCATTCTGATCATCAACAAAATGTATTTGCATGACAGCTTTACGCGTCTTCAATAGTCTACTACAAATAATTACTGTGATCGTGTTTGTTTTCCACAGAATGTATCATCTGGTATACTTAACACATTTTTAAAATGGACTGTACCACATGACTACAGTCTTAAAATATGTTATATATCTGTTTGCTGCTGTGAAAGTCTCTCAGACCATGATATATTCCTTTTTGGTGATTAGACAAAAATATCAATTATTGTAAACACTTTAAAATATAATTATTTCAATATGAAGTCAATTCTTCCTCAGTGGTTGACAGAATATGATACAATTATTGAAAAGGAAACCGTTTCCCAATGTTCTGCATGTATTTCTGGAACATCAGAAAAAGATTTTGTTTTTAATATAATTGTTTAAAGTTAATAACATAAGAAGAAAGAAGGAAGATTTCTGTTTAACGCCACCTCGACACTGAGGTCATTAGAGACGGAACACAAGCTGAGAACGATACAAGGATGGAGAAGAAAATTGCCCGTGCCTTTCCTAAGGAACCGTCCCAGCATTTGCCTGAAGCTATTTAGGAAAACCACAGATTTGAACCGTTGTCCTCCCTAACGCGAGTCCAACGTGTTAAACAACGCGCCACCTTGCTGATTAATAATATACATCACGGAAGAAATATCAGTCGCTCCCATTAAAGGCGCACACTGTTTACTTTAGAGCGCTGTGGATGGTGCAGAACTGGTACCAGGAAGTTATACGACCCTCTAACACTGCTTAAGTCATGCCAGTGAAGTAGTGCGTACATTTAGTCTGCTGCATGGGATCAGCGCAGTAAGGTGAGTCAGCATGGGGACGTGACAGAATGGCAGCAAGGAGCTACGTATTATGTTTGGACGTGTTCACGACGACACCGAGGGTAGAATGTGCTGTTTTTTGTTGTATAAGACTTCGGAACAATGGCTGTAGAAATATCGTAACCACTGCAGCGAATGGTTCAAATGGCTCTGAGCACTATGGGACTTAACACCTATGGTCATCAGTCCCCTAGAACTTAGAACTACTTAAACCTAACTAACCTAAGGACATCACACAACACCCAGTCATCACGAGGCAGAGAAAATCCCTGACCCCGCCGGGAATCGAACCCGGGAACCTGGGCGCGGGAAGCGAGAACGCTACCGCACGACGACGAGCTGTGGACCCACTGCAGCGGCCCAAGCAAATGTCACATTGTGCCAGAGACAATTTGTTTCAGACGCAACAGGAATTGGCACTGTCATTGAATGTATATCCGTCATAACCAGTTTCGGAGCGAACATCGAGATGGAAATTGCGTGCAATCGACATTGGTATCTCGAAAAAGGCCATTTTTCTACAACGGACAAATAACATATAAACTGACAGTACTTCATTGAAAGGCTATGGTGTGGTCCGACGAGTCATGATATTGTCTTTTTTCGAATGATTCTAGGCGACGGTTACACCGGCGGCCCAATGAAGCGTTTAACCTGCAGTGTGTAGACGGGTCGTTCAGGCCTGAGGGGGCTCTGTGATATTTTTGGGGTGGTTTTCGTACCGAGGCTTGAGTCCACTCATTCGGTTTATCGTGAATGTAAACGAGAATGTTTAATTCAACATTATCGGTGACCACATATTTTTCTTTCGTCTACATTTTCCTGGTGACCCTACATCTACATCTACATGGCCACTCTGCGAACTACACTTAAGTGCCTGGCAGAGGGTTCCTCGAACCACTTTCACACTAATTCTCTATTACTTCACTCTCGAACAGCACAGAAAAAACGAGTGCCTATATCTTTCCGTGTGTGCTCTGATTTCCCTTATTTTATTATGACGATAGTTTCTCCCTGTGTAGGTAGACGTCAACAAAATAATTTTGCATTCAGTGGATTAAGTTGGTGATTGAAATTTCGTGAGAAGATCCCGCCGCAACGAAAAACTCCTTTGTTTTAATTATTTCGACCCCAAATGCTGTATAATGCCTCTTGACACTCTCTCCCTTATTTCTCGTAGTACAGAACGCGCTACCCTTCTTTGAACTTTCTGGATGTACTCCATTAATCCTGTATGGTAAGGATCCCACACAGCGTAGCAGTACTCCAAAAACGTAGTTTAGGCAGTCTCTTTAGTAGATCGATTTTACTGTGGAGACTCGCACCTTGTAAAATGACAATTCCCATGTCCACAGGTCTGCACGTATATGATGCCGAAAACTGAGGCACCTTAATGCACCTGATCTCAATCCCATAGAAAATGTGGGGCACTGTTCTGAAGAGCGCTTGAAAAGTAGCCACTCAATATCCTCACAGTTTTGTATCTCTATGGGATATCACCAATGAGTGGCATCGGCTGGATGTGGCAAAACTGAAGAAACTTTCGGCCTCTCTTCCTCACCGAATTGAAGCCATTATCAATTCTTGTTGGTATTACACAGTAGTACTGTGACGTCTTCTGGAGGTGACTAAATTTTGTCCGGAGCGGCTATGTTTGTTAAATTGCTATCAGCTGTTGACTAAGAATTAGCTTGCCGTATTCCATAAACCCGACTGGACAGTTAGGCGTATGTCTGAAGGTCAAGTTCCATAGGTCAGAAACCGGTAATATGTTGTACAGACGAACAGCAAAAATAGAGACAGCTGACTGGAACAAAACCGCATAAATAGGTCATGGCAAAATAAAAACAGTGGAAAGAATACAGGACGTAAACAACTGCAACGTGCATAACAGTAGACGCAAATCTTCTTCTTTTTTACCAACTTAGAAGATTTGCACACACATTCCTACAAGTGGTTAATGTGCTCACTATGGAATGTGATCACCTCTGGCAGCAGCACAAGCCTGATAACGACGGAGCATGCTGTGAATAACGTCATTAATGTCACGTTGAGGCAATAGCGCGCTGTCTTCCTGCGGAGCTGCTCGCATTTCGGCCAACGGAAAACCACGCCAACGATGACGTCAGGGCACCTATCAAACGAAATAGCGTTTGCCGGGTAGTCCCACATCCAAAATCGCTGTGTGCACAGTCATAGACGGTGCAGTACGGCACAGAGAAGACGCCTACCAGACTCTCTGCTGTAGAGGGCCATAGGAAGAATGGAAACAGGACTGTCACAAACTCATGCCAACCCGTCTCCCAAGTGCATCCCAGACATGCTCTATGCGAGCAAATCGGGAAAGCGAGCAGGTCGTGACATGTGTGCAATATCTCCCGTTTCCAAGAAAACATCAACCACTCTCGCTCTATTAGATCGAGCATTATCGTCTATCAGCACCTCGCAACAACCGTACAGGAGGTCGCAAGATCTCGTCGCGATACCTGACAGCAGTTAAACATTTCCGATTCGCCCGTACAATATCATGAAGAGGTGTTAGAGTGGTCAACATAATCCCTGCCCACACCATTAGCGATCCTCCTCGATATTGGTCTCTTTCCACAATGTTCGGGTCTCGAAATCGTGTTCCACATTCCCTTCAGATGCGAAACCGTCGAAATCGCTCCCCTGACCAGATCGGGATTCATGTGTGAAAAAAAAAATTGCCCCACTGTTCGACTGTCCAGGTGGCTGTTGACGACTCCATTCTAGCGGTTTCCTTCTGTGTAGACTCGTTGAAAGCACACATATAGCACATCTCCGACAGAACAACCCACTCTGTCGAAGCCTTCTCTACCCTGTTTGCCTCGATACAACTCATCCAGCGGATGCTGGGAGGTCATATGCCAGTTACTATGCAGTACTGAGGCCGTACTATCGCCTCATCGGAGCGAAATAACGGTCCTCTCTTTCTGATGTCTATAAACTGTCGCCCCATCCAAGAAACAAAACGATCCACGTTAACCCATCGGGCCACATGAGTTTGCGACTGTCCTGTTTCCATTCTTCTTATGGCCTTCCACAGCAGAGAGATACGTAGGCGATTCCTAAATTCATCATTTAAAGTTGGTTCATGAACATTTGTCACCAGGTTTTATCGAGATAGCTTGCATCGACCTTCAAGTGTCTGTCATTACAGTTTCTTCAGCATCTCCCTCAGACTCTCCCACGAGACAAACAAAGCTGTGTCCATTATGCTAGCCCTCTCTGTATACGTTCAATATCTCCTGTCAGTCCTCCTTGGTACAAGCATCTCACACTTGGATAATATTCTGAGATGGATCACTGAGCCGTGGTTGTTCGTATCGAGTCTATTTTCCGAAGGAGTCGCGGTCTTTCGATTCCGGGTTCGAGTCGGCTAGGTAGCGCTTGGCGGCGGCAGGGCTATAGTGGCGAATACGGGCAGCCAGTGAGAAAGCGGGAGCGAAGTGAGTAGAGACGGAGAGTGCTTCTCCACAGGCCGGGCAGTTGGGTTTGCCATTTGCTTGACCATAGTGTAGTGTGTCTGGGCTCGTCGTGGTCCTGTCGTATCGCCTTCTTGAGCATTGCCATGTTGTAGGAGATGGCTTCTCCTTGGTCAATGATTTACTTGTTGGCTAGTTGAAATGTCGAGTGTTTCGTATTTGTAAGTTGACAGATATATGTGGGTAACCTCTCACTCCATGCTTTGCAATTGCCGCTGCTTTTACTTGTGGCACTTGTCTTTGAGTGATTTAGAAAGTGCCTTTTAAGCTGTTATATGAGGTTAGGGCCCTGGTGTATTGTATGTTGTCTCCTTTTTTTTTTAAAAAAAAAGTAAATGAAAAATGCACCTGATTTCCTAGTGAGTGTTATTTAAACTGCCCGTTGAGCTGGCGTAAACTTGATATTGACACGAAAGGAGCTCTTTCTTTGATATTGAGAGTAAACTTTGTGCTACCTTTTTTCTTTTTCTCTAATATTAAAACTTCAATGTCTTTTATCTGTTTTTCTTCGACCGCCACTAAGAATGTGTTTGTTTGTACCCACGCGTGTATTGGGTGAAGGAAGGGAGTCTGAAAACTGTAAGCAATTTTGGTATTAAAAGTAGCACGCCCCTATGCTGCTTATTTGAATTTCGATGTTTGAGTTCCTCTGAAGGCTAACTCTAGTTCGTAGAGCTAATATTGTAACAGGTGTTTGTTTTGGGTACCTACCTTTTAATTAGCAAGCCCTCACAGCGTGCATTATTATATGTTATATGAAGTCGCTCTCATTGATTAACTGTGTCCAAGGAGCACGCATGCCCATAATAACTGCTACGAGACTACTTAAAAGTGCTGCTGTATTTTGTAACACGAAGGTTACACGACTGTAGCAGGCCTGAAGATGACATAGTGTATCGTCGAAACTTGAAGCCTAAAATAAAACCTAAATAACGGCGATTGGTATTGTTTTATTGGATATCTCACCACTGAATTTTATTTTGCAATCACGGCCGGTGTTCAGCGCTACCAGTCGGTTTAGACAAACACCTTGAGGTCTGGGCACAGGCGGCACATATATTAGAAGGGTCAGCCATCATTTCAGGCAGCTTGACGTCCATGTATCCTGCAAATTAATATTTTTTGGCTACCCTGTTATCGCGACCAAAGAAGAAATTAAAGATTTTTCTAATTTTAAACCCATTGTAATTTTACAGCTGTTTCTGTAATTCTTTCTTTGTTTGAATCTTAAAGGCTATTTTTTCTCCATGGATTAGTATTTTCATAGTTCAATAATGTTAATATATTTTACTGCGGCTTTACCGTGGGCGCCGTTATTGTTTTATGTAACTTCGAGTTGCTATACATTTGAGGCCATCTATTGTTCACTTGGGCAGTTAACAAGTTTCTTATGTGATTTCAAGCTGCTAAAATTTGAGACCACTCACTGTTTTCATGGACAATAAATTAAAGAGAAAATTTTTAACCTCCAAAATGGTTCTTATCAATCTTTTTACATTCTGAGTGTGAAAGAAAGATGGTGTTTCTTTTAATCTTGCATTATGTTTTAAATTTTCCGAGATCCAGTCCTTTCACTCAAGAGCATTTGCTAGCACCGATTTAGGCCTAATTACCAGGCTCAGTTGAACGAGTGTTTTGTATGCAATGTCATTTGTAGAATGAATGCATTTCCCTGGTACTCTACCAATGAACCGAAGTCTCCCATATGCTTTACCTATGGCTGAATCTGTCTAATCTTTCCATTTCACATACCTAGAAATTGTTACATCATCTTGTATGAGCTGACCGATTCCAAACTCACTCGTTGATACTACGGTAATACGACACTACCTTTTTGTTTTGGAAGTACACAATTTACACTGAAGAGTCCAAGAAACTGGTGTAGGGCCCCAGCGAGTACGCAGAAGTGCCGCAACACGACGTGACATGGTCTCCACTAATGTCTGAAATAGTACTGGAGGAAATGACACCACGAATCCTGCAGGGCTATCCGTAAAGGTACGAGGGGTTGGAGATCTCTTCTGAACAGCACGTTGCAAGGCATCCCAAAATGCTCAATAATGTTCACGTCTTGGGAGTTTGGTGGCCACCGAAAGTGTTGAAATCAGAAGAGTGTTCCTGGAGCCACTCTGTGCTAATTCTGGATGTGTGGGGTGTCGCATTGTCCTGCGGGAATTACCCAGGTCCATCGGAAAGCACAATGGACATGAATGGATGCAGATGATCAGAGAGGGTGCTTACGTACGTGTATCTAGACGTATCAGGGGTCCCACCCATATAACTCCAACTGCACACGAAGCACACCGTTGCAGAGCTTGAACAGTCACCTGCTGACATGCAGGGCCATGCATTCACGAGGTTGTCTGCATACCCGTACACGTCCATCGGCTCGATACAATTTGAAACGAGACTCGTCCGAACAGGCAACATGTTTCCAGTCATTAACAGTCCAATGGCGGTGTTAACAGTCCAATGGCGGTGTTAACAGTCCAATGGCGGTGTTAACAGTCCCAGGCGAGACGTAAAGCTTTGTGTCGTGCAGTCATCTAGTGCACACGAGTGAGCCTTCGGCTCCGAAAGCCTATAGCGATGATGTTTCGTTGAATGGTTCGCGCGCTGACACTTGTTGATGGAACAGCATTGAAATCTGCACCGATTTGCGGAAGGGTTGCACTTCTGTCATGCTGAACGATTATCTTCAGTCGTCGTTGGTTCCGTTCTTACAGGATTTTATTCCGGCCGCAGCGATGTCATAGATTTGATGTTTTACCGGATTCCTGACGTTCACTGTACACTCGTGAAATGATCGTTCGGGAAAATCCCCACTTCATCGTTACCTCGGAGATGCTGTGTCCCAACTCCCGCGCGTCGACTGTAACGCCACGTTCAGACTCACTTAAATCTTTGTAACCTGCCATTGTAGCAGCAGTAACCGACCTAACAACAGCGCCAGACACTTTTTGTCTTATGTAGGCGTTGCCGACAGCAGCGCCGTATTCTGCCTGTTTACATACCTCTGTATTTGAATACGCATGCCAATATCATTTTCTTTGGTGCTTCAGTGTATGTTTCTGAACATTTAAAGCAAATTTTGCTTGACACGTCATACGATCATACTTTCGATAATAAGTGTAGCTGTGGTACTGAGTCAAATGGTTTTTGGAAATCAAGATGTACTGCACCTGCCTGATTTCCTTGATCCATGGTTTTCAGAATGTCATATGTGAAAAGCGCGAATTTGGTTTCAGATGTTGGTTGTTTTTGGAACACTTGATAGTTGGCACGAAGGAGGTCTTTATGTTCAATATATCTCATTACGTTTGTGCTCAGAATATGTTTTATGATTCTAGAACAAATCTATGTCAAGGAGACAGGACTGTAGTTTTATGGATCACTCTCACTATCCTAGTTCTACTCGTAGATGGATGTAATCTGTACGTTCCTCCCCCTATTGGGCATGCCTTTTTGTTCGAAGGACCTATGGTAGATTGTGGTTAAAAGAGAGACTAATTCAGTCGCGAATTCGGTATAGAATATTAGACGTATTACATCGGTCACTGGAGATTTGTTCAATATCAGCGATTTCAGCAGTTGGACAGACAATTATATTTTCATCACTCATTTTTGCAGTGGTGCGAGAATTAAATTGGGCCAATATCCCTCGATATTCCTTGGCAAAGGAACATTTGAAACGGAGTTCAGCATTTCTAATTTTGCTTAACTGTGCTCAATTTCAGTTTCTGTCTCATCCAAGAGTGGCTGGACACACTAGCTTTGATGTTACTAATAGGTCTACGTGGTCTAGGGGCGGTTGCGCTAATTGTCTAGCAGGTTTATCTGGAAGGGCCATCTATTCAAGTTACGTTACGAGGTTATGACGAAACCGCGTATCTCCGGAGGCTTGGGCCTCTCTGACATTACTCGCAAGGCATCTGCCTTGTACGTTCGCCGTACGACTCTAATTGTTACGCAAGAAGTGACTTCAATTACATCCAGGCTTTTTACTGTTGTGCATCCGGGGAGCCTTACTCCACCTGTCGACGTCGGTCGCCTCAATTTTAAGTTGAAACACATCCGGGAATTTTATATTGCGGTGAGTTACCTCGGTGACGTCTTCTTGCGACGACCGGTGCCAACGATCAAGGGCTTGATTGCCCGCTGGGAGGGGCTGGCCGGTCCCAATCCAATGGAACTGGCGTCCCCATCCGTGTCCTGGAGGAACGTCTGGAAGAATGTTAGTTTGCCGATCCACTCTATGGCTGTGGCGTCCACGTGGTATAGGGTAATTAATAATTTGGTACCCACCAATGTACGACTGCACCGTATTGGTCTTTCTGACACGGACAACTGTACTCGGTGTGGTCTCCTGGATACCCTTGACCATCGATTCACCTGCTGTGGGCACCTTGCTAATTGGCGTTGGCTCAGGAAACAACTGGCTTTTGTCACTAGGTCTGCTGAAGCCGCTTACACTATTGACATCATCGTCCGGCCCGATTCTTCCTTTTTTCCACGAACGAAGCTCAATACCGTCATGTGGTTGATTGGACATTTCATACATTTTGTCAACAGTTGTCACGAAGAGGATGAACACCTAGCGTTTCGGCAGTACATGCTTACTGCTTACTGGAACCGCTTGCGATTGCCAGGCCTCCGTGATGATTTTGCGAATATGCTTACGTACGTGTATCTAGACGTATCAGGGGTCCCACCCACATCACTCCAACTGCACACGAAGCACACCGTTGCAGAGCTTGAACAGTCACCTGCTGACATGCAGGGTCCATGGATTCACGAGGTTGTCTGCATACCCGTACACATCCATCGGCTCGACACAGAAAGAGAGGGTGTTGGCTAAGGTCACCTGTGTGAGCCATTTTCTTTTATACTGTTTCTGGATTTTCCGCCTTTATGTATCCTTCTTCTCTACACCAGGATTGAAGTTTTCGTGGACCTTTCGGGCGCACAAGATAAACAAACGTGAGACCAAGAACCGAGACAGTAGGGGAAAGTACGACGCCCTTGCACAGGTGCCATTCGGAAACAGGACGGTGGAGTCATCGCGGCCAGGCCTTGGGCTTCGATCCCTGCCCGCTTTGCTTCCGCAGGCTGAATCTGACTGTCACCGCTAACTTTTACACGATGAAAAAATAAACTAAGAAGAAAAAAAACAAACAAAGTGGTCAGGACATTGAAAAAACAATGGTTAAAAAAAGACAAAAAAGGGGATATGATTCCTGCTTTGGGCGCAGGAGGTCTAAAAAAATGGATAAGGCATCGGTCTCAAAAGAAAAAAAAGGGGGTATGATTCCCGCTTTGGGTGCAGGAGGTCCCGAGTTCAAATCCCGGACGAGCCCTGCCATTTTGACCGTGCTGAAGAGTAGGTGGAACTCAGCCCCGGTTGCAGCTCCTCAATGAAGAGTAGACGCCTGTTATAGCACGTGGATATAACAAGAATGCGGCACAAGTAAAGTACGTTAAAAAAAAAAGCGGTAGCGTCTTCGATTCTTAATCAAGACGTATTCGGTCCCGGGTTCGATCCCCGCCGCTGCCTAAATTTTGATAAATAATCAGCATTGGCGGCCGAAGACTTCCGGCATAAGAAGTCAGCCTCATTCGGCCAACGGCCTTGTCGAAGAGGGCGGAGGAGCGGATAGAGGTTCAGGGCACTCTCTTGTCCTAGGGGTGGGAAATTGCCCCTAAAGGCGGAAGAATCAGCAATGATCAACGACATGAGGATGCAGAAGGCAATGGAAACCACTGCATTAAAGACACGTAACGTGTATCCACAGGACATGTGGCCTCTAATTGAAGAAGTGTCATGATGATCTCTCCATTCGCAAAAGATTCCGGAATAGTCCCCCATTCGGATCTCCGGGAGGGGACTGCCAAGGGGGAGGTTACCATGAGAAAAAGATTGAATAATCTACGAAAGGATAACGTTCTACGAGTTGGGACGTGGAATGTCAGAAGCTTGAACGTGGTAGGGAAACTAGAAAATCTGAAAAGGGAAATGCAAAGGCTCAATCTAGATATAGTAGGGGTCAGTGAAGTGAAGTGGAAGGAAGACAAGGATTTCTGGTCAGATGAGTATCGGGTAATATCAACAGCAGCAGAAAATGGTATAACAGGTGTAGGATTCGTTATGAATAGGAAGGTAGGGCAGAGGGTGTGTTACTGTGAACAGTTCAGTGACCGGGTTGTTCTAATCAGAATCGACAGCAGACCAACACCGACAACGATAGTTCAGGTATACATGCCGACGTCGCAAGCTGAAGATGAACAGATAGAGAAAGTGTATGAGGATATTGAAAGGGTAATGCAGTATGTAAAGGGGGACGAAAATCTAATAGTCATGGGCGACTGGAATGCAGTTGTAGGGGAAGGAGTAGAAGAAAAGGTTACGGGAGAATATGGGCTTGGGACAAGGAATGAAAGAGGAGAAAGACTAATTGAGTTCTGTAACAAGTTTCAGCTAGTAATAGCGAATACCCTGTTCAAGAATCACAAGAGGAGGAGGTATACTTGGAAAAGGCCGGGAGATACGGGAAGATTTCAATTAGATTACATCATGGTCAGACAGAGATTCCGAAATCAGATACTGGATTGTAAGGCGTACCAAGGAGCAGATATAGACTCGGATCACAATATAGTATTGATGAAGAGTAGGCTGAAGTTCAAGACATTAGTCAGTAAGAATCAATACGCAAAGAAGTAGGATACGGAAGTACTAAGGATTGACGAGATACGTTTGAAGTTCTCTAACGCTGTAGATACAGCAATAAGGAATAGCGCTGTAGGCAGTACAGTTGAAGAGGAATGGACATCTCTAAAAAGGACCATCACAGAAGTTGAGAAGGAAAACATAGGTACAAAGAAGGTAGCTGCGAAGAAACCATGGGTAACAGAAGAAATACTTCAGCTGATTGATGAAAGGAGGAAGTACAAACATGTTCCGGGAAAATCACGAATACAGAAATACAAGTCGCTGAGGAATGAAATAAATAGGAAGTGCAGGGAAGCTAAGACGAAATGGCTGCAGGAAAAATGTGAAGACATCGAAAAGGAAATGATTCTCGGAAGGACAGACTCAGCACACAGGAAAGTCAAAACAACCTTTGGTGACATTAAAAGCAACGGTGGTAACATTAAGAGTGCAACGGGAATACCACTGTTAAATGCAGAGGAGAGAGCAGATAGGTGGAAAGAATACATTGAAAGCCTCTATGAGGGTGAAGATTTGTCTGATGTGATAGAAGAAGAAACAGGAGTCGATTTAGAAGAGATAGGGGATCCAGTATTAGAATCGGAATTTAAAAGAGCTTTGGAGGACTTAAGGTCAAATAAGGCAGAAGGGATAGATAACATTCCATCAGAGTTTCTAAAATCATTGGGGGAAGTGGCAACAAAACGACTATTCACGTTGGTGTGTAGAATATATGAGTCGGGCGATATACCATCTGACTTTCGGAAAAGCATCATCCACACAATTCCGAAGACGGCAAGAGCTGACAAGTGCGAGAATTATCGCACAATCAGCTTAACAGCTCATGCATCGAAGCTGCTTACAAGAATAATATACAGAAGAATAGAAAAGAAAATTGAGAATGCACTAGGTGACGATCAGTTTGCCTTTAGGAAAAGTAAAGGGACGAGAGAGGCAATTCTGACGTTACGGCTAATAATGGAAGCAAGGCTAAAGAAAAATCAAGACACTTTCATAGCATTTGTCGACCTGGAAAAAGCGTTAGACGATATAAAATGGTGCAAGCTGTTCGAGATTCTGAAAAAAGTAGGGGTAAGCTATAGGGAGAGACGGGTCATATACAATATGTACAACAACCAAGAGGGAATAATAAGAGTGGACGATCAAGAACGAAGTGCTCGTATTAAGGAGGGTGTAAGACAAGGCTGTAGACTTTCGTCCCTATTCTTCAATCTCTACATCGAGGAAGCAATGATGGAAATAAAAGAAAGGTTCAGGAGTGGAATTAAAATACAAGGTGAAAGGATATCAATGATACGATTCGCTGATGACATTGCTATCCTGAGTGAAAGTGAAGAAGAATTAAATGATCTGCTGAACGGAATGAACAGTCTAATGAGTACACAGTATGGTTTGAGTGTAAATCGGAGAAAGACGAAGGTAATGAGAAGTAGTAGAAATGAGAACAGCAAGAAACTTAACATCAGGATTGATGGTCACGAAGTCAATGAAGTTAAGGAATTCTGCTACCTAGGCAGTAAAATAACCAATGACGGACGGAGCAAGGAGGACATCAAAAGCAGACTCGCTATGGCAAAAAAGGCATGCCCGCATCTCGTGGTCGTGCGGTAGCGTTCTCGCTTCCCACGCCCGGGTTCCCGGATTCGATTCCCGGCGGGGTCAGGGATTTTCTCTGCCTCGTGATGGCTGGGTGTTGTGTGATGTCCTTAGGTTAGTTAGGTTTAAGTAGTTCTAAGTTCTAGGGGACTGATGACCTAAGATGTTAAGTCCCATAGTGCTCAGAGCCATTTGAACCATTTGAACCAAAAAAGGCATTTCTGGCCAAGAGAAGTCTACTAATATCAAATACCGGCCTTAATTTGAGGAAGAAATTTCTGAGGACGTACGTCTGGAGCACAGCATTGTATGGTAGTGAAACATGGACTGTGGGAAAACCGGAACAGAAGAGAATCGAAGCATTTGAGATGTGGTGCTACAGACGAATGTTGAAAATTAGGTGGACTGATAAGGTAAGGAATGAGGAGGTTCTACGCAGAATCGTAGAGGAAAGGAATATGTGGAAAACACTGATAAGGAGACGGGACAGGATGATAGGACATCTGCTAAGACATGAGGGAATGACTTCCATGGTACTAGAGGGAGCGGTAGAGGGCAAAAACTGTAGAGGAAGACAGAGATTGGAATACGTCAAGCAAATAATTGAGGACGTAGGTTGCAAGTGCTACTCTGAGATGAAGAGGTTTGCACAGGAAAGGAAATCGTGGCGGGCCGCATCGAACCAGTCAGTAGACTGACGAAAAAAAAAAAAAAGGCTTTACATATGACCAGAATTTTTTTGGGTTTTGTGAGAGATCCTTCGATGATATTCTGCTACGGCAGTCGCTGAAGGCCTCACGTATTACCCTGTGATAGCTGAGCGCGTTTCATTCAGTATCCCCTTGTGTCTGGCGCTTTGCTTTGTTTTATATCACTAATGCAAAAAATTGTTTTTAGAAGTTCCCCCCCTATCATGAACAGTTCTACAAGGAACATATCTATCAAGTGCATAGTAAATATTCGTCTAAACTTATTCTAAACGTGAGCCACAACTCTTCTCCATGCTTCTCCTGACACTTACATGTTTCGAATTCTTTATTGAGATACGACTCAACTGCCTCTTTCTCTAGCTTGCGGAACATGTAAATTCTACCACTTTTTCAGTTGCCTTTTGTACTTTGGAAAGGTTTCTTGTTGCAACTGTCTCATGGTCACTGATACCGGCGTCTCTGGGAACATCCTCAAAGAGGTCAGATCTGTTAGTTTCTTTTAGATATCCATCATGAGTTGGCTTCCGAACAATTTGTTCTAGATACTTTTTAGCGAAGGCATTTAGTTAAATTTTGCAGGACGTCTTGTCACGCCCAACACTCACGAAACTGTAATTTTGCCAGTTGATTTTTGGATTATTCAAGTCTCCTTCAATATTTGACAGTACTACTTAGATTTTCTCAAAGGTTTTCGGTAGCAAAAGGATCCGATTATAAGCTTATATCAACCCTTTGTATTGATTCTTGCCCAGGCAATGTCGCATGTAGTTTCAATATCTGTCTCGATGGATTTCAATTTCTTGTGAACTGCTACAAATACACCACCTCCATTTATCATTAACCTATCCTTTCGAAGTACGTACGTCCAAATTTTCTCGAAAAATTTTACTGCTATCAACTTCGCGTTTTAACCATTTTTCTGTACCTTGTATTATGTGAAAAAAATGGCTCTGAGCACTATGGGACTTAACATCTGTGGTCATTAGTCCCCTAGAACTTAGAACTACTTAAACCTAACTAGCCTAAGGACATCACACACACCCATGACCGAGGCAGGATTCGAACCTGCGACCGTAGCAGTCGCGCTATTATGTGGACCTCACCGTTTTCAGTAGCACTTTAAATTCTGGCGCTTTGTTTCAAATGCTTTGGCAGTTAATGATTAGGATTTTAATACTCTTGTTTTCTTTGGCTCTTATACTGACACTTCCGGTTGCTCTACTAACGTTATCAGTACTGGATGGACAGTCGCTAATTTAAAAAAAAAAATGATTTTATGTGTCCCACACACAGTCAGCTGCCAGGGTAACAGCCTCTGATATGTACTGCACACCTGTCCCCTTTAGAGGAACCCTACAGTTCTCAACCTTTAGGGACATGTCTAGGAACTCGCAGCCTAGTTTGAACCTTCAAAGACTCTGATTCAATCATTCCACCGACACAGAGCTAGGGGCCACGATCAGTTCTGGGGACAATGTTGCAAACTGAGAGCTAAGTTGAAACTCCATGAGCAAGACTGGCCTTCTCAGCTATGTCTGACAATCGCTGGAAAAATTCAAGTATGGCCTCGGAGCCCAGACAACAGACTTTAGACTATTTTCACAGGTAAACGCAATCACTGTAATAACCCCACCTATTTAAGCATCCCATTTCATATATCATTCACTCTGTTATCCAACTTTCTGATCTCATTAAGTCGTCATGCACACCTTGACAGCCTCGTTATTTTTCATCACTTCAGCATGATACAATCTATGATTAACATCATTAGCAGATGTCAGCTGATCATTTATCAAGACTGAAATTCCTCCATAATCTTTTTATTATTTGATTTTTATTAACATCATTTATGAATAATAAAGTAATGGTTACCTCTATTCTAGTCTTTTGCATCCTTGCTTCTGCTGTAAACATGGATATACTGGGGAACGTCCGTAGAACTTCTAAGATTTGGAGGGAGGGATTGAGAGATGGGAGGTTTTTAGTGGAACCATGACTCTGAGAGGTCGCACGGCACTCTCTCACTTCATCAACACTGTCAGATTGGTATTCCTCTTACGCCGCGTGGTCTTGGGCGCCTCGTCACGGTCCGTGCGGCTCCCCCCGTCGGAGGTTCGAGTCCTCTTTCGGACATGAATGTTTGTGTTGTCCATAGCTTAAGTTAGTTTAAGTTAGCTTAAGTAGTGTGTAGGCTTAAGGACCGGTGACCTAAGTAGTTTGGTCCCATAAGACCTTACCACAAATTTCCAAATTTTACAATATTCATATTTCACCTCATGATCTCCCTGTTTCCCATTACTACATTTTGTTTGTGTGGTTTATGACTTTTTATGTGAGGAAATTGTGGGCAGAATGTTCGTACAACTGTATGTGTAGCGTGTAGAGAACTTTTACTTAACGGGCCATAGTGGAGGCGATGGAGAACAGGCAGCAAGATGGATTACAGGCCATAAATGCTGTGCCCAGCGACCTTGCTGTGCGAGTGATTCTGGGAAGCAGTGCTCTATGGGTTGTATGTGCAGAGGGACTTCAGGCTGTGGCACTCCCCTCTTCCCACTTAGGGACACGGCAGGAGCGCGCCGGTTCGCAACACGTGAAGGTGGCCAGTTTGTGGAAAGTTGCTGGAGGAGGCAATTTAAGAGAGACTGCTATAATCTGAGCTTTTGTGAAAATTGTGAGACCGTCTTAAAACTCCAGGCATTCTCATGTTAGAAGCTGGGACGATATGGACAGAGTGGCTGACACACATCTTTAGTGGGGGAAAGACAGCACCTACCCTGACGCCAGGAAGCCGCCAGTTTCTTTTAGCGAGAACCGAAATCATATATTTCATGGGAACGGCTGTCTCGGAAGTTTAACAACCTTCTTTCAGGAACTGTAAATGGTCGGGCTTGAAAGCTTAGATCTCTCTGTAAATAATGAGGGACTGCGGTCCCATCTACTAGACGTTTTTGCCGAAACATGGCGATGCTTACCGTGAGAACGACGCCTCCATGCTCTAAAATCTTCTTTTTTCAGACGAGATTTTGTGTTGCTGATTGGCTCCTCTCAGGATATGCAAAGCAGAGGCTTGCTCCACCAGTGTGGGAATCCCAGAGCTGTGTCTGGATTGGCTACGAGGCCATTGGAACAGTCAAGAGGGGACATTCAATGAGTGGAGTTCGATTGGTTTGTACAACACGGAGGTTTTTTGTTTTGTTTTTGCTAATTCGACTCCCATACTGAGGCTTGGTGAAAAGTGACTGTGATTCTTTGACTTCTTTGTCTTCTGGTGCTCCCCTGGTGGAGAGCTTCAGGTCTTTCTCTAATAGATGAGCCCTGTGGTCTGCAATTTATGGTGGACTGAGAGCCAGTGACAATTTCGAACTGTACTAGCGTTGGAACTGCATATCATCTTGGACATATCATGTGTCACGATTGTGAAATTCCAGCATGTACCATCGTGCATGTGAGTCAAAGTGGTTTGCCAAACCAGCGAATGAGTGCACCTCTTGCTGAAATCTGCCGGGATTTCAGCGCTCTGATGGGGAAGTTTCCCGCGTTCTAATAATCAGACCGCCAGTTCACATAGTCTGCAAATTTTCGTGGACGCGTCAGAACATTACAGCTGCCGCAGCGCTCCATCCTCCCCCACAAAGTGCCGTTTTCTCCCGTGCCTGAATCAAGGTGAAAGGGTAAAATATTGGTGCATCGGCGAAAGGAAGCCGGCCGCTGTGGCCAAGCGGTTCTAGGCGCTTCAGTTCGAAACCGCGCAGCTGCTACGGTCGCAAGTTCGATTCCTGCCTCGGGCATGTGTGTGATGTCCTTAGGGTAGTTAGGTTTAATTAGTTCTAAGTTCTAGGCGACTGATCACCTCAGAAGTTAAGTAGCATAGTGCTCAATGCCATTTGAGCCAAAGCAAGCGACGGCTTACAATTGGCGACCCTTGGCCAGGATCTCGATTCATGCCACTTTTGTGAGGTAGTTAGTGCGTTATCTTGCGGAACAGACGCGTGTTTTTCTTTTTTTCTTTTTTTTTTTCAAAGTGAGACTATGGTGCACTGAGAACATTTACAGACGCGTGTTTTTCTTTTTTTCTTTTTCTTTTTTTTCAAAGTGAGACTATGGTGCACTGAGAACATTTAGACTCGGTTTTGTCGGTATGTGTTGTATTTCAGTAATTTGTGTTATGCTGTAGTCATTTTATTTCAGTGTATTTGTTGTCTTTCTTATCTATTTTTGTTTCTCACTATATCTTGTCAGTGGCTTCCGTGTCACTTTTGTCTGAAAAAATGGCTCTGAGCACTATGGGACTTAACAGCTGTGGTCATCAGTCCCCTAGAACTTAGAACTACTTAAACCTAACTAACCTAAGGACATCACACACATCCATGCCCGAGGCAGGATTCGAACCTGCGACCGTAGCAGTCTCGCGGTTCCGGACTGCGCGCCTAGAACGGCGAGACCACCGCGGCCGGCCTCACTTTTGTCTGATGTTACGTCTTTGCTAACAGCATTGTGCAAGCTTTTGGGGAGCTAATTTGTTTACGTGGATGTGTACGACCTTTTAGAATAGGTTTTGTTTCAAGGGCTTAGGCAAAAATGTGTGCATTATCTGAAAGAAGATCAGAGTAGAGATGCGGAGCGATGCATTAGAGTCGGAAACTTGCGGAGGTCGCAATTGAATGAATGCTTACGAGAAGCAAAGGTCGTGTGTGTAGTGAGAAAGGCTGCGCACTAATGTCGTCCAAAATGGAACACGAGACAGTCATTGATGCGCAACAAGATAGGACGGCGGAAGAAGTTCATTTAAATCACTCTCCAAACGATGCACAAATATCAAATGCAGATACTCCGATGATGAGGGCTCAGCTCACTTAGGAAATGAAAGTATAAACGATGCCGAGGTTCTCTAAATACGGAACAGTCAGGGCAAATAACAACCCGAGTTCCCGGGCAATATGCCATAAAGCAGCGGAGTTGTGTGAGTCTAGTCCAGGACACGTTACTGAAAGCACGCAGTTAGAATCGATCATCCAATTTACGCAAGAGACAGAGAAGAGATGACAGGAGGAGGAAAAACGGAAGAAGGAATTTGAAGAAAAGAGACGGTAGGAAGTAGACCAAAAACAAGAGATCGTCATTAAAGAAATTAGAGACATTCAGAAGCGACTAGTTACGGAGGAAAAGAGACAGGACGAAGTCATGAAAGAAATTAAGGAAATTCTAATAATGACTGATGAATTTGTCGAAAACGTAAATCAGGTCAGGAGGAAGTTAAGGGTATAAAAGGAGAGGTTGAAGACATTAGGGAAACGTCAAATGAGACGCGAGAAGTAGCGACAGAGTCGAGACGTGAAGCTAGGACAGCCAGATTAACAGCACTAGATGCTGAAAACATGCCCAAATTGCGCGAGATCAGGGAGCGCTGGCAAAAGTCGACGTGAGCGCAATCAAGAATGCTATTTCTGCTCTTAAAAAACAGGGACAGAGAGTAGCAGGAAAGATACAAGAAAAAATGTTAGAAATCAGAGAGCAAATACGTCTCACTACCCAGCAGAATGGCGGATGAAATGAGATAAATATGCGAACGGGTCGGTCGTGTAGAAATTCAGCCAGAGGCAACAGCACGTCACTGTGAGTTCGTTGGTCACCAGGAATGGCAAAATCAAACTTTTGCGACCCATGTTGGAGCCACAGCCACGGCACAGGCCGATATACGGCAGGAGCGCCCGCTTAACGGGGTACGACTTTCGGCCGAGAACGCCTTATCAATGGCGCACAGCGCACAAAGTGCCGAACCGGACCACAACTGCGCGCGACTCAGACGTACGGCAACATTGATACATGACTGTGATGACACGAGACGAGGGCACAAGAGCATTCAGGGATCCTTCGGCCGTGAAATCACGGGCGCATGCGCGCCAGAATTTAGAGGCAGTCCAGCGGTGCAAAATTATGAATATTTCGACATAAAACATTTTCTCTCATTTCAAAATTTTCAGGTTTACGAAGAAAACCACAGTTCATTACACTCCAAGTCATCGATTGCTCAGTATGATAGTATACTACCCGAGTCGTGGCCACTAACATACAAATCGGAATTTGTGGATACCTGGAAGGTTCAATAGCAGAGCACACGCGCAGCGTTGCAGCAAGCTGCCGCTGTTACGGCGAATTCAGAGAGGCTTACCTACATAACTACTGGTCACAGGACACCCAAGAAAGGGTTAAACAGGAGATTATGTCAGGGAAGGATTTCGAAGCATCGGGGTGCCGCAGTCCGGTAAAGTTTTCCGAGACGCTTGTCAACAAGGACCTTTCTGTGGACCAGCCATGTATTGGTAAGGAGATAATGCAACACTGCTACATGAAACTGCCATTGACGTACCAGCAACTGCTTATTTTCAAATGTAATGACGCAATACAGTCATTCAAAAGCGCTCTACGAGAGTTAGACTTTGTCAAGGAAGCACAAAACGCGAGGGACCGAATGAGACATACTGGATGAAATTCGCAAGGTGCATCTGGAGAAAATAATAACGGGCAAAATACAAATTGACACAGGTCAACAAGAAATCAGTATCAAGGCCGAAGATTTACTAATGAGTCTCAGTGGAATGATAGAAGCAGACGGGGAACGTATGGCGGTAACTTTCACGAAAACGGAAATAGCAACAGGAGGGAAATGCAAATTTCTAATTACTTCGTGCAGCCGGTGTGGAACTCAGGGCAAACAAGGAATAATGGACGGACTGGTAGGCAAATTCCGCAACGTGATCACCAGAACAACAAAGTGGAGATCAACGTACTGGGAATCGGACCATCTAATCCTTCACAGCCGGCCTTTGTGGCTGCAAGGTTCTAGGCGCTTCAGTCCGGAACCACTCGAATGCTACGGTCACAGGTTCGAATCCTGTCTCGGGCATGGATGTGTGTGCTGTCCTTAGGTTAGTTAGGTTTAAGTAGTTCCAAGTCTAGGGGACTGATGACCTCAGATGTTAAGTCCCATAGTGCTTAGAGCCGTTTGAACCATTTAACCCCTCAAATAGAAACCGCAGCAAAAGTCGCCGAAGGAATCGGTCGCTGCGACCTCAGCTCAAGACAAAGCCGCACATAAGATCGGTATGGGCAAACTTGTACAGTTATACCATTAAGTTCGCGTTAACGATCATTCGTTTCCGATTTATTTATGTTGTCATTTAGTGTATTGTTCTTTATTTGTTCGCACTTTCACATTTTGGATGATTTATTATTATAATTACCGAATAAGATCTTCTCCTGTGACATCTGATCAATGAGTTTTTTGCCAAGCATTTTCACTTTGATAATTTACCTCAAAATTTGTGACGTACTGCTGTCCTCTCAATATTTCCCTGATAGAAATTTATTTCATGGATAGGGCTGTTGCAATTTCTCGGCGGAAACATCTCGGGTTTATGACAAATCTAATTGGTTCAACACTTCAACATTGCTATATTAGCAGGTTGTCAACGCCAAAGCAAGCGCATGTGTTGGAGCAACGTGAAAATTGCAATTTTTGGTTCAGATATAATTGCACAAGTCTTGGAGATAGAATTATTCTCAGAATTCATGTTGGAGAGTAGTAATAGTTTGGTTTGTTCCTTTGATACTGCGTGCATTGCAGGTGGGGCGTATGCACGGTCTATTCCACCATTCGGAGTGGGAGGCGATGATGGTGCCGCAGAAGTTGATTTTGATCCGATAGTGGATCTTGGCGTGATTTGGATCATGCCACCGATATTGTTGGGCTATCTTGCGAGATGGACATTGGCTGTCAACGCCAGAGGCGTGTACATATTCCAATATTATTATTTTTCTCGCTGTGGTTCGATTAGAATTATGTCAGTCGTGCGATGTGTTCTCGTTGGTGGTTTTCGAGTGTGGTTACACTTACGGATAACCGCCAATGGTGCGGTATTTTTCGCTGGTGGTACTTTTTCGTCTGTGGGTATTGCTTGTTTATTATCTTCAGTAGCAGGATGATGGTTGCCTTGAGGTATTTCGACTGTGGATCGCCAGCGCCAGAGGTGCTTCATCGGCAAAGTTCTGTATTACGTACTTGCGATTGCGAGTCACGGTAGTACTTTTTTTAGACGGACAGGATGGAAATGGCGAATGGGACCAGATGAAGAAGGAAGATAGAAATCGATCTGCACTACGAAATTATTAAAAAGGCCTGGTTTTTTTAAGTCATTGCAGCAGCTGTTAATTTACGATATCTGTATGTCGATTTCTGAGAGTTATTGGACAGTTTCAGACGGAAAGGTGAATTCGTGTCGATATCTGATCTGTGCTGACGGCACAGAGAGGAGTGTACAGATGGCGGTGAGTATTATTCGACACAGATTCTGCGCCAGATATCCGCATCAGCCTCACTATCCAATAAGCTGGCATCAGGAGAAGCATCAAACTCCAGAGTAGCTTAAAGTAGAAAGGATTAGAGGTAGCTAAACTTGGTAATGAGTAGAATAATTAGAAGTAAGTGTTACACTGTGTGAGAATGCTACAAGTATGAATGTGCAGGCTGTGTCGGCTTAGACCATTCGGGTGTGTGAGTGATCTTGGGAAACTAACATAACACTGACATACACAACAGCAACAGGGGTTCACAACTAGAAAATTATTAGTTTTTGTTTTTTAGATAAGAGATTAATTAACTATGTTCGGTATGTTATTTAAATGAAAGAAAGCAGTAAGGTACTCTTTCCGTTAATAATATTGTAACGTTTAATGACCATCAGTTCATAATTTTGTTATAATTTTCTGTGTATGTATTTTATTTAAACATTCAATGTAACAACAGGTCACTAAAACATGTGCTAAGGACTATGTAGAGGAGTATGACGTCTCAACGGTGACCGAGTAACAGACCATGGCTGGACGTGGCTCGGCGCAGTCCAGGCGCCTATATAACAAAGCGGCTGGTGGGGCTCGGGTGTCGTAGCGAGACCTTGGGCGTGGCTGTCAGCATGATCTCCAGCAGGGGGACGTTCCCAGGTGAGAGACTAGCTGATGTGACGTCACAGCACACCCACATTGGCAGCTGTGATCCACAGGCTACCCGTCCCCCCACCCCGAGGTTACAGGGAAGGCAGCCAGAGAATGTGATGACACTGGGGCAGCTCAAGGGCGATGGAGGCGCCAAAGAAATCCTGCTCGTCCCTTTCACTCGCGCCAATGGAGAGTGGAAGCATCCGCAGGGGCGCCTCTCCTGCAGCCAACAGGCAACTGAGGCTCGCCCCAGACATCATGCGACCACCTGGGCCCACTGCTGTCTGACGCAAAAGTTCCGAGGGTGCTGACCTGAACGTAAAGCTGCTGTCGACCAGAAAGGAAGAACTGGAGAGCGCCAGACAAGTGAGTGACGTCTCCGGGCACTTGCCATAACACTGACAACTGCTGCTGGAGGACTGTCTGCAACAAGAGCAACTGTATGTCATCTGCTGCCCCATCTCTGGTCTGTCAGTAGTCCAAAAGCCCATCTGATGCTGCTGTAGACTGGAGACAAGTCCTGCCCTGCTACCGCTGCCACCACTGATGATGGTAAGTAATGGGATAACCCTTAGCACCAATTTACCCACTACATCTCCGCACCCAAACCGTTACACACCTCTTAAGTATAGTGGTGTGTTTATTTGTTTGTCTAACGTTAAAGCTAATTTTTGGAGCAGTAGGAGACTGAAAATATTTTTGTGTTTGTAATTCTTATTTTTGTGTGCCTTGCTGTATTTATTTTATTAGGTTATAGGTGATCTTTTAAGGAACAACGCCCTTTTTAGATGTGTACTGGTGTACAAGGTCACTCTGATTTAAAATCTAAATTTGACATAAGTAACACACAACACATACACTAATAATCAAACCATCTTTTGAAATTGACTCATGTATTTATTTTGTCTTCGTCATTTGTGTAAAGTCTCACTATATTATACATGTCATTTAAATTTATTTATTTTGTGTTAACATCATTTACTCTGTTGTACTAAAAGTACTAGTTCGGATGAATGCTTGGATAGAATTTGTCATGTTATTGTCTCTATGGAAGACTGAATTACTGTGAATGCTTGGGCAGCAGAAACAAAATCTCTGACATAGAGAATGCTTTGCTCTACGATATTGTATTGTGGTTAGGGAAAACAATCATCTCTAAACTCAACTTCAGACTGAATGAATGTCAAAGACTAAAGGGTCCACAGGAACAATTCCGACACCCAGAAAATCACAAAACTGTTGCATGCATGCAGCAGTGAGTGTGTGTATGACTCCTGGTTGAATGAGGTCAAGACAGGGTGCGGTTTTCTTTTTTTGGTTTTTGGCTGACAAAGCTGTCATGGTCCAGCATATCATTCTCAAAGACATTTTTGTTGAAGTGTGACACTTCCAATACAGAAATTATTCGACAATGGGGAGGTAGTGTAAGGTGGCATGCCTATCTCTCAAGTTAACGGCACTGTCCGTCAGATCTTGGTGTTCCCCAGTACTACACTTGGTATGTGTCGTTTATGACTTTATACGTGAGGAGACTGTGGGCGGAATGTTCATATGATTGCATGTCTAGCTGTAGAGAACTTGTCCCCAAGGGCCGTAATGGAGACAAGAGGAACAGGGAGAAGATAGATTGCGGGCCATACATGCTGTGTCCAGCGACCTGCCTGTGTGAGTGATTCTGGAAAGCAGCTCTCTGTGAGTTGTACTGCAGAGGTACTTCAGGGGCTATGGCACTCCCCTCTTCTTACTTAGGGTCAGAGCAGGAGGTTGTTGGTTCGCAAAACATTTTACCTGGGCCAGGTGGCAGACAGTCACAAAGGTGGCCAGTTGGTGGAAAGTGAGTGGAGGAAGCCATTTAAGAGAGACTGCTGTAATCTGAGATTTTGTGAAAATGGCTGGACGATCACAAAACTCCAAGCATTCTCATGTTAGAAGCTGGTATGATATGTACAGAGCAGCTGGTGGGCGTGTTTAGTGGAGGCAAACAGTAACTCTCCTGACACCAAGAGGTCGCCAGATTCTTTTATCGAGAGACAAAAACATATCTTACATGTGCACGATTGTCCCGGAAGCTTAACAGCCTCATTTCAGAAATTGCAAATAGTTGGTCTAGAAAGTTTAGATCTCTCTGCAAATGAGGGACTGTGGTTTCATCTGAGTATACTTTTTGCCGAAACATGGGCGTGCTTACCGTGAGAACGACGCCTCCCTAGTCTAAAACCTTCTTTTTCACAGAAGAGGGATTTTGAGTCGCTGCTTGGGTCCTTTCAGGATATGCAAAGCAGTGGCTAGTTCCCCCAGCGTGGGAACCGCGGCACTGTGTCTGGATTGGCTACCAGGCCAAAAGAACAGTCAATAAGAAAGACTCAATGTGTAGAGGATAGTTCGATTGGTTTACACAACATGGAGTTTTTTTTTGTTACTTCATCTCCTGTACTGAGGCTTGGAGGAATGTGATCGTAATTCTTTGCCTTCTTTGTTTTCTGGTCCTCCCCTCATGGAGAACTTCAGGTCTTTTCCTAGCCGGAAAATACCCTCATCTTTTGATCTGATTTCACTATCACCCGGAGTACCAAGCTTTACCCATACCACTTTTCATATAATCCAAGAATCTTCAAATTTTCGTGCCCTTATCATAGGAGCCCTTATTTATGCATCCTTTGACCCACTTCTTCTGGGAAATTAGCAACGACAGACTAGTTCACCTATGACACTGTGTTATGACGAAAGATAAGCTCTAGATTACGGAAACTGCCTTTCCTGAGGATATACTTTGCATTTTTATTGTCAAATTCTTTAATGGCGCATTTATGATTGTTCTGCGTTGACAGATATTTTCCAACTCCTTGAATAATTATCTATTTCTCTGCTTCGTAATGTTGCAATGGCTACTTAAAGTCCAAGGTTGTTGCTTGCGAATCCTTAGGAGTAGCTATCATTTACTCAATGACAGTGATATGAAATTACTGTTCGAAAATAGCGAGAAAAATTGAGTATAGCTTACTTACACCAACCAAAGATGTTCGTACTGTCGGCATTAGCTAACGTTTACAAACTTATGGTAGTAATTACTAAGACACGTAAGGAAAAACCGCTAAAATCCGACGATCTGAATACAAGAGGAAAAAAAAATTCCAGCGAAATGGGAAGCGATTCGATAAGACACAGTTCAACAAAGACGCCACCAGATACGCTTTTAACATGTTTGCAGAATTTTTGTGTGTGTGTGATAACATCAGGTTTCGAAATTTTAACAGGAAAAACGAAGAATGGAATTCGCCAATATTTGGGATCCCAATAATGGGAATCATTGGCATGTAGTATTTCGATGTGAAAAATAAATCAGAGAATACCAGTGAAGAACAAATTTAACCCCTATTTTAAGCGCTTTCGCACTTCAACGGCAATTCTAAACGTATTCGTTAGACTTGATATACACTAATCGTGAGCTTGCTTAATTGTGGAGGGATTTTAGTAAATTGACTATAAAACGTTGAAAATGGAAAATATGCGGAGCAAAGGTTGGACAGCATCCGTCAAAGGGAGTGAAGTTGCGGTGAAATCGACCGGAAAAAAACCATGTTCAATAACTACACGCTGGTGATGAACATTCTTTTATTTCAGTTATTGCATTTAGTGTTGAAAAGTTCTTAATTCGGTGGCAACGGCTAAATGTACGGTATTTCGAACCTCTATGCAAATACCAATTGGTTTGAGAAGGACTGATTTTTTAACTTTTTCAGTGAGCTAAAACTTTTATTCGTGCGACTGGCTTAAAACAACTCTGGTATCTACGTGTTACGTACGATGTGCATTGACCTTCACAACGACACCTGGAACAATAACAAAAGTCAATTTGTTATACTTACCTGTTTATAGATACATAAATAAAACTTCGCAATTTTTTGGTGGAATCGAGGTGAGGTTGACAGTTTTTTCTCGAGCGGTTGTTTTATGAACGAACATTCATGAATGAGGTAAGAATGTCACCTAATGAACGCAGCATCACTGAAAGACAATGGGTGCAGCAACTACTGTCTGTAATAGTCTAATGGTAGAGAGAGAAAGTCATTGTTCCAAGTGTCTACACGTTAACGTATGAATTTGACACATAGGTTGCAATTACGTTTGTTAGATCATGTAACTGAGATCGTAAGAGCCGACAGTGTGAAAATGCTTGGTGTATACTATTGTGTTGGCAGAAGAGCCAACACCGTGTTACAACTGGAGGCCGAAATGCACGCGTTTTAGCTCACGCAGGCTGGCGTGAGGAGGGAAGAACTATACTGATGTGAGGTCTGGAACATTACAAGGAATGAGAATTCAGAAAGCGGACATAATTAGCTTGATACTTAACTTTAATCCATTAATGAGGAACGTCGCTCTTGACGGTACATGATTCACAATATTATCTGTTCAGAAGACATATAGTAATTGAATATGGCGCCTTGCTAGGTCGTAGCAAATGACGTAGCTGAAGGCTATGCTAAACTGTCGTCTCTGCAAATGAGAGCGTATGTAGACAGTGAACCATCGCTAGCAAAATCGGCTGTACAACTGGGGCGAGTGCTAGGGAGTCTCTCTAGACTAGACCTGCCGTGTGGCGGCGCTCGGTCTGCAATCATTGATAGTGGCGACACGCGGGTCCGACGTATACTAACGGACCGCGGTCGATTTAAAGGCTACCTCCTAGCAAGTGTGGTGTCTGGCGGTGACACCACATATACAAACGTAAATCGGGTGAACAGAACAAATACAAGGTGTAACCGGTATGAAACGCAGATATTTTTATGTGTGGTATATTAATATACACATACATGAGTGTATTGGTTGTTTTTGCTTTGCGTCGAACAGCTTCATCACAAATACGTCATACAATTAAGTACCTGATGTTTTCTGCACAGTCGTAACCACACCAGTAAGTAGATTGCACATGTCGGTGCAGGCTAACCGTTTTACGTCTATGCGTCTGGAAATGAAGTAAATACTAATGTAACGTCGTTCAGTCCGTTGTTTTCAGTCACCAATAAAAATATCTGCGCTTATACTTGTTATACCACGTATTAATTTTATTAATTTGAGAATTATTTTAGTCTAAAGTCCAAAATCGGTCAACCTTATTTCATTTGACGGTACTCATCTGGATGAAACATGATACGTTTGCAGATACTGGAGATCACCGTATGACAGGAGTAACATAGAACCGTTTCGTCTGTCCTTCCCATACGGCCATGCTGATAGTTTTTCAGGACTATTTCTGGTGGACGCAGGAAAGTGAGTTAAATAAGACCACTGATCAATTCCTTCCCCTCCCTTGTCCAGTCTTAGTTTTCAGTCACTAATGATGTCAACGTCGATGGGACATAAAGTTGAAATGATGCTTCTTTCTCTCTTTTGGTGTATTTCATATTTCTTGTAATATGGTCACTTAGCACTGTAGCATCTGCAAATGAGTCGCGTTTCATTTCCATTTCTTCTATATGTTGAACTATGAGAACAACAAAATATGTTACATACAGTATCAAACTTAACGATAAACAATAGTAAAATGATACAGAATATGGCAACTCTATCTAATTTCATCCAGTTACTGAAACAAGGACTTTACACAGCTCTTGACTCTAGATGTACGCCAAACACTACTCAGAGTGTCGAAGTAGAGAGGTGTTTTACTGGGTTACATGTCATTCCGCAAACATTGAATGGCTGAACCGATATACATGTTAAACAACTCACTGACCTTATTCTGTGAATTGTACTAACACGTACACCTAGACACGCTAGATATTCACATTTTTGTTTGGGCCAATATTGTTCCAGCAACAAATTTAAAAAATCTCCACCTCTATTTTCAGGAGGTCTGATTTCTCTTGCTTGCCAGGCATGGACCGAGTAATTAGTTTCCTCACTTGTAGAGAGTAGTGTTGCTCCGCATTTGTGTACCTGGTCAATAAATAGCAGCTCCAGTTGGTAATATATTCATGATTAGAGTCCACGACGACTCTAGGACTTCTCATGTGGGCCACTTTCTAGTGGTTCTGAAACTTCCATTGTTAATGCGTTTTCTAATGGATATATAACTGTTTTACATGATAGCACACGAAAATTAACAAGTATACACGCCTACAGTATATGTACAGAAAAAATATTTGCATGTTATGCATAAAGTATTGGCACATTTTAGCTTTGAAAGGAGCTATATTCTGACATATTCGAAGTTTAGAACTTACTTTTTTAACAATTTGATGTTCCTTCAGCACAGCAGAATGTGAAATAATCATGTCGTTCATGTGAGAACTTAATTTTTCGTGTCATATTATGTAAACTATTTATATATTCTTTATATCATGCATTTAAAATGGCAATTTCATGTTTACCTGAAAGTGACATGAATGTGCAAACCGATATTGGTCGTGAACTATCATAAAAAACGTATTAGTAACTGGTGGAGCTCTTTATTAATTAATACCTAGTTACTGAAAACAGTAATCCAATTACACAGGTTGGGCAGAAACCGTCTGAAAAGCTCGTATGGGTGTTTTAGGGTAGGTTGTGCTGACAAATAAGTGTTGAGAAAAAAATTGGATACAATGTGCCGTTCCCGAGTTAATTAACACTGAAGTTAGCGAATCAGGCCGTTGTGTGCGGAAATCCAAGCGGCCCTCCAGAAACGGTCTCGCCAAACGTGTTCTTCGTTTGGTTTCCTAAAACAGAACAAAAAAAACACTCCGTCTTCAGGCAACAAGTGGCCCAACGGGACCATATGACCGCCGTGTCATCCTCAGATGAGGACGCGTATAGGAGGGGCGAGTGGTCAGCACACTGCTCTCCCAGTCGTTATGATTGTTTTCTTTGACCGGAGGTGCTACTATTCGGTCGACTAGCTCCTCAACTGGCATCAAGGGGCTGAGTGCACCCCGAAAAATGGCAACAGCGTATGGCGGCCCGGATGGTCACCCATCCAAGTGCCGGCCACGCCCGACAGCGCTTAACTTGGGTGATCTGACGGGAACCAGTGTATCCACTGTGGCAAGGCCATTGCCCCAAAACGGAACAAAAGCTATGTACAGAAGTTGGACATGGGACAGTAGTAAGGATCGAACTCTAGCCAAAGGCTGAGCATGAGCAATCAAGTGCGCTATCATCTACACTATGAGAAAAACTGGCACGAAATGTATCTTGTGGGCCGCTTCAATTTGCTTGCGCAATGGCTTGATTGACTAACTTCAAGGCTAAATAGTTTGGAAACAGCGTAACTTTTCGCATTTTTTTCTTTACACTCTTTTGTCACTACACCCTGTTCTGCAGCACCCTTACAGGTTTTTCAGACTTTCTGACCATCCTGTATAGCTGAAATCATTGTCAAGTATGTAATGCCAAATGCAACTGCGTAGACCAGGTAAAAATATTCTGTAAAACTGCTCTCCTAGCTACCACTTAGTAAAAGCAAGAGTGCCGGCCGTGGTGGCCGAGCGGTTCTAGGCGCTTCAGTCTGGAACCGGGCTACCGCTACGGTCGCAGGTTTGAATCCTGCCTCGGGCATGGATGTATGTGATGTCCTTAGGTTAGTTAGGTTTAAGTAGTTCTAGGGGACTGATGACCTCAGATGTTAAGTCCCATAGTGCTCAGAGCCAGCCAAAAGCAAGAGTAGCAACGAAAGTAGCACGTAAGCCGTTGCAGCGGTGTTCTACTGAAAGGTTTCCACTTGGCCGCAAACGGCATGACACTTACTTGTTTTTGTCTGTACGGCTTTTCTGTTAGAGAACACTTTTACCGCGACAGAGCCATTTCAACACTGTAGCCTGGCTGTCGTCCCTACGTGCAATTGCTCTCCATTGAACCTCCACCGTGCTGTCGCTGCCGCGACTGCTTTGAACAGAGGGCGTGCGGTCTTTCATCGCACGCTGCCCCACACAAGAACAGACTTCCTCTTGTAAAAAGAAACCACGTCGGAAACAGTTAAAATCAGCGAGCGTGAGAGATCGTCCAAATACAGGGCACTGTGCTGCAGATTAACGAGATCAGTGTCGATGGGCGTTTGAAAGCAGATAGCAGGGATTTGCTGGGGCACGGCGGCCGTTCCTGTGCCGGTGAATATTGATTGCACCCTGATTGCCGGAGGCTGTCGCGCATTTTCGACAGCATTTTTTTTTTTTTGTTGCCCTCATTCCGAGAGTGAGCTGCTCTCGTTGTGCAATATTATCTCGTGACGCAGGTGTGTTGAAGAGTTTAGGGTGCAGTAAACAGGAGAACGTTGTGTGGGAACGTGAAAAAAAAGGTATTATGTTTTGTGTTTATTTGAAACTAATTGCTCATGCATATTTATATCACTGAGGTACATTACATGCGGATGGCTTTTTTTTTTCACATGCTGCGCTCACCGGCTTTACTGCACATCACATAAAAAGCTACCGATTCCCCTATTTTTTTAAATAACAACAAGTCAAAAAAATTCGCAGCGTGTGTCCCGAACGAAATAATCCTCCAAATGTCTGCTATAACGTCCTTGCTAGCTCTAAAACATGTGTGATTTCACCGTAAACCACTCAGAAACAATGAAACGAATCGGATGGATGACAGTTAATTACATGTTCACACAGCTTACAATTTTCTGTAAGTGTAATTTAAAGTTTTTAGTATTTTGCTTACCTCTCTCTAAAGAAAAACCTGAAGGACATAGTAATATGAACTCTAAAGTGCATTCCTGGAGAAAGGTAAACTATTTTCGTGATTCTACAACTAGATTTTACCTGTGTAGTTAGTTCTATGCGTACGTATCTCACAAGTACTCATTACAATAATATACAACATCCGTAAGAGGGAAAAGACCGAAAAATCTATTAAAAGGCGTATAACGGTAAAATTACTTTTTTAACATTTTTCATATCTAACACGATGATCTCAACTCATCATATTCGTTGTGCAAGGGAGCTGCGATTATCTTTGCACTCTGACACCTACTTGTACAGCTGTTCAAAGAGTCTGGAAAAAAATGTACCATATATTGAGAGTTCTGCTCGTTTCCTACACGGATGGAAGGTGGAATATATGATTACTTATATATAAGTCCGAGTTACTGTTAGCCGAATTTTCTTTTCAAGATTACTGCGGGTCACTGTGTAGGAGGTTAGAGAATATGCATAGAATATACCGCGAAAATCGTCTCGTGGAATTTTGCACATAGTTACTCGCGAGTTGTTAGACTTATACTAGAAAATATATTTCAGCTTTTATGATACATCCTTCGGCGAAGCAAACAACCACGTGACAATTCACGCTTTTTACGCCGTCTCTGAGATTCTAACCTGATAACTCTCTGAACAGTTTTTGAAGGAGCGTATAAAAATTCGCTTGACGCCTTCCTAAGAGAAAGTCCTCACTCTTTCCAAACTATGTAAGTGCAGACCAGACATGGCTTAAGTTCAAAGAAATAATATCGACGACAATTGAGAGACGTATACCGAATAAATTAACAGGAGATGATACTGATACCCCATGATTCACAAACCAGGTCAAAACACTGCTACACAAGCAACGAAAAAATCCTGTCAAATTTAAAATATCGCAAAACCTCCAAGTTTATCGTTGCTTTACTGAAGTTCGAAACTTAGCGTGTTCTTCAATGCGAGATGCTTCTAGTAGTTTCCATAACGAAGTTGTCTCGAAATCTGGCAGAAATTACAAAGAGATTATGGTTGTATGTAAACTACACCAGCGTAAAGACACAGTCAGTACTTTCACTGTGCGAAAGCACTGGTAATGTTGCTGATGACAGTACCCCGTAGATATTCCGTAATCCCAATCAAAAGGCCGCCAAAAGGAGATATCCTCAGAATAGCTAATCAGCTTAAATCACTCAATAAAAGCGAGAACGTCGATTCAGATTGTACGGGAACTCCGGCGGAGTTCGACCTGTTTTTATCTTGAGCATGAAATTTGCGTGTTTTCGACTTTTTTTGACGTCTGGCAGCATTTTCATGTACATGGTCTAGTAAGCTTAAGCACAATATATTATTGAGGCACTGACTCTTAAAATACAATAGATATGATAAAAAAATGAAAATATATATAAGTGGTCCACTCACATTCAGGTGTATGGACGAGATGCACCAGTCTAATGGGAGAGATGGAGCATATAAAAATGACTGTACATGAAGATAAGAATGAATTAAAATTCGATATTTTTGATTAGATTATGTTGCAACGATTACAGAATTATACTATTAAATCATTTAGTCCAAAGCAATTTTTAAGTTTATTATTAATCTTGATTGAACATTGGCTTTTCTAATGATTTGTTGGTAGTGTTCACGGTGGAGGAGGAGGGGGAGGAGGAGATTAACGTTTGAAGTCCCGCCAGCAACGACATAATTAGAAACCGAGCACAAGCTCGGATTAGGGAAGAACGCCCATAGCATTTGCCCGAAGCGATTTAAGGAAAACTAAATCAGGATGGCAGGACGCGGGTTTGAACAGTCGTCCTCCCGAGTGCGAGTCCAGTTTTGTTTAAGCATTGTCCTGTGTTTCTATTGCAAAAAGCAGCTACGCTTCTTACGAAATGTTGATCATCTTCAACAGACAACACATTGAATCTAATCGTAATTTTTATTAATTTCGTAATCAGCGCATTCATCCTTATTCATAAAAGTTATTTTCATAATCTTCTACAATGTCTGCACTTGATGAACAAAGTGAGCCATTTACAGTATTTTTCTTATTGAGCTTCTTCAGTCCATTCTCCATTTTCTGTTTGCTTTCTTGTCTTATTCCTCTTTTTTCTTACAGTTTCAATTTTTTCAGCAGAGTTTAGCTCTTTGGATAAAGTTGCTTTATTTCTCTTAAAGTTTATGGTATTATCAATAGAAGAAACAAGTGATATGTTTCCAAAAGCTTTGTCTCTACTGGCTTAGAAGTAATCATTCGAGGTGCTAATTCTGAAAATTTTAGGTTTCTTAGGAGGCCGAAGTTGAGTCAGCGAAGGAATTTGGCTTTTGCAGATAACGTGCTCTTTCGGTGTGCTTGGTATCAGTAGATCATTTGATGAGCTTCGAAGTGGTTGGTTGGTCTGTATATAAGATTCTGGTCTTCCATTTGTTGGCACAGACATACCTTCCGCCAAATTAGCATAGTCTGAGACTGTGGCCATCATCGATGGTTTTATTGCACATGCCTTGAAGCTAAATTTAATTGTCCTGCATTTCTGTCAAACTAAAACAAGTGGTCCATCTTTCCCAAATAACACTGGTCCATCTCTCCTGACTGTCTGGGAGAGGTGCACCATCCCAACTACTGTCTGTAGACAGCATTCGGTGGCCATTTTAGATTAGTTTCATGGATACACATTTGTCAAGCTCACAGTAAAAAAAGTGCATAAATATTGTGCAATCTAAGTCTTAATACTAAAATCGTCTAACTGCACGTTAAAACTCTTCGGCTTACCGGAGCAAAGAATGTGATTTCATTCAGAACTAACACTTCTGTACCACACTTGTCCACAAAAGAGCTTCCATGCAAGTGGCAGGGACAGCTCTCCAGCGGCGCATCTGTGAAATATGCCATTGGTCCGTCTCATACAGTGGTGAAACTGTCCTGAATTAACGCTATACCAGTTAGGTTCCTTTCAGAGTATGCTGATACTTAGCAATCATATACAACCGCTCTATACTCGGAAGATCCGTACCTAAAGACAGGAAAGTTGCAAAGGTCACGCCAGTACGTCAGAAATGAAATCCTCTAAATTACAATCCCATATCACTGACGCCGCTTTGCAGCAGTATTATAGAACATATACTGTGTTCCACCATTATGAATTGCGTCGAAAAAATTTATCTATACTCAAATAATCAGATAGTTTCAGAAAATATCGTTCTTGTGCGTCACAACTAGCTGTTTATTCATGCGACGTAATGAGTGATATCGACAGTGTATCTCAGATTGATTCTATGATTCTCGATTGTGGACCTATGCGGTAGGCTCTCGGTTGTGCGACTGAATTCATAATTTCCTATCAGAAAGATCACAGTTCGTAGTAATTCGCGGAAAGTCATCGAGTGAAACAGAAGCGATACCTGGCGTTCTCCAAGGACGTGTTCCTAATCTACATAAACTATTTAGACTGTTAGCAGATGATGCTGCCATTATCCGTCTAGTAAAGTCATCAGAAGGTCTGAACCAATTACAAGATGATTTAGACAAGATATCTGTATGGTGCGAAATGAGGCAATTGACTCTCTGTAATGGGAACTGTGAGTTGATTCGCAGGGGTACTAAAAGGTATCGTTTAAATTTCGGTTACATGTTACATCACACAAATAGAAAGGCTTTCAGTTCAGCTAAATACTAAGGGATTACAACTACGAATAACTAAAATTGGAACGATCACAGAGATAAAAGTTGCGGGGGGAAACGAACCAAAGATTGCGTTTTATGCGCAGAACACTTAGAAGATACAACAGGTCTTCTAAAGAGACTGCCTACACTACGCTTATCTGGTCTCTTCTGGAATATTGCTGTACGGTGTTGGATCAGCGTCTGATGGGATTGACGGTGGATATCGAAAAAATTCAAAGAAGAGGAGCTCGGTTTGCATTAATGCGAAGTAGGAAAGAGAGTGTCAACGGAAATGATACGCAAGTTGGAGTGGCAATCACTAAAACAGAGAAATCTCTTCACGAAATGTCTGTTACCAAATTTCCTTCTCGAATGCAAAAATATTCTGTTGACGTCCATCTACATAAGGAGGAATAATCATCGTAATAAAGTAAGAGAAATCCGAGATCGCACGGAAATATTGTTTGTTTTTGCCGCGCGCTGTTCGAGAGTGGAACAGTAGAGAAATAGCTTGAAGGAGGGTTTGATGAACCCTTAGCTAGGCACTTAATTCTGAATTGCAGAGTAGCCATGTGGATGGAAATGTAGATGAGATGAACAAAATTTTTGGAAAAACTACCTGCAGAAGGCAAATTGTAATTTATAACACCGTACTGATAAATGTAACCCTGCCATTCTCCTTAATTACACTGAGTCTGTGTAATCGAACTACTTCACACTGTCATTCACTGTTATTCCCAATTATGTTCTGCATAGTTGTCTGTAACTTACAAAGCCATTTACTCTTGCTGAAATGTAGTAAAGTGTAACACGTTATATTTTTTACATTTAGAACTAATTACCTACAACTGATAGCTTCCTAACATTTTACAAACTATTACTGTCATATTTATAGAATAACATCTTCTCATAAGTGACCCGTAATTAGCAATAAATCTCATACTGCTACAATCATTAGCAGCTAGTCGAGACTTTTCTGAAAAGGAAATATTAGTCGAAAGAACGCTTGAGTTACGACTTTAAAGATTTTTTTCCAGTAGAATTTTTCGTCGGCTTATTGTGGTCTTCAGTCCGAAGACTGGTTTAATGCAACTCTCCGAGATAATCTATCCTGTGCAAGCTTCCTCATCTCCACTTGTCTACTGCAACATACATCGATTTGAATATGCTTACTTTATTCATCTTTTGGTCTCGGCGTTCTTCTATAACACTACACTTCAAAACCTTGTATTCTCTTCTCGTGTGAGCTGCTTATCGTCCGTAAAAGGCTACCCTCCATACAAATACGTTCAAGAAAGACTTCCTAATACTTAGCATTATATTAGATGTTAACATTTTCATATTTTTCAGAAAGGTTTTCCTTACTATGCTACCCAGTCTGCATTTTCTATCCTCACGACTTCGGCGGTTTAATTCGAGTTCATTCCGTTACCCCTGTTGTAATTTTGATAGTGTTCATTTTGTAATCTGTTTTCAAGACACTATTCATTATTTTCAACAGATTTTCCAAATCCTTTGTCGTTTCTTACAGAATTACAATGTCATCGGCAAACCTCAAAATTTTCATTTATTCTCCCTGAACTTTAATGTCGTTTCAAAATTTCAACCTGGTTTCCTTCACGGCCACTGCAACGTATAAACTAAATAACATTAAGGATGTATTAGAACCCGGACCCATTTCCTACACAACTATGGCTTCCTTTCTCTGTCCTCCAACTATTTTTAACTGCAGTCCGGTTTCTGTACAGGTTTTAGATAATCTTTCTTTTCCTGTATTTAATTCCTGCTGTCTTGAAAATCTCAGGGAATGTATTCCAGTGAACAGTGTCAAAAGTTACCTCTGCATCTACAAATGCTATAAACATGTGTTTACTTTTTTCAACGAGTCTTCTAGGATAAGTCATATGGTCAGTATTGCTTCGGGTGTTCCTACATTTCTTAGGAAGTCAAAATCATCTCCTCGACGTCGTCTTCAATCAGTTTTTCCATTTGTCCAAAAATTATTCGCGTCACTATGTTGTAACCTCTCTTTTTTGGATTGGAATTATTACATTGTTTCGGAAGTCAGAGACTATTTCGCCTGTATTATACAGAGTGTCCCAGCAGGTATGGTCAGTACTCAAGGATATGAAAGGAATGATCATTTGGAACAAAAATGTCTGGTAAACATGAACTCTTAAACGCATACTTTAAGAGCTGTGAAAACTTGTTCAGTGAAACAAGCGTGCTTCGCAGTAGCGACGCTGAACGGGTGATCATAGGTCTTAAGGTATGGATTTTAGAGCCCATGTTAGTAGAATTTTGCTTCGAATGATCGTTCCTGTCTCATCTCTCAATACTAACCATTTCAGTAAAACTTGTTTGTACGTACAATGAAACGACTATTTTCAATAAAATGTGACGTAATAAAATTTTG
This sequence comes from Schistocerca cancellata, assembly GCF_023864275.1. Lineage (NCBI taxonomy): Eukaryota > Metazoa > Arthropoda > Insecta > Orthoptera > Acrididae > Schistocerca > Schistocerca cancellata. Next base: position 434,698,898 of record NC_064627.1, read on the forward strand.
AATGGTTCAACTAGCATGTGCCCACCGAATCCAAGAATATAGTTTTTTTAGTTCGAAGTAATTATTACGTATAATTTTTATAGTTTCGAAGTTTTGATATTATAACCATTTACATAACGCTTAAAAAATGTAATTTAGAAATTTATCAGTCACATGTTAAGATTCGTCTCAGTGGCCATGACGCCTTGCCAAATGCGTACCCACTTTAGGGACCGTGCCATCTGCCGCATATGTGCACGTCTCCTTGTTCAAGGCCTAGTCATGCACATATGCTTTGCAGATCGTCTAAATTACACATCCATCTTCAGATAATAAAGTCATCTTCCATATACCAATCACCATGGGTCTTATATACCTTTTCTGAACAATAATGGTTAACTGTTGTCCGAGTCTCAGTTTCATATATGAAATAACTGTGGAAATATTTTATATTATATCAAAAATATAATTTTAAATATCCCATTAAAATTAACGTTTAGATAATGTTTCATAATTTTGCAAATGCATCAGGAGATGACTTAAACTCAATACTTAACTTTTTTTTCTTCGTACATCCATAGTTGAAATGGAGGACAGTGGGACATCAGCTGGTATAAATTTATATTGAAAATGGAGAAATTCCTCCAGCTGTATTAAAGGTGTCAATTTTATTTTGGTAACTAGTTTCAACGTTCTAAGAACGTCATCTTCAGGCCCAACACTTGTTGATGTCAACTGCGTGCAGCTGATACTAGAAGTCAGTGGTGACATATGGACGTGCTCTGTGTAGAAGGTAGGTATCTATCCAAACAGCAATTCAACAATATTTTCTCAGAACAGAGAAAGTTAGGTAATAGCAATGATAATTTCAGATGTTTGATATAATTATTTTCTTTTGTTATGCCGTCAGCATGAGTTAATGGTGAATACAGTAAGTATGTGATTTATGAATCTTGAAATTTGTTATAATTTATGATGAACGAACGTGTGAATGACAAGCGCGTATTGGAAAGTAATGCCTCTGAACTTCTATACTGTTTTCAATGTCAGATGAGGTACTGGATGTCATGCGTATTACTAGGTCGACTTTTCCTCTTCACCTGCGCAAGCTGTGACCCACTGCCACTAGAGGGCTCCGAATTGCAGTGTGTAACATGGCTGTATGTAATGTAACTACGTTTGTTGGTGTGAAAACTGAAAACTCAGAAAACTGAAAGCACGACTTCGAAGAGTTCGTTCACGCATGGAGCACGCTTTCCTTTAGCCTGGCAACACATTAGCGCTGCGACAACTGCAACAATCCGATGCGGTGGGTTTGCTGTCACAATCTTCCTCTTTACAGTCTCGGTAAATTTTGAATTGGGGTAGTTACCATGATATTCATTATCTACCTTTCTTCCCCCACACGGCTCCTGTACGACCTCATCCCCATCCCCCACCTCCTACTTTTCCTCCACCATATCCGCATCCTTTACACTGTCCGCAGGCTTGATCCCCCTCATCCCCTGCTTTCCTCCTTCTTCTCTACCCACCGCCCATTCCTTCCAACTGCAACGTGGCCTTGTCCCCGCCCTCCTCCTCAGGGCCCCCTTTTTCCTCTCCCCTCCTTCTCTCAGAGCAGATTTTCCTCCTTCCCTCCCTGAGTCCGTGCACCCCCTCCTAAGCTGTTTTCCTCACCAGTCCCTTCCCTCCCCGTCCCTCCTTCAACGTGTCCCCCATCTCATCCCCCTTTCTCTCCCCTCCTCCTCGCCTCCTTTTCCCCTATTCCCTTTTCCCTTTTCCCTTGTCCCCCTCTGACAGATCCTCCCAGGTTTTTATACGTTATCAGTGTGATGCGTTAGTATTTTGTTTCAGTGTCGTTATACAGTGTCCTCTCGTGATGTGGTTTTAATTGTGTGCTCGACCTGGTTTTCGTCCATGACTATTCCATGTTATGCCGTCCATCACGTGGCTGTTTTCATCGCTCTACTTCTTTTATGCTCCGGTTGTAATTTGCCCAGTGCCTTTTAATCTAGTGTGTGTTTTTGTGTAACATACTTTTTTTTAGATTTTTATCTCAGGTTTACAGTCACCGCTTTCTATGCTTTCTTTTCTTCTGTTCCGCCTTTTTTGATTCTATATTCCGCCATGTTTCCTTCTTTATATTGTTTTAAATGTCTTCCTGTCTATTTATGTCTCTCGGCTGAAGAGCAGCGCTTATATTGCTGCCAGCCCGCCCCTGGTGGGGAATGGAAATTACAATAAAGGAAGAAAAAAGAAACCTTGATATTCGCCAAAAACCGTGAACCTGATTGGCTATAATATGTTAAAGGCAGCAAGTAGAGAGAACGTTCGCGCGTTCTGAAGTGGAGAGAAATTGATTCTCAGAAACTCGTAAAGCGACTATCGTAGTATGTGGAACAAAGTTTACGTGCGCTAGTAAAAATGTTGTATGTTGCTTTCATTAAGACACAGAGAGGATCAGATAATGATAAGAATAAGAATAAACACCATTTCCAGAAGTTTAAGGCAATTTTGGAGAATTTTGTGACTTTCTTCATATGGGCTAAAAACTACCCTAACGTGCTACGTAGCTCCAATTCTGAACTTCAGATTACTGAATACGGTTGAACTGTGTAGTACTGAATGAGCATACAGAAGCCGACAACCTCGTTGAACATTCAAAACGTTAAGTGTCTATTAAAAGTTTTCGGTCTTCAGGCAAGAAATCACGAGTTCTGTGCTTTTGTCGCCTACTACGGGGACAATGTGCTATGTGCGAGAATGTTATGGCGCAAACTGTGAGCAAACATGTTTTTTCTACATCAAGAACTGTGTGTTAGGACAGATTCGGTAGCAGTTTATGTATTATTAAAATGAGAATACAGGACAAAGATTTAGTCAAAAACTAGTTTCATTCAGCAATTTCTGTTGCACCTGTGTTTAAGAACCCTATCTGCAGCAATAAACAGAACGTTTTCCGTGCTCTGCTGACACTTGCAGTGCGGTCTGTCCTTTAAATAGCTTTTCCAGGTCGAACCATAACATACCTCTCTTCACAGCGCGCTGTGGCTAGAAGGGAACTGACGAAGGTAAACAAGTAAATTTCAATAGACTGACAAAACTCAGGGCAGGCGCTAATATCTTTATTCTTTTTTATACACCATGCTATGCGTCATACACATATTATACGTCCCACACAGCATTGGCCTTAAAATTTGCGCAGATCTAGTGCTTTTCGTTCTATATACTCCGTTATTTAGTGTTCTTGTCCTAAAACAGATTGATATTCGATGTCGATAAATGAAGTATACGCTTCACATATCTTCACCTCTGGAAGATTTCCACAACCATCTATGATTATTTTAAGACAGCTAAGATTTAACTTCACTAATCGATTGTAATTAGGCTGTCTCGAGACCTATCATATATGACAGAAAAAATATTCAGTCTCAGTAAACTGAATTACATAAAGTGTGATTTCTCTTGCCATCAAACAAATAATTCGCTTCTGAATTGTGGGATTTAGGTACCTTACAGAGCCATGTGGTTTCTGCAGTAATTAGTAACTGGCAAGGAGTTCGATCACGGAAAGAAAATTGCTCTTGCTTGAGTCCATGAAGTTGCTGGTTTTCGCAAAAATGACAAGATTTCGTCTTGCTACTGTTAATGAGGCATTATTTACTCTTATTGAAACATTACGAAAAACTTGCTCTCTTGTTTTGTATTTTTTGATAACATCAAATCAACTGTTCCATTGCTTATAGCTAATGCAGGGATTTGTGACTGTGTATGTTCATCACTTTGATGCGTTTCCGATAAATGTTTCCAATATTTTACTCAAAATGTTCAAATGTGTGTGAAATCTTATGGGACTTAACTGCTAAGGTCATCAGTCCCTAAGCTTACACACTGCTTAACCTAAATTATCCTAAGGACAAACACACACACACACACACACACACATACACACACACACACACACACACACACACACACACACATGTCCGAGGGAGGACTCGAACCTCCGCCGGGACCAGCCGCACAGTCCATGACTGCAGCGCCCAGACCGCTCGGCTAATCCCGCGCGGCAATATTTCACTCTCTCACTTCTAAATATGCTCTGAGAGCTAAAAGCTCTTTTCAAGAAACAAGCAGCAAATTTGGCAGTAAATGCAGTCAAGTTTCTCTGCATACGATAATCAGTTTCCGTTTAATTTAAGGGCTGATCTGATAAAAAAAAATACAGTAACTGCTATGAAAAGGGATTTCCTTAATCATTTAGGAAAGGTTCATTTGCTTGCGAAGGTGCTGTGGCGATCATTTTTCCTTCTCAGTATGCATAAGCTACTTTCACTGCAAACTACGGTAGATCTCGAAGTTGAGGTCCTGATGATTTTTGGTGTATTACCTCCAGCTGTACACAATCCTCAGGTCGGAGAGTTATTTGAAGTCTTCCAGCACCTCAATCGGCTCAGCTTCTGTAAAGAAGATGTACATACTCAAAAGCTAAACGCTTTTAACAGTAATAAAACAGTAATTTTGTGTCGTTATGTGTATAGGTACGTATTAACGCTACCTATTTTTGTTTATAATGCGTAATGACAGTACAGCATCAGATACTGTTATTTCTGTTCGAGAAGGTGAAACTCTAGAAATAGTAACACCATAATTAATTAAGTGCTCGTTATCCTTTGATTTTTAATGCTCTATAATAGTAGTGTTTGCATAAGTAAGTATGAAATGGCTTCTGACCACTATTGCAGTTCATACTTTTGCTTCAAATCTCTTCCCTCAAATGTGATCAGCAGATCTGCGCTGCCGCCAGTGGGTTCTGCCTTAGATCTTACCAAATATTCGAACCACAACAATAACGTGGGAAATTAAGTACAAGAATTTTTGTTGTAGCTAGTGGGTGATTTTGAGATTAATAAGCGGTTTGTCTTGCTTGTACTATGTGAATTCGTTTCGGATGTGTAGCCTGTGTAGTGTGTCATTGCCGGCGATTGTGTTGTAATTGTTACTTATTATATATTTTCACCTCCATGTTTCTTGAACACCACGCATCCATTCAGAGAGAAAAAAAGTTTCTATGCGAAAAGTCTTCATTGGCTGGTAATTTCGGTTTACATCTTTAGGTTTGCGCTTAGGCTTTGTACAGCGCGAGGGGGAAAAGATAATAGGCTACGTAAATAGGAATGATGACTGTGATAAACTTCTAATATATTTGCCGTCAATAGCATTTATTAAACCGCCACTAAGTGCCACACAAAATCTGTATACCGACCAAAAATAATAAATCAACCTCTTCTCTCAGGTAACTTTCTGCTTTAAATATCCTGTAACTACTTCATCCGTCTTCTCAATTTGTAAAAATAAAATATATCACTTGGAAAAATAATCTTCAACATCCTAATAAACCAGTACATTGCATACAATTGACATATAACTTGATTTGAATAAACATCACCAACTCTCGCCCACCTTTAACTTTCGTTCTCTTAGAAGTTAAGTAGACAAAGCCTCAAGTAAAGGTCGACAGCAATGGAGCTTAAATTCTACAACTCCATTAACATTAAGTTACGTATTCAGGAAAATACATACTCATTGGTCTGAGGGACGATGACCTTCAGCGCGTTACGGCTCGTGACCAGACATTCGACAGCGTGGCCGTCTTCAAAGGCTTCACGACTTCTCCCCGTGATCAGTCGTTATACAGGGTGTTACAAAAAGGTACGGCCAAACTTTCAGGAAACATTCCTCACACTTTCCATGTTAAAGCTCATTTTATTACTTCTCTTCAAATCACATTAATCATGGAATGGAAACACACAGCAACAGAACGTACCAGCGTGACTTCAAACACTTTGTTACAGGAAATTTTCAAAATGTCCTCCGTTAGCGAGGATACATGCATCCACCCTCCGTCGCATGGAATCCCTGATGCGCTGATGCAGCCCTGGAGAATGGCGTATTGTATCACAGCCGTCCACAATACGAGCACGAAGAGTCTCTACATTTGGTGCCGGGGTTGCGTAGACAAGAGCATTCAAATGCCCCCATAAATGAAAGTCAAGAGGGTTGAGGTCAGGAGAGCGTGGAGGCCATGGAATTGGTCCGCCTCTACCAATCCATCGGTCACCGAATCTGTTGTTGAGAAGCGTACGAACACTTCGACTGAACTGTGCAGGAGCTCCATCGTGCATGAACCACATGTTGTGTCGTACTTGTAAAGGCACATGTTCTAGCAGCACAGGTAGAGTATCCCGTATGAAATCATGATAACGTGCTCCATTGAGCGTAGGTGGAAGAACGAAACTAAAATGAGCTCTAACATGGAAATTAAGCGTTTCCGGACACATGTCCACATAACATCTTTTCTTTATTTGTGTGTGAGGAATGTTTCCTGAAAGTTTGGCCGTACCTTTTTGTAACACCCTGTATAAACGCAATAGAAAACACTTGAATAAAATGCATCGACAAAAATATGAAACAACAGCAGAGAAATGCATGCTTGAACAGAAATGCATATATTAGCCAAGCCAGCGGGTGGCGCTGTTATATTTGAGCAGGAACGACACCTACTTATGCAATGCCCTCAAAACGTTGCGTCACTCGTGGTCAGAACAGTGTTCCGCGTAGTTTCCAATTCACTATGTCCAAGCTAAGTTAATTCGAATGTGGGTAAGATGTAGATGGTCGTATGGAGGGTTCTTCCGCAACCAAGGTATCCTACGTTTTCCGTGTTGCAAGACGCAACATATCAAAGTTTTATACCACACAGAGGAAAAGCAGAAAACATCATCCGATGAGATACAATGAGGACGAAAGTGTGCGTTGAGTGATTGTGACAGACAGTCACTGAAGTGGGCAATAACGAAAAATAAGAGGAACACAGCCTGAAAAGTAACTGCAGAACAAAACATCGCACTCGTGGATCCTATCAGTACCAAAACAAAACGAAGGAGCTCCATAACCTGGGATTTGCAGGGCGAGCTGGAAATCCAGACCCACTTATCAGTGATGCAAATGCCCGTAACAGGAAAAACGTGGTGCCTAAGCCCTAAAACATGGTCTATGAAGCCATGGAAGAAGATTACTTGGCCAGGCAAGTCTTGTTTCACACTGTTTCCAACTTCCGGCCGAGTTTACGCCGTCCCACGCCTACGATGCATACTTCTTGCTATCAAAAGCGAAACATGTTGGGTTCAGTGATGATTTGGGCAACCACATCATGGTATTCCACGGACCCCATGGTTACTCTGCAAGCTCGCTTTATCACGGAGGATTATGTGACCATTTTGGCTTATCAGGTCCATCCAGTGGTACAATATTTGTTCCGCAATGTGATGCTGTATGCCAACACGACATCGTCCCTGCCCACAGAGCTCGCATCATGCAGGACTGCTTTTTGAATTGTCTCACCTCCCTAGCCTCATAGTCATCAGCTCTCAATATTGTTGAGCCTCTGTGGTCTGTCCAGAACTGCGCGACCGCTACGGTCGCAGGTTCGAATCCTGCCTCGGGCGTGGATGTGTGTGGTGTCCTTAGGTTAGGTTTAAGTAGTTTTAAGTTCTAGGGGACTGATGACCTCAGAAGTTAAGTCCCATAGTGCTCAGTGCCATTTGAACCTCTGTGGTCTACTTTGCAGAGAAGTGTGCTTGATCGCTATTCACCTCCCCCTTCGTTACCTGAACTTGGCACTATTTTGCAGGAAGAGTGGTATAAGATTGCCTTGAAAAACATACCGGACATGTACAGTATTTATCCATTCCGAGACGACTGGAAGCTGTTTTCAGTATCAACGGATTTCCTTCGCCATATTTGGCATGGCAATGTGTTGTATTTTTGTTATTTTCATATTTTGTACATCCCCGTGTACATTAGGTCGGTTGTAGCGAGAAATTAACGAAAACCTCTGAAATTATAAGTGCAACAACATTTTTTAATCTATTAAAATTCTCTGATGTATTATGCAGTGGCTCTATGTATCAATTTAAGAATTCCGGTCTTTTGACTCCATTCGTAGGCGACTCTCCAGGACAGGTCGTGGCTTGAAAAGGGAGTGCTCCGGTGACCACTCTTTCTACGCTGGACAATATCAACAGTATTGACAACAGACTTCAGAAGCCATATTGCACTCGAAATTTAATATAAGGTGACATCACGTACGTGTCTACCGAGTTGTGTAGCAGGAAATATTAACATCATCCAGTACCGCGGCACGGTGTGCCCTCTGATGTTGCCCGTCATAGGCAGAGCGAAACGGATTTCTCAAGAAAGTCTGTGAGACTACCGTATAACACATAGTCTGGACAATATTCGTTACGAGACTAAAAATTTTCATCTTTGAGTTTTTTCAGTAACTATTCACCTCTCTTTGCTATCATTCTACACCTTTTATTTATGTGAAAAGTCACATAAACAATGTACCCACTATTTACCAAGGCCATTCGTTTAATACAAAGCAACGTTTATGTTTGTATTGTCAGTGTGGCTGCTGCCTTTGCTCGATTGATTTCATCCAGTCCTGGCGCAACATTTAAGAGCACTACCAGCTTTTACTAAATTAGCAATAGCCTGATAATGTTACTCCGGCGAAAGGCTTTTAACTTGAGCATGATCGTGCGTAATGGAAAGGAATCCGGCTGTTTTCGCTTCTGTAAAAGATACCTATTGAAAGAAGTAATGGCAGAACAGACGGGAATCGAACCAAGGTTCTATTAGTAATAAAATGAACTGTAATTACGGAAAAGGCAAATTTATACCAAATACTATCAACGTTCATAAAGGAAGTTAGCTACTGGAATGGACTTCAAGATATGTTTTGCAAATTAGGTATGAGATAGAAGCACACTTTAGCTACCACTTTACCAGTGGTTTAGCTGAACAACACAGAAGGCGTATTAAAACGTTTTGAGAACACCTGCTTCCAGTAACACTTACTTCCTGTACATTAAAGCAGAAAACCGATAATCGTTACAGGCAAATGCTTATTAACTGCGGAGCACTGTTGACTTGTACAAGGCGTTCTTTTATCAGTTTCATTATGGGAAAGTACTGTCACTGAAATGTTCTCTGATAATTGTGTTCTCAATTCTGATTCCTATTTGTATGCTAAAGGAGCGTTCACTTCCTCATACTATTTAACTCAAACGGGATATGTGGTACTTGGACCTAGTATAGTTTGAATAGTTGTAGCCAGTTGCACATTTTATAATACAAAACTGTTACACAATTGGCAAGTGCACTTCATTAATGCTGTATTTGTAATTTTTTTTTTTTTTTTTTTTTTGGTCATCAGTCTACTGACTGGTTTGATGCGGCCCGCCACGAATTCCTTTCCTGTGCTAACCTCTTCATCTCAGAGTAGCACTTGCAACCTACGTCCTCAATTATTTGCTTGACGTATTCCAATCTCTGTCTTCCTCTATAGTTACGATACAGCTCTCTCTAGTACCATGGAAGTCATTCCCTCATGTCTTAGCAGATGTCCTATCATCCTGTCCCTTCTCCTTATCAGTGTTTTCCACATATTCCTTTCCTCTCCGATTCTGCGTAGAACCTCCTCATTCCTTACCTTATCAGTCCACCTAATTTTCAACATTTGTCTATAGCACCACAGCTCAAATGCTTCGATTCTCTTCTGTTCCGGTTTTCCCACAGTCCATGTTTCACTACCATCCTCAGTAATTTCTTCCTCAAATTAAGGCCGGTATTTGATATTAGTAGACTTCTCTTGGCCAGAAATGCCTTTTTCGCCATAGCGAGTCTGCTTTTGATGTCCTCTTTGCTCCGTCCGTTAATGGTTATTTTACTGCCTAGGTAGCAGAATTCCTTAACTTCTTTGACTTTGTGACCATCAATCCTGATGTTAAGTTTCTCGCTGTTCTCATTTCTACTAGCTCTCATTTGTAACACAAAATTTAAACGTGGCTCAACTATTAGCACGGGGGCTCATCTAGGATTAACATTTTAGTCACAACACAATATGAGGAACACTTTTAACTATATACACATTAAGTTCTAAACACTGTTACTTCCAACTCTGCACAGTAATTAATCCTCATGCTGGACGTTAAAGGCTGCTAGCCAGTAACTGTCGTAAACCCTCATGGTTTTTGCAGGTGATTGTAATACCGTACTGAACTGCGACTTCAATAAGAAGAATCTATAAGCTGAATACTTTAAATCTTCTCTTTGTAATAGTACTCTGGTGAAACTTTAATTATCTTTTTATGAAAAGTACGTCGAGCACATCCAACATATGGTCCACTGTATAGTTATAAAATTTGCTATATCACATAGTTCCTTAACTATAGTGAAAGAAGACAATTATCTTTCAGTTTAGTAAAGCACGATACAACGAAATATCACAACACTTGAAATAGGACCCTGTCTGGGTAACTGATTAAGGATAAAGTGTGGGTGCTCACCAAAAAGTCAAAAGAACACAAGCATTACTGAATAAGAAACCACATGAAAACAACGTAACTGGTCCATGCAATAATATAGTACTTAACCGATTATATGAGACAAAGGTGGTGACTATGGCGATCTCCTGTGGCTACTCAAAAGGCGTCAAAAACATCCATTGCTACGCTCTGAAAATTCTTTTTTTAGCGTCAAATTTTCGTAGTGCTGTGGTAACCAGTACATTCTATGAATAATGAACCAAATTTCTTCCACATCCGAGGCTATATTATGTAATCTTGCTGCTCTTCTTTCCTCGTTCAGTTCACAAGATGCGAACCCTTTGACTGCTAGCCACTGACTGGCTCTCACCGTAAAGGAGCCTTGCAGTTCGACTGCGAAATCCACCTTTTCTATTCCCACTAAGCCAGTTACGTTGCAGAGGGACTTCTCTGCATGTTTTACGTGATTACAAATCTACATGCCCTATGCATGAACAATTATTAAAAGAAAAGTTGTGACATTTCCATTCTTTTGCAGAACATTACTTTTAAAATTACTTCCATAGATTAATTACATTTACATAAATAGTCATAAATAATGAATAAAACATTTACACAGATGTTACATCAAAGAACATGGCTGTACATTAAATATAAGCAGACAAAAAAGTTTTATGAGGTAAGTATAAGTAATATCAATACTGATGTTACATTGTGTGTGTGTGTGTGTGTGTGTGTGTATGAGAGAGAGAGAGAGAGAGAGAGAGAGAGAGAGAGGAGATTGTGTACTTTTGCCTCCCTTCTATCTGTCTGAGCTCTCCTTGGTTCAAATGGCTCTGAGCACTATGGGACTCAACTGCTGTGGTCAGTCCCCTAGAACGTAGAACTAATTAAACCTAACTAACCTAAGGACATCACACACATCCATGCCCGAGGCAGGATTCGAACTTGCGACCGTAGCAGCAGCGCGGCTCCGGACTGGAGCGCCTAGAACCGCACGACCACCGCGGCCGGCTCTGAGCTCTCCTCACTGTGTATTGCGTAATGTGACATTTTATAGTGTTGTGTATTCATTTACAGACTATTTACTTTCTTCTATTGCACAGCGTAGGTGGAATTTTCTTCAGTAGTGGGATTTTGATATAGGTTGTGGACGGAAAAAAGTATTATTAAATCTATTTCTACATTTGTAGTTGACGGAGACGTTTACCACCAACATGCTATGGGCAGTTCTAAAATAACGTGTATGCATGTCGTATATTCCATATCACAGGGTTCAACACCCACACGTTGATTCTCTGCTCCACTCAAAGTCACTCACTTTCTGGTGTCGGCCCCTTTAACGATTAGGCTTACGGGTACTTGCTTTCACGGTTCCACTTGGTTTGAGGGTTGTTAACTGGCTGTGTTGACATTCTCGGTCACACAATAGAGAGCGTTGTCGGTGTCCATCTCTCTACAGTCTTAATCACTCGTAGCTGATACATTAATATAAATATCCTCCCAGTTTGGGCTCATGGGCTGCAACTTTCACAATCGTAAACGGAATTACGTAATTTTTTAAATATAGTACCTCGTGTACCACCTTTTCGTTTGCATATCAAGTTTCTAAATATCCCTTGGAATGTGTAATGTAGAGTGTGAACCAATTTTACAGCCATAGTAGGCATAGTTCAGAGCATAATGTTAGATTTATTGTTAGTAAAATCCATTTTACTATGGTCACGCTATAGGGATCTTGGGTTGAATGTTTTATGTTTATTTCTTGTTCACACATGGACGTCTCCCACTGAACAGAAGCAGGTAAGCACATCAGATGCTAATCAGAAAATTGGAAAAACGAGTTATCTGCTTTAGACCATCTGCTCACTGACAGCTCCAGCAGTGGTGTTGGAAAACTTGTTGACCACGCTGTATGTGGAATAATCACCATTCTTTGGGAGGAACGGTTTAATTCTAAGTTCTACAGTTTAACAGGTATCCTTCTGCCTAAAGATTATTTATACCTGTACATTTTAACAAAATGCAATAAAATGTCTCTGTTTAACGTACTCAAAAGAGGTTTATCACTTTTGTTCATATAAAGTTGTTATTATTCCCTGTAAGTCTGTCACATTATCGAATTTTTCCCTGCTTATGGACTTACGCTTTTTTATCAGACAAATAGCGAATTAAGTAACGGGAGTGATTAGGGGCTTAGGAACTACCATACAGGAAGTAAAGAGCTTCTGTTTTGTAGTTATCAAATTTTGAAATTTTATTGGCACAAAACCAGGCCAAGCCATTCACAAAAGTGCCTTACCAGTCCTTTATTGAGTCTGAAACTGTACAATATCTAGTACCTTTCCAGGATAGAAAAGATACGAAAACTCCTACAGCGTTGTACGGCAGGCCAAAATTATTGCAGGCAAACTTGAGGGTATGTAGTCGCCCTAAAGTGGAAAACTTCAGTGTATCAGTGTTAATTAAGATTGTTTAGTACAGCTAGTAAAGTTTCACTTGCCACACAATATTGCACCGAGGGCACGCGGTAAGCGCATGATAAAGTTCGACGCCTGAGGCCAAATTAACTAAATCTGACAACTTTACAGTGGCATCATTCAAAAATATTTGCTATCACGTCCATTGCCAAGTGAAAAGTTATTCGTTATAGATAATGCCGAATCAGAGTCAGTGACTGCACTTATCGCGTCCTGAGATATCCTATTTCCGATATCGATACTCGAGCCATCACCACCGACACAAAATCCTCGTCACAACTGAACCTGTAGGTCGTCACAGCAGCTACTAGATTGTAATGAACGGTTGACTGCAACCGGATACGTTGCTCAATGGCGACTCTCACCGCCACGTCAGCCTGCCTGCCTCCTTGGCTCGTCGCGTGCCCTGGTGTCAGCGGAACGAGACTTCCTTCCTTGAACGCTGTAACGGGATGGTACGGACCATTGCGTTGATACCTTAGCAAATTTATTGCATACTTTGACCGGGAAGTAGGGAATCTGAGGAAGTGGGAACTTCAGGCATCGATAATGTTACACTGCCCCGCCCTCATTTTCCTCCTACATGTGGTTGCTTTTGGAATCATATACTGCTTTACTTTGTTGTTGTTGTGGTCTTCAGTCCTGAGACTGGTTTGATGCAGCTCTCCATGCTACTCTATCCTGTGCAAGTTTCTTCATCTCCCAGTATCTACTGCAACCTACATCCTTCTGAATCTGCTTAGTGTATTGATCTCTTGGTCTCCCTCTACGATTTTTACCCTCCACACTGCCCTCCAATGCTAAATTTGTGATCCCTCGATGCCTCAGAACATGTCCTACCAACCGATCCCTTCTTCTAGTCAAGTTGTGCCACAAACTTCTCTTCTCCCCAATCCTATTCAATACCTTCTCATTAGTTACGTGATCTACCCACCTTATCTTCAGCATTCTTCTGTAGCACCACATTTCGAAAGCTTCTATTCTCTTCTTGTCCAAACTAGTTATCGTCCATGTCTCACTTCCATACATGGCTACACTCCATACAAATACTTTCAGAAACGACTTCCTGACACCTAAATCTATATTCGATGTTAACAAATTTCTCTTCTTGAGAAACGCTTTCCTTGCCATTGCCAGTCTACATTTTATATCCTCTCTACTTCGACCATCATCGGTTATTTTACTCCCTAAATAGCAAAACTCCTTTACTACTTTAAGTGTCTCATTTCCTAGTCTAATTCCCTCAGCATCACCCGACTTAATTTGACTACATTCCATTATCCTCGTTTTGCTTTTGTTGATGTTCATCTTATATCCTCCTTTCAAGACACTGTCCATTCCGTTCAACTGCTCTTCCAAGTCCTTTGCTGTCTCTGACAGAATTACAATGTCATCGGCGAACCTCAAAGTTTTTACTTCTTCTCCATGAATTTTAATACCTACTCCGAATTTTTCTTTTGTTTCCTTTACTGCTTGCTCAATATACAGATTGAATAACATCGGGGAGAGGCTACAACCCTGTCTCACTCCTTTCCCAACCACTGCTTCCCTTTCATGCCCCTCGACTCTTATAACTGCCATCTGGTTTCTGTACAAATTGTAAATAGCCTTTCGCTCCCTGTATTTTACCCCTGCCACCTTCAGAATTTGAAAGAGAGTATTCCAGTCAACATTGTCAAAAGCTTTCTCTAAGTCTACAAATGCTAGAAACGTAGGTTTGCCTTTTCTTAATCTTTCTTCCAAGATAAGTCGTAAGGTCAGTATTGCCTCACGTGTTCCAACATTTCTACGGAATCCAAACTGATCTTCCCCGAGGTCGGCTTCTACCAGTTTTTCCATTCGTCTGTAAAGAATTCGCGTTAGTATTTTGCAGCTGTGACTTATTAAACTGATAGTTCGGTAATTTTCACATCTGTCAACACCTGCTTTCTTTGGGATTGGAATTATTATATTCTTCTTAAAGTCTGAGGGTATTTCGCCTGTCTCATACATCTTGCTCACCAGATGGTAGAGTTTTGTCATGACTGGCTCTCCTAAGGCCATCAGTAGTTCTAATGGAATGTTGTCTACTCCCGGGGCCTTGTTTTGACTCAGGTCTTTCAGTGCTCTGTCAAACTCTTCACGCAGTATCTTATCTCCCATTTCATCTTCATCTACATCCTCTTCCATTTCCATAATATTGTCCTCAAGTACATCGCCCTTGTATAAATCCTCTATATACTCCTTCCACGTTTCTGCTTTCCCTTCTTTGCTTAGAACTGGGTTGCCATCTGAGCTCTTGATATTCATACAAGTGGTTCTCTTCTCTCCAAAGGTCTCTTTAATTTTCCTGTAGGCAGTATCTATCTTACCCCTAGTGAGACAAGCCTCTACATCCTTACATTTGTCCTCTAGCCATCCCTGCTTAGCCATTTTGCACTTCCTGTCGATTTCATTTTTGAGACGTTTATATTCCTTTTTGCCTGCTTCATTTACTGCATTTTTATATTTTCTCCTTTCATCAATTAAATTCATAAAGTCGGTAATTTCGTTAGAAGGTGACTGTAAGATATTCTCAGGGGAACAGCCGAGCAGGCGTCTGCCACTCTACGATGCTTTAAAGTACACTACTGGCCATTAAAATTGCTACACAACGAAGACGACGTGCTACAGACGCGAAATTTAACCGACAGGAAGATGATGCTGTGATATGCAAATGATTAGCAATTCAGAGCATTCACACAAGGTTGGCCCGCGGGTGACACCTACAACGCGCTGACATGAGGAAAGTTTCCAACCGATTTCTCATACACAAACAGCAGTTGACCGGCGTTGCCTGGTGAAACGTTGTTGTTATGCCTCGAGTAAGGAGGAGAAATGCGTGCCATCACGCTTCCGATTGTGATAAAGGTCGGATTGTAGCCTATCACAATTGCGGTTAATCGTATCGCGACATTGCTGCTCGCGTTGGTCGAGATCAAATGACTGTTAGCAGAATATGGAATCCGTGGGTTCAGGAGGGTAATACGGAACGCCGTGCTGGATCCCAACGGCCTCGTATCACTAGCAGTCGAGTTTACAGGCATCTTATCCGCGTGGCTGTAACGGATCGTGCAGCCACGTCTCGATCCCTGAGTCAACAGATGGGGACGTTTGCAAGACAACAACCATCTGCACGAACAGTTCGACGACGTTTGCAGCAGCATGGACTATCAGCTCGGAGACCATGGCTGCGGTTACCCTTGATGCTGCATACCAGACAGGAGCGCCTGCGATGGTGTACTCGACGACGAACCGGGGTGCAAGAATGGCAAAACGTCATTTTTTGGATGAATCCAGGATCTGTTTACAGCATCATGATGGTCGCATCCGTGTTTGGCGACATCGCGGTGAACGCACATCGGTAGCGTGTATGCGTCATCGCCATACTGGCGTATCACCCGGCGTAATGGTATGGGGTGCCATTAGTTACACGTCTCGGTCACCTCTTGTTCGCACTGACGGCACTTTGGACAGTGGACGCTGCATTCAGATGTGTTACTACCCGTGGCTCTACCCTTCATTCGATCCCTGCGAAACCCTAAATTTCAGCAGGTTAATGCACGACCGCATTTTGCAGGTCCTGTACGGGCCTTTCTGGATAGAAAAAATGTTCGACTGCTGCCCTGGCCAGCACATTCTCCAGATCTCTCACCAATTGAAAACGTCTGATCAATGGTGGCCGAGCAACTGGCCCGTCACAATACGCCAGTCACTACTATTGATGAACTGTGGTATCGTGTTGAAGCTGTATGGGCAGCTGTACCTGTACACGCCATCCAAGCTCTGTTTGACTCAATGCCCAGGCGTATCAACGGCGTTATTACGGCCAGAGGTGGTTGTTCTGGGTACTGATTTCTCAGGATCTATGCACCCAAATTGCGGGAAAATGTAATCACATGTCAGTTCTAGTATAATATATTTGTCCAATGAATACCCGTTTATCATATGCATTTCTTCTTCGTGTGGCAATTTTAATGGTGACCTTGCCGGTCACATTAAAAGTGTCTAGAACTGATGAGTTCATCTAAAAATACACTGGCGGAGAATAAATCGCAGCACCAAGAAGGAGCTGTGCTACATGAACGAAATTTGGTAGACGCGTTTCTACATTTTAAAGATGATGTTTTCTCAAATGTCGCACCAGTCGAATAAGAGGGGCGTTAGTAGTGTCACTATGAGGATGCAAATCATTTTTGCTCTAAATACACGCTGTAACGGTCGTGTGCGTTAATTACCTTTGAGATTAGACGTAGTGAGTTGACGTCAGTCAATAATGCCCTTAAGGCGACAAAGACGCCATTATCTAAAACTCACTGAGTGCGAACGAGGCCTTGTAATAGGGCGCGAAACTGGATGTTCCTTCTGCGATACTGCAGAAAGGCTTAGCAGGAGTGTAGCCACTGTACATGATTTCCGGCAACGAACCTGGTCACGAGAATGTACGGGCTCCGGACGGCCAAGCGGCACTACCGCGAGCGAAGAACATCGTCTTCGGCGTATAGCTCTGGTGCATCGTTCTGCACCTGCAGCAACAATCTGAGCAGCTATTGGCACCACAGTGAAACAGCGATTACAAATTGGTTACTTCAAGGACAGCTCCAAGCCAGACGACCTGTAGAGTGTATTCCACTGACCGCAAACTACCGCCTTTTGTCACCTCAGCGGTGTCAACAGAATGCTCATTGGAGGTCAGGACGAATGTCCGTTATGTTTCCTTATAAAAGCTGTTTCTTCCTCGGTCCAGTGATGACCGCTGGTTAGAAGGAGGCCAGCTGAGGGCCTGAAACCAACCAATCTGCGTGGTAGACGCACTGGCCTACACCTAGAGTTCTGGTCTGGAGTGCGATGTCGTATGCATCAGAGGCTCTCTTGTGGTTATCTCATGCACCCCGACTGCACATTTTTACGTCAGTCTGCTCAGTCTGATGATTCGACCTGTTGTGCTGTCATTCATGAACGGCATTCCAGTGAGTTGTAACAACACAACTTGCTCTACAGAGTGTCGGTGTGTTGTCTTGGCTCCTCGATCACCAGTCGAGCTTATAAGGCACACCATGGAACAAGTCCAGCGTCATCCATAAACAGCATTAATCGTCAATGTATTGACCGACCAAGTGCGAGAGGCATGGAACTCCATTCCACAAACTGACATCCGGCCACTGTACAACACAATTCATGCAGCCTTGCCTGCTTGCACTCAACATTCCGGAGGTTAACCGGCTATTAACGTACCAGCATTTCACCTTTTCAGTGGTTTATCTCGCGCTGACATTAACCTGTAATCATGCAATGTTAAAACTTAAAAATGGTACCTCCACAAATGTATCCACGAAGTTTTATTATTCTCCATTAATTATTGTTTGATACTGCGATTTATTTTTTCCGTCAGTATATGAGCTCTTGTTCAAAGATATACTCTAGAGTACAGAAATTTTGTTTTATTGCGTACTTAGCCAGGCCGCAAGACTAGCTGAACCTACCCAGTAACCTAAAGTGTATCTCTTGGTTAAAAGAGTCATGCATTTACGATGTGTGGTCTTACCACTGTTTTGTGACTTCGGAGTAAGCTTTTAGCTCATCTCAGTGCGTGCCGATTACAGACTTCATAAACTCGTTGCTGCATACTGAATTTTCTCCGGCCATGAAGTAGTGGATCACCAGGTTCTATACGTCTATTAAATATGAGGCTTGTTCTAAAGTGATCTCTGAACAGCCTAATTCACTGAAGGTGTGTGCTGTTTAATATTTTTCAATATGGAGATCTCGACGACCTATTGGTTACACCGTCCCAGCACAAATGGCAGAAAACCCAGGCATTAATTTAGGCATTATGTTTTCTTGCATCCAAGGTTCCTGAAGTAGAGTCTCATACGCGTGGCAATCAGCTGACGATGCTAACAAATACGATGTCTTCCTCGTTTCCTTCAGAGTTTGACTCGAGCGTCCGTTAATGCTTTGATATTTATCATTTACTTTTATTTAATTCTGTGGTTGGACGGTCTTGCTAGCCATTGTCATTTACGCTAAAAACGGAAAATCGTATGCACAAGCCGTCTGTGAATCGCATAAAATTCCTTCTGTGACTATTCGTTAAACTACTTGTGTATAGTGGTTCCAAGGCTGACTGGGAAGGAATACAGGAATTTTCTTGCGAACCCGCGTGAAAAACTGGGCGGTGTTCTAGATCAAAGATAGTTGCTTAGGAGAACGGGTTCGATTCCTATCTGGCTCATATTCCCGGCTCGGAAGTCAGCGAGCTTGGGATTGGCATGCAAAATTCTTGAAAGTTGGTTGCATATGCAAAGGGAAGAGAACTGGTCGGCCACGCAGTTTTGATGAAATTGTCCAGTGTATCCTAGATGCGTCCCACAGAGCCCTCGGAAGTCCACAAGACTGGCAAGCAGGAACTTCGACTTTCTCAAACAACGGTGTGGCGTGTTCTGAAACGACGGTTGCATATGAAGCCTTACAAATTGCAACTACTGCAGTAACTGCGTCCCGGCGACCATAACAGAAGGTACGAATTTTGTATTTCAGTTCTCCAGGATATGGCAGAGGACACTTTTTCTAGAGGACTCATCTTTTCGGCCGAATCGACTTTTCATTTATTGGGTAAAGTAAACCGCCATAATGTATGAATTTGGGGGTCTCAAAATTTTGGTATCGTCGTCGAACATGAAACAGTCTCAGAAACTTAATGTCTTTTGTGCCATTTCTGTTCACGGAGTTTATGGACCTTTCTATCTTGCGGAAGAAATTGTGACAGGAATGTCATACCTCGACGTGCTGCAAAATTAGTTGCTTCCTCAACTTCACAATGATTCGAATGATTTCATTTTATGCGTGACAGCCCTCCGCTCCACTTTCACCTCTAGGTGCAGCGTTATCTTAACAACACCAGATCTCACACCTTGCGATTTTTTACTGTGGGAATGGAGTCTTTGTACAACCTATGGCAGCTACTCTTCGAGAGCTGAGAAACTGATTTGTTGAAGTTGTCGATTCAGTAAACAGGCACTCGTTGATTCGCGTTTGGATGGAAGTACACTGCGATTCCGAGGCTCCTCGAGCAACGCATGGTGCTCACGTTCATTATATGGTGTACTGTCTGAGCGTGCATAAAACTTTGAACCTTCCTCTGTACTGTGACATGCGCAATGTATTCCTGTCTTTCACAGTTTGTAAGAAACAATTAAAATCTGTTCTTCATTTTTGAATGACCTTGTAATTATTACCTGTTCACTCGTACGATAACTTATTGGGATTTGTTGTACATGACCAGAATACACCCGTTCTGGTAGTAAGGGAAGCAGAATGCTGAACATTACGAACGAGTTAAGAGTTAGCAGTAAGTAGCTTCGAGTGACGCATGTCTACCGATTCGTTACGCTCGTAGCGAAGTTTTACGTCGGCGAAGCCACGAGGAAAAGTAGCGGAAAAGGAATAAAGAGATATGCACGTGGAATATCCAGCTATTAACTCTTTTATTTTTCTTTTATTCCGAGGGAGGCCTGCGGCAGGTCCGTATATTTACTTTAGTGGTACCTGGAGAGCTACTTTATAAAGAGCTTGACGTTTTTAAACCTCCAACTTGCTCGCAAATATTGCCAAAGACGTGGAGGGGACTTGGGGGATCATTCGGACAGAATAAATAGAGCCGGTCCCATGCGTTTGGCGGAGTTAGGGCTTCTTACCGCCTCAGTGCGGGCAGCGTCGCTCACTGAACGCCGTCGCTACGTGCGGCACACTGCCCCCCCCCCCATCCCATCCCCCTTCGCCGCCACTGCCACAGTTAATTCCCCTCCCCTCTTACCCACCTCCGCCTTCTGCGGTTCCTGAAATTACTCAGAGCAGAAACCGCCATTAACATTTTTCAATTAGGGCGTCGGCCGGTAAATCAGGTCGCTGCTACAGCGGCCTCCGCCAGCACCGTTTCCACAAGCTCTACGCCGTGCTATTGCATCGGTTGAAAATATTACACTAGGATTCGTCTCGTTCCAGGTAGTCCGAACGTTTCCGAGTATCACATGATTACTAGTGCTTTTATTAGGTTGATGAATAAGTTCGATGAGGTTTTGTATTGCATGTTGCTATTTACGTTGCTACAGGCTTATGTTTCGATCGTCATTTTTTATTTGCTATTTCACTTTATACATCGTAATTTTGTCATTAGAAGATAGTGAGTAGAGCTGTGGCCGCTAAAAAATGGGGTACCAAATGGAGAAGCCGTAACATTTGCGACATGTTCTTCTGTTTGAGTTTAGTAGAGAAGAGACAGCAGCGGAGGCAGTCAGAAACATTTGCGCCTTGTATGTGTATAATACCACTGCAGAGAGCACGCTAAGAAAATGGTTTCTCGACTAAAGGAAGATAATTTCGGCATTAATGGCTCTTCTCGTTCAGTAAGACCTTCGGAGTTTGATGAAGATCGTTTAAACGCATTAATCCACAATGATACACATCAATGTAATCTAGAACTGGTAAATGTGATGAACTATGATCATTCCACCACTGTGAGATATTTGCATGCAATTGGTAAGGTTCAAAAATCGGGTTTTTGACTACTGGATATTCTAAGCCAAAATCTCAGAAATCAGTGGGTGGCCATGTGTGCATCTCTGCTTGCTCGCCATCAATTGACTAGTGAACAATACCGACCATTCCTATCCTGTGCTATTACTGGTGGCGAGAAATAGTGTCTTTATGCTAACATAACGAAGAGAAAGGAATGACTGAGTCCAGACAATACAGCAACTCCCCCTACAAATACCTAAATGCATACACAAAAGATATTGTTATCTAACTGGTGGAGCAGTGGGGGTATGGTGTACTACGATTTGCTTCTCCGACGTGTAACCGTCACTTTTCAGATTTATTGTCGACAACTGAGACGTCTTGCAGACGCAGTTCAAGAACAACGACCAGGAAGATTGTTTGAAGTGATGCTACTTTACGATGATGCTTGCCTGCATTCTGTTAGAAAAATAGAAGACTCTATACTAGAACTTGGTTGGCAAATCATTCCGCACCCACCTTATTCACCCATTATTTCACCCTCAGATTTTCACCTTTTACGCTCTGTACCGAACAGCCTACAAGGAACCCCTTTTTCGGATGATACTGTGCACCGAAAATGACTCGACGAGTTCTTCGCCTAAAAACAAAGTGATTCCTACACTGTGTCACCAAAAGTATCCGGACACCTGGCTGCAAATGATTTACAAGTTCGTGGCGCCCTTCATCGGTAATGCTGGAATTCCATATGGTTTTGGCCCACCCTTAGCCTTGATGACAGCTTCCACTATCGCAAGTATACGTTCAGTCAGGTCCTGGAAGGTTTCTTGGGAAATGTCAGCCCATTCTTCACGGAGTGCCGCACTGAGGACAGATATCGAGGTCGGTCGATGAGGCCTGGCACGAAGTCGGCTTTCCAAAGTTATTCTGTAGGATTCACGTCAGGAC
Source organism: Schistocerca cancellata (assembly GCF_023864275.1). Classification (NCBI taxonomy): domain Eukaryota; kingdom Metazoa; phylum Arthropoda; class Insecta; order Orthoptera; family Acrididae; genus Schistocerca; species Schistocerca cancellata. Next base: position 434,721,234 of record NC_064627.1, read on the forward strand.
TCTGTGCAGGCCAGCCCATTAGGTGGATGTCATTGTCGCGTAACCACTCCGCCACAGGCCGTGCGTTATGAAGAGGTGCTCGATCGTGTTGAAAGATGCATCCCCGAATTTCTCTTCAACAGTGGGAAGCAAGAAGGTGCCTAAAACATTAATGTAGGCCTGTGCTGTGATAGTGCCACGCAAAACAACAAGGAGTACAAGCCCCTTCCATGAAAAACACGACGACACCAGTACACCACCGCCTCCGAATTTTACTGTTGGCACTACACACGCTGGCAGAAGACGTTCACCGGGCATTCGCCATACCCACAACCGGCCATCGGATCGCTAAATTGTGTACCGTGATTCGTCACTCCACACACCGTTATTCCACTGTTCACTCGTCCAATGTTTACGCTTCTTACACCGAGCGAGGCGTCGTTTGTCATTTACTGGCGTGATGCGTGGCTTATGAGCAGCCGCTCGACCATGAAATCCAAGTTTTCTCACCTTCCGCCTAACTGTCATAGTACTTCCAGTGGATCCTGATGCAGTTAAGAACTCCTGTGTGATGGTATGGATAGATGTCTGCCAATTGGACAATACGACCCTCTTCAACTGTCGGCGGTCTCTGCCAGTCAACAGACGAGGTCGGCCTGTAAGCTTTTGTGTGACGGGAAAGTATGACTTTTCTGTGTGAGTATTGGTTGGAACCCTATTTATACCCCAAATTTAAAGACGAAAAACTAAACTGTAACCACCAGCAGAACCACTGACCATCAACTGGACGTAATATATAGTCAAGAGCCTCCAGCAACAGCCATTTAACGGGGATGATGCGAGAAAGTGGTAGTTTGCTGCACAGCGAACGTATGACTCCTGCAGTGCCACCATCACAGGGCGGTGCTATGACTCGCCGGCCTGGGTGGCCGAGCGGTTCTAGGCGCTCAGTCCGGAACCGCGCGACTGCTACGGTCGCAGGTTCGAATCCTGCCTCGGGCATGGATGTGTGTGATCTCCTTAGGTTAGTTAGGTTTAAGTAGTTCTAAGTTCTAGGTGTTGAAGGCTCAGAGCCATTTGAACCATTTTGAACCATCAAGTCCGCTGTCCTCCTGTTTGCTGGCTTCGATTTGTGGGATATTTCCGTGACCGTAACTGATCGGCGGCAGGTGATAATTCAAACTATCTAAGTTTCACTTCAATTTATGTTGAAATTACAGTGTCGGCTACTGTGAGAGTCAGCACCGGCACGAAGAAGGAAGGAGAGAAGTTGCGATGGCAGTAATCCAAAATGATCTGTAAAGATCACAAGCTGATTGATACAAGGCTTTATGCATAAAAGAAAAGAAACATAACTTAATTTCTTGTTACGAGATGCTTGATGTCCTTCCTACGCCTCCAACATGCAATTACTTTGACACACTATCAGCGTTGACAAGGGGGCTCTGCACTCATTTCTTCCTGGAAGTTTGACGCTGCCCGCTCTTTCCACTGGCCCGCGAGTCAGCGCCTGTGTTGACGCCTTTTCACGGTGCTGCGTGTAGTGTAAAGACGCAAGTTTTGAATGAATGATTTTCTTTTAACATATGACCATGTGCAGACTTCGTCACCTACGTCAGTTACAACGCACTTCAAAATTATTTAAATTATTTTTAAATTGTCTCTGAATGGTTCTTGAACGAAACTGTAAAACATCATGTCACTCAGTCCAATTTGTTTGTGCAAACCTTCTCAATTTAGATGTCGTTTTATCTCTTCTCAGAAATTATATTAATGCATGTTATCTGATTCAACAAATATTATAACCGCATTGAATAAACTTTCCAGATTCAAACTCGCGATGAACGTTGTAAAAATTAATAATCAATTCATTCACATAATTCTTCATAAATAAATTCTCGGAATACGTATTTGAACTTTAGCAGTATCCACTAGTTTATTATCTTTCTACATATAGACGTGAACCTGAGCCTTGACAAGATAGGACTGACCATTTACAACATGATTAAACTTTCTATGACGTCATTGTTGTACAAAATTACAAAAACTTATTTTTTCAGTTTTTTAGAAGCACGATGCAAACACGGTTTCAGGATCTTCTGTTGCTCTCTGGCTGTCGACCCGCGACGTATAGTGGCCAGCAATTTTCTCTCTGGCCCCGGCAGTGAAGATGCTGTCTCCGTTCGTTGCGCCGCCCTCTCCGTACATGAAACATAAAAAATAAATACAAAACTTTAGATAATTCACAACAATTACAAAGATTACAAAAATACATAAACAAACCACTAAATTAAATTTATATTCACCTGCAAACTGGGCTGACACTGGTGGATGGGTGACGCTTCAATTTCGCGTCCCACTACATGCGCTGCTGTGCACTCGATGCCTTAGGACTGCACAGAAAGTAACGAATATTGTACCCAAATAAATGAAATTTGTACCTAAAAGAGTGTAAAATCCCTCTCCAGGTGATGCTTTTTACAACGGATATTGTATCGACAATACTGGATCTGCGTTGAAATCAGCGAATATACTAAAAAAGTCCATTTTTCACGTAAATCAGAGACTTGAAACGTCAAAACTATCCTCCTACCGTTGGACATACACATCGAAGAATCAGATGTAGTTATCCGCTCAGAAAACTATACATGATAACAACCACGTGACAGAATTTCACATCTAGGGGTTCCCGCTTCACCATGTTCCAATATAACACCAGACGTCTCCATAGGATTTAGCAATGGAGGCAGCAGGCACAAATACAGCATATTTGAACCGAATCCGATGAATATTGTACCTAAAGAAGTGAATGGATCATACCCCTATACCTTCTTCGTCAGTGTTGTGTATAACTGTTGTGGTAGTAGCAAGATAACTGTGATTTTATACGACATCTATTGTCATTCACTCCAGAATTAATCGTACTAACGTCTTCCTTTGCAGTTCAATTGATTTTCCGAGAAACGGTCCGAGAAATATAAGTCCTTCATTCATTACCTTCGCAATTTATGAGGTCAAAGCATGCTTCAAATTACTCTCTATATAGCAAACGAAGTGTCACTAAATATAGTCGTTTCGCTAGTTACAAAACCAATCCAATCAAAGCGCACTCCTTGACAGAAATAAATGTATGCGATCAGCAGCGTTTGATCTTAACAGTATGTTGCTGATATTGAACTAACATACACCGATTATGAAATGTTAATTAAATCAAGACCTTACGCTGTCGACAGGCGTTGATATACATCAATGGGGACAGTTGAAAATGTGTGCCCCGACTGTGACCCGAACCCGGGATCTCCTGCTTACATGGCAGACGCTCTACCCATCTGAGCCACCGAGGGCACAGAAGATAGTGAGACTGCAGGGACTTATCCCTTGCACGCTCTCCGTGAGACCCACATTCCTAACTTAATGTCCACACACTGCATTCGTAGTGCCCCTGCTCATTACACTCATTACCCGCGGCGGACAATCTTACCGAGTCCCGTAAGAGTTCAGTTAATACGTGTGCATCTGCACAGAAGAAGAAGGTCAATGGCCGGTTAGCCTTAACTACATGAAGATGTCCGAAAGAACAGATACCATTTTCATATACACCGATTATAGTCTCATAATAACTGTCAGGCACATAATGTAATTTCCTCAAACTACTCCAACAAATCTATATCTTCCATACACTTCTACCAAACTTTACAAAGTCAAACAAGGATTAAAATTAGCCACTATACAGCATACGAATTGTTGTTAAATATAGTTATTCCACAGTTATAAAAACAATGCGATAAAAGAGAATTTATTGACAGAAATAGACGTGTGCAGGGCAGCAGCGAACTGAAACAAAATGCTGCACTATCTTACACACAATAACTGACCACCAAGTGGCTACAGAAACGTATGCATAGAGCTGACAGAATCTCATCATATCTTGTCACTGACTTAGAATAGCTACAACTATGAAACTGAGTAATTCGATTTATATCCAGAAGAGAAAATGATGTGCTTCGTATTGTCCCACATGCATCTTTGTTTAATGGACTCTAACGTCTAGAGTGGATGCGACTTTATTTTTCAAATTTTCATCGGCTGCAAGGAAATCTACTTAGAAATAGGTCTTAAGCCAATTTATGTGATACCTTAAGCAATCACGATCAACATAGTTACTTTTCAGCTCAGCAGAAGTAGTGGGGAGGTTTTGTTCTTACAAGTGCTGCAAATAGTTCTAGAAATGGCAAAGTAGCCATTTTGATCTGGACTGCGAATGTCCCATATCTCGACATTCATAAACAATTGACATAGACATCGAACATTTCCAAGTGATTTATAAATCATTTCTGGTTAATTATAAGGGTGCTTGTACAGGAGAATGTGCTGTAATAGTTTATGTGGCTCAGTTGATAGAGTACTAGTGGTGCTATTACTTGAGAATTTAGCGATTTCAAGCAGTAGGGTCCAGCGGTGTATTCAGAAAGTTAGATTCATACTACAGATTACACTAAGTTCCCAACTAGCTGCACTAGTACATTCATAACTAAAGATTCCTAGCCAGCTATACCACAGTGACCACACATACCTTTGATGGGCGACAATTTTATCGCTGTAGATACGTCTTGGTGTGATGGAAATTTGATGTCGATCTCAATGAAACATTAAACTCCAACCATCTTTTCTATAAACACAACTATTCCTGACATCCAGCATAACACTGCAAATTTAATTGATTCCTCACGAAAAGTGTTAGTGTTTGTGTTCTACATAGCGCACACACACATCAAAAAAAGTTTTGCATCACTTCGGTTCCGAGAGTTTCGGAACCTGTACAGAAAATTGGAATAGAGATCAACATAAACATAATTTCCGCCCTTTTTATTGCTCATGAAAACCACGCATTGCATGTTGTACCACCATATAGCGAGACCTTCAGAGGTGGTGGTCCAGATAGATGTACACACCTGTACCTCTAATCCCCATTAGCATGTCCTCTTTCATTGATGCATGCCTGTACTCGTCGTGACATACTGTCCACAAGTTCTTCAAGGCACTGCTGGTCCAGATTATCCCACTCCTCAACGGCGATTCGGCATAGATCCCTTAGAGTGATCGGTGGATCACGTCGTCCATAAACAGCCCTTTTCAATCCATCCCAGGCATGCTGGCCACTTTAGTCGAGCGATGTCGTTATCCTGAAGGAAATCATTCACAAGATGCGCGGTATGGGGGCGTGAATTGCCGTCCATGTAGACGAATTGCTCGCCAATATGCTGCCAATATGGTTGCACTATCGGTCGGAGGATAGCATTGACGTATCGTACAGCCGTTACGGCGCCTTCCATGATCATCAGCGGCGTATGTCGGCCACACATAGAGCCACCCCTAAACAGCAGGGAACCTCCACTTTGCTGCACTCGCTGGACAGTGTACCTAAGGCGTTCAGGCTGACCGGGTTGCCTCCAAACACGTCTCCGACGATTGTCTGTTTGAAGGCATATGCGACACTCTTCGGTGAAGAGAACGTGATGCCAATCCTGAACGGTCCTTTCGGTATGTTGTTGGGCTCAGCTGTACCGCACTGCATGGTATCATAGTTGCAAAGATGGCCATAGACGTCTGGAGGGAGGTTGCGCGTCGTGGAGCCTACTGCGCATAGTTTCAGTCGTAACATGTCGTCCTATGGCTGCACGAAAAGCATTATTCAATTTGGTGGCGTTGCTGTCAGGGTTCTTCCCAGCCATAATCCACAAGTAGCGGTCACCCACTGCAGTAGTAGCCCTTGGGCGGCCTGAGCGACGTATGTCATCGACAGTTCCTGTCTCTCTGTATCTCCTTCATGTCCGGACAACATCGCTTGGGTTCACTCCGAGACGCCTGGACACTTCCCTTGTTTAGAGCCCTTCCTGGCACAAAGTAACAATGCGGACGCGATCGAACCGTGGTATTTCCCACCTAGGCATTGCTGAACTACAGACAACACAATCCGTGTACCTCATTCCCGGCGGAATGACTGGAACTATCGGCTGTCTGACCCCTTCCAGCTAATAAGCGCTGCTCATGCATGGCTGTTTACGTCTTTCGACGGTTTTAGTGACATCTCTGAACAGCCAAAGGGACTGTGTCTGCGATGCAATATCCACAGTCAACGTCTATCTTCAAGAATTCTGGGAACCGAGGTGACACAAAACTTTTTTTGATGTGTGTATAATATTTCCAGCAGATTTCTCTCCACCACTCGCTCTTAATGTTCATGCTCACTAGCTATCAAGAATATATTAGAGCAGCATGCAGAACATTTCCAGACGAGTTCCACAATTCACTAGTTGAGCATACGCACAACTGTTTCCAGACTTCGAGTTTCCACTATTTCCAGTGTCTACACCGCTAACATCGCATAGCGCACCAATGAATGTGGTGTTACTCTATGTGACATTAAACGTGTTGTTGTAGGATTGTCATCACACCAAGAGTTCAATGTAGCGTTAATTCATGAATGTAGTGTCGGGTATTGTGAGAGTCAGCACCGACACAAACAAGGAAGGAGAGAATCCTAAGTGATCTGTACTTTCAAATTAATAGAATACTTTAGTTCTAAAAAATAAAAGAAACATAACTTCTCGTTATCAGGTGACTTGATTTACATTTCACTATTACTACTCATAGAACGCAGGCTAAATATCAGCTTCCTGTTACTCAGTACTGATGATATCGAAGTCTGCAACCGAACTGGGACCGACCAGCGACGGGCGGCTGATTAAGTCAGCGTTGACAGGGGGCGCTGAGCGCTGACTTCCTGGAGGTGTGGTGCCGCCAGGTCTTTCCATTGGCGTGTGGGTCAGCCCCTCTTGATGCCGTTTCGCAGCGCTGTGCTGTTCGGTGTGCAGTTGACGCTTTAGAAATGCACAATCCTCCACCTCAAAATGCCGCACCTTGTCGTGTAGGGAGCCATTTTACGACAACGGAGGGACGGGGACAGGGGAGGCAGGAAGCTGGGTGGCCTGAGGAGTCGGGAGCCACAACCGCAACTGCGACCAGCGCAAGGCCCCTGGCTGCTAGCGACACCCGTCCTGTGCTCCAAGGGGAACGTCGGGCGGAATACCCCCGAAAAGGCACCCAGTTTCCTGAGCCATTCTGATGAAAAGCAGACAGGGCGGCCATGACGACAGCAGCGATGGCGCCGGGTCCATGGAGAACGCCGGGTCGTATGTGGGGAAGTTGAGCTGCTACGCCAGCGAAGGTGAATGTTCCATCTTCATCAGTTCCGTAGGCGGTGCCGAAGAGGCTGGCCGCAATATCCGGGTAGGATGCAAATCTGGGGACAGAAAATCTGTGTGCAAATCTCGCAGTCGACAAGCACGAATCTGGCGGCGCAGCAACCCAGCAGGATCTTGAATTAAACAAATGCAAGAGCCCAAATTTCGAAGAATCACTCCTCTCTCCCAGCGCCTGCTGCGACCAAACACTCTGAAAAGAATAGAATCATTAGGCGCAAAGTGATACTTGCGGAGAGTGGGAGGCGTCATCTGCTGGAGTGGGTGCTGCAACTGGAGCAGCGTGCGCTGGCGACAGAGATGTAGAACCTCTATGGGCGACGGACCGTCGCGGGCTGCAAACAGTATGTTGGATGAAGAGCAGCAGCACTTGGTCTTGTGTATGGGAGGCACGTAGTTTGTTCATCTGTTACCCTAACGTATGCAAAAATCATTTAGAGTCTCCATTCGACTTAGGATGAAATGGAGCACTGGCTGCACAAAACTGTTGAAAGTCCTAAGCCGTAAACGGTGGCCTGTTGTCTGTAATTAAAACTTCAGGTAAACCGTTCAAGCAAAAAATTAATGTCAAAGCCTGAATGGTACCAGGCGACGTAGTCGAGTTCATGGGCACTTCAGACGGATATTTGGTAAGAGTCACCACCATAAGCCAATGAGTGTTTCAAAAGGGACCAGCAAAATCAATATGCACTCGTTGCCACGGCGATTGAGACTTGGGCCAAGCTGAAAACGATTGTGGCAGGGCCGATAGATTTTCAGTACAAGCGTGACACTGTAACGTCATCTGCTAAATGTGGGCGTCCAGGCCCGACCAAGTACAACTGTTTCGTGCTTACAATTCCCCAACGTTCTTGGTTAGCAATCACAACACATCTTTTTGCAACACTTTATGGATAAGCGCACACGGACGTCCAGAGTCATTTTGCAATACGATCACACCATGGTGGGCTGAGAGGATAGGCCGACGTGCAAAATATCGGCTCATTAAAAAATTCTGAATGTTTTTCACTGAACGAGACCAAGCTGCACGGATGTAGTACAACAAAAGGTTCAGGTCAGGGTCTGCTTCTGTAGCCTGAGCAATTTTCCTACCGTGCAGGGGAAAAGTGAGTAGAAGTTCAGTGTCCTGCTCATCGATCTGGCAACAAAATGCGGCAGTAGCATCGAATTCAGAATCAGGACAGACAGGAAGGAAAGATAGGGCGTAAGCATTTGCATGCTTGGACGCGGGCTGGTACAATTTTTCGTACTGATACTGTATCAATAACAAAGCCCAACGTTGCAGCTTCCGAATCATGTGCGGCAAAACAGGTTTGGAAGGATGAAACAAAGACTGATGTGGCTTGTGGTCCACCACTACGTAAAACTTACGACCAAACAGGTAATGGTGAAACTTTGTCACGCCACTGTTGTTGTTGTGGTCTTCAGTCCTGAGACTGGTTTGATGCAGCTCTCCATGCTACCCTATCCTGTGCAAGCTTCTTCATCTCTCATTACTTACTGCAACCTACATCCTTCTGAATCTGCTTAGTGTATTCATCTCTTGGTCTCCCTCTACGATTTTTACCCTCCACGCTGCTCTCCAATACTAAATTTGTGATCCATTGATGCCTCAGAACATGTCCTACTAACCGGTCCCTTCTTTTTGTCAAGTTGTGCCACAAACTCCTCTTCTCCCCAATTCTATTCAATACTTCATCATTAGTTACAAGATCTACCCATCTAATCTTCAGCATTCTTCTGTATCGCCACATTTCGAAAGCTTCTATTCTCTTCTTGTCCAAACTATTTATCGTCCATGTTTCACTTCCATACATGGCTACACTCCATACAAATACTTTCAGAAACGACTTCCTGACACGTAAATCTATACTCGATGTTAACAAATTTCTCTTCTTCAGAAACGCTTTCCTTGCCATTGCCAATCTACATTTTATATCTTCTCTATTTCGACCATCATCAGTTATTTTGCTCCCCAAACAGCAAAACTCCTTTACTACTTTAAGTGTCTCATTTCCTAACCTAATTCCCTCAGCATCACCCAACTTAATTCGACTACATTCCATTATCCTCGTTTTGCTTTTGTTGATGTTTATCTTATATCCTCCTTTCAAGACACTGTCCATTCGGTTCAACTGCTCTTCCAGGTCCTTTGCTGTCTCTGATAGAATTAAAATGTCATTGGCGAACCTCAACGTTTTTATTTCTTCTCCATGGATTTTAATACATACTCCGAATTTTTCTTTTGTTTCCTTTACTGCTTGCTCAATATACAGATTGAATAACATCGGGGAGAGGCTACAACCCTGTCTCACTCCCTTCCCAACCACTGCTTCCCTTTCCTGCCCCTCGACTCTTATAACTGCTACCTGGTTTCTGTACAAATTGTAAATAGCCTTTCGCTCCCTGTATTTTACGCCATAGATAATGGCAAAAGCTTCCTTCTGGATTTTGGAATAGCTACACTGAATCTTTGTGCAACGCTTGGAAGCCAAAGCAATCAGCCTACCCTATGAACTACACTCCTGGAAATGCAAAAAAGAACACATTGACACCGGTGTGTCAAACCCACCATACTTGCTCCGGACACTGCGAGAGGGCTGTACAAGGAATGATCACACGCACGGCACAGCGGACACACCAGGAACCGCGGTGTTGGCCGTCGAATGGCGCTAGCTGCGCAGCATTTGTGCACCGCCGCCGTCAGTGTCAGCCAGTTTGCCGTGGCATACGGAGCTCCATCGCAGTCTTTAACACTGGTAGCATGCCGCGACAGCGTGGACGTGAACCGTATGTGCAGTTGACGGACTTTGAGCGAGGGCGTATAGTGGGCATGCGGGAGGCCGGGTGGACGTACCGCCGAATTGCTCAACACGTGGGGCGTGAGGTCTCCACAGTACATCGATGTTGTCGCCAGTGGTCGGCGGAAGATTCACGTGCCCCTCGACCTGGGACCGAACCGCAGCGACGCACGGATGCACGCCAAGACCGTAGGATCCTACGCAGTGCCGTAGGGGACCGCACCGCCACTTCCCAGCAAATTAGGGACACTGTTGCTCCTGGGGTATCGGCGAGGACCATTCGCAACCGTCTCCATGAAGCTGGGCTACGGTCCCGCACACCGTTAGGCCGTCTTCCGCTCACGCCCCAACATCGTGCAGCCCGCCTCCAGTGGTGTCGCGACAGGCGTGAATGGAGGGACGAATGGACACGTGTCGTCTTCAGCGATGAGAGTCGCTTCTGCCTTGGTGCCAATGATGGTCGTATGCGTGTTTGGCGCCGTGCAGGTGAGCGCCACAATCAGGACTGCATACGACCGAGGCACACAGGGCCAACACCCGGCATCATGGTGTGGGGAGCGATCTCCTACACTGGCCGTACACCACTGGTGATCGTCGAGGGGACACTGAATAGTGCACGGTACATCCAAACCGTCATCGAACCCATCGTTCTACCATTCCTAGACCGGCAAGGGAACTTGCTGTTCCAACAGGACAATGCACGTCCGCATGTATCCCGTGCCACCCAACGTGCTCTAGGAGGTGTAAGTCAACTACCCTGGCCAGCAAGATCTCCGGATCTGTCCCCCATTGAGCATGTTTGGGACTGGATGAAGCGTCGTCTCACGCGGTCTGCACGTCCAGCACGAACGCTGGTCCAACTGAGGCGCCAGGTGGAAATGGCATGGCAAGCCGTTCCACAGGACTACATCCAGCATCTCTACGATCGTCTCCATGGGAGAATAGCAGCCTGCATTGCTGCGAAAGGTGGATATACACTGTACTAGTGCCGATATTGTGCATGCTCTGTTGCCTGTGTCTATGTGCCTGTGATTCTGTCAGTGTGATCATGTGATGTATCTGACCCCAGGAATGTGTCAATAAAGTTTCCCCTTCCTGGGACAATGAATTCACGGTGTTCTTATTTTAATTTCCAGGAGTGTATTTCTGTGCGAGAGCACAGCTCCGATTGCGTACGAAGAAGTGTCCACTGTCAAGACCACAGGCTTAGCGGGATCGAAATGAACAAGGCATCAGTCACTTAACAAGGCATTTTTAATTTCCTGGAGTGCATCCTGACACTCTTCGGACCAAAGGACGCATTTATACTTGAAAAACGAGACAGCATTGGTCGTATATTTTTTACTATCGCAAAATCGATTTTCTGTCACTGAGTGACCATCTTCAGCGTCTTCAGCGTCGCAATACTTTTCCATTTAGTGCCTATGGAATTTTGCCATGCTGTATAGGCGTCGGAAACGGCACATCCGAGGCTCAAACGAAATCACGTTTTCCAGGAGAGCCTCCACGATCCAGGACGTGCTTCTCAGTCCGATGCCCAACTCCGACTACTATTGCTGAGCCCGTTATGCCGTACAGAGCCCGTGTGCATTTTCCCGCGCTCGCCTGCCTCCACCTTTTCCTGCTCCCCTACAGACAGGGTATTCACCAAAGGTTTTGCATTCCACATATCCTAATACATTGCCTACGTATGGACCAGGCGCACAATTACACTTTTAACATCTTACAATAGTTTCATCATTAGTTACACTTCACTTCTATTATAACATTGCTTTAAATTTGACATAAACATTAATATTCACATCTAAAATTGTTTACAGTTTCTTTAACATAATGGCATGAAACAAAAAAGAAATGAAATTAGAACATCGATTATACTAATTTATCGAAATTCAGAAGAAAAAAAATTATTATACATACAATAGTATAGCGTTGTTGTTGTTACACATGCCCCTGTGTCCATTAAATTTCACTAAGTGCAAATTTAATGGGAACACTAAATTTTTATATTTATACAGTGGTTCTGAATCTTTGTGTGATTGTCCCATCAAAAATGTTTATACCACCAACTTCTTTTCACTCACATTATATCTAGGTCTATACTTTTTAACATGTCAAGAACCTTTAACTATCGTTCGCTTAAGTGCCTTTGGCACAGTCCAATCTCCTATCACAACAGTATTTAAGTAGCAAATTACTCATCATTGTTAAATTTCTCAGACTAATAAAACCAAAATTTGGATCACAAACACTTATTTACAAAAGCAAATACAAATATCTATATACACTATAAAACAATTTGTTGCTGCTTGCATTGAATGGCAGTCCATTTTCTTATTTACTAATAAACACACAAAAAATATAGAAAATTACTACACATATTTGCTGCCTATTATTCAGATTTGGGCAGTCCTTTTCACATCATATTATCACATCTCCTGTATCACACTTACAATTCTCCTTTGACTATTTATCTGCCCTCTTTGGTTTTTGGCAGTCCTTTATATTATGACTCATACACTGCCCATTTTCATTTTTGGCAGTCCCATCTTTTATCTGGCTTACAGCATTTATCCTTTCTTTTCAGCCCTTTTCTCCATACCTCTTTACATTTATAGTACATTTGGCAATCTGAAACTCACATAAGTACATTAACACACTGATATTGGTCTACATATATTTACAAAGATTTGTTACATTTGGCATAATTTAGTTTCAGTATAAAATACAGCATATTTATTGCAATTTGCTTTTTGAGTGTACTTAGGACACTCACTCCTAGGAACATACAGTTTCAGGTCCACAACATTTCTTACACCTAAAGGTCTTTTGGATTTTGGGTAGATTAGGTAGTAAGCATTATCGTGTGGAATGTTCTGTATCACATATGGTCCATTATATATATATGTATTTAAATTTGGAAATTTCATGGTTCAGTTCACTAGATTTTTCGTGGGTTTTTAAAATAACATAATCTCCAATTTTAAATTTTGAAACTTTCAGATTTTTATCATGTATTTTGGATCTAGATTCAGCTTTTTGCTTTGCCCTTTTTCTGACTAATTCTTTCTTTTCACTCAACCCGAATCTTGTACAAGGCGGAAACTCTAGTTTTTCCTCAATTAAACTTTTACTTCTGCTGCCTAACAAAATTTCTTCCGGTGGGAACCCAGTAGATTCATGATGTAAGGTGTTCATGACATTCTCAAAGTCCGATATAAACTTGCCCCAGACTCTAAATCATGCCCCTTCCTTCTTTTTTCGTAACGCACCTTGGTCGACTGTGACATCGGCCCAAGATACGTTCCTGACCTGTGAACCATTTATATCTGGCGGCTTTCTCGGTTTCTGGAGTTCAAAGTCTTTACTTACTTGAACTCTTCGCAAAATAAACACTGAGTCGTCAGGTGGTTCCTTCTTTCTTTGTTCAGTCTCAACATCTGGATTTTGTTTTGAAACTTCGTCATCAATAGGTACAATATCGCAATTAGCTGTATCCCCATTATTTTCACTAGTACCGAAATATTCGTCATCCGAACTATCGTCCGAATCCGACCATTCCGGATCGCTTTCAGGTTCTAACATAAAAGCGTTTCTGAGACAGGCACTAAGTTCTCCTTCTGCATTTTCGTCAGGCTTTAATTTTAACTCAGTATCCTCTTTTGGCAAAACGTCCTCATTATCAGCTTTACTCACATCCACTGTTACTTCATATTTAGTGTAATCCTCGTGGACTTCAATTACTTTTAGGCAATTACCTGCCTCTTTCTCACGGTGCCTTTCGGTAGCAGCTTGTACTGTTGGCGGATCATTAACAGAAGTTGCTTCCTCGTCAATGCTTAGAATTTCATTCTCCAATTCCTTTCTATCTTTAATCATTGTCCTATCGGCAACACGCGTACTTAGTGCGGCGCTGTTTATTCTCTCCTCTTCAAATTTGGGCCACGTCACCTTATCGACGTCCCTATTATCTCCTTTTTCACTAATATACTTCCTTGCCTCATACTCCTACTTAAAATCTTCCCACTCACATTGCTTTAGGCCTTTGTACAGATCGTCGATCTGCACACACCAATCAGTTACTTCTGCTAGTTCATTTTCGCCTTTTGCTTCATTGCTAACACTGCTAACCACACCTCTCTGTGTATCCACAGCTTCATCTATTATTTCCTTCGCCACGGAATTACCCCTCGTAATGTATGCACCAGTTCTTATGGCAATGTTCGTATCTAATGCTGCCACATTGCTAGCTGCTTCTCTCTGACCATCTGTTCTGCTAGGCTGGGCCGTTGCCCTCTGATGTTCCACTCGCCTGTTAACATGTATCGCTCTGCGCGGCAAAGGTGACTCACCTGTACCCGCACCTGACGCTTGTTTCGCAACAACACGTTGCGTCGTTCCACACCTGTCTCTAACCTGTCTCAAACTTGACTGTCAGGCCGGTAACATTTCTTAATTCGGTGCCGGTATGTACTGTCCACTTCCGTTTGGCCCGCAACGTTCGCGGAAATCAGTTTCCCACATCGTTATTATTTAGTGCGGTGTACCCTCTACCGCGACCTGGATAACTCCCTCTTCCTCTGCCTCTGCCTCTTCCTCTTTGTATCACGTTGACGCGAAACCCTTCGCCGTCGTTTCTCTCGTCACTATTACGATTATTTCTATTGCCAAAATTCTGATAATTGGCACGACTTTGGCGCCAGTGGTCTTCGTCTTCGACTCTTTCGAGAAATGCTTGGAAGCTGCGATGATTGCTTCCCACGTATCTCTTAGAATCTTCTGGCAGCTTTTTATACAGCTCCCATATGATTTCTAAATCGGATCTTCTCCCTCTTAAATGCGTCCATTTTTGGTACCAATATTCGCAGAAATCTTTCAAAGAACTCCTGCCCCTGTTATCGTGAAGTTTGGCCATGATAAACTCTCGCCACAAATGATCCTCTTTTTGTTCGGACCAATATTCTTCCGTAAACGTTTGCTTAAATTCTTCGAACGTCATTCGTTCGGTATTCAAATTAATTCCCCAGCACTTAGCGTCACCTGCTAAGGCGCTAATTACTACGTTTATCTTTTCCTGATCAGTCAAGTGTTCAGGAAATATCCTCTCGCAATTTTTGACGAAATCTAACGGATGCCATCCGTTATGTTTCTTGGCGGGATCGAAGCGTTCCTCACCTTCCAATAGCTTCGTAAGTGGTGTGCCATTATAGACAACACCAGGCCTACCTTTGATTTTACTCTCAAGATCGAAAACTTTGCCTTGAATTTTCGAAGTATTTTGTTCACACCTTTGTATACATCCAGTCACTTTTTCGCCTAATTCTCTTTCAGTGTCTGAAACTGCCTTTCTCAACTGTGATATTCCGTGTTGACATTCGTTTACGATCTCAGTTTTAAGACCGAAAACTTTTTCTTCTACTTTTGTTTCAACCAGAGGCTCTACTTTCTCTTGGATGTTGAGAATTTCAACATCAAACCTACTGTTAATGTTGTCAATTTCCCCCTGCATATTATCCATATTTTTGTTAATTGCGTCAATTTCAAATTTCATAGTATTTACTACAGAGCTTAAACTACCCACTTGTTGTTCTACCTGTTCTATTTGTTTACTAATTTTAATCCCTTGCTCTTCGACCTGTGCTTTAACCTGACCAACTTGTATTTTAAGCTGCTGATCAACATGTGTTTTAAGCTGACTAACCTGATTACTGACTTGTTTTTGAAGCTGATCATTCTGTGTTTTGAGCTGCGCAGCAACATGTGTTTTAAGCTGATCATTCTGTGTTTTGAGCTGATTACTTTGTGTTTTAAGCTGCTCGTCAATGTGTGTTTTAAGATGATTGTTCTGTATTTTGAGCTGCTCACTCTGTCCTGCAATTTGTTTGGTTAATTGTTCAAATAAATCGTTCATGCTTAAAATTTTCACACTGTTTTGTTCTACGGAATCGGTGTGTTCCGATCCTACTTCAAAAGTTTTTTTCGGTTCTTTCTTTATCTGTGGAGAATCAAACATGTCAGTGGATTCGTTCACGTACCCACTATCGTCTACAAAGTCATCCCCTACTTCTTGTTTTATCCCTTGCTGCGTTCGAGGCAATCTCGACATTTCAATCTGTTCATTAACATGTTCGTGATATTGTATATACGCCAATTGCCTTTCGCTAACGCCATCTGTTATCTGGCCGCGTAAACTCCTGCTATTGCCATGCGCCTCTTCCATTACGCTCGGCACATCTACCCAGTCTACGTTCCTGTCCATACTGAACGCAAATCAGACCCCACTACCGTACTTGACGTTCACTGCTATTTACTTTACTGAATAATATTGCAATTCGTGCCACTGAACATCCATTGTTCGGTATTCACGTTAATTTGTGACCGACAACAACTGGATGACCTGTCACGGTCGCCACTTGTAACGTCTTACGCTCTTGCGCACGTTAGCTCTTTAAAGCCTGTACTATGGTAAGTTGACGGGCTTCACCTTATAAGAAAGGATTTTGGTACATATGTTGTCCGCGTGTACCTGAATGGAGGCAAATCGGACGTACACCCACTCAGTAATAACAATGATACGTCAAGCAATTCCGGAGTGTAACCACACGTTAGGACGGACAAGAAACAACACAGCAGATGCTACCAAATTGTTAATAATACGGTCGCCAGCCTAATTAGGCATTAACTAAGTTTCTTCCTTGTACAAGTTGATGTACGTTCATACAAAACAACACGTAATAACACTGCAGAATATGGTAAATTTTTGAACCAGAAAATCTACTGAACTTATAATTTCACTTTCTGTACTAATGTGGACAAGCCATAAATACACAACAATACACTATAATGTTTACTACAAACTCCGTACTGTCTATTGACCTGATTAAAATCGGGCATAGGTTACCCTAGAAATAGCACTTTCGAAACACACATACAATGTCAATTTCGAAAAAGGTAAAACACTGATAAATTTTGGTTTTATATTGACTTTAACTTTGCTGGTCAAATCAGTTCAATACACTTCAGAATTCGAATGAATAGGAAAAGAAGGGGGGGGGGCCTGAAACTGTTACGATCACTGTATTGAAATTTTGATTATTGAAATCTATAAGCGCTCAAGGGTTCCAATATATGAGTTACTACTCTTTTTTTTTTCTTATTTCCTGCTCATTTAACTGCCCTTATTTTTGTCTCAATATAATTAAACTTCATTACTAAACCAATTTCAACATTATCTTCCAACTTTGTCAGACCTATGTTATTTACCTATATATTCATTAACAACAAAGTTCTTTAAACATTATTCTAACATAGATAGGTCTGCAGGTAATTATTATTAACATAAACTTTAAATCTTCATTTCGGGACACTCGGATTGCACAACATGTGGAAAGGACCCTGTCTAGGTTAGTTGTGAGGATAATTAAATGATAGGACAGTTCTGGTAAAATTCAAGTTGTTATTGCACATTAAGGAACAAAAGTAACAGTGGTCCACACGAATACAGTACTAAAAGTTTCAACCTGTTCGTATCGACGAGGCGGTGGGCGGGCGACGAGATGGCGAGGCACCGAGCACACATACACTCACAGCAATGGCTCTTGAAGTATCGACACTTTACTTCTTCATAGCGTCGCAATACTTTTCCATTTAGTGCCTATGGAATTTTGCCATGCTGTATAGGCGTCGGAAACGGCACATCCGAGGCTCAAACGAAATCACGTTTTCCAGGAGAGCCTCCACGATCCAGGACGTGCTTCTCAGTCTGATGCCCAACTCCGACTACTATTGCTGAGCCCGTTATGCCGTACAGCGCCCGTGTGCATTTTCCCGCGCTCGCCTGCCTCCACCTTTTCCTGCTCCCCTACAGACAGGGTATTCACCAAAGGTTTTGCATTCCACATATCCTAATACATTGCCTACGTATGGACCAGGCACACAATTACACTTTTAACATCTTACAATAGTTTCATCATTAGTTACACTTCACTTCTATTATAACATTGCTTGAAATTTGACATAAACATTAATATTCACATCTAAAATTGTTTACAGTTTCTTTAACATAATGGCATGAAACAAAAAAGAAATGAAATTAGAACATCGATTATACTAATTTATCGAAATTTAGAAGAAAAAACATTATTATTCATACAATAGTATAGCGTTGTTGTTGTTACAAAGTCAACACAAAGACGAAGTCTTCTAGAAGAATTTGGTAAGATTACCAAGACAAAAGCCCATTGACCAGCCTGGATGAGAGCAATAACACCATTTTCTCGCCTGTCTTTAAGTTAACTTGTAACTTTGTCTGTAAGTGCATGAGGTACGGGACGCGCCCGAAAAAAAAAAAAAAACTGAGGATGTGCATGGTCCTTCATTGTAACGTGCAGCACAAAACTATTTGCTATGTGAAGTCCTTCAGAAAATAAATCAGGAAACTTCAGAATCAATTGAGTACCACTGTCTTTTGGGTTGAAAGCAGAAACAGAAAGTACATTGTCCTGAATATCAAACAAATCAAATGAATCTAACCCAAAAATATAGCCACAGTCTCGCAAACGCAATATTACAGATGTCACTGTTATGGTATGAGGCTGGAATATGACGGGCAAACTGCATGTACCAAGCACTGAAACGCCCCGACCGTTATATGCAGTAAGTTGCGTGCAAGATTTTATCAACTGTGGCGAGCCCATCTGTTTATAACTGGAATGATTAAGAAATTTAATGGAAGGGCCAGTGCCTAACTGAAGTCGCACACAGTGTCCGGCAATGACTGAGTCCACAAACAGTTTGTTTAGCTACTGTTGCACAGCACTTGGATGGGGTGAAGTCACATCTTGAAGTGGGTCATCACTGATACCGGTAGCCGGTTTAGAAAAATCTACATTCATTGAGTTAGAAGGTGCTCCTGGCTTAACAGAGAGTAGGTGGGTTGAGTTCGTTTTCTGTTGAAAGCACACAGGCAGCACATGATCTGGCTTTCACAGGCAAAGCAAGCGGCATTCCGAGAAGAGCAGTTTTGTCTTTTATGCGTGGAAATGCAGCGAGGACATGATTTCACAGAAGATACTCAGATTACTTTGTGCACGGTGTGGTGGCCTGTTTGTGCACGGTGGTCTGTCGGAAGGCTGCACCTGTCTGTCACTTTGCTTTACGCTGCAGATAGGAGCTGCCTCAAAGTTTCCCGTGGCACTCTCACATGAGTCCTGATGTTCAATAATTTGTAACATTATTTTAAACTAGGATCACAATGTTTGAGAATTTGTTTATGAACCCTGCTGTCTGGCACATTGTACATAATTTTACATCATTGTGTCACTATAGTTCTGTCCACAGCTACATTGGAAACGACACTGTTGTTTCAAACCATGAAGTTCTGTGAGCCTTGACGGTATGTTTGTTCTATATTTTTCTGCAAATGAAAGAACATGTACCAAGCTGCAGAAACCTGTACACGATCCTCATAATACTTAATGAGGGCGTGAACCAAATCTTCAAAAAGCAGCAGCGAAGAGCGAAGGCAGCGGTGGTTCTGGAATCCATGGCGCCAGAAGCTGTGAATAACTTCTGAGAAAGGGGGTAAGCTCCTCTGCTGGCCGTTGACAAGAAATAAGAATGTTTGACAGTACCCTTGCACTTGACGTGTAGCAAGCACAGTGATCATTCAACTGAGAGTACCACCCGTTCCATTCCTCTTGTCGTTCATTGAAAGCTCCGAGGTGGTGCCGTCGACGTAGCTGGCTGTTGTGGCGAAGTTGATACAGGAGCTGCTTGTACATTAATGTGCTGCTTGACTGTCATCATCAACTGCGACATTTGGTGGTTCTGAAACCGAACAAACTGGATGAGATCAAATCCAGCAGCAACCGGAAGCGTAGGCGCATACGGTGTAGGACGTGGGTTAGAGGCCATTTTAATGATAGTAGCACCACACCAAAATACTCGTAATTAGAGGCAATTCTAAGACACAAATAACAGAAGTGTCGAGGCTCATCTGCAAGAAAGAATACATTTAGTAGCCATTCTCCTCTGAAGGAAAGACAGAAATGTTACTGATGTACAGTGACGGAGCAGCGAAGAACGAAGGCAGCGTTGGTTCTGGAATCCATGGTGGCAGATGTTGTATCGGCTTCTGTTAGAGTCAGCACCAACACAAACAAGGAACGAGAGACGTAGCGATGGCCGGTGGCAGGAATCTTCAATGATCGGCACATAAGACTTTTTCTAAAAAGAAAAAAAAATCATAACTTCCCTTTATGAGGTGTCTTGATATGCTCCTGTACTTCCTACATGCAGTTACGTTTCTTTATTACTACTCACAGAACGTAGACTAAGGACCGGCGTCTTATTACTCAGTACTGATGCTCTTGAAGTCTGAAACCAAACTGGGACTAACGAGCGATGGGCTGCTGGTTAGGTCAGCGTTGACAGGGGGCGCTGAACTCTGTCATCCTGGAGGTGTAGCGCTGCCCGTTCTTTCTACTGGCGTGCGGGCCAGCACCTTCTCGATGACTTTTCACGCCAATGTGCCGGTCAATGTGCAATCGATGCTTTGGGACTGCAGAATGAAGTCACACGAATTGCTGACATGAAAGCAGTGCTGTTCTATTATGACTGATATCAGTTATATCGAAATACAGCACAAATAACTGCAATGTTCAACTCTCAAGCGTAGATAATTTCACTGGATCACAGTGTACAAGAACCACTAAGGAATAGTGAAAATACACATACTCAATGAGAGTACTTGTGTACTCACTTTCAAAAACCTGATGCAGGTCAACAAAAGCTCCCACCATGTGATATCATTAAGTGTACAGATTTTGTGGAACTGATAGGTGAAGGCATAGAGAAAAGACGAGTCGCTCTCTCACTATTTTTCATATTCAAGACTACTCTTTAATGTTGGTTTTACACCCAAGACATCATTTTTGTGAGATGACAGGAAGTCATCAATATGAGCAAGCACTGATGGGAACATGCACATTGCTAATGTATGAGGGGTCTTTATGGTGCCTCTCCTTCGAACTGTATTTTCCGGAGTTGAGCGCAAGCAGGCAGTTTGGTCATTTAACAATAAATCTTGCAGAGGACGTTTGGGGCTTGGAAGCCATCTGCAGCTATTAGGGAAAAGAACATCTTGTGGCACATACTGGAGACACAGCGCTGATCCCAAGAAGTTCTCGTACCGGTGTGCAGACAATGCTTTCGGCAGAAGAGACGAGAAATACTGCCTACCTGGACCTCCCTGTTAGGCAGGGGCAGGGACGTAGGAGAAATGTAGGCCGCCTGGGTCAAGATGTTTCGACAGCGTCGTAAATGCCTCTTGTGAACAGCGATGGCGTCAATAGAAATTCGCGAGTTTCCACGTTCGCCGTGGACCAGGCACTACTGAGGGAGCCGCCAGGAGGTGTCGTCCCTCTTCCTGCCGAGTTTTTAGCCACTTGCTCTCAGCTGCACCATCGTATTCTCTGTAGAATAAATCCTCCAAAATCTATCCAGCGTTAGATAATTTTAGATTGCGTTATCCGTGTTTTGAGTCAGAGTAAATACTTTAATCAGACAAACCTTAGTCTTTACCAACCAATCGCCAACCAGTGGAGTGTTAACTGTTTGTTCCATCTGTTTCTGTTACCAACAGTTCAAGACTTTTTGTCATCTCGCTCAACTTCTGTATTTGTCCCATGGTCAATAAGCTTCTGCCATAATTTTTTAAAATAAAAGATTAAACATGTGTTGTTATATCAATCACCCATCAATAACTGACTGCAATAATTTCAGGGCCACCATTCCATTCAATTATTTCAGAATTCAATTTTATTTAGCTTCTGATAAAAGTGCTAATCTCTAATGCAGGTTAACAACAACAACGCCGCTCTCAAATGGCAATAACAAATTAAGCAGAATTATGGGCCAGTTACACAAGTGGATGGCTTACTACACTACTGGCCATTAAAATTGCTACGCCACGAAGATGACGTGCTACAGAAGCGAAATTTAACCGACAGGGAGAAGATGCTGTGATATGCAAAGGATTAGTTCTTCAGAGCATTCACACAAGGTTGGCGCCGGTGGCGACACCTACAACGTGCTGACACGAGGAAAGTTCTCATACACAAACAGCAGTTGACCGGCGTTGCCTGGTGAGACGTTGTTGTGATGCCTCGTGTAAGGAGGAGAAATGCGTACCATCACGCTTCCGACTGTGATAAAGGTCGGATTGTAGCCTATCACGATTGCGGTTAATCGTATCGCGACATTGCTGCTCGCGTTGGTCCATATACAACGACTGTTAGCAGAATATGGAATCGGTGGGTTCAGGAGGGTAATACGGAACGCCGTGCTGGATCCCAACTGCCTCGTATCACTAGCAGGCGACATGACTGACATCTTGTCCGCATGGCTGTAACGGATCGTGCAGCCACGTCTCGATCCCTGAGTCAACAGATGCGGACGTTTGCAAGACAACAACCATCTGCACCAACAGTTCGACGACGTTTGCAGCAGCATGGACTATCAGCTCGGAGACCATGGCTGCGGTTACCCTTGACGCTGCGTAACAGACAGGAGCGTCTGCGATGGTGTACTCGACGACGAACCTGGGTGCACGAATGGCAAAACGTCATTTTTCGGATGAATCCAGGTTCTGTTTACAGCATAATGATGGTCCCATCCGTGTTTGGTGACATCACGGTGAATGCACATTGGAAGCGTGTATTCATCATCGCCATACTGGCGTATCACCCGGCGTGGTGATATGGGGTGCCATTGGTTACACGTCTCGGTCACCTCTTGTTCGCACTGACGGCACTTTGAACAGTGGACGTTACATTTCAGATGTGTTACGACCCGTGGCTCTATCCTTCATTCGAGCCCTGCGAAACCCTACATTTCAGCAAGATAATGCACGACCGCATGTTGCAGGTCCTATACGGGTCTTTCTGGACACAGAAAATATTCGACTGCTGCCCTGGCCAGCACATTCTCCAGATGTCTCACCAATTGGAAACGTCTGGTCAATGGTGGCCGAGCAACTGGCTCGTCACAATACGCCAGTCACTACTCTTGATGAACTGCGGTATCGTGTTGAAGGTGCATAGGCAGCTGTACCTGTACACGCCATCCAAGCTCTGTTTGACTCAATGCCCAGGCGTATCAAGGCCTTTATTACGGCCAGAGACGGTTGTTCTGGGTACTGATTTCTCAGGATCTATGCACCCAAATTGCTTGAAAATGTAATCACATGTCAGTTCTAGTATAATATATTTGTCCAATGAATACCCGTTTATCATCTGCATTTCTTCTTGGTGTAGCAATTTTAATGGCCAGTAATGTAGTTACAGTGATTCCTGTCAGGGTGTCAACTCACAGTCGTCTGTAATTTTCCAAATCTTAAGGCAAGACCAGTGTAGTCTTGCAACTTATGCTGTTCACCCATCAGAACACTCTCAGCTATGAATTTAATGCATATCATTAATATATGATATTTGAACACAGTGAAGCACTTAGACAAAACGTGCTATTTCTGGTCTATATTCACCTATACCGCTACGCTGCAGGTAGTAACTAACATGGACATGTCTAAACAGGAGCAGATTCCATCATTAACTAGTGCTGACCCACTCAACTACTCGCTAAGCAGCGTTGCAGTACACGTATGATGTCACACTACAAGTGTGACTGCTTGGTTCTAAGTTAGGATCCAAGATGGCGATCTACGACTTCGTTGATGACGTTAGAATCGAAGTTGGTTAACCTGAGGGCATGGGCGCAGTCAAAAATGGTCGTTCCAATTTCCGTGGTGCTGTGGTCTTCTACCCACACCAATCATCTTCAGTGTCCTGGAGCTTTGTACTCCATTGTGAAAGGTTGATGGTCATCACGAAGGGTCATTGGGGATCTACCACCTGCAGACAGATGAAACTGACCCGCACACTCTATTGCAAGTATTAAACCATTCCTTAACGTCAATGATTATTATTTGCTATGTGTGTATGTGTATATTTTTCATGGTTTTATTTTATTTCTCCCTCAATTCAACAGCTCCTGACATATCCGATGCAATGCCTGATAAATCTGAGCACAAGCGGCAAATATAAAGCCAGCTCACAGAAATGTCCACGGATACAGCTCCCAAAATCTCGAAGTGGGAATCAAGTCAGCATCCAGAACTATTTCCACTATACCCATCACCAACATCTATAATTCGGTCCATAAACAGGCACCACCCAACGTTTCACAGCAGGACACGGAATCATTTCCATTCTGTGACTTCCCACTCTATGTAACGCCTCCACCACTCATCAAGTCTCATCTACATAATTTCAGAATTTGTTGTTCCACACTACATATCAGTCGATCGCCAATAGATCGAAGCGTGTTAATGTTCGTTTAGCAACTGACAAATAACTTGGAGGTTATAGTGTAAGTAGGCTGTTTAAAAATATTGTGTGTCAGTTTAAGCACAGTCATGTTTAATTGTTCTAAGGGGACGTTTCAATAATAGAAATAGATACTCTCCAGTGGGGTGTACAAGGGCAGTTCACTGATATGAAGTGTGATCAAATGTGCAGCAAGCTGAAATACATCTCTCAAGACCCAACACAGTGTGTACATTTAAAGCGTCCATGTGTCACGAATCTGAGTGACTTGTACTGTGAAATATGGATTACTATGATCTGTGACCCTTCTGAGAGGAAATCAAGAATCCAGTCGCGCAAGTGAGACGACACGCCATAGGTACGCTATTTGATTAGAAGCTGGTAGTGAGGAATGGTGTCAAAGCCTTTCTGGAAATCTAGAAAAATGGAATCAATTTGAGATCCGCTGCCGATATCACTCATTATTTCATGTGAATACGGAGCATTGCTTCATTGTTCATGGTTGGGTTGCAATCTCTTACGGATTTCATGTACCGGGTGATCAAAAAGTCGGTACAAATTTGAAAACTGAATAAATCACGGAATAATGTAGATAGAGAGGTACAAATTGATGGTGGTGGTGGTGGTTAGTGTTTAACGTCCCGTCGACAACGAGGTCACTAGAGACGGAGCGCAAGCTCGGGTTAGGGAAGGATTGGGAAGGAAATCGGCCGTGCCCTTTCAAAGGAACCATCCCGGCATTTGCCTGAAACGATTTAGGGAAATCACGGAAAACCTAAATCAGGATGGCTGGAGACGGGATTGAACCGTCGTCCTCCCGAATGCGAGTCCAGTGTGCTAACCACTGCGCCACCTCGCTCGGTACAAATTGACACACATGCTTGGAATGACATAGGGTTTTATTAGAACAAAAAAAAAACGTTCAAAAAATGTCCGACAGATGGCGCTTCATCTGATCAGAATAGCAATAATTAGCATAACAAAGTAAGACAAAGCAAAGAAGATGATGTTCTTTACAGGAAATGCTCAATATGTCCACCACTATTCCTCAACAATAGCTGTAGTCGAGGAATAATGTTGTGAACAGCACTGTAAAGGATGTCCGGAGTTATGGTGAGGCGTTGGCGTCAGATGTTGTCTTTCAGCATCCCTAGAGATGTCGGTCGATCACGGTACACTTGCGACTTCAGGTAACCCCAAAGCCAATAATCGCACGGACTGAGGTCTGGGGACCTGGGAGGCCAAGCATGACGAAAGTGGCTGCTGAGCACACGATCATCACCAAACGACGCGCGCAAGAGATCTTTCACGCGTCTAGCAATATGGGGTGTTCTTTTTTTTTTTTTTTTTTTTTTGGTTCTAATAAAACCCCATGTCATTCCAAGCATTTGTGTCAATTTGTACCTCTCTATCTACATTATTCCGTGGTTTATTAAGTTTTCAAATTTATACTGACTTTTTGATCACCCGGTATGACCCGATCATTCCATGATTGTGATTCTCTCAGAGTCGGAATAAGATTTTGAAGAACAGTTGAACGGAAAGGATAGCGTCTTGAAAATAAATTATGAGATGAAAACCAACAAAAGTACAACAAGGATCACGGACTGTTGTCGAATTCGACTACTTTGTCCTACATACCTTCTGTCAAATGTGTTGCATAATAGTTGGTACTCATATATTCCTGTTTCTGGTAGATGTCTGAATCTTTTGTTATTTTTGGAATGCGCTTTTCCAGTGAACTGCGTGTTGCGAATGCTATGTTTATGACTTGTCTTTCAGTGTTTGTATGTGAGTTTGTGTTTGTATGTCACTGTGTATCATCTTAAATCATCTTTCTTGAGCCGGCTGTGGTGGCCGTGCGGTTCTAGCGGCTGCAGTCCGGAACCGCGGGACTGCTACGGTCGCAGGTTCGAATCCTGCCTCGGGCATGGATGTGTGTGATGTCCTTAGGTTAGTTAGGTTTAAGTAGTTCTAAGTTCTAGGGGACTGATGACCTAGGATGTTAAGTCCCATAGTGCTCAGAGCCATTTGAACCAATTTTCTTGTTTCACGTATTCTTCGTATTGTTGTCGTTCTGTCGCTGAGTGCACTTGTTTTGTAGGGTTTTGTTGTGTTTTTGTTTGTGGCTATGTATATATTCTGTTTACTGACTGCGTTTGTTGTTTAATTTTGTGATTAATTTTCTGTTGTACCCACTGTTTGTTGCCCTTTGCGTGATGATGTAAGTTCTTTCCGGTAATTTTCTGTACCAAGTAGTAGTGTGTTAAGTATATGAACCAAATATCTAATTAGTGCTTGTTGCTGTGTGTGCGCATGATTTGAAGCCTGATGTATGAATGTATCAGTTTTTTTGGGCTTATGGTAATTTCCAAAGCTATACTAATTGTTTTATTTTTTAATTTTTCTATCTAAGAAGTTTATTTGATGTCCATGATCTTTTCCCATTGTGAATGTTATGTTTTTGTGTATTATGTTTATGTCTGCATGTAACTGGTCAAAGCTTATATGTGGTTCATCAGTTAAACAATGTATACCGTCCATGAATCTGAACAAGTATAGTGTTGACATCTTGGGTTGTCGGGTGTTCTGCCGGATATCAGCGTCGTAGTATACGTCAATGACATACCAAAAACTGAAACTTCAATAATAGCACAATTTGCAGACGACACGGCACTCCTAGAAACGCACCGACGACTATCAACGACAATAAACAGACTTCAACAACAAGTGGACCTCACAGAAAAATGGGCCAAAAGAAACAGGATCAAACTAAACCCGGAGAAGACAGTTGCCATACTATTCACACGCCGTCGACCACAGATCCACGACCAAATTGAGCTACACGGAACGCTAATACCATGGACAAATCTGTCAAATACCTTGGTGTAACAATAGACAACAAAATGCTATTCAGGCAGCACATAGAACAGAAACGTCTACGAATATCAAGACCATTCATGCAATTTACCCTCTCCTGGCCAGCAAGGAAATGTTTCAACGAACTAAACTAAACATATACAAAGCAATAGTCATACCCATGATGCTCTACGGCTGCTCGTCGTGGGGCATAACAAGCAGAACAAATAGGAAACCACTCCAAACATTGCAAAACAGATGCCTAAAGCTAATCCTTAATGCGCCATGGTGGACAAGGACAAATCGCATACATGAAGAACTTAATATGCCGACCGTCGACACTCAAATCATCACCACAACAAGAAGACTAATCGAGAAAATTCAAAGGCTCAGACCTACCACGCAGCAATTACAGGATCTAGCAACGGTAGAACCAGCCCACTGGCAAAAAATAAGAGTTCTACTCTCCATCCTGCAAGACAACTAAGAGAGGTAAAAATCAATAGAACAGGTCAATGAGAACAACGAAGATTCAACAAAATATAAAAATACCAAGAATGTGGGCCTAAAGGACCGATATACTGTGCCCAAAGGCTCTCCAACGAAAACAAGGTGTCCCATTTGTGTCAAATAAATGGTGTCCCCAGTAAGCAAACCTACCCCGCACACTTGAGGGGCCAACCTCCTCCGGAGGTAGTATCCTTGCCGACGCACAAAAAAAAAAAAAAAAAAAAAAAAAAAAAAAAAAAAAAAAAAAAAAAAAAACTTGCACGATATTTAGGTCACGTAGCTCGTGGCCTTCATCAGGTGCGACCTGAGACTACTCCACGAGTGGAGTGGAGCAGCAACGCTCCAGCAGGTCGCAGGGAATGGGCGCGGACCACAGAGGAAGCGCCTGCAGCCGTTGGTGGAGGGGTAAGACCATAGGCATAAATACTGGACCAGATCCACTCGTGGAGTAGTCTCAGGTCGCACCTGATGAAGGCCACGAGCTACGTGACCGAAATATCGTGCAAGTACGACGCTGATATCCGGCAGAACACCCGACAACCGAAGATGTCATTAGATCGCCGGGAAAGCCTGAAGAGTTACATCAAAAGTATAGTGTTTGTATCAATTTATGATAGCAGTTTTAAAAGTCAGATTTTCTACATGGTTTATGAATATGTTTTGCTACGGCACCTGACAATAGGGATGTGGTGTCACCGCCAGACACCACACTTGCTAGGTGGTAGCCTTTAAATCGGCCGCGGTCCGCTAGTATACGTTGGACCTGCGTGTCGCCACTGTCAGTGATTGCAGACCGAGCGCCGCCACACGGCAGGTCTAGAGAGACTTTCTAGCACCCGCCCAGTTGTACAACCGACTTTGCTAGAGATGGTTCACTGACAAATTACGCTCTCATTTGCCGAGACCATAGTTAGCATAGCCTTCAGCTACGTCATTTGCTACGACCTAGCAAGGCGCCATTATCATTTGCTATTTATCTTGTGATGCATGTACCGTCAGACCGATGTTCACCAATTATGAATTAAAGTTAAGTATTCCAGCAGGTACGTATTATTTTTACTAGACTCAACTCCTTTAACTGTTCCAGACCTCACGCCAGCCTGCGTGAGCTTAAACGCGTGCCTTTCGGCTACCGGTCATAGTGGCTTGGCTGTCTTGCCAAGTCACAACAAGGGAACCGTTTCGTAGCCCATCTTCTTGTAAATAGTATGCATTGTTAAACTGAAAGTAGTTTTATTCTGTTATCGATTTCAGCAACTTTTGAATTTCTTTGATGTGTTCATCTAAAACTTGGCTGTCACCTTTCAGGCTTTGTTCTATGATGCTTATTACATTTGTTACTGGTTCCTTTGAACACATATTTTCTTTGCGAGAAGAAACAAGGATAGCTGTGTCTGGGATTCTTATATATGTTATGAGTTGTATTAACTATGAGGTGTTCCTTATAGTTCTGTCATCTTCTATTTTATAGTTTTCAGACAGTAATTGTGTCGTGTGTCCCGCAAGTTTGTAAGTGGGAGGAAGAAAAGGCATAAACACAGCATTCAAAAATGAGAGATCAGTCCAAATAAGCAAGACAAGGCATAAACTTAGCATTCAAAATGAGAGTTCAGTCCAAATATACATTTCAAAAATAGCAAAAATACACACAGAACAACAAGAAAACCAGAATATACCAATTACTATGCAACACATGTGACGGAAGATACGTAGGACAAACCCGCAGAACAATCGACAATCCTGTACAAATAACGTACCAGCGTTGGAAATATGGGACAAGCCACCTAACTATTGCAGAACGTTTAAAAGAAATGAATCGCAAGCCTGCTACAAGAGAGGATGATGTTAAAACAGAATAAATAATTAAAGACACCTTCTACTATACAAGAAAATTATGACATATGCAAGACAAAGGCAGAAAAGGAGCTACTTCCAAATGTCCAAGTCAATATGACTAACCACTCACTGGTTACACTAAATGATTATATTAGGTTGGTACATAAGTTCGCTGACGTTTTATTTTGTGTGTTGGTGTTCCGGCTGCTGTAGGTTTGTTTATCGATTGTCATTTTTATTTGTAGTTCACTGTTGCTGTTTGAGTTTACATGTTGTCATTTTGAAATTGGGAGACAATGAGTGTAGCTGTTGGTGCTAGAAAATGGAGTGCGAAGTGGAGATATTGGAACATTTCCGACATATTCTTCTGCTTGATTTCAGAAGAGGGATGACAGCAGGGAAGGCAGCCAGGGATATATGCGCCATTTAAGGCGATAATGTCACTGGATAGAGAACGGCAAGAAAATGGTTCACTTATTTTAGGGAGGACGGTTTTGACATTAGTGACTCTCCAAGTTCGGGAAGAACTTCGGGGTTTGATGAAGATTGTTTAAATGCTTTAATCCGCAATTTTCCACGTCAGTGTACTCGAAAACTGGCCAATGTGATGAACGGTGACCATTCCACCATCGTGCGACATTGCATGCAAAGGGGAAGTGTTAAAAAATCGTGGTATGTTACCGTATGATCTATGCCAAAATCACAAAAATTAGCGGGTGGCAATATGTGCATCTCTGTTTACTCGTCACCAACTGGTTCGTGAACAACACCGACCATTCCTACCCTTTATCATTACTGGTGACGAGAAATGGTGTCTTTACGGTAACATAAGGAAAAGGAAGGAATGGATGAGCCGAAACTAAGCAATAACTCCCCGTATAAAGAAGACCTGCGCGCATCCACAAAAGATAATGTTATGCCTCTAGTGGAACAGCGACGGTGTGGTGTACTAAGATTTGCTTCTCCCAGGTGTAATCGTCACTGCTGACCTTTATTGTTAATAAGTGAGACGCCTTGCAGAAGCAATCCTAGAACAACGGCCAGGAAGACTGCATGAAGTGACGATAACCCCCCCCCCCCCCCCCCCCGCATTCTGCTAGCCTGGCAAAAAATACTATACAGGAGTTGGGTTGGGAGGCTGTTCCGCACCCACGTTATTCATCTGATCTTCCGCCCTCTGATTTTCACCTTCTCCGCTGTCTGCGGAACAACCTTCAAGGAATTTCTTTTCCGGATGAAAATGCGCTCCGAACGTGGCTCGACGAGTTCTACGCCTGAAAACCAAGTGCTTTCTGCAGTCTCGGAATGGAAAAGTTAGGCCAGTGTTGGCAGACTGATATAAATAGTGAAGGAAAATATATTATTGGAAACAAAAAGTGGGAAAGTTGGCAATATCTACGAAACAAATGGCACTCTTGACACAGAAAATGACAGTTAAACTGTTATGTTACGAAGAACTGGAGACTTCCAACCAGTTTTCCACATGAGAGAAAGCTGATGATTTGCAAACGATGAATCTGCCGGTGTCTGATTTGTAAGTAGCTTTCAGGTTTATTATCAGAACATTACAGTGAACTGTAATTAATAGGTAAGATAAAAATCATGTAGTTTTCTAGAACACCCACTGATGATCCCTTGTTAATAGGCGAAACGCATCTATTTGCATAAATAAAGTAATAAAAAAGTGTGGCGTGCAAAAAGTGCTTGTCTCGTGAGCTGCTGCAGTTTACGTATAACTGCTGCGGAAATGGTCATCACAACAAACATTTTATTTACGACTGTTTGCTGTTGACGCTGTGGTATACGGAAAGGTGTCGTTGTTGAGTGATTGCTGGAGCATGCAAGATGACTTAGAGAGAATTTCTATTGGTGTGTGAATGGCATATTGATCTAAATGTAGAAAAATGTATTTTAATGCGGATGAGTAGGAAAAACAATCCTGAAACTTTGAAATACGGCATTAGTATGGTGCTACTTAACACATCCAAATAGGCATAACGTTACAGTGCGGTATGAAATGGAATGAGCGCGCCAGAATGATAGTAGGAAAGGCGAATGCTCTACTTCGTTTTATTGGGACAATTGTGAGAAAGTGTAGCTCATCGATAATGTAGACAGCGTATAAAAAGCTAGTGCGACCCACTCTTGATTACTGTTAGAGTGTTTGGGATCGCCACCAGGTCGGATTAAAGAAAGACATCGGAGCAATTCAGAGGCGTATTGCTAGATTTGTTAGCAGTATGTTCTGCCAGCAAGCAAATATTGTACACATGCTTCGTGAACTCAGTTGGAATTCCCTGGAAGGAATGCGGCACTCTTTTCGCGAGGCACTATTGTGGAAATTCAGGGAACTGGCATTTGAGGTCGACTGCAGAACGATTCTACAGTTGTCAATGTATGTTTGGCGTAAGGACCATGAACAAAAGATGTTAGTAATTAGGGCTTGTACGGAGGCTTTTAGACAGTCGTTTTCCCGTCGCTCTACTTGCGACTGGCAGAGGAAAAGAAATGATAACAGTTGTACATGGTGCGGCTCCGTATACTTTCTCGGTGTAATAATTCATTGTATTCATATGGAGTCTCCAGCCGGAACATCACGTCACTTGGATACAGTATTTCGGCGGCCCACCTGGTCGCCATCTCCAGGTGAGTAGCCGTCGCACTATCTCGCCGGAACTGAATTCAAACACGCCGCAGCGGCTCCTTTATACACCGACCGTGGTTCCACCGCGCGTGCGCGAAAATAACTGCCCTCTAGCAACAGGCACAACAGCACACCGGTGTTGAAAGCTTGTGAAAACGATAAATCGAAATCAAAAACTATTGACATTTTTTGAAGACCGAGACAAGGACCGTTGTTCCTTAATGTAAAAAACAGAAAAGGGTTCCAACTATTACTTAAAGGATCCCCCTTATCTTTGTTTATTATATTGTCAGATAGCCGGATTCAAATTGCTGCCCCTGCTTCGCTGTGTTGGGACTGTGTAGTGAGAGAAGTCATTGAAATCCGGCTACCTGACAATATTATAAATAGAGATAAGGGGTATCCTTTCAGTAAGAGTAATTTACCGTCTAGTAAGGTCATCCGAAGACCAGTATCAATTGCAAAGTGATTTAGAAAAGATAGCTGTATGGTGTGGCAGGTGGCAGTTGGCGCTAAATAACGAAAAGTGTGAGGTGATCCACATGAGTTCCAAAAGAAATCCGTTGGAATTCGATTACTCGATAAATAGTACAATTCTCAAGGCTGTCAATTCAACTAAGTACCTGGGTGTCAAAATCACGAACAACTTCAGTTGGAAAGACCACATAGATAATATTATGGGGAAGGCGAGCCAAAGGTTGCGTTTCATTGACAGGACACTTAGAAGATGCAACAAGTCCACTAAAGAGACAGCTTACACTACACTCGTTCGTCCTCTGTTGGAATATTGCTGCGCGGTATGGGATCCTTACCAGGTGGGATTGACGGAGGACATCGAAAGGGTGCAAAGAAGGGGGCAGCTCGTTTTGTATTATACGCAATAGGAGAGAGTGTGGCAGATATGATACTCGAGTTGGGATGGAAGTCATTAAAGCAAAAACGTTTTTCGTCGCGGCGAGATCTATTTACGAAATTTCAGTCACCAACTTTCTCTTCCGAATGCGAAAATATTTTGTTGAGCCCAACCTACATAGGTAGGAATGGTCATCAAAATAAAATAAGAGAAATCAGAGCTCGAACAGAAAGGTTTAGGTGTTCGTTTTTCCCGCGCGCTGTTCGGGAGTGGAATGGTAGAGAGATAGTATGATTGTGGTTCGATGAACCCTCTGCCAAGCACTTAAATGTGAATTTCAGAGTAGTCCTGTAGCTGAACCCTGTTCTGTTTGACATTAAGAAGCAACGGTCCTTGTCTCGGTCTTCAAAAAGTGTCAAAAGTGTTTGATTTAAATTTATCGTTTTCACGAGCTTTCACCATCGGTGTATAAAGGAGCCGCCGAAGCGTGTTAGAATTCAGTTCCGGCGAGATAGTGCGACGGCTACTCACCTGGAGATGAGGCCAGGTGGACCGCCGAAGTATTGTGTCCAGGTGACGTGATGTTCCGGCTGGAGACCCGGTATGGCTCTGAGCACTATGGGACTTAACATCTATGGTCATCAGTCCCCTAGAACTTAGAACTACTTAAACCTAACTAACCTAAGGACAACACACAACACCCAGTCATCACGAGGCAGACCCGGTATGAATACAATGAGTTGTACATGGTACCCTCCGCGACGCACCGTAGGCTGGCTTGCGGAGTATGTATGGAGATGTTATAGTGCATAAGCCGCAGAAAAGATAGTTTTTATATTGGAATACAACAACGCAGGGAATTCACCAAGTTCGAACGTGGTAACATATTGGGGAATTTCGAGAGTGAGACTCATAATTCGCTCTGAAGTTGTGTTAGGAATTTTGTCGTCACCTGAGGGGCTAAGCCGCATTGAAAATAGCCTGCAGTAGGTCAGAAACCACTTCCTTCTAATCTACGGCAGACGAGTTAAATTTCAGTGTAGGTGTCAGAACAGATTGGGGTACGGTAGAAATTGTGTAATTGTGTCATGGTGTTTATGAGAACATTTTAGACAGTAGGATGTATCGCATTATGTGGGTAACAGTTTGTATTCGGTCTCTTCCTGTGTGAATGTTGTAACTCCTTTATGTACGAAGCAAGGACCGTTCAGACGTCCTACAAAGAAATTCAGATGGGTTCTGTGGACTAATTTTCTCAAAGCCATTGTCTTAACCCTTTGGTCGATTTTGGGAAGGACGATAGCATCGCTGATACGATTGTCCTGTCTTACAGGAAGGCAACCGAATCGTGTCCAAGCAGGGAACGAAATTTTCACATTAAATTTTCAGAAGGAAAGTAGGGCATAAGTGCCAGTTAAATTTAAAAAAAATGTAAGGCACTTAAGATCGTGATCCAGGCCACCATGTGAGAACATAAAACACAATATTTTGTTCACACTAAACTGGTCGGTCTGGAGCGCTGTGGATGGTGGATGACTGGTTCCAAGTGGTAATGTGACCCTACCCCGCTGATGTGAGTCATGGAAGTGAAGTGGTGTGTATGTGCCAGTCAGTTGTGTGGTATTAGACCAGTAAAATGGGTGGAGCGTAAATGAAGTTTCTGGATTTGTTCGTGAATCAATGCGGACTGTACGTTCTACAAGGAATGCCGTGCCAGTAGCAGTGATATAAGACGGCGTAGGAACAATGATCGTAGAAGAGCCTAACCGACAAGGACTGGGCATGAGTGGCATACCTTGTCACGGACAATCGGTTTCATACGCGACACGAATTTATGCTGTCAGTGAATGTAGCTATTTGTCAAAAAGGGGTAGAGCGGATATTGCGAAGGAAACTGCATGGAATCGGAGCCTGGTATCTCGAAAATGGCCGTTCCTCAAGGGGAAAATAAAGCTGCTTGTCTTCAGTAATCCGTAACAAACAGAAACTGGACAGTAGCCGTAGTGTGCTCTGAAAAATGACGATTTTGCCCCTCTTCAAATAATGTAAGCAATGCAGTACACCAATACCCTAAAGAAAAGTTTAAGTGTAGTGTATAAAGTATGTACCTTTTTGTCTTTAACTTCACTATAAGAATGCCGTAGATACTTCCATCGTCCAAGATGTTCACAGGGATCGAATACGTTCCTGGATCGACGAACACTCATGCACTCTATCGTTCCTCGACTGGCCCACTGAAACACCCAGTCTTAATCCAATAAAAATAGGTGGGACTGTATGCACAGCTCGTTAAACGTAGCAATCAACATACTCGCAATCTTTACATGATGTAATCCTCAATGACTGCCTTCAGCTGCTTGTGGCATAAGTGAAGAAACATGTGAACTCCTGTCCTTGACGAATTGAGTATATTATCAAGGCTGTAGGCAGCTTTATACGGTATTATCGTGATGTTACCGGGGGCCAATAATTGCTTGTCGGGATGCTTAACTTAAATGTACGAAGGCGTGCTGGAAATTAAGCCCTCCGGATTTTCTATGTGACAACTCTTAAGGCTTTTTAAATAAAAAAGTTATTAACACCGTACATTTTTATTCTTTATGTCTACATACTTATTTATCAAAATAGTCACGCTGGCAACGAATACATTTTCCCAACGTGAGAACGATGTTTCGCTTTGTTGACGGAGCCACAACCTCAGCTCTGCTTGCAACGCTTCATCACTATCGAAGTAAAACCCTCCTAGGTGTTCTTTAAGTTTTGGAAAGAAATGAAAATCCGATCTGTATGAAGGATGATCGATGACAGTGGACTTAAAGTATCGGATTGGTGTAGAGGTCACAACAGTCTTGTGTGGTCTGGCATTGTCATGCTGAGGGAGAGGGTGGTCCATGTGTGGACGAGCTCTTCGAATTCGAAACTCGATTACAATACGCTGTTTCTCATGCAAGGACATGGCTACGTTACACACCGCCATGTTACACGCTACAATTCGGAGTCCACTAGCGGCAAAGGGCTGCAAATATGTAGACATGAGGGATGAAGATACACTACTGGCCATTAAAACTGCTACACCACGAAGATGACCTGCTACAGACACGAAATGTAACCGACAGGAAGAAGATGCTGTGATACGCAAATGATTAGCTTTTCAGAGCATTCACACAAGGCTGGCACCGGTGGCGACACCTACAACGTGCAAACAGCAGTTGACCGGCGTTGCCTGGTGAAATGTTGTGGTCATGCCTCGAGAAAGGAGGCGAAATGCGTACCATCACGTTTCCGAGATTGATCAAGGTCGGATTGTAGCCTATCGCGATTGCGGTTTATCGTATCGCGACATTGCTGCTCGCGTTGGTCGACATCCAATGACTGTTAGCATAATATGGAATCGGTGGGTTCAGGAGGGTAATACGGAACGCTGCGCTGGATCCCAACGGCCTCGTATCACTAGCAGTCGAGATGACAGGCATCTTATCCACATGACTGTAACGGATGGTGGAGCCACGTCTCGATCCCTGAGTCAACAGATGGGAACGTTTGCAAGACAGCAATCATGTGCACGAACAGTTCGAAGACGTTTGCGGCAGCATGGACTATCAGCTCGGAGACCATGGCTGCGGTTAGCCTTGACGCTGCATCACAGAGAGGAGCGCCTGCGATGGTGTACTCGACGACGAACCTGGGTGCACGAATGGCAAAACGTCATTTTTTCGGATGAATCCAGGTTCTGTTTACAGCATCATGATGGTCGTATCCGTGTTTGGTGACATCGTGGTAAACGCACATTGGAAGCGTGTATTCGTCATCGCCAAACTGGTGTATCACCTGGGATGATGGTATGGGGTGCCAATGGTTACAGGTCTCGGTCACCTCTTGTTCGCATTGACGGCACTTTGAACAGTGGATGTTACATTTCAGATGTGTTACGACCCGTGGCTCTAACCTTGATTCAATCCCTGCGAAACCCTACATTTCAGCAGGATAATGCACGACCGCATGTTGCAAGTCCTGTACGGACCTTTCTGGATACAGAAAATGTTCAACTGCTGCCCTGGCCAGCACATTCTCCAGATGTCCCACCAACTGAAAACGTCTGGTCAATGGTGGCCGAGCAACTGGCTCGTCACAATAGGCCTGTCACTACTCTTGATGAACTGTGGTATCGTGTTGAAGCTGCATGGGCAGCTGTACCTGTACACGCCATCCAAGCTCTGTTTGACTCAATGCCCAGGCGTATCAAGGCCGTTATTACGGCCGGAGGTTGTTGTTCTGGGTACTGATTTCTCAGGATCAATGCACTCAAATTGCGTGAAAATGTAATCACATGTCAGTTCTAGTATAATATATTTGTCCAATGAATACCTGTTTATCATCTGCATTTCTTCTTTGTGTAGCAATTTTAATGCCCAGTAGTGTATAATAGAATGTTATAGCATTGGTTTTATTTAAAAATCTTTAAGCGTCTTCACATAAAAATTCGGAGGCATTACTTTTTAGCACGCCCTCGTATGTAGGTCTTTTATCAGAGTGAAAGTTATATTCGTAGGAAATAAAATGTTTCGATATAGTCTTCAGATTAAATGGCTGTGCGTCCCAAGAACTCAGATCTACAATGTAAGCTAAACGTAAATTGAAATAGCAGGAGAATGCGGACTAGAGATCGATAGAATGATTATCATTCGTGAGCGATTATCTACAGGAAGATCGAACGGACGTTAAGTCCCAACCACTCCTAAACTTAAAAATAATTTACGTCCAGTTAAAGAAAACCCAGGTTTCAGACTTTCAGGAATTTCATTACTCAAACCACACGCAGTTGTAATGTGTGTTGGAAGAAGAAGTCCTGCAATTAAAAAAAAAAAAGAAAGAAAAAAAATCTAAGGTATTTCAAGTCTGTCACTGGGGAACGCAAGCATATTAACGAACCAAATTAAAATCCAAGCACATGTTTTGAACTGTTGTAATTCAGTAATCATGAAGACCGTCTAGATCGCTCTATGTCGTGGTAGTTTAATAGTCGTTGCAGCCTCACCTCGAGGACAGCACGGAGGTTGTCTCTGGCGGCGTAGCAGTGGCAGGGAGGACAACGTGAGTAGTGGAGCGCTGTGGCGCTGGGGGCGGACACGACACCTCCTCGCGGTCATGCCTGCTGTACCCGGATGGACGCAGCCGCTGTTGGCGCCCCTGATTGACTGTAGTTCAAATTTCTTACGGAAACAGATCCGAGCGATTACTAGAGAATACCTGGAAACAGTAACAAGGCATTAGGCCAAGGCTGAGATGTTTAGAAAGTGGCAGTCAGATTTGAGTTTCCTGGCGATGAGTGCAGTGGGTCTGTCGTCTACAGAATTTTAGCTATGATTTGACGCAGTTTTTAAAACTCTGTAAGTCTGCAAGATACACTATTGAGCGAAAGCATTATGATGAGACACTGGCGGAAGTAGAGCTGTGAGGAGAGGCCTGAGTCGTGCTTGGGTAGCTCAGTCAGTAGGGCATTTACCCGCGAAACGCAAATATTCCGTGTTTGAGTGTCTGTCCGGCACACAGTTTTAATCTGTCATGAAGTTTCGTTATGATCACCTGTTTAATAGTGTGTTGGTCCACCTTTGGAACGGAACGAACTACAGCAACAATTCTACCTGGCATAGGTACTACAAGCACTGGTCAGGTTTCGAGAGGTATGTTATACCAGATACATCTACTAACAGGCCACACAATTATAGTAATTATGCGTCCGTGGTATGTGGTCGCGGAGGTAGCGCCAGATAGTGTTCCCAACGTATTTCATCAGGCTGAAATTAGTCAGCTTAGATTGCAACGTGAGTGTACTGTTATGTTCCTAAAACCACTGTACCACGAGTCTGGTCCTCTGAAAGGAATGCTTATCCCATTGGAAGATCTCCGTCTGTCAAGACAGCGAGCATGAAAGGTATAGAGGTCAACCGCATTAATATTCACATAGTCCACACCTGTCACAGGGCAACTGATTACCACCGCATCTGCCAAGGAAGCCCAGGTGAATGTCGCCCTTAATATGCTCCGAGCAACAGTTCGTCTGGATGACGGCGTGTCCGGACACAACCAAAGACTTGGTGTAACGACCAGGCGACACGTTGATTCACGGTCCAAATGCGACAATGCCGTAGAGTGAACGTAAGAACGCGTGAGGACTGTCTGCTGAACGGTGTGCTCCGAAACACTTACATGCGTGCACCGGCATTGCACTCTGTCGTCAGATCTTCACAGATCTCCGTCTATCGTGCTTTACAGAGGGGCAAGCCTCTCATCTCTACGTTCTGTAATAAAGCATTGATTTCCTACACCTTGTCGCCTATTCGTGGTGTCACCGTTGGTCGACCACTTCCCATACGCGCTCTAGCGAGCACCGAACCAGGTTTGCCGTTTCCGGATGGCTGTTCTCACAAGGGAACATCCCCATCGCACCCCCCCTCAGATTTAGTTATAACTTGGCACAGTGGATAGGCCTTGAAAAACTGAACACAGATCGATCGAGAAAACAGGAAGAAGTTGTGTGGAACTATGAAAAAATAAGCAAAATATACAAACTGGGTCGTCCATGCGTAAGATAAGCAATATTAAGGGCAATGTGAGGCGAGGAGTTCCGTGGTCTCGTGGTTAGCGTGAACAGCTGCGGAACGAGAGGTCCTTGGTTCAAATCTTCCCTCGACCGAAAATTTTAACTTTTTATTTTCAGTTTATGTGAAAAACTCTTATGTTTTCATCACTTTTTTTGGAGTGATTATTACATCCACAAGAAAACGTAAATCGGGCAACATAGAAGAAACTTTTCACCCATTCGCCAAGTGTACTAGTTAGGTGGGTCGACAACATATTCCTGTCATGTGATGCACATGCTGTCACCAGTGTCGTATACAAAATATCAGACGTGTTTTCCTGTGGAGGAATCGGTTGACCTATGACCTTGCGATCAAATGTTTTCGGTTCCCATTGGAGGGGCACGTCCTTTCGTCAACTAATCACACGGTTTTGCGGTGCGGTCGCAAAATACAGACACTAAACTTATTACAGTGAACAGAGACGTCAATGAACGAACGGACAGATCATAACTTTGCGAAAATAAACAAAGCAAAATTTTCAGTGGAGGGCAGATTTGAACCAAGGACCTCTCGTTCCACAGCTGTTCACGCTAACCACGGGACCACGGCGCTCCTCGCCTCACTTTGCCCTTAATATTGCCTATCTTACGCATGGACGACCCAGTTTGTATATTTTGCTTATTTTTTCATAGTTCCACAGAACTTCTTCCTGTTTTCTCGATTGATCTGTGTTCAGTTTTTCAAGGCCTATCCATTGTGCCAACTTATAACTAAATCTGAGGGGGGTGCGATGGGGATGTTCCCTTGTCAGGTGTCTGGCCTTCACGATCTGCCGTTTATCAGCCTTCCTTAAGTCCCGGTTTGAGATCGGTATTGTCGCTGGAGTGATTTCGCATTTGTTTCTGCTTCGATTACACCGATTCTATATTTTTCCTAACGTGTCACCAAGCCGTGACACCACCAGACAGCATTCACTTTCTCGGTGCCAATGGACGTAATATTCTACCTCCTCTGCGTACATGGTAATACAAAAGGAAAATCACAATTTAAACCTGAAAGGCAGTTCCGTGCAATCGCTAATAATGCAGTCATGGCTTTCTACTTCGTTTAAACTTTGAGTTTTTTAGTTTAGTTTCAGTTATGTCATGTTCCGTAGATCATTTTTCCCGATTATTTTATCGATATCGATATGATGTGGAACAAGTCATATTGTAAGATACATATACACAGATGAATAGTGCTAATATTAATATTACTGAAATTTTTAGTTCTACACATGAAACTACATTTAGAGGTGCAATTTTTTTTTTACCAATTCGGAAACAGAAACTCGTGCATGGAGTAGAAGGAGTTGTCCAAAAGAAATGATTTTAAGCTAGATTGAAAACTTTATCTGCTACCTGCCAGACACTTTATGTTGTTGGGCAAATGATCAAAGATTTTTGTTGGTGAATAACGTACTCCTCTTTGAGCAACTGACTGCTTCAATAACGGATAGGAAAGGTCATTTTTCCCTCTAGTGTTGTACGTGTGAACATCACTGTTCTTTGCGAATTGAGATGGATTATTTGTAACGAATCTCATTAGCGAATATATGTACTCTGATGGTGCAGTTAAAATACCTAACTCCTTGAAAAGGTACCTACATGACGTCCTTGGGTGAACACCTGTAATTATTCTCACGGCTCTCTTTTGTGCAATCAATCCATAAGACATTATTGAGTGGAAATATGCAAAGTACGTTAGGAGGCTAATCTCTTTATTACCAAGACTAGCGATTATACGAATAGCGAAAGAAGCTGAACTTAATTGTTTGAGAAGCTCAGTAATATGCTTCTTCCAGTTCAAGTTGTCATCAATGTGAACACCCAAAAATTTGGAGAAATCTACTCTGCTAACTGAGCCCTGTTCATATGCTACATCAGTTGTCGGTATGACTCTATTCGATGTACAGAAATGAATGTAGTGAGTTTTTCAAAATTAAGGGAGAGTTCATTTTCTGAGAACCACTTAATAATTCTTTGAAATCCATCCTTAACTACATTTTCAGCTGCTTTTTCTGGAATGGGGTTTATTATAACACTCTTGTCATCTGCAAAAAGTACTAGTTCCGCTTGCTGAACGTTAAGTGGGAGGTCATTCACATGAATAAGGAACAGCAGAGGACCTAAAATTGAACCCTGTAGGAATCCCTTTGTGATAACTCCCCATTTACTAGCATTTACCACCGCCCCAACATTGTTTGTGCTATTCAGCACAACTTTTTACTTTCTGTTCATTAAGTATGATTCAAACCAGCTGTATCTCCTTCAATCCCATAAAACCCGAGTTTTCTCTAAGTGTGTGACATGATCCTCACAGTCAAATGCCTTGGAGAGATCACAAAAAATACCAACTGGCGATAATTCGTTATTTAGGGCTTGTACTATTTGATGGGCAAATGTGTAGATATCCGAATTGTGACATGCTGAGTAAATTATTTTCACTTAAATGTGAGACTACTCTTGAATACATAACTTTTTCGAATATTTTAGAAAATGAATTCAGAATCTTATTATCTGCATTATTAATTTAAGTCAGAATACATAAGCTTCTCGACTTCTCAATGACTTTCCTTAAAATATTACAGCCTCATTTGTAGTAAGCAACTAACGTCGGATCCTGACTTATTCTGACCTGTCCATATATTTCCCTCTTACGCGATATCTTAATTCCCTTAGTAATCCATGGCTTACTTGACTTTGTAATGGCTTTTTTGGATAACGTTTCAGGAAAGCAACTCTCAAATATTGAGACAAATTTACGGTGGAATAAACTGAATTTGGCATCAGCATTATTTTCTGTGTATACTTCATCCCATTCTACCTCTTCTAGGCTGCACTTGAAGCTCTTATCCTGTTCGCGTTAATAAGCCTCCCTGCCTTGTATGAACATGCCTCAATCCTGTAAGGTGCTAGATGTGTTATTTCCATTGACTGTGCATCATGATCAGATAGCCAATTAACAACTGGGTACACATTAATTGTTTCTGCCTGAGCACTGTCTATGAAAATGTTATCGATAAGTGACCTACTATCCTGCTGTACGTGAGTTGGAAAATTTACAACGGAT
This sequence comes from Schistocerca cancellata, assembly GCF_023864275.1. NCBI lineage: Eukaryota > Metazoa > Arthropoda > Insecta > Orthoptera > Acrididae > Schistocerca > Schistocerca cancellata. Next base: position 434,764,054 of record NC_064627.1, read on the forward strand.
ACTAGATTGAAACAACGAAACAATGATTCTAGCTCATTTTTCCTATCCGTATCTTTTAAGAAATCTACATCAAAATCTCCACAAATCGTGAGACTATGTAAAATTAAACCATTGAAATACATGTTAATTAATTTCATTGACAGAAAAAGAACATCACAACATCAAAAAATAATCAATGTAGAGTAATCAAATTTCAGGAATACATTTGTCTGGGTAACATATGTAAGTGACTGACATTGCGAGATCACAAGTTAATGTAAGCGCGAGATAAGCTGTAGCAAATGTGAAATGCTGGTACATTAATAACCGGTGTAACCACCAGAATGTTGAATGCAAGCACGCAAACTTGCGTGCATTGTGTTGTACAGGGGGCCGGGTGTCAGTTTGTGGTACAGAGTTCCTCGCCTTTTGCAAGTGGTAGGTCAGTACAGGGACGGTTAATACTGTTTATGGGTAACGCTGCAATTGTCATCCGATGATATCCAACATGTGCTCCACTGGAGACAGATCTGTTCATCGAGCAGGCCGAGAGACATGTCGATACTCTATATGGCATGTTGGGTTACGACAGCGGTATGTGGGCGAGCGTTATGGAGTTACACCCCCTAGCATGCTGTTCGTAAATGGCAGCACAGTCGCATCACCATACTGATGTACAAATTTGTAGCTGGTTCAAATGGCTCTGAGCGCTATGGAACTTAACATCTGGGGTCATCAGTCCCCTAGAACTTGGAACTACTTAAACCTAAGTAACCTAAGGACATCACACACATCCATGCCCGAGGCAGGATTCGAACCTACGACCGTAGCGGTCGCACGGTTCCAGACTAAAGCGCCTAGAACCGCTCGGCCACCGAAGCCGGTTTTGCAGCTGGGGTTAGTTGGATAACCACTATAGTGCTTCTGTTGTTGTGGTCTTCAGTCCCGAGACTGGTTTGATGCAGCTCTCCATGCTACTCTATCCTGTGCAAACTTCTTCATCTCCCGTACCTACTGCAACCTACATCCTGCTGAATCTGCTTAGTGTATTCATCTCTTGGTCTCCCTCTACGATTTTTACCCTCCACGCTGTCCTCCAATACTAAATTGGTGATCCCTTGATGCCTCAGAACATGTCCTACCAACCGATCCCTTCTTCTGGTCAAGTTGTGCCACAAACTTCTCTTCTCCCCAATCCTATTCAATACTTCCTCATTAGTTATGTGATCTACCCATCTAATCTTCAGCATTCTTCTGTAGCACCACATTTCGAAAGCTTCTATTCTCTTCTTCTCCAAACTATTTACCGTCCATGTTTCACTTCCATACATGGCTACACTCCATACAAATACTTTCAGAAATGACTTCCTGACACTTAAATCTATACTCGATGTTAACAAATTTCTCCTCTTCAGAAACAGTTTCCTTGCCATTGCCAGTCTACATTTTATATCCTCTCTACTTCGAACATCATGAGTTATTTTGCTCCCCAAATAGCAAAACTCCTTTACTACTTTAAGTGTCTCATTTCCTAATCTAATTCCCTTAGCATCACCCGACTTAATTCGACTACATTCCATTATCCTCGTTTTGCTTTTGTTGATGTTCATCTTATATCCTCCCTTCAAGACACCATCCATTCCGTTCAACTGCTCTTCCAAGTCCTTTGCTGTCTCTGACAGAATTACAATGTCATCGGCGAACCTCAAAGTTTTTATTTCTTCTCCATGGATTTTAATACCTACTCCGAATTTTTCTTTTGTTTCCTTTACTGCTTGCTCAATATACAGATTGAATAACATCGGGGAGAGGCTACAACCCTGTCTTGCTCCCTTCCCAACCACTGCTTCCCTTTCATGTCCCTCGACTCTTATAACTGCCATCTGGTTTCTGTACAAATTGTAAATAGCCTTTCGATCCCTGTATTTTACCCCTGCCACCTTTAGAATTTGAAAGAGAGTATTCCAGTCAACATTGTCAAAAGCTTTCTCTAAGTCTACAAATGCTAGAAACGTAGGTTTGCCTTTCCTTAATCTTTCTTCTAAGATAAGTCGTAAGGTCAGTATTGCCTCACGTGTTCCAGTATTTCTACGGAATCCAAACTGATCTTCCCCGAGGTCGGCTTCTACTAGTTTTTCCATTCGTCTGTAAAGAATTCGTGTTAGTATTTTGCAGCTGTGGCTTATCAAACTGATTGTTCGGTAATTTTCACATCTGTCAACACCTGCTTTCTTTGGGATTGGAATTATTATATTCTTCTTGAAGTCTGAGGGTATTTCGCTATAGTGCTTCTGCTGTCATGTGAAATCGCACCCCAGACCGTAACTCCAGGTGTAGGTCCAATGTGTCTAGCACACAGACAGGTTAGTAGCACACCCTCAACTGGCCTCCCTCTAACCAACACACGGCCATCACTCCATCACTGGCACGGAGACAGAACCAGCTTTCATCAGGAAACACAATAGACCCCCACCCTACCCTCCAATGAGCTCTCTCTCGACACCACTGAAGTCACAAATGGTGGTGGTTTGGGGTCAATGGAATGCTCGCTACACAGCATGTGACTCCGATATCTCCTTGAAGGAACTGCTTTGTAACAGTTCCTAGTGTCACTGTCGTGCCAACTGATTCTCAAACTGCTGCTGTAGACGCAGGACGATGCGCCAGAGGCATACACTGAACACGATGGAATTCCCTCTCTGTAGTGACACATGACCATCAGGAGCTCGGTCTTCTTGCGGACATATGACCGTACACTCTCGTAATCACCGCTGCCAGCATTCCTGTGGTGTGGTTAAATTCCTGACAAGTCTTTCTGCTTGACCAGCATCAACTCACTACGTCCAGTCTCAAACGTAACTAAGGCTCACGACCGTTACAGCATGTGTTAAAACAAACCTACTCTGCACCCTCATAGCGGTATTACTAGCTCCACAATTATGCGGCTGGTGCCAAATTTGAATAGACATCATCTTTCAGATGTAGAAATGTGCCTACCAATTTTCATTTTTGTCCCCCAACTCCCCCTTCGTGTTGTAGTTTTCTCCGTTACTAAATTTAGGCACACGCGTTGCAAACCTGACACTCCAGATATTTGAAAAAGAAAATTTTGACTGCGGGGTAGTTGTTTATCGAGGCACGCACTACGAAGATACTTTATGTTCAAATGTGTGTGAAATCTTATGGGACTTAACTGCTAAGGTCATCAGTCCCTATGCTTACACACTAATTAACCTAAATTACCCTAAGGAGAAGCACACACAGACACACACCCATTCCCGACGGCACCAGACACTTTATGTATATTAGATTATGCAGCGAATGTCAACGCTATTAAAGTCCTTCTGGATAAATTTCCCACTCTCCTTGCTGCTGGATCGGTTTGCAGTATTTGTCACTTTGGCATGAAACTGCTTTAATAATTTATTTTGTTCAACACAAGCAGTGCGGACAGGTTGATTGAGAATTCTGGGTATTGCACGGAACATTCCAGTATGAGCAATACTGCATAACGCTTTGTGATGTGTCCTGTCTCTAGGGGAAATGTTGATCATTACGGTGACCATAAGACAATAGAGAAACTTTTAAACCGGCTAAGGAATGTAATATCTTTTACTAATTAATCTGCAAATATATAGAGACAACCTACAGTAACACGTCAAAGAGCAAGAAGAGAACGATGTTAGTAAGCTGGCCGAAGTACTAACTTTGATTTATTTAATTTCACTTCTCAAATTTTCTGAGATTTCTGGTGGAACTAAAAATTGTTTTTCCGTCAATTTTTTCTTAGTAGGAAATATCGATCGAGTATAGGGGGCAACCATAGAACAGGCAGCCACGACTTAATAAGTATCAAAAATAGTACCCTAGCTCCCTCACCTGCATGTTATTTTGAAGATACGAATACATCGACATATCTCCAAACAACGATGTGTTCCATTGTCCTCAGATACTTGATTCAATTTGTGGAAAATGCATGTAGTTCCATCCAGCTTTGTAAGAAAGTTTGCTAGTCGTAGTAACAAACAATGTTACAACTGTAACTATTTTATAATTTCTGATTTCCGAAGAAAATAACATTTTTATACCGGTTTCATCCCAAGTGTCCACAGGCATACACCCACTATTCATACCTGCAGGAGCAATGTGTGTGAACTTTAAAAATTTTAGAACTTCGGCAACCTGCGTTGTGTACTAGCGAATGTATCTCAAAGTGAATCTCTTTGTCGCGATTTTAGTGGTGAGTCGTGTTCGAAACTATTACCGGAAAACTACGACTGTTCCTGTATTTTTCTAACATTTACGTCTTTCTATACTCCCTACACGCAATAAACTTACTGATCAGTTTCACATATACTGTCTATTAAGTTAAATACTCCTTCAAAATATTTTTTTGGCTAATCCGTTTCCAACTTATCGGTCGCTAGCATTATCCCGTTGGACGACTCTTGACCCGAGACTCCCGTCAAAATACAGTGCTCTACAAAACAAGTGAAGAACACACGCGAGATGATTGGATGTCAATGTAACTTTGTACAATTACACACCATCGACTGGTATGTAAATGATTATATCTCTGCGACCCGTAGAACAGACACCAGAATGCATCAGTGTCGTTCGTGTTTGGTGTTGTTACCGGGCCTGGCACCGTATATAAAGGGCGTAAACAACGTCAGATGTTGTGTGATCACTGTGAAAGACACGGAGCTCTGAGTACTCGTATGACACAGCAGTATCAGCTCCTGAAAGTTCGAAACGGGGCTCATTGTGGGTTGCATTTGGCCGGCTGGTCGATCGTGCAGTATCCATATTTTTTGTGGCATTTGGATGAGACAGTGTCCGACATTGGTCCATGGGAACGCGAGTGCAAGTATACCAGGGTACCTGTGTATCACGTCTACCACGATGGAGAACCGCCGTCTTGTGCACGAAACACACCGAAATCCCTCCACATCTACGCCTACCGTTCGAGAACAAGTATACCATTCCTGTAGCTTTCAGTGTCATCACGCATCAATAGTCGGAGGCTAGCAGCAGCAGGACAAGGGAAGTACCGTCCCATGCATAGGCTGCTCTTAATACCGCAACACAAACGGCTACGTTTGGAGTGGAACCGTGATGATGATCCGCTGATGAATGGTGTCGCATTGTTTTCGACGATGAACTGCCGTTCTGCACTATCCCGAATGACCATCGTCGGCGAGTATGGCGGCGTCCCAGGGTGAGGCTCCGTCCTTCCAATGTTTCTGAGAGCCACAGCAGTGTTAGTCCTGGTGTTAGGCGTCGGGTAGTCGCAGCTGGTAGTGAGTGAGGGAACTCTGACGGCACCACGGTACGTTCTCATGTATTACCTCTCATACGACTGTACTGTGGTGCCATGTCCTATGGAATTTGCAGTAGGACAAGTCTCGTCTACAAGTGGGACGGATCTCCATGAACCGTCCGCGCGGTGAGGTACGTCCACGGCCAGCAAGCTCCTCAGGTATATTTCAGACAGAACATGTGTGGGACTAACTCGGGCGTCATCTCCGTTGCAGTGCCAATATCCGGGGTATTAAAGACCAGTTACAGCAGTAGTAGACTAGCCTCTGGGCAGGACACCCTTACCAACCAGAAATGCAGAGAAGGTGCAACGTCTATAGTAGTTATTACGGCACTGATGACGCGATGGTGGTGGGAATAATATGGATTGTTTCGACGTGTGTGTGGCGGGTGGATTCTTTCACCATCGACAATTCAAGCGTCTAAGTTCGCGCCTCCCTAATCTCTCGCTAGGATTACCACTGAAATAGTCTAATTGATTACTATATTAACTCTCCTTTTAACAGAGAGATATCTACCTCTTCTTCTTTTAAGGGAAGGAAACATCGTCTTTCGCCGTGATAATCAACGCATTAAAATGCAATCACAATTGAGGTCGCTGTTGTTCTAGAAGACTGCAGGTTCTTGTGCTTCCAAATGAAGATATAGTTTCTACGAGGAATGTTTTAGAAATGAAAGACACTGCCTCCCTTTCCAGAAGATATATGATCAAATACTTTTACACGAATACACACAGCTCACTCACGCCGCACGTCCGTCCAGAATCACGGACGGGAAAAGCAGATAGTTGAGGGGTGAAAAAAGTTGATACCGGCTAAAGAAAGATTAGAAAATTGATGAATATTTATATTTTCTTTTATATAGCTCTCTTTTTGGCGCGGGCAATTTTATATCGCATCTTTCTTCCGCACAGTGATCCGACACTTACTGAATGACATATGATTTATGGGTAATCCGTAATAAAATCTATCACAACTGCCCCCTCCCCCCCCCCCCCCCCCGCTATGTATACTGGCGTTGTTCATAATTATTACTGGACGACAGTGTACAGTAGTGGTGCCTTTTACAAACGTACATAATATAAATTATCAAATTTCATCAGAGAATACTACTTAAACTACTTTTTGGTCCCTTTATTTGTGGCCAAGTTTATATCTTATTTATCTTCTGTACGTGTCATCTCGATTTATATTACAATTAATTTGCATGAAATTTACAAAATTTCAAAGGTTCAGTTCATAAGAGATAATGACTCGACAAAGGCCATGTTCAAATTAGAGTATTTTGCTCCATTATTGAGGCGCAACCGTCACCCCATAGTTTGTGCGGCAACATCTCCACATGTTAAGCGGTGGTCGTTGTGTGTATGCCTTGCGGCACCATCGGTGCAACTGCGGAGAACAGTGCAGACTCGGGTCTATAGCGTCCAGAGCGTATCTCCTAGGATAAGTGCACGTTAATGTGCCTCTGGTTACGAAGTTCGACGCCGCGACGGAGAAGCCATAAAGTTCCGACCACGGTTATACACACCACGTCGTCCACCACATATTTCAGTTTCCAAAAGGCTATCCCGTGTCATCGGCACCACGTCGAGAGTTCACCATATTTCAGATAAGTCCGTAAATGACTTGCTTTAATTCCTCCTTCGAAGTTAAGTTCGGCTTCCAACGCCACTCCAAAGGGCACTTAGTTTTCGTCATTGTAGGCACACGTAATTTTGATCACTGCTACACACGAGTGTTTGTTCCTCATTTAACACACGCTAAATATGTGATACGTGGACGGTCTTTCTTGAAGTCTCTTTTCATTTCACATCTGTTAAACGTCCTTTTCACAAACAGTTCTCCTTGCACGTCTTTGTATAAGTTGTAAGTAGGCTGTTTAGGTTTTATATTGGTAACGCCACGTAGCGCTCTGTATGAAAATCGCTGGCTGTGCTGTGAGCAGTCTGTGGCTGGTTTGCATTGTTGGAATAATATTCGCCATTGTAGTGTTGGGCAGTCGGCTGTTAACAGTCATCTGCATTTCTTCTTGGTGTAGCAATTTTAATGGCCAGTAGTGTACCTCTCACTTGAGCCTCTTTTGGACTGCTATGGACCAGAATCTGTCCAAGAAGGCACTCTCAAACTATCCGTAAGTATGGGCACCGCTCGGCCATATCGGTTGCCCATAATAAACCATCGCCTTGGGTGTACCCCGCAACGAATCTGATCTTCTGTGCCTCCTGTTGCATGGTAACACGTTACGGAATGCTCTGTAAATACAACGGATTGCGTTCTCTTACCGTCTATAGTAAAAATCGGAAACTGCCTACGCCGCAGCAATCCTTCGTCAGCTAGAACAGTAGACAGGCGGGAGGTGTCATCTGCTACTGCCGTTGCATTATTTGGATGCATAGGGGTACCTCCTGTTTGTTGTCAGCATCCGATACATTTTTACACAGTTTATTATTTCCTGAAAAATATCTGTAAATTACTCCACCTTTAATGCCTTTCCCTTTTCGGACAACTTACATGTTAAATCATTTGAGAGGTCATTGAGCAACTTTTTACTTAGGTAAATTTTTGCATTTGTGCACTTGAAAGTTCCTCAGATTTTTTTGTCACATGATTCCGAAAATTACATGTTTGTGTTTGTTGTTTTGAAGATTCTTCGACCCTCTATGTTAAATTATTAAATTTTCGTGTTAGGTCATTAAAGTTTTGTGTTTGTTCAGTCCTAAAATCATTAAAAGTTTTCATCCCCCCTTGCATCAATTTTCGGGTGTCATTTTGAACACCTACTGAATTGTGCCTGATTACATTCGGGTCCGTTTCGCCAGGTGAGGAAATTTTAGATCTACTAGAATCTGCGCTACCGCGCGTTTCACGAAACTCGTGTGAAGAAATGCTGTCTGGTGGTATTCGTGAATTTCTTTCGTCCACCGTAAGTAAGGTTCTATCATTAATCACAACATTGCTATCCTCTATCATAGCTGAGCTTAAATAATACTCGCGGTCGTCGTCTGACCCACCGACGTTTTCACGCTCACTATCATTTGTCGTCGCGTTAGTTGCGGAGACGTTTTGTGCTTGTACATTAATTGCTGAATTGCCGACAATGGTTTTATCTGCTGTATCCATTTCTGTCCTTGTGATTTAATAACTGCAACATTTTTAAATAAATACCCTTCTCTTAATTATTGTAAGAATTTTTTTAACTATCGTGTGACGAGTTGTGAACATATTCAGCAAGTAATTGTTGCCGCACTTACATGCGTTCAGAATACACACTCAAAAATGATTTTTAATAAATACACAATTTTACTCCAATTTCAAATGCGCCAATTTTTACGATGGGAGGAGAGAAGTACTACTACCAGTGTCAGATACGAGTGAGGCGCTACCAAGCAAGCTACAAGTTAACAATTTTCCCATCTTCTCGATAGATTTCACAATTTCTTTTTCTGGTAATTTCCATAGAAACCTTATTCTCCGTCCATGTATATCCTTCTTTCGTGATCCTTACCGTCTCCTTTGACAACATTATTCGTTAATGCAAGAAAGAAAACAAAAGATAATTAATACATTGGAAAAATTTTACACGTTACATACATTTAATTACTTCAGTAATGTATACCTGGTACCGTCCCTTTTACGGTCGCCGGTTACAGTTGTTGCTAAGGCACTGGCTACGTCGTGGAGGTGTAAATAATGTAGATTATTTCGAGTAGTGTGTGGCTGGTGGATACTTTCGCCAGCAGAAATTCACTCGTCTAAGTTCGCATCTCCACAGTCTCTCGCTACGATTACCAATCAAACACTCTAACTGATTAGTATATTAACTGTTGTTTTAACAGAAAGATATTTACCTTTTCTTTCTTGAAGAGAGGAAACATCGTCCATCGGTGTGATTAAGAACGCTGTAAATTCAGTCACAATTGAGGTCGCCGTTGTTCTACAAGACTGTAGGTTCTCGTGCTTCTAGGTATAGTCATGGTTTCCTGGTAGAATACATTAGAAATGAAAGAAACTGCCTTCCTTTCCAGAAGATATATTGTCCAAAACAAACACACACAGCTCAAGAAACATTAGAAGATAGATAAATATTCATTTTTGCTTTTTTACACATCTCTTTTTGGTGTGGGCATGTTTGTATTGCATCTTTGTCCCGCACAGTGATATGACACGTACCAAATGACACGTGCTTTATGGGTAAACCAAAACGAAGTTCATCACTCGTCATACTGACAAGTGGCTGCGTACTTCTTTGTAAAATTCTTTGTAAATTTGACTTGATTCTGTAGTCACTGAAATAACATCACATACCCTGTCAAGCCATGAGGTTTAATTTCGTTTCCGCATCTTTTTCTTGGTGCTTTACTTTTTTTATCAGGCAGTGTGTCTCGAGGGTTTCCATATGTGCGAAGCCCCTAAGAGTAGATTGCTACAAAACGCGCTCGTCCCTGCTCTCCGACATGGCAAACAAATATTACATATTTAATTCCTGTCCTCCCTATATTAATTTCTGCTCTACGGTTCCATCCATTTCCGAGTTAACTACTTTAGGAGATGTTCTTGTGTTCTGCAGTGTCTTCCATTACAGACTACGCCGGCCGGGGTGGGGCCGAGCGATTCTAGGCGCTACAGTCTGGAACCGCGCGACCACTACGGTCGCAGGTTCGAATCCTGCCTCGGTCATGGGTCTGTGTGATGTCCTTAGGTTAGTTAGGTTTAAGTAGTTCTAAGTTCTAGGGGACTGATGACCTCAGATGTTTAGTCCCATAGTACTCAGAGCCATTTTACAGACTACCCGTGAACTTCGACCCTTGCCTATTGATTCTGGACCTTCTACATTTCCTACTTTGTTTGTCTTCTTAACTTTAAGGTGCTTTTGTGGTATCACATTTCAGATGCATTCAGTTTCAGTAGCACAGTTGTCCGTGGTATTCGTGCTGTTGTAGTAAATTCTTACAATGGCGTCCATGCTTCCAACAACATGAAAATCTTCCTTATTCTACAACTTTTACGTTTAGGAATCCACAAATCTCTGTCTGCTGATCTTCTCCAATTGCTCCTTAACATTGCTTATCATTCAACCAAATTCTATGCTTGTTGAGGTGGCCATTCCATTTGAAACTACTCCCCACACACTTTTGTGCTATTTTGGAAAATTACTTTAATTTCCTTCATTGCTTCTGCGATCTTCCCTTTAAATGAAAGAAGAACAATGGACCTACGTTAAAAACTTGCGATGGATGCTTTGTAAAGAGAGTTTGTCTTTCTTGGTTTTCAGCTTTGCGCACTCTCTCTTGTTATTAGTGTAGTAACGAGTAAATCCGGATTACGAGTGTAATTATGCTTGTACGCAGTAACTAATGGGATTTTATGAATTAAATTTTTATTTTTCATTTAATTCACCACAGCTTACAGATTAAATCATTCTGCACGGTTTCTTATTATTTTGAGGAGACTCACAAATTAGTCGTCGGTTATGAAAATGGCTGCTCTATTTTGTTAGTGATAGCCATTGTAGCTATCGAAACAGATCATAAAAACATATTAACAGAGCCCGCTCTGCAGTTAAGGTTTCCGTCTTTGGTAAATACGAAAACTGGAGCCAAGAAATGATAGCAATGTGAGTGAGCGGCGTTCCCCTTTTATTCTTTTGCTATAATGTTTACCCATGCAACCCCTCATTGCTAATCTGAAGTTCACTAGAGCTGCTCAATAAATTTTGCAATAACGTTAAGCACGTGGTATGATTTGCTGTCCTGTACGATCTGTATCAGTCGGCGAGAACCGAAAATGCAGATGTGCCAAAAGAAAGATGAAAACCCGCTGACGCTGGAAAACTTTCACCAAAACGTATTTGGACAACACAAATAATATACTTTGTTTTCAAACGAGAGCTACGAATCCTGCAAAACCTTACGCTCGTCGCCAGAGCAATGTTCATTCCGTGTTACGCCAGAGGTGCCGCTTGAGAGCGCTGGGCCTCCTTCCCGGTGAGCAGCAGCCGCAGATCCAATCGCGTGAAATATTAATCTGCCGTGCCCCTCTGTTACGTCGACAAGCCGTCACCCTCCCCACGGCCCCCAACCCTCGTCTTCCCGTTTTTCGCACGCGCGTTTGTGGAGGGTGCGCAGAAGCACGCAGCGCGCCAGGGGCGGCCGTCCCCGCGTGTTATTGAACCGCGCCGTCAGTGCTGATGGCGCCTCGCCGCCATCTTGCGGCAGTTGGGCGCCGCCGTCACCAGATGGCACGCGCATACGCAACTGCGGCATTCGATGAAAGAGTAGGTGGCCTGGGAAGGGATGAAGTTTTAATCGTAATTCAGAAAACACGAAGAAAAAAATAAGAACATACAAAAAGTCCAATGAAAGTGAAGCACTTCAATACTGGCTGCGTTCAATACTGGCTGCACTTCAATACTGGCTGCGTATAGGTAAGGTGTGATTCTCAAACAACGCTTAACTTTCAATCTCCACAGAAGTATACGATTCCCAACCACACAATTACTTACGTCGTTTCATACATTCTGAACTTATTTTCCACTACTTAAACACACTACAAATAAAGTATATAGGAGATAAATGATTATCACCATTAGAAAAGTTGATGAAGGTTTCTCGGGTCTCCAGCCGGGTGGTAGCGTTGATATCTCGCGACGTTTCGGGAAGTGTCATACTACCCATCTTCTGGCGAAGAAGTCACATATTAGAAAAGTTATTCCATTTTATTCGTAAATGTTTGCGTTTTTTTGAACGCATTGGAAAAAATTTATTGCTCTAGTCGAAGAGTGTCATTATATAAAGTACGAACTTCACCACGCGTATAGGGTGCTTAATAGATGAAAGATCGTTCAGAAAATAAATATCTGACAAAGAATCTATTTTATTCTGTTTCGTATCTCATTATAGACACAAACGAGATTTATAGCTTTAGTGTTAACATCTTGATATATTGTTTTCATGCTATGTAAGCATGGTTCCCCTTAAAGTTTGGAAAAGACCCATAATCGATTTAGAAGAATTTTGTGTCCGAAGAAGAAGGAGTAGCGAAAGTACGATGATTAGTTGCTAAAGCAATTATTTACGAGTGAATATTTTTACGTTAAGATACAGCAAAGCCTCATTTGTCTGTAGCAACTAAAACTAACATTGAAACTTCCTGTCCGGCGAAAGCTGTCTGCCGGACCGAGACTCGAACTCGGGACCTTTGCCTGTCGCGGGCAAGTGTTCTACCAACTGAGCTACCCAAGCACGACTCGCGACTCATCCTCACAGCTTCACTTCTGCCAGTACATCGTCTCCTACCTTCGTGCTTGGGTAGCTCAGTTGGTGCCGGCACGGCAACTCAGCGTGTTCGGTCAGAGAGTTAGCTGCCGTCTGTAATAAAAAAAACTGAGTTAATGGATCAATGACGAACTGAAAACGGGTGTCTTGCCACGTCCGCCCCGAGCAGATACAACGAACAAAAACTAACAAAATGACATTAATAAAATAAAATAAAAAGTTGGTAGAACACTTGCGCACGAAAGTCAAAGGTTACGAGTTCGAGTCTCGGTCCGGCACACAGTTTTAGTCTGCCAGAAAGTTTCATAACAGCGCACACACCGCTACAAAGTGAAAATTTCATTCTGAAAACTAACATTGTTTAGTCATTAAAAGCACTTGCGTTGTCACACGACTTAAGATGGCGTCTCTCCTAAGAGCCGCAAGGCGCGTTTTCTCTAGTGTTTCGAAAAATATTTGCAATTTTGTATTTGCTGTGTGCGACTGGCGTCAGCCTAAACAAATGCTGCTTATCACATCTTTCATGTGACGCCCAATGGGACGGACAGCTTTGGTTTGCTCCACATTACAAACAAAATGATTCTTAAAGAGGAATTTTACATGGCCATTCGATAGAGCAGTCCCGTATTAGTCTAACGCGATCTTCGTTGTATCGATTTGTATTAAAAGGGGCCTGCCGGTGTGGCCGAGCGGTTTAGGCGCTACAGTCTGGAACCGCGCGACCGCTACGGTCGCAGGTTCGAATCCTGCCTCGGGCATGGATGTGTGTGATGTCCTTAGGTTCGTTAGGTTTAAGTAGTTCTAAGTTCTAGGGGACTGATGACCTCAGATGTTAAGTCCCATAGTGCTCAGAGCCATATTAAAAGGGACATCAAAAGACGATGGATAACCATAATAGTGTACTTCCGGGCATTCTACTCAGTTATTATTTCCATTTTATGCACAATATTTCGAGAACCGACAATATTCACGGAATTCCAGTGTGAGAGATAAAAACAAAAGAGCGTCAAAGGGTGTATCTACATCTACACGGATACTCTGCAAATCACATTTAAGTGCTTGGCAGAGGGCAGCATCGAGAATCGAACTCGGCTATAAATAGCGTTGCGAGACCAACAACAGTTAGCAGTCTAGTTTGGGTCTACACAGCGAATAAACTTAACAGCAAAGGCTGCAGCACCTAAAGAAGACGTCTGGTCCGATCGTCGAACTATTGTGCCGATATGGAAACTACTCGGCAGAGCACCCAGAAGTACACCACTAATCAGTCACGTCGAGAAAACCTGAGAGATTGCGAACAATAATGGATACTCCAGCAGCCACTGAGCAGCACTGCTGCATGGCGGCAACAGAGAGGGCAGCACGCGTGTCACTGTATGAGTACTGTTGTGTTGTACTGTCCCCTGTCAAAACATATCGATAGAACGAATATCGCTCTGGACTAACTTTGGTCCACTATGTCGAACGGACATGTAAAATTCCGCTTTAGAAATCACTATTTGTGATGGGAAACAAATTAAAGTTTTCCGCCGACGCTACGTGCCCCATAAAAGACTTGATGAACAGCATTTATTTGGCGTGACACATTGTAAAAACGAAATTATAAATACCTATCGAAACACCAGAGAAAAGCAGACTGATGACTCTTAGAAGCGACACCCTGTGTAATTCAAGTAGCAGTGTCGTCATATATTATGCCTTCCTCCATTCTTAAATCTTAACTTGAGAGCACTCGAAACTGTTAGCGACGAACGATTCAGAAGTGTAGTGTTTACTGAAGTTGATGTATCGTTTGTTCCTCAAAAAATGGTTCAAATGGCTCTGAGCACTATGGGACTTAACATCTATGGTCATCAGTTCCCTAGAACTTAGAACTACTTAAACCTAACTAACCTAAGGACAGCACACAACACCCAGCCATCACGAGGCAGAGAAAATCCCTGACCCCGCCGGGAATCGAACCCGGGAACCCGGGCGTGGGAAGCGAGAACGCTACCACACGACCACGAGATGCGGGCGTTTGTTCCTCATTCTGTAGCTTTTTTCAGAAACACTGCTATTAGTTGCTTCTTTCATCGATATATATTTCAGAATGGTGCAGCATTACTTAAGTCCTTATATCAGAATTCTTCTCCATTCACTTTTTATTCCTTTCATCCTGTCACTCCATCTTTTATTGTTCTTTCGTTCAGTTCTTCATACTCCATGGATAAATCGATGGCAATCTCTATTCTTCAATAGGTTCAACTCTGTGAACTCTAAAAAGTCAGTGATATGTCCTTACGTTATGCAGCAAAAGGTGATAAAAACTGTGAAAAGTGTTTTAAAACTGATATCAAGTATCCCAGACAGACGTGACTTATGTAATACAGTTTTTTCGCGTGAAATAATCCGCATCGAAAACGTTCTTCTGCTTGACACGTTTAACTAATATTTTTCAACATGCTCAGTACGCTTAACGAAAAGAAAAGACGCATTACTGCAAATAACATAATTCATAAGTGGTTGATACATTTATTTACTACATTTTACTAACTGAGTCAGTAAGGAGTACAAATATTCTCTTCAGTAAGATATCAGATACATTCATAAACTACTTTCGATTCACTATCAGTATGCACTTACATGTGTATTTGAGAGATGGAACCATAAAGTAGTTTAGGGAATGAAAACATCGTCCAGAAAGGCTGTATTGTTTTTATTATCTATCCGATTGGTCAGTTTCAACCTTTGGGCATTTTCAAGCTTTTATCTTAAGCTACCAGCTACATTATACATTACGTGTAGACAGGAATACATTTTACTTTCTCCCCCCCCCCCCCCTCTCTCTCTCTCTCTCTCTCTCTCTCTCTCTCTCTCTCTGCGTGTGTAGCACAAAAACAATACACTATTGTCGTGGCTACGTCAATTAGCTGACACAAATAGAAAGATCTTTCTATTCATGTCGGTTAGTAGACGCGTAGTTAATAAAAAGAATGAAGTCTACCTGGACGATGTTTTCATTCTCAAAAACGTTGAGGCTATGGACACACGCGAGCGAGCGCACGCACACACACACACACACACACACACACACACACACACACACACACACACACGAAAAAAGAGAAGCAGTTTAGAGTTGCAGTTGTGTCAGAAATTTTTACAAACAGCCTGTTTCGAAGACCGAACAATTTGTTTATCCATAAGTAATTCAAAACATACGTTTCTTGTCAAAATTACGTGTTGTTCCCTCAGCAGAGGAAGGACTCTCTCTTAAAAATAATAAAACAAAATGGCTTCTGTGAACTATACCGAATTGCAATACAGAAATATCTTTTAAGCTATTCTCATTATGTATACCTTGGTAATAGAACAAACTACGACCATCATTACCTGACGACTTATCAGGTAAGCACATTCTTACTAATACCAGTATCTATGCAAATCGTTATTATTACTGATTGTGAAAGAGATATCAATTGATGTTGTAGTCTTCAGTCCAGAGACTGGTTTGATGCAGCTCTCCATGCTACTCTATCCTGTGCAAGCTTCTTTATCTCCCAGTACCTACTATAGCTTACATCTGTAATCTACTTAGTGTATTCATCTCTTGGTCTCCCTCTACGATTTTTACCCTCCACGCTGCCCTCCAATACTAAGTTGGCGATCCCTTGATGCCTCAGAACATATCCTGCCAACCGATCCCTTCCTCTAGTCAAGTTGTGCCACACATTTCTCTTCTCCCCAACTCTACCCCAACTCTATTCAGTTCCCCCTCGTTGTTATGTGCTCTACCCATCTAATATTCAATATTCTTCTGTAGCACCACATTTCGAAGGCTTCTATTCTTTTCCTGTCTGAATTATTTATCGTCCATGTTTCACTTCCATACATGGCTACACTCCATACAAAAAGACTTCCTGACACTTAAGTCTATACTCGATGTTAACAAATAGATATACATTTTTTATAAATTTATCAAAGAAAAATTAATCGAGCCGTCGCTAATCTGACGCACAGAATACGTCCCCCATTTGAAGATGGGCGTCATCCTGAAACTATTTCTGGCAATAAATTGTGCATCGGACTAAATTGTAACTGGTTGCGATATTTTCATATGGGTATGATACAAAAAGTTGTGTAAGCATCAGGGAGAAAAATTGTGCGGTTCAGTCCGGTACTCAAAATTCAACGGCAGAACAGAAATTGTAGTTAGCAGTAGAGCCGCCAGAGCGCAGTGGAGCACGCCCTTGCCCGCGGACGTCACCTGTTCGCGTCGGCGCCGACGGCAGCGCCTCAAGCGGCTGGCCTGCGACCGCGGGCGGCAGTCGGTTGTTCGCCGAGCAGCGCCGCGCCGGAGCTGCACCGCCGCTGCGACCGCCGCCGCGCGTGACGTGACCGCCGTCGCCCAACGGAGGAGTCTTCGGCAGCCGGAGCGAGCAGGGCAGCTCGCGACTGCCGCGCGCGACCGCTCCCCGCGTAAACATCGCAGCCCGGCGCCAGACGGCGGCTGGAGACGACCGCAGCGCCGGGCCGGCGCCTCCATCTTGTCAAATGGACAGCTGCGGCGGCTGCCGTGCCGACGACGCTGCGCCGCCGGCCTCGCAGCCTTGCAGCCAGCTCTGAGCCGGGAACCGCCGCCCCTGCAGCTCCGTTAATGTCGCTACTACTGCTCCTCGTCTTCATGAACAGTCACTGCTGCTGCGTCCTGCACTCGGTCGATACCGACTCTCCCAGGGCCGGCTTTCGCAAGTTGTGTCTAGTGCTGGCCAGCGCGCTCGACCTCGCCAGCCGCAGTATCAGAGATATTGTCATTTTCGGCAGCGAATACAGATCTCGTCTGGGCTCAGACCCGTTGCGCGAACTTTGATCTCGAGTGACATTCGTGACGCTATAGGTAGACTACTGCTCTCTAATATAGTCGTATAAGCGATTTATTCTCTTCTTGCCTTTGCCGTATTCCCTGTCATCATCAAAACGAATTTACGAATAAGATCTACTGTTAAGTGTTTAGGTTTAGGAGACGCTGAGAGCCTTTGGTAGGAGTAGAACCGCACCATCTCGCCACTGCTCTACTCCTTTCTACGTCTTTCCGCGTGTGATCTCTTAGGACCGCATCAGGACACCTTGGCCGGTATAGAAAACGGTGTGTGCGCGCTGTAAGTGTGTTTGTGAGTGGCGAGCGGCGAAGCCAACGCGGATCTGGATACCAGCGTCACTCGACGGATCGCCGAGGCCTGCACCCGACGTCGGCACCGATATTAAGGTAAGTCCGTCCCACCACGCCCTCCGCCAGCGCCGTCAGCTGTTTCTGGCACCTACACGCCTCTCGTGGGTTGCTGCCCGGGCTATCGACCGGCCGGCTCATTCCGGCCTGGGGTGCACACTTGCTGCTGCACTCTGGCTTACCGTGCATGCTGTGCGTAATGCGTGACTTTGCCCGTGTCTACTGTGCCCTTTATTGCGGAGGTCCGTGCATCGATCCCTACCCCCTAGCCTAGCACAGAGGTTGCGGTGCAGCACTACCACACTTTTCCCACCGGTGCTTGCAGCCACAAACGTCTGCACCGCACTGCTTCTCTTATAGTCCGGTAAAAGTTACATTACTACCAGTTCCTCCTCCTTGCGTATTTCCAGGTTTATGTACGGTGTATGAGTATGCTCGTACATAACATGCAGCAAAATAAGTGCCAGATACTACTTATGTGTACGATATAATACAGATTTTTGTTAATAATCTCGCAGCTTTACTTTGAATAAACGAGAAAAGTGCGTTAAGTAAACATTAAGCCAGGTTACAGATCAGTCTTTTATCACAAAGTTCATTTCGGATTCATATTGGTTGGCTTCGCCATCTCACATTCAACTTGTCATCTTGCAATCTAACCTAGAACTCAGGCTATGCAACAAATAAGCCACAAGAACCAAGATTCCATCCAAGGAAATATTATCACACTCAAGCCCACAGTTCTGCGTTGTATTACGTATACTGCGTCATGTCTGTGCAGTTTGTTACCATAAGAGCATTTGGTATTTAGATTACGCGTATGCAGTGTGACAGTACAACACTAGTTTGAAAAATGTGCTGTGATATAGGCTATTACAGGGGAAGGGGTTTGAGTGGGGGGAGTCGGACGTCGTAGACTATGCACTAAAGCTCTTCCAGATACAATATTATAGACGTGTTTTCTATTAGGATCAGTGGACGAGGAGAACTGGTTATTAATGAGAGATGATTGTATGGGCCCACAAGTTTGAACATTCCGGCAGAGAACCATCACGGGGTTTCACGTGTTCAGGTTCCCTGTTGGTGACCTCATTGTCAAACTGATGAATCAGGAAAGCACTAAACCTAATTATTGCTCAGGTTGGCTCAAGAGACCGACGATCGTTGAAATATACTGTACGAACCAGTCGTCTGACATTCTTACAAACTGTTGCAGACAAATTCCACTGCTGCTGAGGCACGCTTGTCAGTAACGGAACGATCTGAGATGCAACTACGTTTTCATAACTGTGCAGCAGGCCAGAAAGCACCATCACGAAAAGGAGTGGGAAATTTCGTTTAGAGAGATGCAAGAACCGTGAAGTAGTGGAAATAGATTTTATGGAAGTCTCTCTGTGGAATTCACCTACCCATGTATGGTTCTGGCAGATTAACGGTAAAGTCTATTTACATTGCGCGTTTTCAGGCAGTGATATTCGGTAACGGTGTGGCTCTGTTTGCAGTAATTTGAGCGTGGACAGTGAGTGTTATTCGATGGCCAAATTATCGCAGTTGTTGATGTTCCAAGAAGTATGGTATCATACCGGAATTCGACGCTCTTTGCACCAGGGTGATAACTCTACCACCTCGAAAACGTGAATGACAGCATATTATTTGAAAGAAAAACGCATTTTCTTCTGGTTGTGTCACCTCTGGGGTTTCGCGTGGATACCTCAGAATATTTTCTAATAATCGAGTACCTCGGTTTCGTGTCAGATCAATTTCCCAAAAACCCGAGAACAACTTCTTATCAGGTTCGAGTACATTTCCGGCAATTTAAAGCTGTAAAGGTAACAAAAACGGATCCTAAGCGCTTCTGGTTATGTTGCAGGCGCCATTGGAACGAATAGGAGTGACCATCGGGAGACATAGTGTTTGGGGCAACCCTGTGTATTTATCAAGAATATTCTTAGTCCAGAAAAGGGCGCTCAGACAGGTCTGCTTCATCAGACGTGCTCGTCTTGTAGGCTTCTGTTCAGGGTGTTTCGCAATTCTAAGCCTGCGATTCCTCTACTTATACTCGAACATGGGGTTTGTTGTTGATAATACTAACTCATTCAGATGAGATCACAATATTCATTCAGTGCACACTAGACGGAAAAACGATATGCACTTGGATACGCTTGTATAAATGTTCCATAACCATGATACAGGTTTCGTCTCCAACGGGTTCCATCAGATTTGAAAACATCTTATGATGAACTCAAGCCTTACGCTCAAAGTTGAAAGTTTTAATTGTCACACAATTCTTCTGCTCGCAGTATGTTTGAGCTTTCCTCTGTAATGTCTTATTTAATCGTGTATTCTCTCTTACTGTTTTACTTTTTCCTAATTCTTCAATTTATTTTGTTTGTAAATTTCCTAATTAGTATTCTGTAAGTTATGTACTGACTAGTTCTGTGACCAAGTAGCTGTGATTCGTAGAGTCCCATGGAACTTGATAAATACATTAAATTAAGAAGCGATGCTATGGATCATTGTGAAGGGAAAAAAATGATTTTCTGCTCATAATACTTCCACTAATATTATCAATTAGGACTCACCACGTTTGTCATATCGACCACTGGAGTTCACATACAGCCGTTATTTCTATCCTACGCTATTGTTTTTGGGGTTGGTTACAGGAAAGAAATTCACAGGTAAAATGCACAAAATAGGTACGAATTCACTGCTCACCTCATGTTAGATTGTGAGGCCAGAGAGGAGATTGTAGACACATAACACGAACATCAATATACTTTGATTCCACAAGAATTACAATATTGTTGTTGGCGGTAAAAAAAAAGGGTGACAAAGAATCAGTGACAATAATACAAAATAAATAACTGTCTATCAATTAATCATATACAGTTATGTTCCTGAGACATTTGAGTCTTTCCTTTATTTACGATAATGATGTACTCTGAAGCAATGATTGTATCAGCGCAGATTTACAGTTGCTAGCAATAGTAAGACACTGAGAATAGAGGGGGTATATATATATATATATATATATATATATATATATATATATATATATATATATATATATATATATATATATATACTGTTAATGCTTCTTCGTTTTTAGTTTCTCATTAGAACATCCAGCACTTGGGGCATTTTGGTTAGCCTTTTTTAGGTAGATGTCCTGGTCATATTGGCGTTCCACTGAAAATTTCAAATGCGGAAATTTGATTCTTGTGAAGCGAATTACATAGACTTAATAACACCGACTTCAGTATTTTCTCTGCAATCTTGCCTTCGTTGTATGAAGTCTTTTTAAAAAAATATGTATTTTTTAAAAAATTCACTTTCACATCCTAATTTATAAAATAGTATATCAGACGCAGTATTTGTGCTGTTCGGCAACTAATTTCTGCGTTCCTATAGTACACCTATTCTCGTCCAATCCAGCAGTCTATTGTTGATCGAGCCGTAGTTTAGTTGTACGGTCTTCTTTACAGAGACGTTAAATAACAGTATCAACATTAAATTCAGAAGTATACGTTTGTTGTGTATTTTCCTGTCTTATGATCCTTAAAAATATCAGATGAGTAAGAGAACACACAACAATTATTTATTCATACAAAGACCATCTCACAGTAATACAGGAATTGTCAATGTTGGTACAATGGAAATCAATAGCTCAAAATATATCTACACCTTTACGAGGACAGGACAGTCGGCGACCGTGACCTTCGTGAAGGAACCATCCTGGTATTTTCCTGAAATGATCTAGGAAAACAACGAAAGACCTATGTGGGGATGGCTGGACTGACCAAACTTCAGCCTTTCGGATATGAGATCACTGTCTCATCAGCTCCACTGTCCCATTCTGTTGATCCAGTTGTGCAATGTTCTTTGATTTACATACACTTTGCTTGGAATAACTTAAAATGCAAAACATAGTTTTACGTTTTATTGTTGCTACATTGAGGACACCGCTGGTGACTCCTGAACCATGAACATGGTACTGTGCCCCTTTCACTTACTACAATCTGTTAGGACAACTGACTCCAGACTGGCAAATATGCAACTATACCCTAGGCAAGTCTCCATGTCCTGTCCTCTGTTCACCTGAAAAACTGACTCAGCATCCCCTATGATGTGGAACTCAGGAGAATAATAAGAGTTGGCACTTGTCTCGTGATTGAGACAATGTATCCAATGAAAGATTTTACATGCTTGGCATAACACTGCCTTTGAAAATGACGAAAAGTCGAAATGCGTAAGGTGTTGTTGGAAAAATAAAAGTGTGGTCAAGACATAAGAACAGTTTTTAAAAACGCACCCAAGTGGCCCCGTCACCTCACAGTATTTTCATGCAAATTGCAGAATCATGAGACATTACTGACGTGCGCTTAAGCCCTTGATACAGGACTTCCTTGTAAAATAATTACACCGTTATCGTGCACTGCAAAGTTGCAGTGTGTCGTAGTTCTCCATTTTCATTACTAAATACTACTGTGAGTCTTCTAAATGATCTATAATTGTGCAGTATGCGTTACATATAAAGAATATTGTAGCTTTCTTTAACATGAGGTTTTTATTTATCTTTTTTAATTTATGCCGGCCGGAGTGGCCGTGCGGTTCTAGGCGCTACAGTCTGGAACCGAGCGACCGCAACGGTCGCAGGTTCGAATCCTGCCTCGGGCATGGATGTGTGTGATGTCCTTAGGTTAGTTAGGTTTAATTAGTTCTAAGTTCTAGGCGACTGATGACATCAGAAGTTAAGTCGCCTAGTGCTCAGAGCCATTTGAACCATTTTTTTAAATTTATTTGTGAGTTTATTACACAATTTTATTCCGTGATTGTAAATGATCGACTTTTTTGTTTGTTGTTCCTTGGTAAATGTAAGTTCAAATTGTCTCCTGTTCCAGGATTATGTATGTAACTGTTAGTGAAATACTTAGTAATATGTTCCCTGATATACACAACGGGTTTGTAGATGTACTCATTTGGTGCAGTGTGGATACACAGCTTTTTAAATAGCGGTTTACAGTGAGGCCGACTACTACTTCTAGTTATCATTCTTACGACTCTTTTTTGTTTTCCTTTAAAACATGTATCCATATTTTATGCTTTCAACCCCAGAAAACGATCCTACAGCTAAAAACTGAGTGTACTAAGGAATAGTAAGTTACCACAAGAAATTGACTATTACAGACTACGATAAAACCCCAATTTCACGCATTCTGGAGGACAAATACGCTTCTGGCCTACCACATTTTAGTTTTAGCGATTTTATTAAATCGCTCAAAGCAATGCCGGGATGATTTCTTTCAAAGTACACAACCAATTTTCTTACCCATCCTTGAAATATTCCATGCTTGCCTCCAGCGACCTCGATGTCGAAGGGACGTTAAACCCTAATATTCTTTCCTTTCATAACATGCTGATATAATTTTTTTTTTACTGTATCTTTGTGTGTTCATTCCATGACTGTCAATCAATATTCATCCTCAAGAACTTTCTTTGTTACACAATCTGTAGATTTATCATCTACGCCTAATACAAAAGAATTGTATTCTTATTTATGGTGAAGTGCATACTGTTTGTTTTCTTTTTGTTCAATGTTAATTATCCTATACTGTCCAGTCGTAAAAACCGTTTCGTTTGTATTTTTGTCCATGTCTTACACTGTCTGGAAAGTCACTGATATATTAAGAACACAACTGAACCTAATACACTACTCTGAGGAACACCTGTGCTGCGTGACAATTATATAACTAAAAATTAATGACAACCAGATGTGTGAACTATCTCTACCTTTTGCACACTGTTTACGAGGTAAGATTGGAACCAGTCGTTTGCTATTTCTCGTATACCTAGTGCTTAGTACAAATTTGTTTTCTTATTCGATTAAAATGCTGGCTTACTCAAAGCACATCTGTCGTTTTAAGTATTTACGATCAAACTGGTCTCAAGAGAAGAAACTCCACTATCTACTGATATTTCTAAATAAATCAGTCAGAATTTTCCGTTAGGTAAAGCATCAGCTTACGTTCTCTCGGTTAATGAATGTTATAGAACTACCAGGAAATACATTTGGTCGTGATCCACCACACGAACACACTACGGTAAGATCAAATTTAGAAACTTGTTCTTAAAACGGGATATTATTCAGATCCCTCCAACAATCAGTGCTGGGACATTATGACATTGGTTTTTAAAAAGAATTAAAAGAAGGAATTTAGCGTCTGTGAAATTCTGTTCGTCACTAAATTGTCATACTGAAACTTTTCACTTATCTGTAGCACCATTTTACGAACACAGACATTCAATTGCATTTTTTTTATATTACATTATTTTAGAGATTTCTTGCGGTAGGAAGACATTTTTGTATTTGTTCAATGAACGATTCCAAAGAAACTTCTTTTCCTTCATTCACAGAAGCGACCATATGCTATTCTTAATATAGCATTCGAATTTTGTCACGATATTAAATGGCTACTGTCAGAATGTGAATATCAGTGGGTAACGCACATGCTTTACGTATAACTCCTTTTCCTTAAATATGCTTGTAACAAAATATATGGTACGGAAAATTTGATCCGAATTGCTCATGTATCTCCGAAGAGACAGGGCGAAAGCAGTACTGTTATCGACGTACAGAATGTTAGTCAACACTGACTTCTGAATGAGTAGCCATTCCTGGGCAGGGCCTGAAGTAGTGACTGCAGATGTAGTTCATTTATTGCAACGATGTTATTTTTAAACGAACTGGCTTACACCTAGAACGAGAGGGAGCTGTCTATCGTGAGAGAATTTCCGTCAGTTGGTACCACATGTCAAAAAAAAAAAAAAAAAAGCGGAAAAACAGTTTTCATTGGATTACGTCGCTAAAAACGTGAACATAAATCTCATTTGTTATCTATTTTTCCACGATACTCACAGAATCTACAAGCGTAATGTACACCATTGTTTTTTGTACTGTTTGAAGCATATACTGTAAAACATTGACTATTTAGTTGTCTTGTACGCAAACTTTTTAACATCGGTTGAGCTGCCCGAATCTGGCATCGACAGTAAATAGCATCTGCGGCCTTCCACAACTGTCTTTGGTTCTGTTCTGGTCTCAAATCAGGATTCATCTCCATCTCTGAGGCGCTTGCATTTCTTTACATTGTCGTTTTACTGAGGTCTGTAGCGTGACCTTTCTATTTATGAATTCAGTTTTATCCTTAGTTAAAATTAACCTATGGCACAATGAAAGCCAAATTTTAATTTCCATCTAGTAACGTAAAATTTGAATTTCCGGTTTGCTTGAAAGGAGGATTTTTAAAAATATATCAGATTATGCCAGTCATGTTTATCCTGCCAAATGATATCAGTTTAATGTTAGAACTTCTAAAAGCACAAACCATCAAAACGAAGATTACAAAATTCCAGCGTAGATATTAAGGTGTGAGGGGGGGGGGGCAATTAGCAATATATCAGCTTTTAGCAGCAAGCCTACGAATTACGTCCATTTTGGTGGTTGTACGAAACAACATTTGTCCATTGCAATCGTCATCTATCCTCCGAAGTGACCCATACATGCTATGCTAGGAATCATTCCTGTTCCAATATTTAGCATGGGCATTGTAAGTATATTAACTGATTCTGATAATCTTTATCCTGAAACATTCCAGGATACACTAAACCACATGTCGATCGACAGTACAGTGGAATGCTTTAGCTCTCAAACACATTTTGTTGCAACTTCTACAAAGGTAAACGTGGTATCGGATCAATAGAATGCTAATACGTAGAATCTCATTGCTCATGAACCTCCAGCTTTAATCCATTCAGCGGTGCCTTATATTAAAAATGCGGAAGAGTTGCTGAAAAATTCGAATAATCAGAGAATTTATAATTGTTACCGGATACCACCAAGTTTTCTGACGACTAAACTATGAATTGGGCTCACTTTTTCTGATGAAAGAACAGTCCAGAAACGTCTGAACCATTTCTGTAATATCTTTTACAGTACGAAATGACAACGCTTTTTACGTACGACAGTAAATAATATTTATTAGTCTACTTCTAGCTAATTTGGGCTGTATAGCCATTATCAAGTGGTGCTACAGGAAATGAACTTAGTTCATGGGCACACATCAACTACTCAGCTACCAGGGTGTTAAAGAAAAAAGGAAACACATACGGTCATTTGCCGTGTATAGTGTCATAAAAACGTTAATTACGACATAGCTGATAATTATATAGAACCAGTGTACGTTGCGCTCCCGTTTATGTCAAATCATAGACTTAGCTACATTTGAAGCGGGAATTAGTTGAAGTAATTTTTTTTATATACGTTTCTCTGTGAACTGGAATAGTTTCTCACGCTGAAGAAAAGAAACGAATAGGTTTTGCTTCTTTTTCCCGTGACTTGAGTTTTTGCTACATCGCTGGAATTGGAACGTCATCATTCTTACTTTCGGAGCTGATATTTTATTGTAATGACGTGACCTTCATATTCACGAAGAAATCACCCTTGTATTCTTACACAATAAATTATGTAATCTAAAGAACGTGATTCATGAAAAACGAATAGTCAAAGCCTTAGACACATTTCGATTGAAATCTTTAGAAACGCCCTCCTTCTACAGATTTTATATTTTTCTCATTAAATTTAGTGGAATAGTACATTAATGCCACTGTTTGCAACGAATTTTTATACATCTGAAAATATTTTATTTGTAGCCCGACTCGACATAAAAAAATAAAAAATGTCACATGATTACAACAGATTAAGCTTAATTACATTTGAAGGCATAGCATCTCTTGAAACGGTGTAGAAAATTACCAAGTAGTATTGTGAACAATACAACTGAGTATAAGGCAACAATGAATAACTCCGATTCTGCAACTATGCACTGTTTAATCTACTGAATACTTTGATCCTCACATTCAGCGATGTTATTGATGACGTCCTTAGGGCATAAATCCAGCTTCTTCTGTGCAAGTTATACGAAAAACGTTCCTCAGTTTTCTATCATATCTTTATATTTACAGTACAAAGAAGTTAGGTACGCATCACTTCCTTAGAACTTTAATTTGTACGTTTTTGAAATACTTCTTAGTTCGTTTGCATAGTATGCATCATTTTCAGAACTAAGTACATTAATTACATTGGCAATTAATGTGTCGTTACTACCAGCCACATAATGTATTTCTCTTTATGATTTGGTAACATCTTGAAAGACCTTTTCCCTAGATTAGCATACTTTTAACGAGTTGATGCGCTTTCCAACAACTTTTAATATGCAGTCTCATATTTTAAAACTGTAGTTACTAGGCTATCTTCTACTCAAAAACTGTTTAAAAATTAGAAGCCGTTTACAGATTTTTAAGTAGCGTGAATGATAATTACTTAGTGTTTTCTGTCAAAGTTATTCGTGGTAAGCGAAGATGGCAACATTACAAGTAGAGATATGTTAGGTTCATTCAATCGAGAGACGTTGCTTGTCTTTCGTTTCAATAGTAATTAGTTTTACTGCAACAGTTACATGTTCTGTTCCGAGCTCTGTGTATGAGCTGTGAGGACGTATTATGTACAGCGTAATTTAAAGGTCTTCATTCGCCCGTTTCTAGCTTTGTCTTGCGTTCGATTGAAGTTAATCTGTTATGTACCAGATGTGGACCGCGGCTAGCATTTTAACGTTGAAATCTGAACATCTTCCAGTTAGGTTTCTTCCGTGCCTCCAGTTTCTTTGTGGCACAAGGACGTCTCGTTCTTCGGAAAAAAAAAATTCTACGGCTTCCTCGTTCTAATTTGTTTACGCTATAACCGTTACTTCCTCCTCGTACTGACTGCGGTGACCTGAAATTCAATCAAAATTTTAAATGAAATTAAACGTAGTAGCAACGAAGAGTAGTAATTAAGAATATAATAATTATGCCACTTGAAACTGGAATATGTGTCGTTAGTTAGTGTAGCAGGAAGTAATTCATTACGCTAGGAACGACGGTGGAAATGAGAAATGGAACACCGTGAGCTGATCCACATACAATTTAGTATACAGTACTATATCAACAGAAATTCGCCTGTATATTGATGACACGGATTTTGTATTTGACGACTATGACATGTATTGCACCTTAGATATCAAGATATTCATTGCACGAACTAACAGATGTGATCTGGAACAAAGAGACTATGCTGCAACTTTTTGCAGGATTAGCAATTTATTCCGATTTTAGAAAAGATCATTTTTAAGAAAAAGAAAAGAAAAGACAAGTATACTGCATGAATAATAATTGAAGTGGAACGAATTTCGGTGATAAAACACTGCCCTTATTGACATTAATTTAGTTTTGATTTGATTCCAGCCGTTTTGGAGCTACTGTTTTATTGTCAAGGATGCACTACCATTTTTCAGAGTTTCATCAGCTTCATTTCATCACCTCAAAATAAATATGTAGACGCAGCTGCAGAAAGCATAAAATGAAACAGATTTAACTCTTAAAACATCAAAATATCCAGGAAAAAAGAGTTTCTCCGAAATAAAATATCGCGACCGAAGACATATTATGATTAATGCATGTACAACCTGAAAGCAACTTACACAGGTAGCGCACAACGATGAAATGTCTTAAATGTTAACAATATTTTGCAACTGTATACGTGACTGTATTCAGTGCACAGGAAGTATGAATAAAACGCCTTCAGGCACAATTTTTCCGTGGTTTATTGAAGTACACAATCCACTTCGAACGCTTTTGGTCCATCGTTTAGATGTAAATCGTCTTCATTCATTATTTACTTCTGTTCTTTGGTGAGGTGATATCAAATGTACGTAAATCGTCACATGTAAATCGTCTTCATTCATTATTTACTTCTGTTCTTTGGTGAGATGATATCAAATGTACGTTCCTGTTGTAAGAAGGTTGGATGGCAGGGTTTGTATTTCGGTAATTAAAGATGGGAAATATGTAGAGAAACAGCGAAAAACTTACCAAACAAATCAAGGAGGAACATTTGTAACGTTTTAATGGGAGCAGTGATTGGTTTATCCTTTTTGTAATCACGTATCACATCACTCAAGGAACACACTTGTTTATACACTTCAAAGCACTTCGCAGATGTAGTTTAACATGAGACGACCAAATATGTTTAACATGCGCTGTCAGAGATCGGGATTGTAAATGAATTAACATATGCAGGGAAATAAATTTAAAATATGTCTCTAAAATTACTAAACTATTGCTAGCCAAATTTATCTGTTCATTTAACATGGATTCGGGGTTTCCGTTTGATGAAAGTATATTTTCAGTTTTAATTGATTTGGGGTCTTACCATAGGCGTTATAATATAGTATAACGTGTTTGTGATCCAGCGTATGCTGTGCAATGAACAAGTTTTCAAAGTGATTGAGTTTGAAAGCACTATTCATACCTCCTCTGACGAAATGTCTCTTTACTATTTCTAACCGTTAAGAAATAATTTGTATTGTTAGTTTGAAAATCATTTTAGAATAGATAGGTTTAGTTTTCGTTTTGCTTTCCTGTTTCACCTGCTACGTCTGTAGCTTTATGTCTTCAGAAAAGTTTTTACTAGTTTACTTGGATCGTAGGCATTTAATTCTCAATACCTCCCATTTCCTTTATTTATTTACTTCTAACTTTCGTTTCTGACGCAATTTCTGTCTTTAATCTCGGTCGCGTTCTCGTCAGTTATATTGAAAATTTGTTTCATCTCATTCGCAGCTGCAGTTTAGAAAAAATAAGAGTGAGAAGGTTTCTGCTTTCTGTTCAAACAATTGCATTGAATTTACTATCACGATGTATAGGATGTCCCAAGAGGAATGATCAGTTTTTAGATAAATGACAAAAACGATCATTTGAAGCAAAGAAATATAGTAAACAAGAGCTCTAAAATGCCTTAAGAGCTATGAGCACTTCTTAGTCTTGGACACTTTGACACAAATGTCTTTTACTGTAAGCTCTTTGCCTTACATAGTTTGGTAGGAGGTAGTACAGACCACAACAAGTGAAAATTGTCAAGTAAACAAGAGCTCTCGAACGCATACCTGAAGAGGTACGAGCGCTTCTTCGGCAGAAGAGACACATTTTACAGTAGCGGATATGAACAAGTGCTCACAGCTGTTAATGTATGCTCTTAACAGTCCATGTTACTGGACTTTTCCCCCCTAAGACAGGCTCTCAAAATCTGGAAAGCCAAGATCTTGCAGTAGAAGAGATGTTTTTCACGGTATCGAAGAAGTCTACCTCATAACTCGTAACATATGCACTTTAGAACTCATGTTTATTAGACTTTTTTGCTCTGAGTGATCATTCTTGTCGTAATCCCTTATTAGTGACCATTACCCCTGGTTCACCCTGTATACAGCAGCGTTCGTTTCGTGTTGTGTCAGCTTTCGCTAAGGATGAGCAATAATAATTCCATTTTGCAGGTTTGTTTTCAGTTGTATTGGCTGAGATGAGGTACCAGGCTGACATTTTTCTAGAAAAAGTGACAAACGATTTAAAAACCAGCATACGACATCAACAGTTGCAAAACTGGTGCGCGGAGTGTCTCTGAATCCGGCTTAGTTCCGTTGTTCATAAAAAAGGGCGCTATGCATCAAAAATAGCTGATAGTAGGACACCAAACGAGATAGGAATTTTCATTCGTATTGTACATTTTTTTTATCGAAATCACTGCTTTAGTCCATGCTTCGTATTAAATTCCCAATTTTGACATACGTTTCATTCATTCATTAATTAATACAGAAATATGATTTTTAATATTGATTGTTTTTACCTCTGACTTACCGACAGAATATTTACTTTTCTCTTTATTGCATCGTTCTTGGATTCAATAACTTCTTTTTCTACGATTTAAATCCCTTTGGATACAGAACTTCATGCAGTTAGAAAATTAAGTTCGAGAAGAAAGGTGCAAAAGAGGCTGTGACATTGTTGCAAAAATGCTCACATAGAAACCTTTAGAACAACGACGACAAAATTAAACTGGTTCAACGGAAAACTGAACACGAAGTCCGTAGACTCATATGTTGCTCCACCTCGTTCGGCTCTCGTTCAAGCATACTTACACACGCTAATCAAGATTTATCAAATGAAGATTTAGGAGCTATTTAAAACTGTATATGTTTATCGTTGCAGTTCTTCTGCTATAATTAGCTGAACTGGGTTTACCAACTCATAAGGGAATGTAGAGCACAATGAAGTTATCTAACGTTACTTTTATCTAATTTTGTTTTTTGGATAGATAGTGAAGAGAAGATATTTCCGGGATTAAATTGGGTACTGGAAGAAACGTCGAGATTGCCCACCGCAAAATACAACGATTATTTCAGTGCCATTGCTTTTTAGAACAATATTTTCTCTTTCTACCACACATTCTCTAATTTGCTTATGTGTGACAACTCAAATGTCACTACTCCATTATCGTAATTTACATTTTTCCATGATTTGCCATTACAAGTATTAAAAATTTTCGCTTTCATCCCACTTTTCCTCTTAGTTCAGGAAATCAGATATATTATCACAATTTTGATTCCTGTTTCTGACACTTTTTTCCTCTTGTAAGTAACACATTGATACATAAATTTTAGTTCAGAATTTTACAACCCAACGGTTTATAAATTTTTTGTTGCTGTAACTTCCATTTGCAAGAATTTTCTTAACTTTTTCTTTTTGTACCTTTAAACTAATAGAAGAGATGTCTGGTTTATATAGTTGTATAGACTTGGTACTACGTTTTCAATTTGCCTTCTACGATATCCTACTCAAACGATCTTCCCACTACTAGGGTATTAGCTGTAGCCACCTTCCTCATTGTCCATGTAAGCAGACAGTAACTTCTATATACGTATACAGATAGTAACTCTTTATGAAAATAAGCTCTTGATATAAATATTTGGCCCGCATCTCGTGGTCGTGCGGTAGCGTTCTCGCTTCCCACGCCCGGGTTCCCGGGTTCGATTCCCGGCGGGGTCAGGGATTTTCTCTGCCTCGTGATGGCTGGGTGTTGTGTGCTGTCCTTAGGTTAGTTAGGTTTAAGTAGTTCTAAGTTCTAGGGGACTTATGACCACAGCGGTTGAGTCCCATAGTGCTCAGAGCCATTTGAACCATATAAATATTTGTAATTTATTCCACAAATTAGAAAAAAACCGTTATGGGCGTCTTTCGTAAACCTTCCATCAGCAAGGAGACATCGGTTTTGTATTACTTAATAGTGTGATGTGACGTTTCCCTCCCACTTAGTGTTTCTATCCGGGCTACGACTGGCTGCGGAGGTTTATGTACGAGTACTTTGTCACGTTCCAGTAGTATTATTAATTTGTGATTACATTTTAATCATTGGTGTGGTACGATTTATCACATGGCATATATTAAGAGCTTTTAAATCAGAAGAATAGCTATGTACATACATAGATTACTGAACTATTACGTTCAACACTTGGACGCACCTCTTCAGCATAATAGGATACAAATGACAATAGTTTATGTAGTATATCGTTTATGCACAAGTGCAGCACGTGTTAATAGAACACGAACAACTGTCTGTTGATCAGAACCACAGACACGAGATGGTGATGAAGATTTCCCACACTTGTGGAGTATATCTGCATATCTTTCATGGCCCGTTGCGGATGCGGTTCACAGTAGTCCAAATTTCCCGAGACTTGTCATATCCAGGGGGTTTCTCGTGATTTCAGTGCATTGTGGAGGATAATTTTGTTGCCAGCAGCGTTTCCATTCACCGGTGGCATTGAATTCACCTTCAGCAATAATCTTGAATGTGATAAAATCTGGATGTCTTGATTTCAGTCGTTTTCGTTCCACAGAGAACACATCATTCAGTACTGGAAGGTCGGTGTTGTCAATAATATTCTGATATACAACGTTCCGTCTGATATCAAGGCGTGGAATGCTTCTCAAGATAGAAAATCAGTAATTGCGACCTGATCGTACAGACACACTAATTATGGGCATGGATTCGTTAGTATGAAATTTCCTTTCCATGTTTATCATCGAAACTAGCATTAAATAAAAGGGTTGAGTACACTGTAAAAAAATTGTGGGAAGACTTTTATTAATTTTTTCCCAAATAATGTGTTCTTTGCGAACAGGTTTGGGGTAAATACGTTCATGACAGCAACCACGTGTTTGGACCCACTGTAAACAGACGTCTTAGAGATTTTATGTACTGCTGTTGCGTACCTGGAAAGTTTACAAACACGCAACATTATTTGTGAAAAAATTAATAAAAGTCTTCTCACAATTTTTGTACAGTGTACTCAACCCCTTTATTTAATGCTAGTTTCGATGATAAACATGGAATGGAAATTTCATACTAACGAATCCATGCCCATAATTAGTGTGTCCTGGAAAGTTTACAAACACGCCTGTAATACTAGATATTCGAGCTTCTTTCTTTCTTTTTGATTAAGATTGTCTGTGTCGTGCTGCAATCGCCTCACTCTGCATGTTTCATGATGTAGCTTCTGGATCCTTTATTTATTCAAGCAAACACTATCGAAGGTACTGTTTTCTGGTTTTCTTCAAGATGTAAGCACACTTTGGCTTTCGTGCTCACTTAAAAGAAACAAAAAACTTTCATTCTATTTTATTTCTTAAGTTATTTTAACGTTACATCGTTTTATGGGTCCTGCAAAATGTCTATCTCCGTATGTAGAATTCTTTTCTGTTTAATCGGACAAACATCTTTTGACTGCCTAGTAACCGCATACTGTTCCTTCCTATGCTTCGTAGTACAGAATATGAAAATTATTTATGTATCTAGGCACATACATTATTTTCAGTAACAGAACGGTGAACAGGTATTATAAATTTCTTCGTGTAATTTGAAGTCATAATAATCGTTTCGATAAACTCTTTGTTGCTGATACTCACTTGCATGAGGTGTATGTTATTAACTTACAGAATATATAGGGCAATGGCTATAGGGAACAAACATTGATCGCACCAGGGCTTTATGAAATGTTTTCGAAAAGGTTGTTCATCTTCAAACTAGATCGAGTTTCCTTGCTTTGGCTGATATCTAATGATATATTTTCTGCTTCATTGTTTGCTTTTGAGCCAGCATATTTACCAACCTCCTTGTCATAATCAACTTTTTCCACTGTCTTACATTAACAGATCTAATAAATGAGAACACATATGACTCCCAAAATAGGAATTAAATCTGCATTTTATCGCTGAATTCTTACGTTTTTCTAACTTTTACTCCACTGGGAATGTGATTCAATTGTTGTGTGACAATGTAATGTACTGAGCTTGAGTGCGAGAGATGTTACACGCAGACGAATAATCAGTATTTAGAACAATTAGTAACAAACGGAACAACTATGATAACAGATGTTTCCATTATTTCCGACGTTCATTTCACAAACGCTATAGACTAAACCGAGGGTTGACTTCACACCGGGATGAGATAAACAATGACACAATTTTGATGAAGAACGTTACAGTGCTGACATTTTCTCGTATCAGAAGCTAACGAGCCAAGTGCCGTAGTGGCATGATGCTGGATTGGTATTCTGGAGTACGCCGATTCACATTTCAGTCTCTTTTGAATTAATTTATCCTTAAATCCCTAAATCGCTTAAGCCGAATGCCCAGATGATTTCTTTTAAAGGCCATGGGCGACTACCTTCCTCATATTTACCCGATCCGAGTTCGTACTCCGTCTCTAATGAACGCGTCGCCGACGGGTTGGTAAATCCTAATATTCGTTCAATTTATATTAGACATTAATGCAAAAGCTGATGATTAAGTAACAGTACGCAAGGAATATATTTCTCTATTACATTCCAAAGAACATAAACAATTACCGACAAATTTCACGTCTGTGAATTTGCCGCCGAATTTCTCTGAACTTATTAAACTTGCTGACACGAAAATGTCGAAATAGTAATATAAAGGAGTAGGAGTCACTAGAATTGTGTGTAAAGTTTCATCTTTCGTTCAAGGTTTTATAAGTCTTTTGTCCGACATTAAGTAGTTTTAATTTATACAGCCCAGGAATTGTACAGGGGTGCACGAGCTGTACAAAGAATCGCCATATTGCGATGGGTTAACTTCAGACATAATACCGACCGTTCTTAGTCGAAGTGAAATAAAGTACAATTGGTTGTTTTGCTCTACAAATAATGATTACTGAGGAGATACGTTTGTCTCTTGTCCCTTGCCTTCTGGCTTTTGGTAGGGGTATGTTATGAAATTCACTTTCACTCTTTTATTTATTATTTCCTATCTTTGCAAAGATTCTGGATGCTTCACATACTTAATGCTATTCGTGCTCTGGTATATGGATCGATAAGATCAACAATTGTGGTTTTATTTGTTTCTGACACTTGCGTAAGGCAGGCATTTCTTATAGTACTATAACTACTGGCATTGGTTCTGCTGGTGTGGAATATGTTATCTACTTGTCTTATTATAGGCTCGTGAACGTGCTGTCGCCTTAACCTCAGGTTACTAAACACTCATAAAATTTACGATTGCAGTAGGGTATACAACAGGACGTTTTTTACTTAATTTGGTATGTAACATTCCACTGGAGAGCTAATAATAATTGTGATTAACTAACGCATAACATATAATTTATGACTTTTGAATAAAATTTATAGTAATACAGTATACGGTGGTTTAGTAACAATATAACATTACCCCCTCCCCCTTTAGTGCTCTAGGGTTAACAATGTAAGAAAAATATAATTTTAAAAGCAGTGGCTAACATTATCTTCAGTAGCTATGAAATTCTGTACGTAAATTGCAAACTTATCCTAGAATGTCCTTCTTCGGTATATGGACATTTGTTTTACACCTATACAGAAATAAAACCAAGACTATAGTGTTTTGGCAGAACGGTCAGTTTTAAGGGCACAATTATCTGAATACCGTCTGAAATGGATTGCTGTGTAGGAAACATTAAATTGTTTGATCATCATCATCCAACCACCACCAGCTCCACCACATACTTACTGAGTGTCTGCTACATACTGAGCGAGATGTCTCTCCGGCTAGCAAACTGGAATCAGAATCTAAAGGAGCGGGTTGCATTTCTCATCTGTCCACCAGATTTATACTTTCCAAAGTTTCCTAAATGGCTTATGATTATTACCTATATGTATACCTTGGAAGGACACGGTTTATTTCTCTCCCCATCCTAATACCACCCGACATTGTGCTTCGTCTCCAACGACGCCATCGACAGGAAACAGCCCGTTACCTTTCCTTATTTCGTGCAAGATAACAGATAAATCTCTACTCAGAGTCATCAATTCGTCTTGGTTGGAAATTAGAGCGCAGTTCCCGCACGTATTTAGCAGTAATGGCGAGACAATAAATTTAGACAGTTTAAGCTTGTTTTCGTTTGTGGCACCAGGTTCCACTGTTGGCAGCATCGTCTCGCAGAAATTATGAACCCGCCTGTAAGCAGCAAAAGTTATATCTCAGATATAGAAATCCACTCGTTTCTTCGATAATGTGTCTGTTAATAAGGATCCTAGTGCACATATAGTGGCAATCTGACTTAATTTATGTACCACTGTCTGAACCTTGTCTTCCAATCATCTAGAAATATCAAAGTTGTGAACCTGCACTTTAATGGTAAAAATATTGCTTATTGTTTTCAACCATTTTTTCAGTCTCGTCAATATAAACCTTAAGAACTTTGGATGAATGTAGATAGTTTTAACTAATATACTGCTTAATATTTTCAGAGACAGTTTTACCTCTAAAAGTCAGAATTTCTGTTCTACTGTTTACATGTTTAACATTTATCTACTTAAACGGAGTGATCGAAGACTGCATGACACAGACCGTTAACTGTATGTATCTTCTGATGGTCTCTGTGACGCCAAAATTGGTCTGCTAAAATTTAGAAAAGGAGATTCAATGAGAGCTCTGTCTATTTACATGCTGACATTTTAGCACTGAATGACATACACGTAATCGCCGTCTTACGAGGGAAACTGGAGTATTAGCAGATGTAGTAGTATTTATTGTTTTGTCGTTGTGGTGGTGGTCCTCAGGGCGAAGATTGGTTTGATGCAGCTGTCCACGTTGATATAATTTGAGCAAGCCATTTCATCTTTACGTGACTACGGCAACCTACATCCATTTTAACCTGTCTCTTGTAGTCAGGCCTCAGTCTCCTCTATAGTTTTGATCCCACTGTTTCCTTCATTACCAATTGACATTCCTTGCTGCGTGAGGATGTGTCCGACCAACCGATCCCATCTTTTAGTCAGGTTTTGGGATAAATGTCTTTTCTTCTCGATTCGATTCATTACCTCATTAGTTATTCGCTCGACCCATGCAAAATTCAACATTCTCCAGTAGTAAAATATTTCAAGAACTTCTTGTCTGAACTGTTCATAGTCCTTGTTTTACTTTGGTACAATATTTCCCTCCAGGAGAAATCTTCAGAAAAGAATTCGTGAAATTTAAATTTATGTTCAGTGTTAACGAATT
Organism: Schistocerca cancellata; assembly: GCF_023864275.1. NCBI lineage: Eukaryota > Metazoa > Arthropoda > Insecta > Orthoptera > Acrididae > Schistocerca > Schistocerca cancellata. Next base: position 434,801,319 of record NC_064627.1, read on the forward strand.
CCTCTGTTTCATAAACGTCTTTCTTGCGATTTCCATTTTATATACTATCCTTTTTGGCCATAGTCACTTATTTTGATGTCCGACCAACAAAATTCTTCGATCACTTTTACTGTCTCATTTCTCAATCTAACCCCCTCAGCATCGTCTGATTTAATTTGATAACATTCCATTATAATTGTTTTGTATTTCATATTATGATAGCTGTTCAAGACACTACCAGATACGTTCGAGTTTGATAGAGTTAAGTATGATCGGCAAATTTCAAAATTTTAATTTCTTCTCCCTGAGTTTTAATTCCCCTTCTAAATTTATCCTTGGTTTCCTTCACAGTTTGCTCGATGAACCGATTGGATAATGTGGGGATAGGGTAAAATCCTTCTCATTCCTTTTTCAAAGTGTCCTTCCTTTTCATGTCCTTCGACTTTTATAACTGCAGTCTGAATTCTGTAAAAGTTATTGACAAACTTTCGCTCCCTGTATTTTGAGAAATTCAACGATTGTGTTGTAGTCAGCACTGCAAGTAATCATTTTACAAATCTACAAATGCTACAAATTTACATTTGCCTTTAACTATCTTCTAACATACATCGTATGTTCAGTATTGCGTCGTGTTTTCCTAAGTACTCTGGAACGCAAACTGATCTAACCCGAGGTTAACTTCTATAAATCTTCTTCTGTAAATAATTCGTGTCAGTATTAGGAAACCTTATGATTCGGCAAATACTCGCCTGTCAGCATCTACCTTCTTTGAACTTGTAATATTTATCGATCTTTTACTTTCCTTCAATTCCAAAATCTATTGGAGATGTTTATTTCTAAGACATGTCCTTCATTGGAATGCTATGAGATTAGTTTTATATAACAACGTAAGCTCAACGTACACTTTTGCTGAACGGATAGCCAAGCAAAACATGCTGAACAGAGAGCAGCTTATTCCATTTGATTTCGAGATATTAGTGTTACTAGAAAATGTTTGACTGAAGAAATAGTTGACTACTGAACGATTTGCACCGGGATGCTGCGTCATACTGCGCCCTAAGGGCTCTGAAAATAGTCCAAGTAAATCTGTCACGAACGCTTATCGCACGAAAATACACGCTCTCAACTTACCTTGTACAAGGCATGGAGTTTCTACGTGTCAAGCATCTGCATCCATCACCCCGTCATTTTCCATGATCGGACGGGTCACTCTTTGGAGTACGGGTGTTACAGATGGCTGACATTTGTTAAATGGTGGTCGGTTGTGGGGAATGGCAAACAAATGTTCTATTATCTATGGTGTCCGGGATACAGGTACTTTAAAATGTCAGTAATGGGAACGGTGCATGTGACGGTAAATTAACTGATCATTACTTGTCGGAATTTAGAATTCACGTTGTAAAACGCCGACGATAGCTTGAGAATCTGGACATTAGCTCCAATTAGCAGCACAATAACTGCAGACAAGAGGCGAAGGTATTCTAACTATAAAACACCTTAAGTAACGACCTCCTAATTTACAGTTATTGTTTCTAGCAGTTTCAAAGGACTGTACAGAGAAAACTAACGGACATTGAATATATCATGACAAGTTTTAGCACCACCTATCAGACCAGTCACAACGCTGCGGCGTACAGACGTCTGTCTCATACGAGGAACGTCAGCTGACCACACACAAGAGAACGCGCATAATACCATGGATGCAGAAAAATGCTGTAGTTTCCGAAATTTTGAGCATTAAACTCCATGATGTGGTTACACGCTTACAAGAATATTATCGAGTCTTGTAATTTAATTACGCTGCAGCATTACCTTACTTCATAATAAATCAAATTCCAGTTTAACAAGACAATGGCGTACGTTACCCGGTTTGCATGCATTCCAGTTATGCAGCGGCGACTAACGATGTTCGTTGGAAAACCGAAATGATGTTAATTTCACAAGCAATACAACTATAGTTATAGCAAGATACTTTCAATAATTAAATGTCCTGGTGTGATATAAGCAGCAGATGATTGATGTGTTGCGAGATATGCTCCTCAAAATTTCACGAAATCGTTAGGCACGGACATGAACAATAAATTACTAACTTCGCAATAAGTCAAAGTGCCACATTACGTAACTAATTCACTTCCGGTGACTTTAATTACCCTTTCGTGATCAGAAAATAATGGTGTCTGTTGGTAGTTTTCATACAGTACTAGAATACTAATTGACTTGTGGGATTCGGGTTTGGAAGCAGTTCTAGTTAAATTCTTATAGTCATATTTCAATTCCTTTTCTTCCATTCGTACTCCACTAAGATGCCAGCCTATAATGAATGCAGTCTGCTATAAAACACGTGCAATTAAAATATTAAAGCATGCAGACGTCTTGTAGGCATGCCGACATTAACAAATGTCTGCTCATGAAGGGTAAGTCGAGTGCGATGCTATTTGGTGATGTATGTTATTTCAAATTCACCACTTGTAGCCACATTTACAGTGTTAGTGGTACAGGCTTTTGTTATAACTATGCTATTTGCACTCACAAGTACAACAGCAGTAGACATTCTTCAAATACAACATCTGCATTAATATGGTATAATATGTCAGCGCTGATTTTTCGCAAATGTATTGTGAGCGTATGTCCAGAGACATGAAAATGTACAATAGTTCAACAGGTAAGGTAAAACAGACAGTTGTAGTTGGGATGGAATCATTTAAACAGTCTAGTGGCATGAAACATAGGCCTTATGAGGAGGCTCTACTCGATATCGACAAGGAAAGGAATAGCTAGAAGAAGAGATAGCATGATGGGACGTGTGTTAAGAGAACAGGGAATAATTTTCATATTACTGAAGCCGGAGAAGTCAAACATTATAGGGGAAGACATGAGCTGTAACATGTATAATAAATCATTGAGAACGTTAGTTGCTTGTGCTGCTTCGAGATTAGGGGATTGGCATAAGAGAAGAATTCGGGAAAGTATCAATCCAGTCAGAAGGGTACGTTAAAATGTCAGTAATGGGAACGGTGCATGTGACGGTAAATTAACTGATCATTACTTGTCGGAATTTCTCTTTAGATTTCACGTTGTAAAACGCCAACGATAGCTTGAGAATCTGGACATTAGCTCCAATTAGCAGCACAATAACTGCAGACAAGAGGCGAAGGTATTGTAAATGTTTTCATTAAGGAGGATAGGACGTCAAACGGGCAAACTTGGAGAAGGAGAGGCACCACAGGACATTTTATTTTCTACTGTCTATACTTTTACAAATAAATTCATAAAACTTTCTCAGCATGACCAGGAAGGATTCAGGATTCATACTCAAAGCAGAGGAAGTGCAAAAACATAGCAAAATAAATATTTTTTAGCTATGAAATTTCATCATTTTTTCACTTACTGTTGGCTGCATTTGTTACTATAGGTACATTTTTCTTCACAAGTAAGAGAGATTCTTTGATGAATTTTGCACAGCATACAAACCATACTTACAGGTGTATGAAACTCTAGAATTTTCCAAATCTATTAAAAACTGTGGTAAAAATCGAGATAATTAACTACAAAATTTGTTTTTTTTTTTCTAAATATAAAGATTAAAACGTAACAGCTCATTCATTTTTTGATAAATTAAATAGATTCTAGAGTTTCAGACACCTGTAAGTATAGTTTGTATGCTGTGCAAAATTCAGTCTCTCTTACTTATGAAGAAAAGTGTACCTATAGCAACAAATGCATCCAATAGTAAGTGAAAAAATGATGAAATTTTACATGTAAAAATAAATATTTTGTTATGTTTTTGAACTTCCTCTGCTACGAGTGTGAATCCTGAATCCTTCCTGGTCATGCTGACAAAGTTTTATGAATTTACTTTTAAAAGTATAGACAGTGGAAATTAAAATGTTCTGTGGTGCCTCTCCTGCTCCAAGTCGGCCCGTTTGACGTCCTACCCCCCTTAACCTAAACGATGGCTTATAGTTCGAGAAGTCCCGAAATTTCCAAAGACAACATCTCAATATAGCAACGTCCAACATAAATTAGGTATCTATTATCATACTATACGTAGGACTCACATTTGTGACCATATACAATTTCTCGTCATCTTCCAGTGCTGTGTGTCAGTGTCTGTGAGCATACATAATAGCCGAATGTTGTTGTTGTTGTTGTTGTTGTTGTATTTTTACTTTTGTCGTTATGCATCTTTTAGTCTCTTTTCATGACATCGATTCCGTGCAACTGATCTGCTAGATTCTTTCTGATAGTCTCTTTCTGTCTCTGATAGTATTGCGACACCACTGGTAAACATCAAAATCTTTGCTTCCTCTCCATGAAGTTTAATTTCCTTGCTAAATTTCTCCCTGTTTTCGTTTACTGCTTGGTTAGTGTATAGACTGAATGGCATCGATGATAGACTAAAATGGTGTCTCACTCAGTTTTCAACTACTGCTTCTGTTTCACGTCCTTCGACTGTTACCAAGACAGTTCGGCGTCTTTACAAGCTGTGGATAATGACCTCCCATGCTTTACTCCAGCTATTTCGAGAATTTCAAAGCGTGTATAGTCGCCGAATAACGCAGTTGAAAAGCCGTGCACGAGGAGTTAGTTATATGCAGCTATTTGTCGAATATCTCGTCACTGGTGGTGGTGTCAGTGGTAAGCTGTCGTACGAGAGAGTACGCTCCGGCACGGGGCCGGTGCTTGTATTGCGGGCTTGCCGGCGCGGGCGGCGCAGGCGCATGCGCGCTGCGGTGTCCGGCGCGTCACGCCGCCTGTTCGATCGCCGCGGAGCTGCATGGGAGCAGCGGGACAGGGACAGCTACAGCTCTCCGGGTCAAGGCGGCTCCAAAGCCCCGGGCTGCGCCACAGCCGCTCTGCGCTGCGCTGCGCTACGTCCCAGCCGCCCAATTCCCCCGCATACGAGTCTGTTATCCGAATGTTCACGTACTGCAGGAAGTTGTACAGCTCCAATACATGAAGTTGTACATCTCGAGTACATAGACTCCTAGATCTGTACGAGCTAGTGAGCTATTAATAGCCGCTCAGTCTGACGTATACTTCTCGCAGTTCATGACGTGTATGCCATGGTCTGCACTGGGGAACTAGATGTGCAAGGGAAACAAATCGTTTTTCACCTGATGCTTGACATTATTTCGTAAACTGGGATGTTTGTGAACTATACACACGTCTATGACGTGAAATTTCGTCGTGAGTTTCCTACTAGCATCGTCACGAATAACTGTCGCAGACCCTGCTCCACATTCTATTAATGTCGGAAGTGAGCGTAGGTGCGACAACAGTATTGCGTGGTAGACAACCACAATAATTGCACGGTACACATCAGCGAACAAATGACTACCAGAGTTGTGTCAACAAAAGTTCATGGAACCGTGATGCGAATAGCCCTACACTTATGCCGGCCGGTGTGGCCGAGGGGTTCTAGGCGATTCCGTCTGGAACCGCGCGATCGCTACAGTCGCAGGTTCGAATCCTGCCTCGGGCATAGATGTGTGTGATGTCCTTAGGTTAGTTAGGTTTAACTAGTTCTAAGTTCTAGGGGACCGATGACCTCAGATGTTAAGTCCCATAGCGCTCAGAACGTTTTTGAACCTACACCTATGCTGACAGCACATCGACAAAAAACTCTGGAAGAAGTATCGACACCGCTATATTACTGACATGAGAAGGGTAGCCATGTTTGTTAAGTCGCGTTTTGTGCTCCAAAATGCGTTGTTGCTGTTTTTCCTTCCACTTGCCGGCTATCAGTTTCATTTTAGCATAACAGCTGCATCCTACTCCAATGATCTTCCATAGTTCTGTCCATACGTTTCTTTCCTCCTACATCCCTTCCGTGCGAGGTGGCGCAGTGATTAGCGCCGTGGACTCGCATTTGGGAGGGCGACAGTTCAGATCCTCGTCCGGACATGCATATTTAGGTTTTCAGTCATTTCCTTAAATTACTCCAGGAAAATTCCGGGCTGGTTCCTTTGAAGAGGGCATGGACGATATTTTTCAACATTCTTTCGTAATACAAGTTTGTGCTCCGTCTCTAATAACTGCGCTGTCGACAGGACGTTAAACTCATCTTCCTTCCTCATGCCTTCAACATCAGTTTCCTTCAACGAGTAATCTCATAGTACGTACCCAATTATCTTTCTGTATCTTCAGTTTACTATACTTTCAATTATCGGTTTTTCTTTTTGGCTTATTATAGGGTGTCTTCGTTCCATATTTTAATACTCTCCTGGGCACCACATTTCAAAAGAATGTAGCCTAAAGGCTTGATGTTTTGGACGTTAATAGTAGTGTCTCTCTTTAGAACGCCCTTTTGGCTTTCGCAATTCTTGCTTTCTTCTCGAAGCCTCGTGGGTGCATTACATGTTCTCACCTCTCACCGTATAAGGGTATGTCCAGCATTGTCGAGCATGATCGTTTTGCTGATCCAGGTGTCATGATTTGGGGAGGTACAATTTTGCATGGGAGTACTGACCTCCAAATCATTTAATACGATACGCTTACCTGTCAACGTTATTGTAACACGGTACTCTTTACCGCGTGCGTCTTTTCAGTGGTGCATCGGCCGTGATTTCGTTTTTATGGACAATAATACGCGACCGCATCAAACAGCGCAGGTGGAGGAGGTCTTGATACGAGCGGATATTCGGCGAATGGGCTGCCCTGCCCGTTACTTCCATTTAAATCCCATAATCCCATAGATCACGTGCTGGATGCGTTGGGGAGACCTATTGTATCATTTCCACGTGCACCAACGACTTCCCAGCAGCTGTCAACCGCACTGGTGGGGGAATGGAACGCCCTACAACTAGAACTCCTGTGGCCAGCATGAGAGCACACCGCAGAGTATTTCACTGTTGTCCGTGGTGATTACACACCCTATTTAGAACCATGTCCCGCTTTTTGTAATGTTCAGGGGATCATCATGAATCGCAATGACTTCCATGTAATTATTGTCTTTGAATAAAAGTGTCATTTCTGTTCGTCTCATTGGGTATTTCTTTGAGATAGCCTCTGTACTACACAGCAGCAGTTCATTCAAGTTGCATCGAGCTGTGTACTTGCCAGCGACACATCATGAAAGTTTCGTTAATACTGGTCAGTTTCTTCATGTTGGTCTCTTGTGCGCACAAATACGCAGTATAATCGATCTGACAATTACCCAATACCATTTCCACAACACTCCAAGATAACGTTCGATAGAAAGCTTGTAAAACATTTAAGAGACTCGTTTCCAACTGAGAGTGTCTGCGTGTTGTTGTTGTTGTGGTCTTCAGTCCTCAGAGTGGTTTGATGCAGCTCTCCATGCTACTCTATCCTGTGCAAGCTTCTTCATCTCCCAGTACCTACTGCAACCTACATCCTTCTGAATCGGCTTAGTGTATTCATCTCTTGGTCTCCCCCTATGATTTTTACCCTCCCCGCTGCCCTCCAATACTAAATTGGTGATCCCTTGATGCCTTAGAACATGTCCTACCAACCGATCTCTTCTTCTGGTCAAGTTGTGCCACAAACTTCTCTTCTCCCCAATCCTATTCAATACTTCCTCATTAGTTATGTGATCTACCAATCTAATCTTCAGCATTCTTCTGTAGCACCACATTTCGAAAGCTTCTATTCTCTTCTTGTCCAAACTATTTACCGTCCATGTTTCACTTCCATACATGGCTACACTCCATACAAATACTTTCAGAAATGACTTCCTGACACTTAAATCTATACTCGATGTTAACAAATTTCTCTTCTTTAGAAACGCTTTCCTTGCCATTGCCAGTCTACATTTTATTTCCTCTCTACTTCGTCCATCATCAGTTATTTTGCTCCCCAAATAGCAAAACTCCTTTACTACTTTAAGTGTCTCATTTCCTAATCTAATACCCTCAGCATCACCCGACTTAATTCGACTACATTCCATTATCCTCGTTTTGCTTTTGTTGATGTTCATCTTATAGCCTCCCTTCAAGACACCATCCATTCCGTTCAACTGCTCTTCCAAGTCCTTTGCTGTCTCTGACAGAATTACAATGTCATCGGCGAACCTCAAAGTTTTTATTTCTTCTCCATGGATTTTAATACCTACTCCAAATTTTTCTTTTGTTTCCTTTACTGCTTGCTCAATATAGAGATTGAATAACATCGGGGAGAGGCTACAACCCTGTCTTACTCCCTTCCCAACCACTGCTTCCCTTTCATGTCCCTCAACTCTTATAACTGCCATCTGGTTTCTGTAAAAGTTGTAAATAGCCTTTCGCTCCCTGTATTTTACCCCTGCCACCTTTAGAATTTGAAAGAGAGTATTCCAGTCAACATTATCAAAAGCTTTCTCTACGTCTACAAATGCTAGAAACGTAGGTTTGCCTTTCCTTAATCTTTCTTCTAAGATAAGTCGTAAGGTCGTATTGCCTCACGTGTTCCAGTATTTCTACGGAATCCAAACTGATCTTCCCCGAGGTCGGCTTCTACTAGTTTTTCCATTCGTCTGTAAAGAATTCGTGTTAGTACTTTGCAGCTGTGGCTTATTAAACTGATTGTTCGGTAATTTTCACATCTGTCAACACCTGCTTTCTTTGGGATTGAAATTATTATATTCTTCTTGAAGTCTGAGGGTATTTCGCCTGTTTCATACATCTTGCTCACCAGGTGGTAGAGTTTTGTCAGGACTGGCTCTCCCAAGGCCGTCAGTAGTTCCAATGGAATGTTGTCTACTCCGGGGGCCTTGTTTCGACTCAGGTCTTTCAGTGCTCTGTCAAACTCTTCACGCAGTATCGTATCTCCCATTTCATCTTCATCTACTTCCTCTTCCATTTCCATAATATTGTCCTCAAGTGCATCGCTCTTGTATAGACCCTCTATATACTCCTTCCACGTTTCTGCTTTCCCTTCTTTGCTTAGAACTGGGTTTCCATCTGAGCTCTTGATGTTCATACAAGTGGTTCTCTTTTCTCCAAAGGTCTCTTTAATTTTCCTGTAGGCAGTATCTATCTTACCCCTAGTGAGATAAGCCTCTACATCCTTACATTTGTCCTCTAGCCATGTCTGCTTAGCCATTTTGCACTTCCTGTCGATCTCATTTTTGAGACGTTTGTATTCCTTTCTGCCTGCTTCATTTACTGCATTTTTATATTTTCTCCTTTCATCAATTAAATTCAATATTTCTTCTGTTACCCAAGGATTTCTACTAACTCTCCTCTTTTTACCTACTTGATCCTCTGCTGCCTTTACTACTTCATCCCTCAGAGCTACCCATTCTTCTTCTACTGTATTTCTTTCCCCCATTCCTTTCAATTGTTCCCTTATGCTCTCCCTGAAACTCTGTACAACCTCTGGTTCTTTCAGTTTATCCAGGTCCCATCACCTTAAATTCCCACCTTTTTGCAGTTTCTTCAGTTTTAATCTACAGGTCATAACCAATAGATTGTGGTCAGAGTCTACATCTGCCCCTGGAAATGTCTTACAATTTAAAACCTGGTTCCTAAATCTCTGTCTTACCATTATATAATCTATCTGATACCTTTTAGTATCTCCTGGGTTCTTCCATGTATACAACCTTCTATTATGATTCTTAAACCAAGTGTTAGCTATGATTAAGTTGTGCTCTGTGCAAAATTCTATCAGGCGGCTTCCTCTTTCATTTCTTAGCCCCAATCCATATTCACCTACTACGTTTCCTTCTCTCCCTTTTTCTACACTCGAATTCCAGTCACCCATGACTATTAAATTTTCGTCTCCCTTCACTACCTGAATAATTTCTTTTATTTCATCATACATTTCTTCAATCTCTTCGTCATCTGCAGAGCTAGTTGGCATATAAACTTGTACTACTGTAGTAGGTGTGGGCTTCGTATCTGTCTTGGCCACAATAATGCGTTCACTATGCTGTTTGTAGTAGCTTACCCGCATTCCTATTTTCCTATTCATTATTAAACCTACTCCTGCATTCCCCCTATTTGACTTTGTGTTTATAACCCTGTAGTCACCTGACCAGAAGTCTTGTTCCTCCTGCCACCGAACTTCACTAATTCCCACTATATCTAACTTTAACCTATCCATTTCCCTTTTTAAATTTTCTAACCTACCTGCCCGATTAAGGGATCTGACATTCCACGCTCCGATCCGTAGAACGTCAGTTTTCTTTCTCCTGATAACGACATCCTCTTGAGTAGTCCCGGCGCGGAGATCCGAATGGGGGACTATTTTACCTCCGGAATGTTTTACCCAAGAGGACGCCATCACCTTTTAATCATACAGTAAAGCTGCATGCCCTCGGGAAAAATTACGGCCGTAGTTTCCCCTTGCTTTCAGCCGTTCGCAGTACCAGCACAGCAAGGCCGTTTTGGTTATTGTTACAAGGCCAAATCAGTCAATCATCCAGACTGTTGCCCTTGCAACTACTGAAAAGGCTGCTGCCCCTCTTCAGGAACCACACGTTTGTCTGGCCTCTCAACAGATACCCCTCCGTTGTGGTTGTACCTACGGTACGGCTATCTGTATCGCTGAGGCACGCAAGCCTCCCCACCAACGGCAAGGTCCATGGTCCATGGGGGGGGGGGGGGGGGTGTCTGCGTAACCATTATATATGAACAGCTTATGAAAGCCTGGGTGGATACGCTCGCCCATATGGGCACTAAGCAAAACACATTTGCAAAATGCCGAGTTGCTGTTCATGTGAATCCTGAGTAAAAGCCGTGTATCATTCATGTGTCAGAGAAACGTCACCAGAAGAACGAAGTTTACGCAGAAAATTGTGGTAGTAGTACGTTCCCAACGCGCAAGGGCATCGTGCTATTTCACCAATTAAAGCAACGTACTGTAGTGTAGTTGCCTTTTTAAAAATAATTATGGTGACGTGACTGTCATATTGGGAAAGTCATCACGTATCTGAACACCTTCTTGCTTACTAGATTCCGTTTCACCTATGTGGGTGGAACTCGTATGCTACTCTTTTTTCGAGTCATCAGTCGTCTGACTGGTTTGATGCGGCCTGCCATGAATTCCTCTCGTGTGCCAACCTTTTCATCTCAGAGTAGCAGTTTCAAGCTACGTCCTTTGTTATTATCAGGATGTACTCTAATGTCTGTCTTCCTCTACAGCTCTAGCATCATAGACGTTATTCTCTGATGTCTTAACAGGTGTCCTACCATCCTGTCCCTCATCTTTGTCAGTGTTTAACGTAAATTCATTTCTTTGCTGATGCTGCGGAGAACCTGCTCATTCCTTATCTTACCAGTGCACCTAATTTTAGAAATTCGTCTGTTAACATCACATCTGAAATGCTTAGTTTCTCTTCTGTTCCAGTTTCCAAGAGTTGATGTTTAACTAACAAACAATGCTGTGCTCCAAACGTACATTCTCGGAAATTTCTTCCTCACATTAAGGGCTATGTTTGACCTTCGCAGACTTCTCTTGGTCAGGAATGCCACCTTTGCCAGTGCTAGTATTTCTGTGCCCTCCTTGCTCCATCCGTCATGAGGTTATTTTGCTGCTTAGGTAGCAGAACTCCATACCTTCATCTATTTTGTGATCTCCAATTCTGATGTAAAGTTTCTCTTTGTTCTCATTTCTGCTACTTCTAATTACTTTCGTCTTTCTTGTACTTACTCTCAATCAGTTTTCTGTATTAATTAGACTGTTCAGTCGATTCAACAGATCCTGTAATTCTTCTGCACTTCCACTGAGGCTAGTAAAGTCAATAGCGAATGTTGTCATTGATACCCTTTCATCTTATATGTTAATCTCAGTCTTGAACCTTTCTTTTATTTCCGTCATTGCTTCCTCGATGTGTACGTCCGATGGTATATTGCCAATCTCATACTTTCCACACACCAACGTGTAGAGTCGTTTTGTTGTCACTTCCCCCAATGATTTTAGAAATTACGATTGAACATTATCTATCCTTTCTACATTATTTGATGCTACTCTGTATCCATCATATTATCGAAACTTAATCTTAAAATATGTCGTCCTGTGTATTGACTGTTTGTGTGCCGGCCGGTGTGGCCGTGCGGTTCTAGGCGCTTCAGTCTGAAACCGTGTGACCGCTACAGTCGCAGGTTCGAATCCTGCCTCGGGCATGGATGTGTGTGATGTCCTTAGGTTAGTTAGGTTTAAGTAGTTCTAAGTTCTGGGGGACTGATGACCTCAGATAAGTCCCGTAGTGCTCAGAGCCGTTTGACTGTTTGTGTATTTTCACCAGCATAGTGTACAAAACTAGTCAATAGCAAAACTACCTCTCAAATTGATAACTATTACCTTATCGTTCCTCCCGTATCCGTTTAAGAAGCTTCTCTTACATGGTATACATAAAATAATATAGATCTTTAGCGTTCTTCCGGCCTCCGAAGTTGCACTCCTTGAACATTACAGCTACTTCCGTCGCTGAAGGTGGCGCAATTGCTTTTTGTAGCCCTGACAGCCGTCGATCCCCAAAACACGTCTCGCACCCGCTTAAACAGCGTATAAATAAAACATAAAAACAGAACGTTTACGATGGTAACAGCATTTCGACCTGTCAGCGTTTACCATATCTCTTCCTACCCAGAAGCTGACCCTTTCAAACTTCCGCCAGTTAAGCCCTAATTGGGAACTGCACGAGACATGTCGTCCTGGCGGGTGTCAGCCAAAAGATTGTCTCCAAGGTGTACAGTAGATCTATTCGTGCACGCATTTTGGAAATCCCGTCGTGTCTAGCAGTTAAGTTAAAAATGCCTTCGCAGTGGACGTGTTTCTCATTGTTTAGCTTGCCAGACGTGATTTACATCGTGGTAGGGGCACGCTTGGAAACGATCTCATTCATGACACAGAACGTGCTGCACATTAATGATTTGTGATTGCGGTGCTCTTTAGTGGCAGGGATCGGCTGTATCTGGCCCGCAAATCACACGGTATCCTTACGAAAATAGACGTACGAAAAATTCCTACGTCAGCTTATAACACTAGCTCTCGTTTGCTGTGACCCAAACTAGTGTTACCCTCTGGGAGGATTTTGAGTTTTGACCGAGCGTGTGTCTAACGGATAAAGTATCGGACAGTAATTTCGAATATAATGTAATTAATAGAAAACTAAACAGGCTTTACTTTGGGATAATGAAAGTAGAAAAGTTCATACGAATGAAACAATAAACGGTCGCCAGCCTAATTAGGCATATTAATTTGAAACACTATGTTCAAGTAAATTGGATATTGATAGTTGTAATGACTTCCTTTAAATTCCCTTTGAATAGTACTCCGGATACACACGACTACAGGGCGATCTAAGTTGTGAGTAGCAGTAGTAACCATTAATGCACAAACTAGTAATCACAGAAAGCAAGATAGTGCCCCACTCATAATAATAACAGTTACAGTCACTATCATTACGTGATTCAATATTGAGCTTTTACTACAGGAAACACTGAACTGAAGTTGGGCATGAAAATGTTCCTGATTTATCTGACATACAAATACCATAAATAAAATTGAGTAATACTACATTTACACTTGTTATACTCCAATTTAAGGAAAAGTATCAGATTTCTTTAGTAGCAACAATATTCTACATATCTTTCTAATACGAAGAGAATATGGTGGGGACTCATAAACTGATACTGTCTCTCTAGGCAAATTCTATGATTTTTTCAGAAGCAAAGTTCAATTCCACCAAAATTAATTCTTAGTCCCACTTCGAATAATCTATGTTTTCATTCTTCAAAATAAATTTCTTAACACTAAACACGATTAACCCCAACAGAATTATTCATGATAGCAACCAAAACTAAACTACGTTTCAAGTAAATTTAATTTAAGTGCCTTTTTCATCACCTGTTTAGCAGGTACTTTAGACAGTAACATATACACACTCTGGCACTGAATTTTTTGCACATTTAATACACAGAATCAAATCACTAGTTTGTTAGAATAGGATACTCGGTTTTCTGCACTTTTAGGAGGCGATCCTGCATCGGTTCATGATTAGGATAAAGTTAAGGTTCAAAAACACAAGTTTATAGCACTTGGATTATTATTGAAAACACTCACACAAGTTTACTGGTCCATGCTATAATACATATCTGTGTGCCTGAAGTTGGTAGAGCAGTGGTGAAGTAGTGGTGGCAAACGACGTGGTGGCTAACTGTACTCACGGCTCTTGATGTTGAATACTCTTTGCAATTTCTTCTTGGCGACGGATTTTTATCGTGTAAGAGCCATTCCATATTTCCGAGAGTACTACACAATAGCCAAATCCACTTCCGAGGCTATTTTCCATGCAAAACGGCTTCAAAATGCCTCCCTTGGCCCCCTCGATGGGTACCGTGCAACTGCTAGCCACTGACTGCGTACCGTTCCCACCAAGGAGTCGCCCAGATCAACCACCAAAACCACCATTTATATCGCGCCAAGCCACTTCCGTTGCGGAGGGGGTTCCGTACAGATTTTACATTTCACAATACAAGATGTCTACGTATGAACCAGCTTTCAATACACAAATTTTTCTTTGTAAACATACATATTTTATAAAATTTCATTATTTTAAATATCATCTTTCTTCTTTCATACATATATTACAAACTTTAAATTTCTTGACTCAAATCAATGACCTTAACTAGCAAAAAACAAACACTTCATAATCATAGATACACATTTACATAGTAAAAAACTAATTACAATCAATATTGGTGTTACAAGCTCTATTAAAACACTCATTTCCTCCCTTGTCCTTATCTGTACAATAAGAACTTCAATATCCATGAGCATATTATAAGACAAAAAGGAAAGTTCTCTGCCCAGTCACTGAAGACAGCACCATATAAAATTTCCATTACAAATTGTGCGATGCAAGTTTGCAATAGTCTTCTACATAAGATAAAAATTATTTCATCATTCTGACTTTTAGGTAAAACTCTATGGTAATTCTTCCTAGCTCACCGCTTCTGTTCAGTAGCAAAACTTTTGGTACATGTGAAATACAAGATTATAAACAAGAAAATGAAAAAAAGATATTCTACTGCAAGTAGTGCAAGCTCTCTTGTAGATAAAATCACAAAATAATGTATTTACTGCCATGTTATTGTTAAATTTGTGTTTACAAAAGAATTATGTATCCCATAATTTGGGAAGATTTTTTGGACGAAGAAATAAATACTGAATTGCGATCGAATCAGGTGGTGACCAAGAATGCACTCTTGCATTTAGTTGGTCCGTATTCCGTTGTGTGTTTGAATAAAATCTTTTTCGTCTTCAAGCTGCGTTAGTCGAGTAAAATTCTCGAACCCTCGATGGCTACCACCGTCATTGTGGTCAGGAGTAAAACCACTGACTGCCGGAGCCGGTTTTTTTCTGTATTGTTATTTCATCCCCATCGCCCCATTTGTGTGTGGGGGGGGGGGGGGAGGGGGGGCCGTCAGTGGTATAATTCTCCACTCTTCAGTCAGGTGAATTAAAAAAATTACAACGAGAAATACAAACAAAATTTGGGTAGGTTTTTCTATTTTAAACTAAAAATCAAAGACAAACAAAAACGACGGAAGTTTATACATTATAAAAACAGATCGCAGGAAGGTGAAATTCTTCTGATAAAAACAATGAAGCACTGCACTTTCACTTAAAATCTGAAGTACCTGCATTAGGGCGAAAGGTACTCCTGGAGGAAAGAGTATATTTCATGAGGTTGAGGGGTGTGGAAAGGAAGATAGGGGTATGTTAGATAGGAAAAGTATGGAGATGAGAGGTTGGAGCTGAGATGGGTGGTGGGAAATGCTGTAGGTGGCAAGACAGAGAGTGAGCAGTAGTGTGGCATGTGGGTAAGGCAATGGTCGTAAGAAGAAAGGGATGGGTATGGATGGCAGGGAAAGACAGAGGGGCCCTGACGTGGAGTGGGATAGGTGTGGAAGAGCTAAAGTTGGTGGCAGGGATAAATATTGCGGCGGATCTCATTGTCTGGAAGAGAGAGTTAGTTGAAGGGTGTAGGTGTAGGGATGGAGGGATATGTTTGTGAAGGCGCGGCAGCATACCAGGGTTGGTGGTTAGAGAGGTGACAACTTGGTTATTGGAAACTTGTTTACGGACAGAATAGGAGATGTAGAACTATTCGATGTGGATGAGGAGGGATAGGAATTAGATGGGAGGGTAGAGGGTCCAGACGGGGAAGGTAAGCGAATGTGGAAAGCGAGCCGGAGTGCATAGCGTTCTAGGATTTGGAGGGGTTCTAGAACTGCAGTGGGACAGAGAGCCATGCCACATTTGCATAGCAGACGATGGGGTGGATCAGGGTTTTTTAGGTGTGGAGAATAGAGAAGGGCTGTAATTCCCAAATTCAGCCTCTTAGTACTTTGTAGTTTTAGTCTATTGTGGGCTTTGTTGCATGGTTTGTAGGTGAGATCTCAACATTAGATACCGATTGAGGGTTAGTCCAAGATAGGACGGTTGCAAACGGTAAGATAGAAGTCATGGAATTGGACGTGCGGGTGGTTTGTCTTATAACTATTGTCTAGTTTTTGGAGGGACTGATCTTGAGGAACTATTGGTTATACCAGAAGGTAAACTGATTGATGTGAATTTGGAGGGATCGTTTGCAGTAGAGTAGAGCGCGAAGAAAGCGGTGTCATCACCGTACTTAAGGTGGAGGTCTGGCGGGGATGGTTTGGGCTTACCAGCGATGTAGAGGAGATAAAGGAGGGGAGAGAGGACAGAGCCTTGGGCACTCCTGCAGTGGAATGGGAGGTATGGCAATTAGTACTGTTAATAGTGTCAAAGGATGGGCAATTAGATAGGAAGTATGTGATAAGGTGGACGTAGTTAATTGGAAGTGTGTATGTCAGGAGTTTGAAATGGAGACCGGAATGCCATACACGTTTGTGGGCTTTTTCATGGTCGAGGGAGACAAAAATAGCAGATTAATGGAAGTTGTTTGGCGGAATAGGAGACCGAAAGGTGCAGGATAAGTTGGGATGGAAGCAACACTGGTTAACAACAAGAAGGTGGTGTTGATTCAAGGCGTTGATGGAAGCGCCGGGAGAGGATGGATTCAAAGACCTTGGTAAACACTGAGGTGATGGGGTGGGAGGAGGAAAGGTATCAGTAAGATGTGTTTGAGGAAAAGAAGGATATTGGATGCTTTCCATTGCTAAGGATAGTAAAGTGTGGAGAGGATAGTGGTGTAAAGGATTGCAAGAGTGATGAGAAAGGAGACAGGAGGCATTCTTTGAGGTGTCGATAAGTAATGTGAAAGTATTGCGTTTTTTGTGAAGTACTTCTTTTATGTCGCATGGTGTAATTGGTGTATATAATTCTGTGTGTGGTATATATTGGAAGCTGCGAGCCAGGGGTGGGACAGTGGTATTTGCACGTTCATAGATGGCAGGGAAAAGAAAATAATCAAAATGTGGATCCTCAGGGATGGAGAAGATGTGAGAGAGAATGGAAAGTGGTTAGGTTTGCTCTTGTTGTCAAGTAATGCATGGTTATTGTGGAAGAGTGTGTCGTAAGATATGGGGCTATTGACAAAGAGTCGATGGAATGCTTTTCAGTACTTGGAAGAATTAATGGGGAGTGCAGCGTTTAGTTTGATGCACGTCTGGCACCAGTCTCGGCGCTTTTTTACATTTAATAAATTCCTGATATTTCGCTGTACTTGCTAGTGATGTGTGTTTTCCCGTCACGAGTCTGCAAGAAAGGACCGGTAGATACGACGAAATTCTCGGAAGAGTAGTAAGGTTTGTGGTGTCGGTGGGGGGGGGGGGAGGGAGGGAGGGAGGGAGGGAGGGAGGGATGGCAAGAATATATGGTCTTGGTAAGAATGTGGGTGGATCCAAAGTCTTAGGTCTGTTGCAGAAAGGATGTGATATGAGGGATGTCGTCAGGTTGCTTGAAGGACAGAGTGTGCTTCCAATCTGGATTTCTGTGGATTACCGGTAAGCATTTCAGTTGGTGCGGGAGTTGTTTTTAGTAACTCTTGGATGAAAATTCGGATGGGGTGTACGGGGATGAGGTAATGTGGAAGAGGCGGTAAGGAGTACAGCCTGGGTTGGCAGGGTTTCGGCGTATATAGCCGCGACTGCGGCCTGTGGCACAATTCAGAGAGAGCCGAAACGACGCGTGCGCGGAAGGTGAGTTATAGGCAGCTCATTGCATCTGCAATGTATAGATAATATCGACTGTTGCCGAACATGGGACTATTAAATTAATAAGTAAGTTCTAAAACGCAAAAATGAGTTCAGAAAAAGTTGAAGATAGGAGGACACGAAAAAGCTACGTATAACTTCACAACATCGCCCTGTATCCATTACGCTACAGCTAACGTGTATGCTGAAGGTCTTTTTCTTCGATATTACGAAATCCTGAAGGTTTTAAGTGGTGGTACGTCACTAACTGATATGTAACTATAACAAATCGTACCAAGAGCTACGTGTTTTTGATAAATGGTCAATGCGCCGCTGCCCTGAAACGGCATACTCTCGTTAGAAGAAATTTGTTGTTGTTGTTGTTGTTGTTGTTGTTGTTGTGGTCTTCAGTCCAGAGACTGTTTTGATGCAGCTCTCCATGCTCCTATATCCTGTGCAAGCTTATTCATCTCCGAGTAACTATTGCAACCTACATCCTTCTGAATCTGCTAAGTACATTTATCTCTTGGTCTCCCTCTATGATTTTTACCCTCCACGTTTCCCTCCAATACTAAACTGGTGATCCCTTGATGCCTCCGAACGTGTCCTACCAACTGATCCTTTCTTTTAGTTACGTTGTGCCACAAATCCCGGTGTAGCGGTTCTAGCCGCTTCAGTGCGGAACCACGCGGCTGCTACGGTCACAGGTTCGAATCCTGTCTCTGGCATGGATGTGTGTGATGTCCTTAGATTGGTTAGGTTCAAGTAGTTCTAAGTCTATGGGACCGATGACCTCAGTTGTTAAGTCCCATAATGCTTAGAGCCATTTGAATCATTTGAACCACACATTCCTCTTCTCCCCAATTCTATTCAGCACCTCCTCATTAGTTACGTGATCTACCCATCTAATCTTCAGCATTCTTCTGTAGCACCACATTTCGAAAGCTTCTATTCTTTTCTTGTCTAAACTATTTATTGTCGATGTTTCGCTTCCATACATGGCCACACTCCATACAAATTCTTTCAGAAAAGACTTTCTGACGGTTAAATCTATACTTGATGTTAACAAATTTCTCTACTTCCGAAACGCTTTCCTTGCCATAGCCAGTCTAAATCTTATATCCTCTCTACTCTGACCATCATCAGTTATTTTGCTCTCCAGGTACCAAAACTCATCTACTACCTTAAGTCTCTCACTTCCTAATCTAATTCCCTCAGCATCACCTGATTTAATTCGACTGTATTCCATTACCCTCGTTTTACTTTTGTTGTCTTTGCTGTCTTTTGCGGTCTCTGACAGAATTACAATGTCATCGGCGAACCTCAAAGTTTCAATTTCTTCTCCATGGATTTTAATTCCTCCTCGAAATTTTTCTTTTGTTTCCTTTACTGCTTGCTCAATATGCAGATTGAGTAACATTGGGGATAGGCTACAACCCTTTCTCACTCCCTTTTCAATCACTGCTTCGCTTTTGCGCGTCTCGACCCTTATAATTGGCATTAGGTTTGTGTGAAAACTGTAAATAGCCTTTCCCTCCCTGTGTTTTACCCATGTCACCTTCAGAATTTGAAAGAGTGTATTCCATTCAACATTGTCAAAAGCTTTCTCTAAGTCTACAGATGCTTGAAATGTAGGAATACCTTTCCTTAAGCCGGCCGGTGTGGCCGTGCGGTTCTAGGTGCTTCAGTCTGGAATCGTGAGACCGCTACGGTCGCAGGTTCGAATTCTGCCTCGGGCATTGATGTGTGTGATGTCCTTAGGTTAGTTAGGTTTAAGTAGTTCTATGTTCTAGGGGACTGATGACATCAGATGTTAAGTCCCATAGTGCTCAGAGCCATTTGAACCATTTTTGAACCTTTCCTTAATCTATCTTCTAAGATAGTGTTCCAGCACTTCTACGGAATCCAAACTGATCTTTTCCGAGCTTGGCTTCTACCAGTTTTTCCATTCGTCTGTAAAGAATTCGTGTTAGTATTTTGAATCCATGACTTATTAAACCGATATTTCAGTAGCAATTTATAATACGAAAATAATTACATACGAATATTGTTTAACCATCAATATGATGTTTCCTGTCATTTTGTTACAGCAAATTGAACCAAAAACGTTATGCTTTAAAGAGATCCTCACCTACTATGCTTTGAAACAGCGTAAGTCGTACAATAAAATCCACCTAATATGGGTTTCAGCTGAAATTGATGGAATACAATATGGAGTCTCCCAAGTTGATGTATAACGCGATCTTGGAAGTCACTGGCCACTTTCCCCTCCACGAAGCAAAAAACCGACTTGTTTTATTGAGTCTTTCACGTCGCGGACTGTTGTGGAACATGAAATTCCACACTGTGACGTCACAAAACTCGACCAACTCCTCGTCCTCGAACGCTTTCTCTACCCGCTTGAGGAATGCATAAGTAATGTAAAGTTGTGAAATATTAGCCACGTTTCAAATTCAAGGACTGCAGTTTCAGACACATTCCATAGGTGACTAGACCAGAATTTTAATTGATAGTGAAAGCCGTTATCGTTGAGTCAATACTGAAAATCCAAGTCGGCACAGAACCAGTTAAGCGTCACGCGAGCACACTGTGTGGTGAGAGTACTAAAGGCCTGGGAGCCTCTGGGAGAGCAACGTGGCATGGAAGCCCGTGCAGGGGTAGCTGAGGCAGAGGC
Organism: Schistocerca cancellata; assembly: GCF_023864275.1. Classification (NCBI taxonomy): domain Eukaryota; kingdom Metazoa; phylum Arthropoda; class Insecta; order Orthoptera; family Acrididae; genus Schistocerca; species Schistocerca cancellata. Next base: position 434,822,043 of record NC_064627.1, read on the forward strand.
TGCGGTGCGCGATAAGGCGAGCGGGCGCGCGTCCGGTCCATTGTGGCCGCAACAGGTGCCGCGCGGTACTGTGCTGTGCTGTGCTGTGCTCGCCACGCACAGGCGGCCGTCTTCCCTGCCGGTATTCACGCGGCCCCCACTTTCCCTCCAAAGGCGTCCACACACTCCGGGCGGACCGAAGCCGAACGCTTGATTTATTTCCGCTGCTATTCGCCCTGCAAGCTTCATTGGTAGCCTCACCTCTAGCACCTTCGTCCCTGCTCCAAACTTCCTTGTCACTTATTTGACGTTAAAGTGAACTGAATATTTACGGCAAACTGAAAGCAAAGCTCAAAAGCACAAGTTCAATTTAAATACATTTTTGACAAAAAGAACATTATTACTCCTGCTTATGAATATTGTAAAATATTCAGTTAGTAATTTCTGTATTTCTTCCAGTTTCCGTTGCAAAACGTTTCCGAAAGTAAGATTGTTTCTACAGGGTGTTTCAAAAATGACCGGTATATTTGAAACGGCAATAAAAACTAAACGAGCAGCGATAGAAATACACCGTTTGTTGCAATATGCTTGGGACAACAGTACATTTTCAGGCAGACCAACTTTCGAAATTACAGTAGTTACAATTTTCAACAACAGATGGCGCTGCGGTCTGGGAAACTCTATAGTACGATATTTTCCACATATCCACCTTGCGTAGCAATAATATGGCGTAGTCTCTAAATGAAATTACCAGAAACCTTTGACAACGTGTCTGGCGGAATGGCTTCACATGCAGATGAGATGTACTGCTTCAGCTGTTCAATTGTTTCTGGATTCTGGCGGTACACCTGGTCTTTCAAGTGTCCCCACAGAAAGAAGTCACAGGGGTTCATGTCTGGCGAATAGGGAGGCCAATCCACGCCGCCTCCTGTATGTTTCGGATAGCCCAAAGCAATCACACGATCAGCGAAATATTCATTCAGGAAATTAAAGACGTCGGCCGTGCGATGTGGCCGGGCACCATCTTGCATAAACCATGAGGTGTTCGCAGTGTCGTCTAAGGCAGTTTGTACCGCCACAAATTCACGAAGAATGTCCAGATAGCGTGATGCAGTAATCGTTTATGCAGTAATCGTTTCGGATCTGAAAAATGGGCCAATGACTCCTTTGGAAGAAATGGCGGCCCAGACCAGTACTTTTTGAGGATGCAGGGACGATGGGACTGCAACATGAGGCTTTTCGGTTCCCCATATGCGCCAGTTCTGTTTATTGACGAAGCCGTCCAGGTAAAAATAAGCTTCGTCAGTAAACCAAATGCTGCCCACATGCATATCGCCGTCATCAATCCTGTGCACTATATCGTTAGCGAATGTCTCTCGTGCAGCAATGGTAGCGGCGCTGAGGGGTTGCCGCGTTTGAATTTTGTATGGATAGAGGTGTAAACTCTGGCGCATGAGACGATACGTGGACGTTGGCGTCATTTGGACCGCAGCTGCAACACGGCGAACGGAAACCCGAGGCCGCTGTTGGATCACCTGCTGCACTAGCTGCGCGTTGCCCTCTGTGGTTGCCGTACGCGGTCGCCCTACCTTTCCAGCACGTTCATCCGTCACGTTCCCAGTCCATTGAAATTTTTCAAACAGATCCTTTATTGTATCGCTTTTCGGTCCTTTGGTTACATTAAACCTCCGTTGAAAACTTCGTCTTGTTGCAACAACACTGTGTTCTAGGCGGTGGAATTCCAACACCAGAAAAATCCTCTGTTCTAAGGAATAAACCATGTTGTCTACAGCACACTTGCACGTTGTGAACAGCACACGCTTACAGCAGAAAGACGACGTACAGAATGGCGCACCCACAGACTACGTTGTCTTCTGTATCTTTCACATCACTTGCAGCGCCATCTGTTGTTAAAAATTGTAACTACTGTAATTTCGAAAGTTTGTCCGCCTGAAAATGTACTGTTGTCCCAAGCATATTGCAACAAACGGTGTATTTCTATCGCTGCTCGTTTAGTTTTTATTGCCGTTTCAAATATACCGGTCATTTTTTAAACACCCTGTAAGTTGTCTCGATGTACGAGGGTGAGTCAAATGAAAACCTTAAATTTGTAATAACAAATCGAAATTTCGCAACGTTATCCTGTAAGTTTATAAGCGTGCTACAAAGAACGTCAGAATGTCCTGTAGGTGGCAGCATAGTGTAGATGTACACATACCGTCGCAGTATCAGTATAAAGATGGCTGCCCCACTTGCGACTTGCACCAGGGAAGAACAGCGTTCTGTTATTCGGTTTTTGTGTAGTGAAGGTGTCAAACCTATTGAAATTCATCGACGAATGAAGGTTCAGTACGGTGATGCATGTTTGTCACAGCAGCAAGTCTACGAATGGAGTAGGAAGTTGGCAAATGGTGTGAGTTCAGTGGAAGATGCTCCTCGTCCAGGTCAGGCACAACGAGTTGTGACTCCAGAGAACATTGCAGCAATTGAAGCCATAGTGAAGGAAAACCGTCGAGTGACACTGAATGACATTGCAGCATGTTTACAGATTAGTCATGGGTCAGCACACCACATTGTGCATGATGTGCTCCAGTTTCACAAAGTGTCTGCAAGATGGGTGCCACGGCTGCTGACTCCTGAAATGAGAGAACGACGTCTTGATTCTTGTGAAGAACTTCTTCGGTGCTTTGAACGAGAAGGTGATGGCTTCCTTGCAAGAATCGTTACTGGGGACGCCACCCGATTTCACTTCCACCAACCGGAAACGAAGAGAGCGAACAAGGAATGGCGCCATTCCTCACCACCAAAACCAAAGAAGTTTCGAACAGAGCCATCAGCAGGGAAGGTAATGCTGACTCTCTTTTGGGACGAAAAAGGCGTCATTTTGGAGCATTACAAGCCTAGAGGGTCACTGTCACCAGTGCATCGTACACAGATCTCCTAAAGAAATCATTTGCGGCCTGCAATCAAATCAAAGCGACGTGGATTGCTGTCAGCAGGTGTTCTTTTGCAACATGACAATGCAAGGCCCCATACTGCCCGTACAACAGGTGTAACAATCACAGACCTGCGTTTTGAGTGTCTTCCTCATCCACCGTACTCACCAGACCTTGCCACAAGTGATTTCCATGTTTGGACCGCTCAAAGACGCAATGGGAGGAAAGGAGTTCCGTTCTGATGAAGATGTACGCTACTATCAAAAGAATTTTTTCTAAAGAAATTTATGCACTTTGTAAGGTCTGGAAGACTTGCATTGAGCGTGGGGGAGATTATGTTGAAAAGTGATACAGCTTTGTACCACTTCTGTACAGTAAATAATATTTAAAAAAAAATTTAAGGTTTTCATTTGACTCAACCTCGTGTGTTTATTTCTTCCGGCATTACTCAGCCCGAAACCAGAAGTTTGTAATTTTCATCTGTATCCTTTCTGTTAACAAACTCATCTCTCTCCAGTACTTCGGTGGCTCAGCAATGTCTGTTGTTAACTGCTTCCTCATGCCGTCCATGACTGTTCCTCCGACTCTAAGGCAAGAATGCTCCTTGTACGTTACAACATCGGATACGACATTGGACATCCCCACGGGAAATCACGCTACTACCGTCTAACATCGCCCCTAGGCTTGTAATTGCCTTCATCCTTTGACGAAGATTGTTCACAAGTTTCTTCACGTATGCCATACCAGCTGAAGAAACTCACTGATGATTAGATCTAGTAAAGCTACCACGTTGCGGGAATATTGAATGCTTCATTTCACAAGCTGTAGCAAATAGTTAAAAACATTTTCTAAGTGATTAAGATCAGGTGACGTAGAGGACCAACCGAGATGCAAAATGATGACTTTCTTCGTGAAATCAGGAACGTGTGAGTCCACCACTGGGGATAAGGATGTTGTCTTACTGGAAGACGGGAGTGTACAAATCATACTCATGACGAAGATGCAGAAGAGAGAGGAACACTTAACTATCGATAATACTTAAATAAAAATCCTGGTTAATGTTCAAGGTATCCTGGGCCGAAATTGTGGTAAAAGAAACACCCTAAAACTAATGAGGTTCTAGGCTAAACTACATCTTCCAAAAACTGCGGGTTAAACGCATTATTTAGCCGTCGGTGCTCTGAGCGCCTTGCATCTATGAAAAGATCCAAAATCTCTCAAAGAAATTTCGGGCTCGCAGCTGGTCGTCGTCAAGTACAGTTGACGATATTTCGACTAGGCCTGTACCGAGCGAGGTGGCGCAGTGGTTAAACACTGGACTCGCATTCGGGAGGACGACGGTTCAATCCCGCGTCCGGCCATCCTGATTTAGGTTTTCCGTGATTTCCCTAAATCGCTCCAGGCAAATGCCGGGATGGTTCCTTTCAAAGGGTACGGCCGACTTCCTTCCCCGTCCTTCCCTAATCCGATGAGACCGATGACCTCGCTGTCTGGTCTCCTTCCCCAAAAAAAACCATTTCGACTAGGCCCTTGCAAATTATCCTCGGGTGAGCAATCGAAGACTGGCGAAGACGTACCGTCCTCCGTTCCGCAATTTATTAGCGCGCTGTTTTGTGTTTGTGCTTGTCAACTAAACTGAACTTGTCACCTATTCTTTAGTTTTCGTCTATGTCTGTGTAGACTGTGGACCTGAATAATGCAAGTGGTGCGATTACATAAACGCTGTTTGCTGAAACAGTCGCCAAATATCCGGAATTGTATAACTGTGCTGTAATTATCTTTTACCAAAAATATTCGAAAAACGTAAAACTGTATACTAAATAAGCTCTGTATGTGCAGTGCAGTGGAAAGTGCTGCTATGTGTGCCTGTCTTACCGTTCCAACACAAAAACACAAAAGTAAAAATTCTACGTAAAGTTACAAATCGAATTTTGAAAGAATAACAGTGGAAATTGCTTCTGTGGAAATGTCCTGTAGGTTTACGTATGTTAAGTAAGTAAAATTCCATATATTAATGATACACACACGACTGTAGCTCTGCACTCTAGGAATGAAACAGTCTGACAAAGAAATGAAATCTGATTTGAACTTTACCTAAACTGAAACGGATAACAATTCTGAAATGCAATGCTTAACTGTGAATGATCTTACTATGTTCTGAGATATGTTGAACTGGCCGTAACAAATTTTCAGGGCTTACCTGTGGCAACAGAAAGTAGCGCTCGAAAGTGATGAGCGAACCAGTAAACCAGCTAAATAAAAACGTAGCCAAATGCAGTACAAAGAAAAAACAATCCTGAAACTTCCTGGCAGATTAAAACTGTGTGCCGAACCGAGACTCTAACTCGGGACCTTCGACTTTCGCGGGCAAGTGCTCTACCATCTGAGCTATCCGAGCACGACTCAAGACCCGTCCTCACAGCTTCAGTTCTGCCAGTACCTCGTCTCCTAACTTCTAAACCTCACAGAAGCTTGCAGAGCTAGCACTCCTCGTGGTAGAGCACTTGCCCGCTAAAGGCAAAGGTCCCGAGTTAGAGTCTCGATCTCGACAGTGGTAGAAACTCGACTTACTAAACGATTAAAGAGAGACTAGCATTCAGGAACTGTATTGTGAGTAATGAAACTCATCCCTCGACAATTACAATGATCTCCAAAAAAAAAATACTTCTTATTGAAAAGTATTACTCTACCTTGAAATTAATTACTGAATAGTTACTGAAATGGTGAAGGAATGGTGCATCTATAGCTCTGAGTATAAGACATGTGAACAGATACTTTTACTGGATCTGGTCTCGACAGTAAAACTGACTGACATGAATCAGTAAAGAAAAAACATCGAAAATTTGCCTTTCACAAACTCATCATAAATTACGCACGAGTAAGCAATGTAACGACAACATCTAAAAATCTTCACACTTCTCAAAGCAATCTTTACCAAATCGTATTTCAAAAATTTAGCATCCACTGCATTTGTATCTTCGCGCATTGGTAGATTTCCACACCGCATAGCTACATGAGCAGTACCTGACTCCCTCACTTTTCATTGAATGCTACTCGCGACGGCAATAGTATTGACACAGAGACTTCTGTGTGAAAAATATTCATTGTATAAATATGAAGTATGATAAAACGAATAAAAATAGAGCTCATATCACTTTCATTGAATACCAAAAATAAGCTAGAAACCTAATACTATGAGTGTTCCGCGCGTGCTCCAAGAGGGCACTGCAGTCAGTCACCAGAATCTTGACGCACGCGCGGAATACTCACAGCGCCTTAATAAACTGCGAAACGGAGGACTTCTTTACTAGTTTTCGGTGGCTCACCTGACGCCTGGCAGGAGCTCAGTCGAAATACCGCGGGGTGTGGTTGTCGGAGACTGACAGCAAGTCTGATATTTGTTGGAACATTCAATTCTCTCGGTAAAATTTTAAATTCACAAGAGTGGAAAACGCTGCTCGTAGGACAACACTAGATGCTTCCTATTATGTTTCGTTTGGCTCGTTGAAAATTTGCAGTTTTATGCGCCGCTATGAGCAATGGTCTTATGCGATGTATCCGTCTCCAGATGTCCATTGCATGCGGTTCACTTCCCAGTGTTCTCTCGGAAACTGGTTGAGATGAACCTGCATTGAGTGACAGCAATGATTCCTGTGGGTTTTAAAACGACTGTCTTGTCATTAACGATGCATGACACTCTTCGTCACATCCTGTGGGTTAGGATTTCTTACAGCTACTGTTGTTCTACCGCGTTACACGACTCAGAGTTGTACACCATTCCTTGTAGACACGTTACAGGTCCACGTTGAGACACCACCGATTCGGACAACTTCATTCACGCTGTGGTTATCGGCACGTCCAAACACGACAGCTCTCTCCAGGTATTCTGTCACGTTTGCACGTCGACCAGTCTTGTTGCACTGATTCCAGACAACCGACTGGCACGCAAACAGCGCTTCATTTTCAGGCTTACGTCAGCGATAGAGGGCCGTATGGCTAGTAGGTACCACTTCTGTACCATCTACGTCACTCCAAAGCAACCACTGTGCTCTTTTAAGGGGGTGATTTATATTTTATCGAGTCAGCTGTCTCCGTCCCGCAGCAAAAGACTGTCAAGGGATTTCTTCTGGTTTGCCACTAAACCAAATTGTTGCGCACACAGGTTGAAAGCTATCCATTATAATCATCCACTATCGATATATTCTGCTTTTACGTTGCTTCGCGTCGCGAGCAATGTTTGCTGTTATATTTATGGCACATTGATCGATTTCCGCATGTTACGGCTGGTTCCGCTACACGAGTGTATCTGCCCGAGGCCTTCGACGCGAGGAGTGGCTTTGGCAAGAGTTTACCAAGAGCGTGTTCACGACACATGGCTTGCTGGTTTGGAAGGAAAACAAAGAAATCAAAGCGTCCTGCTTCAGCCTTTTCAGTTTGGGCTGCTCTACAGTGAAGCTATGTTTTGCTCGCTTGTATTATGATGTGCTAACTAGCGTGGCTGCTTGGTCACATGTTGACATACAGCGAGTCTTGCATGACAGCAGTAATGGCCTTGTATTGACGAAGCCAGAATAACAAGCGTATACTGCTTCTTTCTAAGCACCTATTCTGCAATACAAGGTAATATTTTTCTTTATTTTACGACCTACCAGGCTATACTGGAACAGTGTGGTTGCTTACGCTATTTCGTAGAATGAGTAGCAGAGTAAAAGTCACTTTTACGATCAATGTGGTGCAGATCACTTTCTCTTTATCTGTTATTCGGTTCGGGCATTTCCATTTTTCAAATTCGTGTTATCGAACAGCAGCTCTATGTATGACTGTGCTGGGAGCACAACATAAATAGTGTAACATTCATCTGATTGTTCTATGTAGAGTCCTCATCAATTTTGGGATCAGATAATAATCCTGAAGTTAAAGGAAAATATCATGTTATTTTTTCCTTTCTTTCATCAAGTTAATTAAAATTATTAAACTTCTTATGCAAGACATTAGTACTGAATAGTCACGAGGCTTTCACTGATGCCTTATGCAGAAGTAATTGGAGAACTATTTCCATGCTTTGATTCGATCGATAGCTAAACTAGATCCATTTCTGCTTCATGCAATTTATTTAAATATCATGAATTTCTTAGCAACAATAAATTATTTTCAGATCGCGAAAGGTAAGCTTGCCTCAAGAGTTTCACGACAGCAGCTGTTTCTTCGTATCGTTATTAAGGTCTGTGACAACGTAATCATGAGCGTTCAATAAGTAATGCAACATATCTTTTTCATCGGCCGATTTCGGTTGGTGACCTGGCACGGACAATTGTCGGGCAAGGCGTCCGCCATGATAGCATCTTTCGTCTGCCGGCCGACCGCACGTAGCTGTGACTTGAAGTGTTGGGACGTGCGGACACTCTCATTAGAGAGGTGGTCGCAGTGAAACACCTCGGTGCACAGCTGGACGCCACTACCGGTAGTGCTGACACACTCGCCTACCAATTGCGGTACTCAGAGGTGTGTGCCCGCCGAGTTCCTCGCCGCCTAACAGAGGACCATGAAGAACAATGCTGAATTCCTTTCGCATTATGATGCTGATCGTGACAATTTTCGGTCATGTAACAATTTTTGGTCAAACATCGTCACAGGCGATGAAACATGGGTTCATCACTTTAGAATGGGAAACAAAACGGCAATCCATGGAGTGGCGCCACACCACCTCTCCTCCGAGCGAAAAGCTCGAAGTCTCACCCTCAACCGCTAAAGTCATGGCGCAGGTCTTCTGGGACTCTGAAAGAGTTATTCTGTTTGCTGTCCTCCCTCATGGTGCAAATATCAACTCTGGAGAAACGACTTCAGCGGGCTCGTCACCACAAAAATGCAAACCGCCTTCCCCGTGACTACGCAACGGCTCACATGAGTCTGCGCACCCGAGAGGAGCTCACAAAACTTCATTGGACTGTTCTTCCTCATCCACTCTACAGCTCGGGCCTCGCATCTTATGATTTTCATCCGTTTGGCCCAATGAAGGATGCACTCCGCGGGAAGCAGTACGTTCATAATTGGGAAGTTATTCATGCAGCAAGACCGTTGCTCGGACGTCGACCAGTAGAGTGTTTCCATAAGTGATGCCTCCCAATAGAGTGGTTCCATGGATGCGTACAAGCCGTCCCAGTAAGTCGCATTGAACGGAGATTATATTGAAAAATAGGGTTTCTTAGCCAAAAGAGCGGTGAATAATATAACATATTGGAATCCTCAATAAAACCAACCTGCTTTCAGAAAAAAATGTGTTTCGTAACTTACGAAACACACCTCGTCCATTACTAGGTCTCTAGGTCTATGTATAATGGATCATTTTAGATACCAAGGGAATTTTCGTTCCGTTATGTGTGCATGGCTGTATTGAATTATTCCTGAGAATAGACAGGTCGCCTAATAATATTATATCCTTTCTGATTTATTCATTCGTTAAGGGGAGATCTTTAATCAGGGCAGTCTCAAATGAAACTTTAATGTTCACTGTTTCTAGCGAAGTCTCATCCTATATAACAACGCCATACAAAGTTATAACGATCGACTGTTTACCTTTTTATTTGACTGTAAAAAAATGGTTCAAATGGCTCTGAGCACTATGGGACTTAACTGCTGAGGTCATCAGTCCCCTAGAACTTAGAACTACTTAAACCTAACTAACCTAAGGACATCACACACATCCATGCCTGAGACAGGATTCGAACCTGCGACCGTGGCGGTCGCGCGCTTCCGGACTGAAGCGCCTAGAACCACTCGGCTACTCCGGCCGGCTATTTGACTGTACCTCGTTGTTATGTGTACCTCCCGGCGTAAACTATTATTCAAAATACGACATATCCTGATACGTACTATGCCATTCCTAAGAGACACCCGTCATATTACCCTTGCCTTTTTTGCTAAAACCTGACTGCTTGTAAGTTATTCCAGACAAAAATGTTTGAAGACCCGTCGTTCTAAGCTTATACGTACGTAGCGCTAAATTTGGGCCACGCAACCCATTCACGAAACACAGGATTACGTGTTCGCGCTTATTTTCCTAGATTAGTTCCAGAGAGCTTCTGAAGCGGAAGCACAGAAACTTACTGAATGTGAATTGCACGAGTGATCGCATGTTCACTTTGATTTGCATGCGTCTACAAGGCGCCAGTGTCGCGACCACGGAGCTCCATCGCTCCAGCGTTTCGCTTCGGTAGCGGAAAGGAGTGTCCCGTGGGATATTAACTTGTGCAAGTTAGTTTCCGTCCGACAACTTGGAAGCACCCAGCCACCTGTGCCGCAAACCTGGGAGTCGGGGACCGGAGCCGGTATGAGCGTCACGGAGGAGCGATAAAGACGCGCTAGCGGCGTTCGTCACACACACACACACACACACACACACACAATGTCGGTGTGTCTTCCTGCGTCGCCAATGTGCGATCACAAGACGTCGTAGGAAATTGGAGAGACCCGATACGCTGTTCGATAAAAACAGAAAGGCATTTCGGCATGGAAGAAACCAATATTTATGAGTTCAAAAATATACTTACTTTTACGTCAATGTATTTTATCCCAAATTTTGTACAGTGACAATAATTCTTTCTTGAAGCACGATTTTGGAAAGCATGCAAAATATTCCATTGTCATTGCCCGTTCATCGGGCAAAAATATTTTCAACCAGAAAATTTATTCAGATGAGTGATTAAGTGAAGACGTATAGGAGCTGTCGGAACTTGTAAACAGGTTGTGCGCCCAATAATATGTATTTAATGTCCCTGTGTTCGGCATTTTCTAAGTCTTTTTGTGAACACGTGCATCATGTTGAACGAAGATAACTTCGTTTTCCTTTACAAACATAGCCTCGAGTAGATCTTTTTAATTTTTCCGCTATTGCTCCAGAAGATGTGCACCGTATTCGGTAGTTATACTTTTACGCTTTGAAAGTTATCGGTAAGAAGAGTCTCTTTTGTATCCCAAAACATCCTGTCCAACATTTATGGCACAAATTTGTCCATTTTTGACGTAAAGCCGATGCTTTGATTGCTATTTCATTTTGGCGTACCTAGTATACAGAAATAAATCAAGAGAAAAAAATAGAAATTTTCTTTGGTTGACATTCAATAAATGCTGCGCTCATCTTGCACAAAGTAGCCCCATAGCTAATTCATCCTTTAAATTATATAAATTGTATCAGAATCATTCTTGCGATACATACACGACACACATGAATACATACATCATCATCATGTGTTCTGCCCCAGGGCAAGTCTTCAAACGTAGCACTCTGTACAGTCCTGTCATTGCTGGTCTCTTCGTTTTCTCGTAGCTGTCTTCTATCCTTATAGTGTCCACCACCTGGTATCTTCTACCTCCTTCTCCTCCTCCTCTTTCTTCTCCTCCTCTTCTTCTTCTTGTTCTTCTTCTCCTTACATTCACTGTTTATTTCATGGCATCCATCAGTAAACAGTCCCTTTTCATCGAACGTTGAAGTCAGTTGTTTTTCCTCTTCCTGATTATCTTTATAATTTCTCTCACTCTTCCCAACACCTCATTTCTCACTTTGGCTACCCATTTTATCCCTTCCAACCTCTGCCAAAATCACACTGCAAATGCTTCTATCCTTCTGTCTTCGTCTTTCCTCAGCGTACATGTCTCGCCCATATAACGCCGCGCTACATATAAACCACTTCGACAGTCTCGTCCTCAGGTCTCTATCAATGCACCCATATAGAAGCTTCCTCTTCGTGTTAAATGCCTCCTTGGCAATTGCTATACGCATTTTCACCTTCTTATTGCATCTCAACTTGTTCTATACCTTCCTGTCCTAACGTTATAGTTGTTCTTACTTTCCTTGCACTTGTGGCCATATATTTTGCCGTTTTCTTATTAATTATCATTCCGAATTAACCACAAATCTTATTAAATTACTTTAATATTCCAATCATAATTCTTCCACTTTCTAGCAATAACATCGCATCATTCGCAAATCGAAAACATTCTCTCCTGTTATCACCAAACGCATTCCTTTATTTCATTTCAAACATTTCTGAATAACATGCTCCAAATATACAGGGTGTTACAAAAAGGTACGGCCAAACTTTCAGGAAACATTCCTCACACACAAAGAAAGAAAATATGTTATGTTGACATGTGTCCGGAAACGCTTACTTTCCATGTTAGAGCTCATTTTATTACTTCTCTTCAAATCACATTAATCATGGAATGGAAACACACAGCAACAGAACGTACCAGCGTGACTTCAAACACTTTGTTACAGGATATGTTCAAAATGTCCTCCGTTAGCAAGGATACATGCATCCACCCTCCGTCGCATGGAATCCCTGACGCGCTGATGCAGCCCTGGAGAATGGCGTATTGTATCACAGCCGTCCACAATACGAGCACGAAGAGTCTCTACATTTGGTACCGGGGTTGTGTAGACAAGAGATTTCAAATGCCGCCATAAATGAAAGTCAAGAGGGTTGAGGTCAGGAGAGCGTGGAGGCCATGGAATTGGTCCGTCTCTACCAATCCATCGGTCACCGAATCTGTTGTTGAGAAGCGTACGAACACTTCGACTGAAATGTGCAGGAGCTCCATCGTGCATGAACCACATGTTGTTTCGTACTTGTAAAGACACATGTTCTAGCAGCACAGGTAGAGTGTCCCGTATGAAATCATGGTGGTGAATCGAGGAAGTACGGTACATAGTGACGAAACTAAAATGAGCTCTAACATGGAAATTAAGCGTTTCCACATAACATCTTTTCTTTATTTGTGTGTGAGGAATGTTTCCTGAAAGTTTGGCCGTACCCTTTTGTAACACCCTGTATATTAAACAATATTAAGGAGAGACAACAGCCTTGTCTTACTCCCAATAGTGATTTCCTCTGTCATGACCAATCTGTACTCGTATTTTCTAGTGTGGTATAGATTCTTTATCAATCTTTATCAATCTTTTTCGACTCCATTCTACCTTATAAAGCCCATTAATTTATTCCACTGTACTCTATCAAAGGCTTTCTCCAAGTCAATGGAAACAGAAACTTCTCTTCCTCTTTCAGTGGCTCTCTCACCTATGATTCCCAACAGTCCAATTGCGTCTCTTGTGCCTTTCCCTCTTATAAATCCATATTGTTTCTCTGCAATACCTTTTCCAGTCGTCTGTGAAGCTTTATATTTATTACCCTTTTGCTGCATGAGAAATCAAATTTATGGTTCTAAAATCCTCACATTTATTGGCATTACTTTTCTTCTCAGTCGGTATTGTTACTGCCGAAAGAAAGTCATACGGACATTCACCTCGTTCATATATCTTATCACATACGTAAGTTAACTCTTTCACACCATTATTACCAAGACTTTTAAAAAATCTGTTGGCAATCCATCACTTCCACTTGCTTCATGATTCTTCATCTCTCTTAAAGGCCTCTCTACTTATCCTTCCAAGATGCAGCATCCTTTGTCCTCTTCTATAACTGTCGTCTTCTCTTCTAACTCAGTATCATTTGGTTTTTGATCAGCCTGATACAGGCATTCCGCATATCCCTTCCACCTACACAACGCTTCCTCCGGTTTATGCATCATTGTACCATCGCTTCTTTCCTTCCCATACCTGTCCTCTTTGTATTTGCTTCAAAGACTGGGTCAGCAGATAATCTAAATATTATTTCATATTTTCATTCCTTTTCTCGTTTCCATATACATCAAACACACACAAAACATGGATATAAGTTAAAATAGTTCAACTCTTTCCCTTGGTTGTAAGGCATGCTGGAACAGATAATATCGTTTCATGTATTTACAGGCGGGGACCGTTATGACCCACTGTCAACTTGCTTGGTATTCTCCTGAAAAGATCTGTAGCTCTGTAATGAGCCAGATCTATCATTCCGCTCTACATCTTGAGGGGAAAAATGTCTGATAACGGCAACTATTTTACACATCTGTAAGATCTTATCATCCAATATCATATTGTGGACTTTCCCGATGTTTCCGTCTCTGCTTTCGGTTTTGGGTTGTCGTTTACGTGGATTTTCTTCAAAAGAAGTACGTTGACTATAGTTTTTTAAAAGCTATTCAATTTCTTTACGTTGAAGATGAGGACGCAGACATTATAAGATATTCACGGTGTTTGAATAAATTACCGTCGGCGATAAAATGCTTGAACGGCATTTTCTGTCAGCGAGGTACTCTAGTTCATCTTGTAGCGACCTCAGCTCGCTGATCACCGCACACATATCTATTGCACCTCCCTCTTCAGCAATCAGTACATCGTTACCTGTAGCGACGCGAACATCTGAATGTGCGCGATTGTCGAACACACGTCAGGTGAAATAACCAGCGAGACGATAAAAAAAAGTATTTGTGACAGAAGTCATTTATCTTATTGTTCTACTGACCAATAGAGTCTTACCATTTTATTAAGTACTTACAAAGTGTTTACTCCGACGAAAGTATCATGCAACAGTTACAACAACAACAACAACTCTAACAATTAGACCTCCAGCAACAGCTGATGCAGCAGCAGCAGTTCTTACAAACAGTACTATTCCATAGATAAAATTGTCAGTTCACTTACATTACTGCGCAACATGTACCTGCATAACATGGTGATGACTATGATGATGACTATGATGATGACTATGATGATGACTATGATGATGACTATGATGATGACTATGATGATGACTATGATGATGACTATGATGATGACTATGATGATGACTATGATGATGACTATGATGATGACTATGATGATGACTATGATGATGACATTGATGATGACTATGATGATGACTATGATGATGACTATGATGATGACCATGTTGATGATGATGATGATGATGATGATGTGGTTTATTTATTAGGCATATCCGTCACTGCAAGTTCAATATTCTACAGTCCACCGGGTTCTCCGCCATCCTTTTCGTAGCTGTGTATCATACATTTATCTTCATGCTGACAGTTAACTGATACCTTCTTCTACCTCTGGTTCTCTTTCTTGTTACCATTCCGTCCAATGTATCCTTTATTATGCACTCTCTTCTCATGCAGTGTTCTAACCTAACGGTTACTGCTAGACTAGTTGCTTTGGAAACAGCACCCCGTACGAGCAAACCAGTCGCATCTTTACCCAAGGTTAAACGCAACTTTAGGTACTTGGGCAGCGCACGGCTCTGTTTACGAAGGATAGCTCTATTTAGTCATAGGATCCAATCGCGCACGTCTACTTTCATGCTCCGCAGCTAATTCGCTGCAAATAATAACCTGCAGCTGTGATCCTGCGGTCAAATAGTCTGTACATTAGCCAGAATGCGAGTTAATAAAATACACAGAAATACAAAATAAAAGTTAAATGAATAATTTAATAACATGGGTTCTGTTCCAACATCTGTAAATGATGTCGACGACAGAGAACTATTTTTAATAATGTTTATCCAAGAAGGGACATTTAAAATAAACGGTAAATGGTCCTACGTTATTCATTTAAAATACAGGCATAAAATGCCTTTATCGAGTGCAGTAAAGTTACGTTGAGAGAGTTACGAGAATGGTAGCAAATTCCTCAAACCAAAAAATCATCAAAGATACGCGAAAACTTAGTCCATTTCGTAATCTCAATACACGAAATATTCACCAAGTCAAAACAGTTCAGGATGTGTGTGATGTCCTTAGGTTAGTTAGGTTTAAGTAGTTCTAAGTTCTAGGGGACTGATGACCTCAGAAGTTAAGTCCCATAGTGCTCAGAGCTATATACGAACGGGGGAAGTTGAGGAAATCCAGTTATCGGACTGAAGACAAAGACAACGCAGCAGCAATACCAACAACAACAACAACAACAACAACAACAAACGATAGAAACACAATCACTTGAGGAGTATTCAAGCACAAGTTGTAAAAGTTTTTTGTATGCAGTCTATTTTGTAGACATGTTGCAACTACCCAGTATCCAGACAATGATTTTATCGTGACATGAAATGGTTGAGATGGCAGTGGAGGGACGGTTCTCATACCTGGGTGGGGTGGAGAGCTAGGAAAGCGAAGCAAACGACGCGCTGGAGGAGACGGGCTAGAGGAAGCGGTTTAGCGTGGTTTGCGGGAGAGAACTTAGGCACACTGGATTTAGTACGCAGGATGGGATCAGATAATAGCGTGAGGCAGCGGCTGACAGGCATCGCGCGGCGGCAGCGACGGGATTTACGCCCTCGGCACGCGGCGCGAATGAAAGCCGCATAAAATCGAGTGAAAGGAGCGGGAACTCTGGGGAAGAGCGGGCGAACGCAGCACAACTTGGGGCGATAAGTCTGCCGTGAAAGCGCCAGGTGCCGCCGCGGCACGCCCCGCTAACGACCAGCGGCGATGCCGCACCGACACAAAGGCGCTCGTAATGGACGCGATCAAACAGCCGCTCTGCCTGCTCACTGCAGCCGCGACAAAGCGAGTGCTCTGCAGCCGGTGGGCTCTCTGTCGGTTATCGTCTCCAGAGTGCCGGAGAACCAAATGTCAAACCTCAGAAGTCCTCCTCCAACAAATTCCTTAATGTGTCCGTCCGAGTCGGAAACGTCGGAAAGCTCCTATATTTTCCCCAAAAGACAGGTCGTCCGTTTGCGCAACTCACACTTCAGTGCCTTTTTGACAATAATAATAAACAGTGTCTGCCAAAAAAGTGAAGCATTCGGAAGACATGGTCGGATGTCAATGTATCTCTGTAAACGTGCACACATCTACAGGTATGTAAATGATAAGAGTTACATTTTTCTAAAATAAGTAGCACGGCCACCAATGTGCTTTAATGCTGTTCGTGTCTAGCGTTGTTATCAGGCCTGTTGGCGTATACAGGGTCTTCAATTTAATACGTTCGTCTCGGAGGTGGACATCCAATGATACCAAACTCGAAAGCCCACTCACCCCATGTGTGGGGGCGGTGAGACAACTTCGGAATCTTAAAATGGAATCCGCAGGTTTCATGATTTGGATTCTACATCAAATGCATCAGTTTTGTCTAAACCGTTTTTCGTTTCGAGACAAATTGCGCTCTAGTCGGCAAAAATAAAAATGGGTAGAAAATCTTTACTTCCACGCTGCGAGGGTAGGTTCAAATGGCTCTGAGCACTATGGAACTTAACTTCTGAGGTCATCAGTCCCCTAGAACTTTGAACTACTTAAACCTAACCAACCGAAGGACATCACACACATCCATACCCGAGGCAGGATTCGAACCTGCGACGGTAACGTCGTTTTTCCACTGCGACCGTAGCAGCAGCGCGGTTCCGGACTGAAGCGCCTAAAATCGCTCGGCCGCAAGGGCGGGGCGAGGGTAGGGCAGTCAACTATTTCATAAGTTTTAATGGAAAACCCCATTCACAACGTTGTATTTTTCCGCCGAAACGAAGAGGGGATTGCTCGACGCGCCACTTACCATAACAACAGTGCAGCCCCATTAAAAGATGATATAACTGCTTATATTACCCTCGCACCATGGAAATGAGGGTTAATTCAAGTGTCATTGGACAGCATTTTCAAACATACGATGTTCTGCCTACTGCTAGTTTTTTGATTACAGTGCCGCTGTTGCGTAGCGAAAAAAATCTTTCAGACAAAAGTTATGTTTTTTCCGTAGAACCCGAATCGGCAATAAAAAATGGAGATTACCATTTAAGGTTTCAGTGTTGCTTTCCTCCTCCACACGCGGGGTTGCGTGGGGGTTTATGTTTGGTATCATTGGATGTCCCCCTCTAAGACGACCAAATTTTAGTTCTAAAGTTTTCGGACCCAAAGTATTGTTTTCGAGATATTTCAATGTCTTCAGATAAATTGATCACCCTGTATACAAGAGTGAACTTCAGATGCTGAGTGATCGCTGTGAAGAAGACGGAGATACCGTGTACTTGTGTGAGATAGCGTTGTCAGCACCTTATAGAATCTGAAACGAGCCTCATTATGTCTCCATTTGGCTAGCTCGTCGAATCGTGTAACATCCAGATTTGTGGGGCATTCAGTTTTGACACTTCCCCGATGTAGGAGAGTGTGGTAACATGATGGCGGGCATAGTCACCGCCAACATTCCGATCGACCATGTCTGACCATCACAAGGGAGCATTTCCGTTTTGTCTAACAAGCGAATCGTAACGCCTTCACATCTGCATATGACATCGGGGAACAAATAATGGACTCCCTGCAACATTCTGTGTTTTCCCGCACCATTGATTGGAGATCGGCAGCGGCAGGATTATTGACCAACCGTCCCATGCGTTGGCTGCCATTAGCATTACGACACAAATGATTGCTTTCGCAGTTGTGCCGTGACTGGGGAGATTGTGTGGAGTCGCAACTAGTGCACGATCACCCATTTGTCTATTAAAAGCTTTACTTCAGAATGTATGTGGGCTACAATGTAAGCCGGTAGAGTATTGTACGGTCAGTAACGGTCGAGCTGTGTCCTGCAGACTGACGTCACGACCATCTGTTGCAGCTGCGCGTGTGAAAGCAGTGGAGTAGCGCTGGCAGGCCACTTACATTATACGAAACTAAAAATATTAATAACTAATAAAGGAATAACCCGAGGAACGTCATATTTGATGTACATCCTTCTGTTGTGAAAACAAACAATATGTCAAAGTCTGAGATAAAAAATAGTTGTATTTTGGAAGTTAGTAAAATTCCATAAAAAACGTAATTTTCCGACAGTCAAGAATTTAAATAAATACAGTGATGTAATAGTTCACGTTCAGTGACTATGTACGATGATCTGATAACACTTTCAGTGTTCATATATAAATTTGGAAAGTTTTAGTTTCAGAAAACCTCTGTAACCTTTCTATAATAATAATTTCAAGTATTCTAAGTAAATATGTGTATTGTGTGTTAGGGTGCGTGTGAAAGATAATGCGTGCGCGAGAGTATGTGGGACGTTCGGCATTTTTAAAAATCATTCATGTAATTCTCTACAGGAACTGGCAAGTGTTCCAACTCTGTAACGTGGGAACGAATCCAATAGTGGTTCCCCTACTAGTGAATGTCGGATGTCCAAGTATGTATGCTTATGTATAAGACAGCCAGAACATTCGCGACTACATAATAAATTTCCAGATGTAGAGTAAGGCTTATAGTTCATTTTGTTTTGTTTATTTAGTTAGAGAGTTTTGTGTTACCTAATTTGATGACGTCAATGAGCTAGAGAAGTGGTTGGTGCTTGCTAGATTTTGGCGCGAGCCGCGCCCTAGAAGTGAGTTCTCATTGGTCGTAAGTGCTGACAGCCAATGAGAAGCGAGACGGTTGGCTGCCTAGCGAGGAGATATAGTTTTGAGTGTGGGAGAGTGAGAAGAGAGTCGCGAGCTAGCTTTGATTGGAGGCGGTTACACATAATGTGACTTTTCGCATTATGTGTGAGATGAAGTCTTGGGATGACTTCCGCGTTATGGTCCAGTGTTAATGGTATCTGGTAGTGACCAGAAACTGTTTATGAAAACTTTAGAGTGTTGTGATAATTCGTTCCGACGAAAATCACGAGTGGAAAAAAAAATTAATTTTGTAACATTAAAGCACTATTTTAATAAAATGCGATTTCTGTGTCCCCTGGAACGCTGAAACTATTAGTACTACAGGAAGATACCTTTTTTTGCAGGAAATTTAATGTAGTTTGATTTTTTATCGGGAAACTTTTTCGCTTGACATTAGCAATACGGAGTAGTATCTGTACACATTACAAAAATGTATGTGTGTATGTGTTTAATTGTGTATTTGTGGTTCAAATGGTTCAAATGGCTCTGAGCACTATGGGACGTAACATCTATGGTCATCAGTCCCCTAGAACATAGAACTACTTAAACCTAACTAACCTAAGGACATCACACAACACCCAGTCATCACAAGGCAGAGGAAATCCCTGACTCCACCGGGAATCGAACCCGGGAAACCGGGCGCGGGAAGCGAGAACGCTACCGCACGACCACGAGCTGCGGACAAAATCGCAAGTGAACACTGAATTATATAGCGTGGCGGTACTGAGTATATTCTTACTGAGTATTTTATGGCGAGCATAAACTTTTACTAAAGACAACCACTGAATATCGTGTGCAGAAGTAATTGGCCGATCATTGACTGTGTTACAAGTAATTGGTTTCAGAATTTTGGAAGGTAAAAGTTCTGGCTGTTTTAGGTATGGTGATAACTGTGAGCAGAAACTTTAGTAATTTTCGTAAATGTGGGCTGATGATCTTGCTTCACGGCAATAAAGAATCTATTGAAGGTTTAAATTTGAACTTCATGTTTAAAGTACGAGTGAAATCCCCTTTCGGAATCATTTCCTTAAAGTACATAGACAATTTTCAGCAAATTTTACTTGTAGCGGCCTCCGGCGTGTAGCTATGAGGTTACAGTTTCCTCAACTCTGCTTTTCTGTGATCTCGTAAGGAGCTGCAGTCAGGAGTTTACGTGCGAAGATCTACCGCTGTAAAGAGGTAGGTGAACAAAAATTATAAAAGAAATTGCATTGCAGCAGCAACGTATAATCCGTCGCAATTGGTGCATCGCACACACGCACGTAAAAAATCTGTCGCAATTGGACTGCTGATATATGACGTCGCATGTGTTCACCAATGAATCGTGTTTCTGCACTACCCTGGATGACCATTCTCGGCGAGTACGGTGATGACGTGTGTAGGGGGCCCCTTCTTCCAGCGTGTTCGAGAGATAAAGCGATCTTATTTCTGGTGTCGCGGAGTTAGGAGTCATCGGGTATGATTTCAGGTCACGGCTGCTGGTGACTGAGGGAGCTTGATGGCACAACGTTACCTCACGGAGATCCTCGTCCTCATTTTTCTGTCTCTAGACACTATTGTGCTGCCATTTTTCAACAGGAAAATGTTCGTCCATACATGGCCCGTACTTCTATGATGTGTCTGCGTACTTCCGTGGCCAGCAAGAGTTCTAGATCTGTCCTCCATAGAACATGTATGGCACCAACTCGGAAATAAACTCCGTTGCAGTGCCAGGATATATGATATAGACCAGTTAAAACAGTTGTGGACCAGGTGAGTATACATCGGCATTATGATACCTTTCCCAAACGAATCAGGGCATGCATCCACGCTAAAGGGACTGCGACGTCAGACTAATAAGTGGGCTCATAATGAGAAGTATTTTTTAAATTCGGCTCTATTTTGTAATTACCACTATAACATCAGATACCCTCCTCAACTCTTTAAGTTTCATTTAATTTGCTCCTCCTCTTCTGCTTGGTTCATTTATTTTAGCCGCACAGTGTACATTCAAAGAAATTTCACTCCAGATAGAAAAAACATGAAATGTAAATACAATTACTGGGATACAGTATTTTCATCCGTAGCCAGCCTCATTAACTCACTCGTTTGGGCGGAGGGAGCGGGGTGAGGGGCTCTCGTTGGCACTCATCTGGAAGGTTCAAATGGTTCAAATGGCTCTGAGCACTATGGGACTTAACATCTATGGTCATTAGTCCCCTAGAACTTAGAACTACGTAAACCTAACTAACCTAAGGACATCACACAACACCCAGTCATCACGAGACAGAGAATGAAAGGTAACCAGTTCTAATTCTGTTACAGGAAGAAATTTTCGCTGTCAAAAATAGACCACCAAGGGAGGAGAGGTGGTGATGTAAAGATCTTGATCACCGAATTTTCTGGATTAAATTCCACAATTCTCTGAGGTGTCTCATGGAGTGAGTCTATTTGGCATGGATGCCGTTCGAGCGGAGTAGGCTACCTGTCAACACTGAGTTTCAACCTTTCCCATCTCTCATCTTCATACTACACATATGTGACAGTACACCGTGGCCACCCTTCCACTACAAACACATACGCGTGACACACAACTGTCACACGTCAAAAAGAAAAGATGCAATTTTGAGCAGAAAACGAAAAACTTTTCCGATTAAATGGATGTATATACCCCTCCCTTGTATCACCCAAACAGCTAACCATACAGCTTTACGTTACTTTTCTCCAGTCTATAGTGATGCACGCATTGTAGTTTGATTGAACATTATATGTTATTTAAGTACACAAACAGTCAACGACTGAAGATGAGTAATTCGAACCAAAGAGTAGATACGCTTTCTCGATCTACATTGTCCAGTCACAGTTATGTGACCACCTGTCACAAGCCTGAGTAATCACCTCTTACAGCGCAGACGTTTAGGAAGAGTCAGTGAGGCTCTGGAAGATACCGATAGAGATGTGGAGCCATGCCAATTCTAATGCGCTAGGTGTATCGGTTGAGGTTCCATGGTGTGTACATCCCGATCAAGGTGGTCACACAGATTCTCGATGTGGTTTAAATCCAGGGACTTCACTGGCCAGGGGAATAAAGTAAACTGATCTTGGTGCTCTCCGAACCACACACGTACACTGCGAGCTGTCTGGCACGTAGCATTGTCCCGCTTGTACATGCCATCATACTGAGGAAAACCAAACTGCTTGCTGGGATGGTCGTAGTCGCCAAGGGTAGATGCATACTTGTGTTGCTTCTTTGTGCCTTTCAGAATGAAGAGATCACCCAGGGAAAGTCAAGTAAATATTCCCCAGACCATAGCGCATGCAGGATGTTTGCTTTCAGACGTTTCAAGCCGTACATCCCAAGGGCTATCTTTCCAATGGAGCAGAAAACATGGTTCATAAGAAAAGGCTATCTGTCGCCACTCACGGACGTCCAGTTGCTGCTCTGGCGTGTAAATTCCAGACTTCGTCACCGATGAACAGCAGTCAGCATATGTGCTTGAACCAGGCGTCTACTGTAGATGGCTTTAATGTCCACTGAGGGGTCGTTGAGACACTGTTGGTAGCCTCTTGGTTCGCCTGGGCGGTCTGTTGCGACAGATACACGTCTGCTCGCTCATACAGATTTCCACAGCCATTATTCACCCTCTTCATCTACGGCCAGTGAAGCGCCCTAGTTACCTCGGATTCGATTTTGGACAGCATCATCTTGTATTGCACGGTATACCTCAACTACGGCGGCACGCACACAGTTTACATACTTAGCAGTTTCGGAAATAATCCACCATTGGCCCGCTAGCCAGTGATCATGCCCTTTTGGACGTCAGATAAAGCGCTCCGTTTCCGCATTGCTACAACGGTTGCAGTGTTTTCTGCGACCCCGGACACGCTTTATGCACCCTCCACTGCAAATTCTGCCATTTGCCGTCTGTGAGTGGTTTTTTGACGTTGGTGTCGAACATAGATGTTGGTCACATTAAAGTGACTGGATTGTGTGTATTATAGTGATAACACAGGAAGGGCACGACCGAAGCCAAGATTAGACGGGCATGCTTGCATGAGAAGAAGACACACCGGCCAACGCGAGTCCCGTTAGAGAGCAGCACCGCCCGATGAGTGGCTTTCGACCAGAGGCGGCAGGTCCACCAGGAAGGTGGTCTCGCTCAAGAGTCCGTACGTTCGGCGTCGTACAGGGGAAAGATTCGTCACGGAAGCATTCCTGAGAGAACAGAAATAGCCGTCGCAAATTTTCCTATGCTAGTGGGAGACGACAGTAAATTAACTGGAATCACTGCCTGAAAGTAGTATCCTGTGACTAGACTACTGCATCACTGAGTCACTATTGGAACCCGCCAACTGATTTAAATATCTGGGCGTAACAATTTGTAACCATGAGGAATGACAAAAGTACAAGCTGTTTCAGGAGGAACAGTAAATATTTTAGGTGATGGGAGTATACACTAATTAGAGTAAAACATTCTGTACACCATGTTTCCGGTTGTTATTGATTACGGAGATGCAACTGCTAACAGAGATAAGTTTTCATATCCTTTGTTGGTACTCCAGTTGCTACGTGGTTGTTTTTGTTTTGAACCTCAAGTTATAGAATAGGAATTCCGTTAACATACTTGAATTTGACAGCTGCGATGACTTGTTGGTCAATTCTTCGGTAGCGTTTAAGTATGAAGCAACTATTTACAAATGGTGAGTGCGCCGGTATGGTCTTCGCTTACAGATTTTGTGATGGAAACGCTACGGCTGTTTGTAGAGAATGTGGTTGACGGCTTCCTAATCCTATAGTACCATATTCAAGAGAGTTAACTCGTGTTTTCACTAAATTGCGTGAGACCGGTATAGCGCCCAGCAGTCACGTCTCATCTGAAAGTGCAAATGAACAGTGTCTATATGAAGTAGAAGACATTCTGTTGCTAGAATGTAATCCTTCAACAGGCACACGCAAAATTTTTACACGTATATGGGGACATTAATGTATACATGCACGGCATCTGTCCTTATCATTTACAGCTGATTCAGCACGTTGGAGAAAAACTTGCAGTTAGACGAC
The DNA here is from genome assembly GCF_023864275.1 of Schistocerca cancellata. NCBI lineage: Eukaryota > Metazoa > Arthropoda > Insecta > Orthoptera > Acrididae > Schistocerca > Schistocerca cancellata. The sequence continues at coordinate 434,846,279 of NC_064627.1, forward strand.
TGGAAATTAGTCGTTAGCTAAATGCAAATCTGTTTATCGATGAAGCCACTTTCACTCGTGGTGGCAACCAAAACAACCGTAACGGTTATTCACATGCCTTTGTGAGACTCATTTTTAAGAAAGCTTCTCTGTAAATATGTAGAGTTCTATGATAATCAGTTGTCAAGGCCTCTCTGTCTTATATCATCCTGTTAACTAGGCTCCCTTGGAAACGAGCTTCTAGAATTAATAGAAGAGGTTCGTTTGGATACAAGGATTGGGCATATTCTTCTAGTATGGCAGGGCCGATGCATTCTAGTCGCCAGGTGACTCATCATTTAAACCAAACATTCCCCGGAGGATGGATTTACAGAAATGGGCAGGTTTCTTACCCAACAATGCCCTGGACCTTACAGATATCTGCGCGTGAGGGAGGCGAAAAGTGTACAAAGAAAAACAACGCAAGAGACTAGTTGGTGGTTCGGATTATGAATTGTGCTGCGAACATAAAAGAACGCCAACATGACGTCCGAAGTGCTACACGTGATGTTATCAAGAGAATTTGAAAGTGCCTTGAAGTCTGAGGAATTCATGAAAGTGAACTTCGAACTTAACCATTTGTCCTTGCTTAACACCTTCTGTGAATACTTCTATTGTGTTGCATTCTAATAATTCTAACTCTGTAACCAATAAAAGTTGGACACACGCTGTATGGAATAGCTCCTTTTAATTGGTCTGCACTACCAAAAACTAAAACATGTACTTTTTCTCTAGAAATATTCTGTAAGGTCAGTGGTAGATAAAGCAGATGGGAGACCAGTTCATTGGGAGGATGCTGGGAAAATGCAGTTAGTCTACAAAGGAGACTGCTTTCAAAACGCTTGTACATTCCAAGTTGCTCAAGTTTTTGGGGCCCATACAGAATAGGAATAACAGAGGATATTGAACGTATTCCAACAACAGCAGAAAAAAATGGACATGAACTGGCAGACGCTGGAAAATAGGTGACATATATCCAGCTAAGGCGGAGTTTCAAGATCCAGTATCAAATGAAGAATCTAGAAATATTCTTCACGTCTCTTAGTATCGTTCCCATAGTGACCGTGAACACAAGAGTGGATTGTACACAGAGCGAACAGTGGCATTTAAACAGTGGTTCTTTACCGCGTTACATACATGATGGGAACGGCAAAGAACCCCAGCATACGCTAAGATGCAAAGGGCCTTTTGCCATGTCGTTCACAGTGGTTAATCCTGGCCACATGAAAACCGTCTCAGAAGAGGAAGCAGGGCGTTGAGAGAAGGGGATGAAGCTGTCCAATAACCTGTATGGGAGGGGGAGGGGACATGGGGCGAGATTTTGGCATCTTTTTGCGGGATGTGAAACGTAAAGATGGAGAGCCTAACGTGAGATGTGGGGCCTTCTACTACAATGTGAGCAGAGGAAAGCGCGCAACGGCGCAACGGTGTGCATCGGAGGCGATGGAAGAGGCGCAAATGCTCCGGTGGACGGACGCGGTGTATATGCTAATCAGGCACGGCAGCGGTTAGTTGTTTCCGTTTAGTCCGGTGAAACGACCTCAGTCGTATCACCTGCAAAAGCGATTAGAATGGGTAAAAAGTGTGCTTCAGTGTTCGTAGCTGTTGCGCGCTGTTGTTCGTAACGGTTCCCGTGACAAGTGATGGAAAGTGAACACGACAAATCATTAATTAGATGTGGATAGTCAATCAAATTGCTCGTCCGTAATTTCGCATGTTCGTTAATGAAGTTAGCTGCTATTTTGTTTTACCTTCAGCAATTCCCGTTGTGTTATTAGGTTCCACTATAACCACAGCCCCGAAAGTAGCGCAATATTATAGAAAAACAGCCAAATATTTCTGGCAAGCAAGCTTATAAATTTCATTGCAATTCGTTTCATTCGCAGCGATTTCATGTCTGCTAATAGGTGTCAATCTAACCGTAACGTCGGGAATTGTAACATATTCGGAAAAAAATATGATTACATTATTCGATTGTCATTCGTTACTGCATATTATTATCCAATTGGCTACACCCATGAACAACAGAATGCCAACAGCAGCATGCAACAGAAGAGCCCAGGACACTGTAAAAGGACTTGAGTCCCCTGAGGGTCAGGGGGCAGTTGCTTCATGAACAGTTCCACTTGTAGTTAACGTCACATTCTTTGTGTGTGATATGACTGACTAAATTCCTTTGCAGTAAATGGCTCTTCAGCCAGACACACAAACCATCACCCTTTCTTTCCTTTCACAATATCGATGTTGACATCACCGTCACAATGTTTCTTTGATTTTATTATATCGCATGTATTTTAGTTTCTGAGCCATCCCCCAAATGTCTCTATCATCCAATCAGAGGGGCTTGGCACGACTGCTACGTGGTGCATAATATCTGTGGGCGAGGTGGAAGCAGAGCGACGTTGGCTAGTGCTGAGTCTGAGAAACACCCTGTCTGCGGACGAGTAAGTCGACACGCTGTCGGCTAGAGAGCGTTGGGGAGTAGCCAGTCTCTGTAAGAAGTCTTCTACGTGCGACCGCTGAGCCACGTGGGCATCGCCAAACCTCTGGCAGTGGATGTACACCATCCGCCTGACATTCACTCGATGCCGAGTATGGAATACGAAGTCGTGATGGATGGTGCACAGATAACAGCAACCGATGCAGGCTCTGTGGCAGGCATTTTTTGTTGCCGTATTCAGAGTACAATGCCCATATGGATGCTGCAGAATTATTGAGCACGAATGCAGGCTCTCTGCCTACCATCTTTTCTCGACCGAGTACGAAGTGCGGCGCACCATTTCGTGCTATGCTTGTCACGTGGATCGGAAGTGACGGGATCATGCTAGCATGGTTTGTAGCTGTGATTGCAAGAAGGTAAGCAGCTACCATGCTAGTGACCACTGGAGTGAAGCCACGATCAGTTACTTATGGTTCCCAAGTCTCCCCTCTGGTAGAGGTTATTTATCTGTTTTCTTCCTTAAAAATGGTTGGTTCAAATGGTTCTGAACACTATGCGACTTAACTTCTGAGGTCATCAGTCGCCTAGAACTTAGAACTAATTAAACCTAACGAACCGAATGACATCACATACATCCATGCCCGAGGCAGGATTCGAACCTGCGACCGTAGCGGTCGCTCGATTACAGACTGTAGCGCCTAGAACCGCACGGCCACCCCAATAAATAATCCGGCCGGCTTTTCTTCCTTACTGGAGCGTGCTAGCATATCAGCATAGTGTGTACCCAAAGTGTGGGTTAGTAGTGTTTTTCAGTTCGGTTTCGATTGAAGTTCCTTAAGAGCCAGCGTGGTCTGTCAGTGTACGAGCGATATCGTTTGCTGTCTTGTCTCTCAATTACGGCGTTGTCCTTGTCGTCGGGCCTTTCCGTCATGTTTGTGACAAGTACTGCCTCCCGTTAGTGTTCTCTTCCACTCTGAATTCGTTGCCATATTAAACTATGTATGTTAGTATAGCCTCCAGCGAAGGCTTTCCACCCCAGCGACTCTCCCCCCAAAAATGCTCGATTCTAAGATTTTCAGGGAAAGATCAACCTATAGATACGTATCATTCCAAGCTATCTGGTGCCCTGAAAATATTCAGCACATATTCTATATATATTGTCTATTTTCGATTGAGGGAAAAGGACAGTATATTTCAGTGTCATCGGAACATACATGGCCTGACAAAAAACATGAAGCACGTATAAGATATGTTGATGTCAATGTAACTGCGTACACGTACACGCCATCAGTGGATATGTAAATGCTTGGAGTTGTAGACTATTGTGATAGTTAGAACGGCCACCAGAGCGCATTAATGTTGTTACCAGAGCTAATAGGATACACAAGAGGCAGAAACAGCGTCAGATGGTGAGTGATCTTTGTGAAGAAGACGGAGATGCTGCGTTCTTGTGTGAGACACTGTTATCAGCTCCTAAACGGATTTGAAAGATACCCCATTGTGAATTTCATATGGCCGACTGGTCGAATCGTGCAATGTCCAGATCTGTGTGTTATTATGATGTGTCTGTGACCGGTATTGGCTACATGTGAACGTGAGGGAAAGCATTCTGTTCGTCAAGTTCAGGTCGACCTCGCCTGACAACCAAAAGAGAGAACCGCCGTTTTGTTCACCAGGCCCATCGTAGCCCCTCCACAACTGCACCGAGAAAAGTACTAGACTCCCTGCAACATTCTGAATCATCCCGTACCATTGGCTGGAGACTAGCAGCAGTCTCACTAAGGATTTACTGTTCCATTCTTAGGCTGCCGTTAACACCAACACACAAACGGCTGCGTTTGTATCGGAGCCGTGCCCCTGACGCATAGACTACTGATGAACTGTTTTCAATGAATCACAGTTCTACATACTTGGGATGACCATCGCCGGTGAGGTTGGCGGCGGCCTGACGAGAGGTCCCATTGTTCCAGTGCTTTGGAAAGGCCCAAGTTACTTCTGACGTCTTGGTGTGTGATATCAGGTAACAGCTGGCTGCGACTGAGGGAACTGTAATGGCACAGCAGTACTGACGTGACCTACAGGGGAAGCAGACACCAACTGGGCTACCGAGTTTGCTGACCTTTAGCACCTTTGTGGTATATACATAGATGAGACAATTGCTGCTTTAGTAAAATACGATTCTGAAGCGTTAGATTTACAGTATTGCAAGCCTGTAGACAACTATCCGAGAGCACCAGCGTCGAGCAGCGGTATTAATACAACCAGCTAATTTGACGAACTAGAAATCGGTCCATACTGCGTTAGAGTCTCGTTATTTTGTTTTCTATTATTCCACCAGACACTAATAGGATGATTCTTCAACGGTAGTTAAAGATCCCGGCAATGTTTCCATTCCGAAAACACAGTAGACTTGTCTTTGTAGTGGACAGTAGCGAACGAGCGTCTTGGGCGTTTCTTAACTGTTTGTCACTTCCGGTACCGAAATGAAACGGTCTGCTACACAGCACTTAGGAAAGCAGGCAAGCTCTACACATTCAACGAATATGAGACACACCTGCTTAATACTGATGCTTCAAAAACAACTCAAACACGGTGTAGGGGAGATTAGATTTGTTGGCATAAGTGACTTTTTGGCACGCAACACTTGTTTCCTGCCACCGTGCAGCTAGAGCATTGTCAAACTGCTGGCGGGGAGCGTATGTAAAGTTGCACGATCTATCGTAACTTCAGTCTGCTTGGAAACGTTACGAAGAAAGGACACCTGTTAAATTGTTTTCCTGACTGCTAAGTAAATTATTTGGTCGTAAATTCTTTAGTTCCGCTGAATCTGTAGATCGAATTCAGGAGCTGCTAATGGCGGTATCCGGAATAGTGATTATATATGGTTGAATGCATTTACGATAATCTTTTGTTTCTGACGTGTGTGTTATTTATTTTCTTTTTCATATTCCTTTGGGGCTAGTCGGTATAGCTATGACATCTCGCCCCACAGAGTTCCATCAAAGATACGAGCGGGTGTTGAAAAATAATCCCTCCGATTTTCTTTATTTGAAAACTATTACAGCTTTTTTAATAAAACAAACGTTATTAATATTTTGCATCTTTTATCTTAATTTCTTCAAATTTAATCACACTGGCGACGAATACATTTCTCCCGACGATAATACCATCACTGTAGAATAACTTGTTGGCGGAGCAACAGTCTCAGTTTTGCTTGCACCGCTTCATCTCTATCAAAGTGATGGTGTTCTTTAAGTTTTGAAAACAGATGAAAATCAGAAGAGGCAAATCGGGAGTGTACGGGTGATGATCGATGCCTCTGAAGACATCGGATGGTTGCATACGTCGCAGCGGTCGTGTGTGGTCTGTCCTTGTCATACTGAAGGACAGGATGCTCCTTGTGTGAACGAACACTTCGAATTCGAAACTCGAGTACAGCTCGCTGTTTCTCACACACCGACATAGTTACATTGCACACCTCCATGTTGCATGCGACAATTGGTAGCCCTCTAGCGGCAGATAGCTGCAAATATGTGGACATGTAGGGTAAAGGTCTAGAATGTTACTAAAGTTTGTTTTGTTTAAAAAGCTTTCTTGGCATAAAAAATTCGGACGTATTACTTTTCAGCACGCTGTTGTAGATTCTTTGCTTAAAGGGCTAAAAGAGAAAAAAAAATGTAAAGTCAAGAAGGGCGACAGGGTTAAGGTTGAAAAGTCAAAGAAGATAAAATTTCCCAGAAAGAGGCGATGTGAATTGTTTCTACGACTTCCGATGACAGGCTGTCAGACATTAAGTATGCCTGGGGTGACGACAGCCTGGCTTCCTTAGCGATAGTCCCGTGGCTGACCTTTGACCTTGAGCCTCCTGACAAGACGATGGTGAGGGAGCTCAGTCGGCAGTTCCAACGAATCCTGTAGCACCTAAGAAAATTTACTGACAGGTTACGACGAACAAAACCAACAATGAATGCCCCGTACAATATTAAGCAGAACTTATTTTTCTCGAAGAAGTCATTGTTTGTTCTTTTAAGTTCATACAGCAGGAACTATTTCTGTTCATGTATTACTCCTTTCCAAGGATTTTTTGAGGAACTTATTTTTTGAGAAAGAGGAAATTTTGATAAAATGTACTTCCTGGAATGTTGCTGTTTCCGAATCCATCTCAGGTTATGCCAACTCATCCCTGTGAGTATGCCACCTATCCCCGACATAGTTGCAAGCTTTTAGGATAAGTGTTTTTCTGACACTACCAAGATACGTATTTAATTAATGTTCCTAAATGATATTGTAGTCAAGATGTTGAGCTGTCCACCGCATTCAGAAGAATCTCTAAAAAATTGCGTAAAAATGTATAAAAATCAATAACCAAAACCAATGCCAAGTAACCCTGATCTCCACCCAATACACGAAGGAAGTATAGGCCTGTGTGCATTTAATTGCAATAAGCACATAAAGATGTTCATAAAAACGTTCCTTTCGTTATGATTATTTATTAAACCTCGTCACGGGTGTACCACCGAGCGAGGTGGCTCAGTCGACGTCACATTACTTTAACCTACTTGCTTGCTGTGATGTACCACTGTTATCATTATTTCAGACACTTCACGAGCGTGTAGGACTGCATGATGTACTTGTACAGGTGGATAATTCGTGAATATTCCAGTGGAGTGGCTTTTTGTAGCTGGCAGATTGATATTTTATCAATGCCAATGATTTTCAGTTGCACACTACGATCTTTTGATACCGCTCCCAGTATGCAGAGAACTGCGGGCAGCACTTTCACTGGTTTTACGACAGAGTCGTTGTAGTTCGACTTTCAAGTCCTCGTATTTTGCAAGTTTTCCAAGTTGTTTCTCGTCGATTCTGTTGTCACCTGTGATTGCACTGTCAATGATCGACACATTCTTTTCCTCCAAAATTGCAACATCATGTGTTCCAGCATTCGATCTATCTGAATTCGGAGGTCCCACAGTAATTTTGCGGTTTCGTTTTCGACAAATTTTTCTGGCTTGTGGTCCCACCAGTTGCTTGCAAACGGCAGGTCATGGTTTCGCCATACGTTCCAGTGGATTATTCGTGCTACATAATCGCGCCCCTGCTTCTGATCAGTCTGCGAAATCTTTGCAACATCTCAACTTGTGGTCAGTTGTTTCGGCAAATTCTTCGCAGAGTCTGCACTTTGGATATTTCGCTGATTTCTGGAGTTTGACGTTGGTTCTGATGACTTGTCCCTGTGCAGCAAAAATCAGCCCTTGAGTTTCCTTCTTTAGGCTTTCGTTAATCAGTCCAGACCAGGTCTTTTCCCTGTCTATGCCTTCTCTAAAAACTACCCATGCAATGTCTAATTGCGCAGGCTGTCAGTCCGGCCTTGGAGCAAAGCCTTCCGGTACTGATCCTTGGTTTGCTGTACACTGAGAAGCTTTCTTGTTCAGTCCCATTATTATTATTATAGATATTATTATTATTATTGTTGGTGATTTTCGAAGAAACATCTTTCGTTGTAGCGATACAATTATTTGATGGGAGGCTAGAAAAAAAAAAGGCCGTGCTCGAAATTAGTACGGGCAGAATTCTAGTCCACCACGTTGGCCGTTTGTGGTGACGCCACTACTGGAAATCTCGTATGGTATTCAAAGGCTCATAAAACTTCCAACCTCTGTGTGCAGTCAGCATGAGTGCACTGACAAGGCGCCTGCTGTGGAGTCCCGTACGCAACAACGTTTGATGATCGATCGTTGAACAGACACTGTTGGTACCCGTTTGATCCATCTCTGCGGTCAGTTGCTCAACAGTTGCACGTCCATTCACCTGTGCACATCTCCGCAGCCGTGTTTCACACTATCATCTATGACCCGTGTTGCACCACAATTGTCTAGTCGCTGGTTTTGAAGAGTGCCGTTTTGCCGTGTACGGTATACTTCAACCATTACGGCACTCGAACATTTTACAAACATAGCCGCTTCGGAAATGCTTCCACCCTTAGCCCGAAAGCCAGTGATCGTGTCCTTTTGGAAATACCTCCTTTTCAGCGTTATACAACGAATGTCCTGTTTTCCGCTTTACGTACACTCCACTGCTAGTGTTGTCAGTTGCTATCTGTGAGTGGTTATTGCACACTGACGTCAAACATAGGCAGTGGTCACATTAATGTGGTTGGGCCATGTACTTACAGCCAAGCAGCCATGTACTGCGTTTCTACAGGTGGGGGACTATCTAAGAAATATAACCACAAATGTGCCGACCTCTTTGTCGTTGAGCCAGCGTTGCTGCATCGTAAAGCGAAGTTCATTATTTAGAATCTTCCCTCGGCGACGAACATGGGCTCTAAATGCAATGATACCTTGTGTGTTCTACCTAGCTAATAACGTTCCACGTGCACGATACTTCATATTGATACATCCTCTCTGATTGTATTTTGTATTGTAATAATCGCAGGTGGTGCTTTCACCGGCAATTTCTACATCCACATCTACATATATATTCCTCAAGCCACCGTATGGTGCGCGGCCGTGGGTACACTAGTCATTTCTTTTCCTGTTCCCTTTGCAAATAGAGCGAGGCAAAAACGACTGTCTGTCTGCCCACGTATGAGCCCTAATTTCTCGTTTCTTCTCTTTGTGATCCTTACGCGCAGTCTATGTTGGCTGCAATACAATCGTTTGGCAGTCAGCTTCAAACGCCGTTTCTCTAAATTTTCTAAATAGCTTTCCTTGAAAAGAACGGTACGGGTTCCAAACACTCGAGCGGTACTCAAGAACCAGGTCACACCAGCATTCTGTATGCGATCTTCTTTACATGTGAACCTCACTTTCTTAAATCTCCCCCCCCCCCCCCCCCCCAAAAAAAAAAAAAAGAAGTCTACCATTCGACTTCCCTGTCGCAGTTCTCACATGCTCGTTCCAGTTCGTATCGCTTTGCGACGTTACGCCCAGATATTTAAACGACTTGACCGTGTCAATCAGGTCCTTACTAGTACTGTATCCGGACAGTACAGGTCTGTTCTTCCTATCCATCCGAATCCGTATTTACTTACACTTTCCCACATTTAGAGCTAACTGCCATTCACCACATTAGTTAGAAATGTTTTCTGAATCGTCTTGTACCTTCCTACAGCCACTCAATTTCGACAATTTGCCGTACACCACGTCGTCATCATCATCATCAGCAGCAGCAGCAGCAAACGACCGCAGATTGCTGCTGACCCTGTCCACCAAATCATTTATGTATGTAGAGAACAACAGCGGTCCCATCACACTTCCTGGGGGGTGGGGGGCTCCTGTCCATACTGGATTCTATTGCTTAATCTATTGCTTCAGAAGTCCTTAAGCCCAACACATATCTGTGAACTTACTCCACATGGTCATAGCGTAGTTAACAGCCAGCTGTGGAGCACCGTGTCAAATGTTTTCCGCAAATCTAGAAATATGGAATCTGCTACTTGCCCTTTCTCCGTGGTTCGCAGTATATCGCATGAGAAAAGGGCAGGCTGAGATTCACGATGATGATGCTTCCTAAAATCGTGCTGATCCGTGGACATGAGCTTCTCGGTCGGAAGAAAATTTATTATATTCGAACTTACAATATGTTCAAGGTTCCTGCAGCAAACCGATGGTAGGGATATTGGTCTGTATTCTGCGGGTTCTTTCTTTTACCCTTCTTGTACATGGGAGTCATTTGCGCATTTTGCTAGTCGCTTGGGACTTTGCGCCGGTTAAGAGATTCGCGACAAATGCAAGCTAAGCAAGGGGCCAATGTTGTAGAGCACTCTTTGAAAAACCGAACTGGGATATCATGCAGACGTGGTGACTTAATTGTTTGCAACTCTTACGAATGTATGTACCCTTGGTATAATATGTTGTTACTGTATCCTTTAACGATGTCCAGACATAAATGAAGAAAAAAAGTGAAGTGAGTCAGTGTGGTCGTGCCTGTATTTTAGAGCGACAAATGATACAACGAAAAACGTATTAATACAGACTAATGGTTTAAAACTGTTACGATGAAAGATAATATTGATCATGGGATGAATTACACCTGACAAGACAAAACTTAAATTATTCGTCTTTCTCTGCAGTAATGTGGTTTCATGAATTTGTTTTGAATGTTGAAATATTACGTGCAGATACTGAATATTTATAATCTGTTTATAATTTATGTACATATGCATGTTTTTAAATAAGTTTTTATATCACGCTGTACGGAGCGTTTTTCGGGCTCGCTTATACCTCTCATGTCATAGCAACGCCACCTGAATGTTACTCAATAACATTTATAATGACATCAATCGGTTAGGATAAATATACCTGAAGAAGACACACTCTACGAGTATATAGCACAGCAGGTGCTGTAACTGATGACAGGGCAAGAAGCTTAATGTTTTCTTGGGTTTACAGTATCGTAAAACACGAAGTATTAACATAATCAGTAATCAATCCGTCAAAATAAAAGGCTTCGAACAGAAGTTAAATACTTCGATGTAGTTACGGTGTTTATGGTTGATACCAATTCTTTTCGATAGTTTATATCAGAGAAACAAAAAAACACCTGCGCTTTAAGTTATTTCTGGGAGCCGTTTGGAATAACTGCAATAATTTGGGTGAACACTACCCTACATACACATCTACATCCACATCAACATGATTACTCTGCAATTCACAATTAGGTACCTTGCACATGGTTCATGGAACCACCTTTAAGCTACTTCTCTACCGTTCCACCCCCAAACAGCGCGCGGGAAAAACGAAGACTTAAACCCTTCCGTTCAAGCGCTGACTTGGAAATTTTTTAAATATGTGGTAAGGTCTTTTGGGACCATACTGCTGAGGTCATCGCTCTCTAAGCTTACACACTGCTTAATCTAACTTAAACTAACTTACGCTAAGGACGACACACACACACCCATGCCCGAGGGAAGACTCAAACCTCCGACGGAACGGGATGGGGAGGGGTGTGGTGCGGGGGGGGGGGGAGGGGGAGCCGCGCGGACCGTGATAAGACGCCTAGACCACGCGGCTACGCCGCGCTGCGTTCTGATTTCTCTTATTTTATTACGACGCTCATTTCTCCCTATGTAGGTGGGTGCCAATGAAATACTTTCACACTCTGAGGAGAAATCACTGTCACCCCAATTCGTGTATCATGTCCGTGGCACTCTATCCCATATTTTGTGACAAAACAAAACGAGCCACCCTTCTTTGACCTTTTTCAATGTCCTTCGTCAATCCCATCTGATGCGGATCCCACACTGCACAGCAGTACTTCAGAAAAGGGCGGACAAGTGCCGTGTAAGCAGTCTCTTTAGTAGACATGTTACTTTTTCTAAGTGTTCTGCCAGTAAATAACAATCTGTGATTTCCTTTTCCCAAAACAATATGTATTTGATCGTTCTAATTTAAGTTATTTAATTGTAATCCTTTAGTATTTAGTTGAGTTTACAGCTTTTAGATTTGTGTGATTTATCGTGTAACTGAAATTCAGCGAACTCTTTTTAGTGGTCATTTGGATGAATTCACACTTTTCATGGTTTACAGTCAATTGCCACTTTTTCCACCATACAGATATCTTGCCTAAATCATCTTGCAATTCATTTTTATTACCTGATGACTTCATATGACGATAAATGAGTATCTTCTGCAAAAAGTCTAAAGGGGCTGTTCAGATTGTCTCCTAAATTGTTTATGTAGATCTAGAATCATACGGCCTATAATTCCTCCGTGCGGAACGCCAGACATTACATTTTTCGATGACTTTCCGACAATTGTTACGAACTGTGATCTTTCTCACAGGGAAGTCACACAACTGAGACAATACTTCATAGGCGCGCAACTTAATTAGAAGTCGCTTGTGAGGAACGGTATCAAAAGCACCATGGAAATCTAAAAATATGGGAATCAATTTGACATCTCCGGTTGATAGTACGCCTTACTTTACGACAGCTAAGAGCTCGTCCTGTTTCACAAGAACGATATTTGCGGAATCCGTGTTGGCTGTTTGTTAATAAAACGTTTCAATGAAACGTTTCCTTCTAGGTGATTCATAATGTTCCAGCACAATGTATGTTGCAAAATTCTGCTTCAGATCGACGTTAGTGGTGCTGGTTCGTAATTCAGTGTATTATCCCTATTTCCTTTCTTGTGTATTGATGTGACTTGTGCTGCTATCCAGCCTTTGGGTATGGATCTTTCTACGAGCGAGCGTTTGTTTATGATTGCTAAGTAGGGAGGTATTGTATCAGCATAGTCTGCCAAGTCTGCTGAACACAGCTGCATGTTTAATGTCCATCAGTGCAGTATGTCATCTTATTTATTTAGTATTTTATTTCAGGGCTTTGTAGTCCTTCCACTGCTAGTGCTGCGAGTCATCGTTGCAAGTTGACGTCGAGCATAGACGGTGGTTACATTATTGCGACTGAACTGTGTACAGCTATAGTGTACTTTCTCTCGGTAGGTTACGATCAGACGACTGAAACGTACATTGCTCTTGTCGCGTGTCTTACCGTTGCATCTGATAATGCTCCTTCAGCATGTATTCAGGCAATCTCACCCACTCGTTAAGACAGTTTTCTCCTAGCAGGCGTCCCAGGATTTTGGTCCAATGCAGCCAGCGTTCGACTTAATTTCACTGACTCAACGTTCGCCAGGACATTACCTTCAATGGTTGAGAGATTCTCTCACAGCACTCTTTTATGCTATAGCTATGCTTATTTCTCCTAGTTTCCATTTGATCCATTGCATGCTGTTATTCCATATAGCACAGATTATCTGTTTCATATTTTAATTTCAACACTGAATTGAAACGTGGCTAAATGGTTCAAATGGCTCTGAGCACTATGAGACTTAACTTCTGAGGTCATCAGTGCCCTAGAACTTAGAACTACTTAAACCTAACTAACCTAAGGACATCACAGACATCCATGCCCGACGCAGGATTCGAACCTGCGGCCGTAGTGGTCGCGCGGCTCCAGGCTGCAGCGCCTAGAACCGCTCGGCCACATCGGCCGGCGAACTGAAACGTGTTTTACTCCTCTAAACTGGAATCATTGGAACAAAGGCGACGTAGGTGTCACAAAAACATGTTCGGGGAAAACTGTGCAACCATTCTATGGCCGTCATAGTAAGCATAGTGAGAAAACGGTAAGAGAAATTGGGGTATATACAGAGATAGTCCATTTTCCCTCGTTCAATACACGCATGTAATTGGACAGAAAATCTGTAATATTGTTACGAAGTACACTCCGTCATGCACTGTACAGTGACTTGCAGAATGTACAGTGTTTCTAAGTCATTGCATCAAACGTCTATCGGTAATAGATAATGTCATGGGGAACACCCTCTGTTAGAGGAAAAATGTTCGCTGACGCTACCCATATTTCACGGAACTAGCAGGGTCTAAGTAAATAGGTGTGCTCCATACCAGAACGATATTCAACAAGAAAACCATGAGTGCGTCTACGCAAGAAAGATATTTTAAAGCCAACCAGGAAATTAAGTTGGCTGAGCATATCCGTTTTCAAGCGGAGCAGATGGCTGGATTGTAGACAATACACAATGCATAAGTACTTCGCAGAGTGCCAACGCTCTGCCGCCTCTCAGGGACATAACCGATACAAAAGGGACTCCTAGCATTGCTGGGAAGCGTCAGCAAAAATCTTGTCTGTAACAAAAATTGTCCCCCATGGTATGATCCACCACCCCTAGACGTTTGGTGCAAAGACTTTGAAACACCGTGTATGTGTAAGCGTACTCAGCTATTTCACTTATTCCCTCGATGCTCGGAAATTTGTTACAGTTCGTCGAAATGTTACTACGACAAATGTAATAGACGTCTTTACCGGACGCCTGACTTGACACTCCTGACGTTTTAGTAACTTGATTAGGTGTACTCGCTTCAGCGTGTAAACATGTGGAGGGATGCGAACATTTGTCACTTTACAGCTATGGGTGGTTCGTGTCTGCCATCTAAATGCAACCCCATGTTTTGGCAGAGGGCGTGCATAATGATGACCGCCTAGTCCCGGGGAGCTCGTATTTGCGTCCCTGCGCTGTGTAATTCACGAAGTAGTGAAGTGCCTGGCGGGGCCTGGCACAGTGTTATATAGACAACCTCCCGAGTTTCATTTGCTTTGCTGTAACGAGCGCGGGCGTAACCACAGTTGAACACGCGTAGCTAGGCTTTGTGGACATGATGAGGCTTTCCACAGCAGGGCGATATATTCGGCGCGTGGAAGACGTAACTAACAGTAATGTCCCCGCGACGAAAACACAGTAGGGCGGGCGTTGACACTTCCGGGAGCGGACGCATCACGGCGGAGGGCTGGGCTGGGCTGGACGCCCGCTGCACGTGCGCCGGCGGAAACGGGAGGGGTGGGGGGAGCGTGCTAATGACCAGGGGGGGGGGGGCGAGGCGTGGTGGAGAGAAGTAGGGGGGGCCAGGCGCTCCGCTGCGATCAATACGGCAGCCGCAGCGGGCCGCCCGCATCTTGCAACAAGGCAGGGCCACGCCACGGCCCAGCAACCACCGGCAAGGTCGCCGCGGAGGCAGACACACTCCGGAAACGGCACGCCGGCGTCTGTTCTTAAACCTCGTGACCTGAGCACAATTTCGCTAAACGGAGCGACCCGTCGCGACGTTTTTCTTGGAGTGTTTAATTCTACACAATGAAGCTTCCAAGAACCACCTCGATAAAATCGCGATATTTACCGTGCACATTTTTATTCTGGCGAAAGCAGATGGGTTTGGATCGAATTTGCTACCTAAATCTACACGAAATCCACATCCGTACACAGCCACACGTTACCAGCAGAACGGGAAGGCTGCTTCACTCCCATCGAATTTAAGCTACGACCAACCTAAGGAATCTTACATGCTTTTTGTCACTGTGCTACACTTCATAGCAGTTTATTCTGTACGCTTTCATTGTAATGTTATGAACAGGGTTTGGAAGTTTATGAAAAGTCTTTTTTTTTTAATCTGAGTATCACAAGAAGTGGCTCATTGAAATAACCATTCATTCTGGGTCACTGTAGACCAGGAAATGGTGCATTTTCTCCTTTTGTTTCCTTTTCAGCTTATTTCACGCTTATTTCTTTCTTTTTTTCTTTTTCTCTCCGACTTCACCCTCTTTGGACTGGTACTGACTATTTTCAACTCGACCCATCAGCAGGTCATCTCTAATAAATGTTTTCTGAAGTAAGCAGAACCGTCTCTGGAAATCGAGATCCATTGCGCCTAAGAACCTCAGCGTGTCGGAAGTCTAGTTTCTGTAACCTTTGTGTCTTTCAGCCACATAGACTCCCGGTTTTTTTTTTTTTTTCTAAAGTCCTCAAATGCATTTAGCAAACACGAAGATCGCTTTTCATATTATGTTAATCTATAAAGTGCATGTTTAATTCGTACAAAGCCTCGTTCACACTACACTGCATACTACAAGAATGTGGTTTTTAATATCCTCTGAACTATATTTTTTTCCTATTTCTGTCAATGTTTGCCCTAAATTTAGAAAACCTGTCTAGGGTTAAGTGGCAAGTCCTTAGTACACATTTCCACCTGTCAGCCACCAAGTGATAGTCTACTTTCAAAATATTTATGGAAAGACGTACAGCTGGACAAATCTACAAACATGTCGCAATATACTCCAGGTTCCGAATAAGAGTTCAGTAATTTTCCTCCCTCTCCTACAAGTTTGGTTTGTTCATTTCGATGCTCCCACCGTTATGATAAATGAGCTGCAGTGAAAGCTTCTACAGAAACAAGTACATGGCCATTCCCTAGTCACGGTGGACTGATAACCTGTTGTCAGATGCAGCAGGCTGATCGGGTCCCGTGAAGTTTCCCAGTCTGGCGGAAACCCAAGGTGACCCGCTACAACCAGTGTGCATCTGTCTCCCCTGAGGCAGGTGAAGTTGCTTTAATAGTTGCGGCAGAGACAGGAGAAGGCAGGCTGGAAGGAGAATTTGTACACCTCTGTACACAGCAAGCTACTGTACGGCTTATGGCGGAGCGTTTCGTATGTGCCTCTGTCGACATCTGACATTTTCCTCTGTGTGACTGGAGGCTTAAGTGAAAGTACACTTGTTGGATTATATTTGTTTTAATTGATGAGCTCTTCAGAATTTGTGTCCCTTGCAACACCTGATGCATTTTTTAAAATTTCTGAATTTGGTCCACTGCGGATCGCAAATAAGACTGTTTTGTTTTTCTTCTCTTTTCCTCCTAGTCCTTCTTCATTCTTTCAATTTGTTTCTTTTCTCTCCTCCTCGGAAAAGAACCGTATGGGTCTCCTGTTTGGTGGTTTCTTTTGAAAGGGTTTTTTACTGTTAACTGTGTTCTTCTTTCTTTTCGAGTTCTTGAAGCTTCACGTTTTTATTTAACGTGAGGCACTGCGAAGTGTACAATACTTCAGGTTGTACTACCCGGTTATAGTGTCTCATTTTGGTCTTGTAGGAAAACGCCCATTTGATCTACTTCTTCCGTGTTAGCGTGTAAGCCAGCTCTAATTTCCTGGCTCTTCCTTTGTTTGTCTCCTTATTCAGTTCGTTGGATTGCAACACCTCTTATTTATGCTGACCTAGTTTCAAAATGTTTTGTAATAGCAGCTCTAAAAAGAATGTGTCATTGGAGCTGTTCTGCCATATCATTCTCATCGTCATTCTGTTCTTCAGACACAAATGAAGATTAAGAGTCTCTTTATTTCGAAATATATTCGCTGACTGCAAATTCCTCGGCATCAACTGCATTAGGTTTATATAATATACTACCTGCTAGTGTCGTATGAAAATTTGTGCCGGGCCTTGACTCAATCCGAAAAATTTCGGTCTCGTGTAAAGTCAGTAAGTGGATCGGAATCATTTTTCCAATTGCTCAGTAACTATGCTGACACCGAAACAGAAGTGACAGACATGAAGTTGAAATATTGCATTCTTTTTCGCGATATTGTTTCACCGCCAGAGGTCATAATATAGCTTTTCGTTTCAATCGTTACACAAATCTCGAAGTGGCAGATATTGAGACAAGCGGTCGCGGAATAGAAAACCAATTAAAACTAGTCAATCGTAGAAAGGAAACTGGACCAGATGATATGCTTGTGGGGCTCTACAGAGACGATATAGAAAACGTTTCTCCCCTAATAGTGGTAGTTTATCGTAGTTCACATGAGGAACGAAGGGTACCTGGTGATTGGAAAAAGGGCAGGTCATTGTCGTTGTCGGGAAGGGATGTCGGAGAAACGCGAATATGCCAATACCGCTGACATAAATCTGTTGTAGAATTATGGAAGATATGCTATCCGCACGCATTATGACGTTTTAGGACAAAAAAAATCTCCTCTAAAAATCAACATGGATTCAGCAGATAGATATCTTGCGAAACTTAG
This sequence comes from Schistocerca cancellata, assembly GCF_023864275.1. Classification (NCBI taxonomy): domain Eukaryota; kingdom Metazoa; phylum Arthropoda; class Insecta; order Orthoptera; family Acrididae; genus Schistocerca; species Schistocerca cancellata. The sequence continues at coordinate 434,864,107 of NC_064627.1, forward strand.
CTCACTCTTTTCGTCCAAGAGATCTAAAGTGCCGTAGACAAATGCTCTCAGCCTTGATGTCGTGTTCCACGACTTCAGGAAAGCATTTTATACAGCTCCACACCGCCATGTAGTGAACAAAATACGACATTACTGAGTATCAAACCAGGTTTGCGACTGGATACAAGAATTCCTTGCAGGCAAATGTCAACACATTGCTCTCTTAATGGAAAAAAATCGATAAAACGTAACGGTAATTTCGGAATACCTCAAGGGAGTGTCACAAGGCCACTATTATTTAAAATTTATATGGATAATGTTGGAGGCTGCGTGAGGCTATTCTGGTCCACATTGTGCTCTATAGGACGGCTCAGCACAGTTGTAATGGAAGATCTGCAGGGGATCTACGTTTCGTCCCAGCACCTGCTGTTGACCCTGAACATAAAGAAAGGTAGCATACTGCGTATAAATAGGCAAAGCCATCCACTACTGTTCTGTTAAACTACCGGTGACTAGTCAAGATTATACTATAAGAGGGAATGAAATGGTCGTGTGTCATTATTGGCCGGGAGACCCCGTTTGGGGGTATTCGACCGCCTGGTGCACGTCTCTTTATTTGACGTCTCTTCAGCGGCTTGCGAGTCGATGAAAATGAGATGACGTAATTGCAACACAGACACTCAGTTTCTGAGCGAAGAAAATCCTCGAGCCAGTCGGGAATCGAATCCAGGTCCTGCGATGAAAAGGTTGCGATACTAACTACTAGATCACGAGCTGAAAGCTGTAGACAATGCCATTGTCTTCCACAACGGAACCGCGCCTACTTGTCATCACCGATATCGTCCATATTTAAGGTATATGCAGGGCTTGGTCATAAATGAAAGTGACAGTCGTGGGAACCTTTAGAAAAAAAAAAAAAATTAGCGCTGGTCGGGCGAGGCATGAACCTCTCGTGTTAGCGTAGGTTCCAGGCAGCGGTTGGCGCAGCGGAATGAATACAGAGCGATAATCCACGGGACGTGGGGTCGGGTCACTGTGCGGAAACTTTTCTTTTACTTTTTTATTTTCAAGGTTTACATTACACTACAAATAAAACAACATTTGAAGAAAGTAAATCACTCGCATACAGCACAGTGTGATGAACCCGGTATAATATAAGAATGTCGTTATTACTTCGTCAAAACATGGGGAATTCCAACAGCCTTATACCAAAATTATTCGAATGTCGCGATGAAGACCTACATGCATGAGGACAAATTTCTTCTATTAACTGACTCGTGGTAAAGACAAAAAAATTTCACGTCAATACGGCGAGATTTTTCAAAATGAAAGAGGAGTGCCATCAAGCAGATTGAACTTGATTCCCCTCTCCTTCCGCCAAATGCACTCCACTAGTGCAGCCCTGCGATGTCTGTTTTTATAGTCAGGTAAAGACCTGTATCAAAAAGCTCTTAAGTCATCAATAGAGTAAAAGAAATCACATCCCGAGAAGACTGCATAAAATATATATACAGTTGCCAATATTTGGTGATATTATGGCTAATGCATGGTTGTCTGTCAATCTGTGCGATGAGAGAGAACCTTTTATGAATGTAAACCAAGTTTATTTCTCTATAGAAACTTTATAACAATAACGTAATTGAAAAAAATCGGCCTTTATGACGTGTATAATGTGCCGGTAACATTACCGCTCCCTTGTTTTTACGATTAATATCACCACAGCGCCTTAAAACATTGACTGTAAAATAATAAAAGTATCTAATTTTATTTATCAGGTTCTCAAGTACATCTTACAATCCCTTCCTCTAAATTCATCTGTAATCCCAAATCATCCTTTGCCTCTTCTTATCACGCCTTTCATGAAAATGTTAATAAATACAATACACTGAACAAAGGTTTCGGTTTATTTGCAGTGTAAGCGATGTAGTAGCTGAAAGTAAGAATAAAGTCTCACCAAAGGTAATCGACCCCAAGACACTCAGATTACCGTCCTGCGCTGTTTTCACTGAGCCAATCACTGCACCAACCTACACTGACATAAATGACCCGCGCCAAAAATATTATGTTTTCTGAATGCTTAGCCATCCGAAGCTCCCACTTCTGTCACTTTCATTTCTGGCCAAGTCCTGCATAACCAATAATTAGGACGAAATCTGTGATGAGGAGTACGCTGTACCTCCTTCTCAAAAAGGAAACACGTTCCAGAGAAGAGCTAGTCCAAGGTGCTTTGTACAAGTTCAATATAGTCTGAAAATGCCTCATTCTTGTTTAGTAATCGATACGAACTTTGCTTTTCTATTTACCAACTATAATTTTATTCCAGTTTGAAACGAATATATGCTTTTACATTATATAATCGTTGCAGAATGCTTTCACATTTACCCGAGGTTCAACAGCGCTTCGTATTTTGCACATCAGGAGGCATCACCAACCGTAAGCACAATTTGAGCAACACAGTACTTCACTAGGAATGCTTTCCCATTCTTCAAATCTCTCGAGAGACTCACTTGTCAAAGTTTACTGGAGGAACCTATATCAATTAGTTACACTGTTTTTTGTGTAAGTTGAAGGTGGAGGGGAGAGAAGGAAAGGAAAGGGAAAGAATTATTGATGTCAGCTCCATCGGGACTTCACGCGGAATCAGCGGCGAGGAGTGAAAATGTGTGCTGGACCAAGACTCGAATCCGGGATCTCTTGCTTACTTGGTAGTTGCTCTAACCGCTGCGCCATCCGGACACAGTGTATATCGCAATTGCGCAGACTATTTCGGCATGCCGCTCGGCCGGCCCTCACTTCCACCGAGCCCCACCTACCCGTAGTTTCAGTCCATATCCAAATGCTCGCTACAATGAGATTCCCGCAGAAGGTCGAGCGTAATTGTACACCTGCACTGAAGGTGGCGGATCGAGGCCCATCGCGGAAATCAATTATATGATTGCTTGGTGTCTGTTCTTTTGGATTTGCCCGAAAGAGCAGGCACCACGCATTCATATAATACTTCTTTTATTTCCTTAGTTTAATTTTAGTGATCTGACGTCTTCTTTTGTTACTGTATTGTAATTCTGAGTATCCGTCAGAAAGAATGTGTTACATTCTGGTTCGATATTGGAAATGTTCTCTTGTAGGCAGCTCTGAAAGGAAGGAACACTTAAAGTTCCGTCAACGATGAAATCATTATAACGAACCGGCTACTACGTCATACATTCCAAGTATCGAGCACAGTGACAGAACAGACTGAGCAATACAGGAGCTGTAGATCAGAAGACGCTGTCGACAGAATAAATCTTCACCACTTGCAATGATGCAATAAACGCCGTTTTTGGCCTGAGGAGAAGGGGTAAATGATTTTAGATAGACATGCCTCACTATACATTATTATACGTCACTCAGATGGGTCACATACGTCCTAATATACACAACGATTTGTCAGTTAGGGTTAGCAACGCCATCAGATCGTTAGTTAACGTTGTTGTAGTGCACGAGTAAGTTATGTCATTGAACGACCGCAAGACAACGCGGAAAGACTTGTACCATGCCAAGTATACGGAGAGAAGTAGAAGGAAAAGGAGGATCAGATGACGGTGATGATGACGAGCACATGCCGACAGTGATGATAAGTGCAGTTTGTCTATAAAAGAACGAAATACTAATTACCGTGATAAAAAGCTGAAACTTTTTAGTGTGCCGAATAATAAAGACAGACTTTGTGTGCTACTTGATGTGAATATGTCTCTATTATTTTTGCAAAAAAGGGGAAAAATGAATGGCAACTCTTCATAGGCGAGTAGATTTAAAATACCGCTCGGAACAAACAGAAAGAAGTCGTCAGTACCTGATGACACGGTTAGTGGTAAATTTGTGGAGCCCGTCGTATCGTTTATATATTTCGTGGTAATCCCAACGTGGCTTATGAAATGAGATTAACAATTAAAACCAATTGTAGGGACGATGAATAAAATCTTTAGATTTGTTAGAAGACTTACAACTAAGTCCTAATCATCTTAAAGAAAATCGCATACCAGACAGTAGAACAACCAGTTCTAGAGTACTGTTCCAAAGTTTGAAGTCCTGGCGAAGTAGGCATGAGAACAGACAGCTAACACATTCAAAGACTTTCTGTTAGGAGTTTAACATGTTGGTGTAGCGCATACGAAAGTGTAACAGAGTTGGTTAGGAAAAGTATTTGGAAATCTCTGGAAGATTCGGACATCTATCAGCAGACATCAACATGGGGTGTCCCCATCCTTCGCCCTTACGACACCTTGAATTCGGCAGGTGACACTTCCATAAGATGTCTGAATGCCTGTGGTGTAATGGCAGCCCATTCTACCTCAAGAGCCGAAACCAGACAAGTGATATAGGACTCTGGAGGTCTGGGACGAAGCTGACGTTCTATTCGCGCCAAAGATGTTCTGTTGCATTGTAATGCTGATACAGTTATCGTCTTCGACCTGTTCCTCTACTGTACGTAGTGCACAATGCCAAAACTGTTCATATCTTTCCGCATTTTGCTTTTTGGTAAGCGCAGTAAAGCAACCACAACCTAACCACCAAAAACACCCCACACCACACCACCACTACCTTTCTGCTTCAGTGTTGGCATTTCACGTGAGGGCAGTATTCGTTTTCCAGACATCCGCAGAATTCAAACCCATCCATCGCTTTCCATGGAGTATAGCGCGATCCACCATTCCAAATCAGTCGTTTCCAATCGTCCACTGTACAGTGGCGTCGCTTTTTTTATCCCCTATAGCGTCATTTAGCACTGGCTACAGAAATGTGTGGCTTTTATTTGTAAGAGTTTTAAATTTAACAAAGATTTTCCCCCAGATTTCATGCGTTTTTTTACAACAATCATCCACAGTGTTTCGACAGTGCCTCTCCGTTAGTGGATGAGGTCTGCCTTATCTTGGTTTAGTTGCGATTGATCCTCTCGCGTTTCTACTTCAAAATCACGTCACCAACAGTCGAAAGGTTGAAATGTTCCTTGTGCAATTCCCCCCATTGCCAAATAACCATTCTTATATTTCTCACCCCAGATCCTTATTTTAATCAAGGAGTACCACAAATTTATTGTAACCCCGATTCGATTGACTACTTCGTCACTAGTCACTCGTCCATTTTTCATTCCATATAAGGCTACAAACGTGATAAATACTTTCAGTAAAAGCTTCCTAATTCCTAATTTTGTATTGGTTGTTATAAAATTTCTCTTTTTCAGAAAAACTTTTCTCCTTATCGGCTCTCTGCATTTAATATCATTTTACTTCTACTATCGCTAGCTGTTTTAGCGTCCACTCATTTCCTAATCTAATTCCCTCAGTATTAACTAATTTAGTTCGCCTACATCTCATTATCCTCGTTGGTGTCCATCCTATAACTGCTTTTCAATACGTGATTTATTTCTTCTAACTTACGGAGGTACTTTGCAGTCTTTGAAAGAATTACAGTGTCATCGATAAACCTTGAAGGTTTCATTTTATTCCCGGAACTTCAATTTCTCTCTACCAAATGTCTTCTTAATTTCCTTTACCACTTGCTCTATGTACAGACTGAGTATAGGTTGCAGTCTAAAAACTGGTCTCTTTCCCTAGTCAATTAATGCCTACCTTTTATCTCCTTCAATTCCTAAAACTGCAGTCTGGTTTCTGTATAAGGTGCAAATATCCTTTCGCACTCCGTATTTTATCGCTGATAGCTTCAAAATTACAATGAGATTCCAGTTCACATTATGAATAGCCCTTTCTAAATCTACAAATGCTATAAACGCATGTCTGCTATTTTTCAGTTTATCTTTTAAGATAAGACGTTTTATCGCTATTCCTTAGCGTTTTTCTACAAGTCTCTCCGGAATCCAAATTAACTTCCCCCCTTCTCCCCCCTCCCCAGTCTCCACCTCTCCCAGGTCGGCTGCTACCAATCGTTCCAGCTTACAGCATATAATACATATTTTGTGTAGGAATGGTGTTCTCACTTCTTAAAATATTCCGAGCTATTATTACAAATTCAGATGAATTTCTTGCTGAAATCCGATCACCCCATTATAGCCCGGAATATTTTAGTATATGCAGTGTTTCCGGCAGTGAAAGTTTACATTTTACAATAAAAATTATATTACCCTCGTCCACAAGGCAAGAGCCGCTACTGCGTAATCCGGAAGAAGAGAGAATCGTTTTACAAGGCTGGCCTGTTCATGTACCGACTTACGCAGTCGAACTTGGTGACTTGAAAAATCTGTTAGCTTGAAATCCCAGCTACAGTACCTTTCAGGAATAAAGGAGGAAAATTCCGTCTTCAAATTATGACAAATGACTGGAAATATTTTCCAGAAGTAGCTAAAAAAAGGTCCCACTCACTTCATTAATTACACGGCATTCTCTATCTGAGGATATGTGGTCTAAGAGTATACTACCGAGCGAGGTGGCGCAGTGGTTAGCACACTGGACTCGCATTCGGGAGGACGACGGTTCAATCCCGTCTCCGGCCATCCTGATTTAGGTTTTCCGTGATTTCCCTAAATCGTTTCAGGCAAATGCCGGGATGGTTCCTTTGAAAGGGCACGGCCGATATCCTTCCCAATCCTTCCCTAACCCGAGCTTGCGCTCCGTCTCTAATGACCTCGTTGTCGACGGGACGTTAAACACTAACTACCACCACCACCATCTTTTCTTCTGCTCCTACATTTTCCCTCAAAACTTCTTTGTTGCAAACAGAGAAGTGATGTAGAGCATTTTCTGATAAAGCATAGAAGACTATTTGAAGTAAGTAGAATTTTTTTCTGCGTGAAATAATTACAAGTAATTCTGTAAACTGTTTGAAAAGTTTTAACGAGACGAAAGCAGTCGGATACCACACAGTGCACACTCTTAATGAAGGCAGCTGTGTAAGGTGTCAGGCAAAGCCAACACCTTCCATGAAAACCCTGACATGATAAGCAAATCCAGTAGTATGTCACATAGCTCCGAATAAATCGTGACATTAAATTAACCAAAGTAATACGAGTAACGAGTGAGCAAATGGAATATCACAGACTAACACAAGAATGCCTAAATGCATGTCATACCTTCCCACCGTGAGACAGACGCAGTTCCGAGGGGAGAAACGAGAACAGAAGCCGAGAGCAGAACCGTGTTAAGCTGGAAGGCCCTACGATAAGGGACGGACACCCACGTCGCCAGCTAACCGCTAGGACCACCCCAGCCGCAAGTTTTAGCGTGAGACTTTTTCGCGTCTCTGTTACGTCAGGACCCATGTTAAAAGCTAGAGCCCTCCAGAAGAACAGTATAGATCTTACGATAACACAAAAAGGGCCACCCCAACTGCAAGTTTTAGCGTGAGACTTTTTCGCGTCTGTTACGTCAGGACCACCCCCCAGCCCATGTTAAAAGATAGAGCCCTCCGGAAGAACAGTATAGATCTTACGATAACACTAAAAGAACCACACCAGCTGCAAGTTTTAGCGTGAGACTTTTTCGCGTCTCTGTTACGTTGCAAACTTTAAAAACATTGCCCCACCACGAAAAGTGTAACGTTTTTGTAGGCGGAGCTTAAGGTTAACATTGAGACCCTGATTGGTCAGATGAAAACACAGCCAGATAGTTTTTTTAAACCAACTTCGGTAAATTGTAGTAAGGAGAAGTTAGGAGAGAGTTGCTTCCGAGACGGCGATGTGAGCGGAGCTTTGCTGCTCGCCGCCCCCTGACGAACACCGACAAGGTAATGAACGCACGCGATGTCGCATAACAGCGCATAAAGCTTCACTCAGAACTGCAGAAGTCTCATCTGTTACACCCCCTTTTTGCGTAATACTAGTGTCGATCGTCAATTAAAGCTCATGGTGTTCACATTTGCCACTTGAAGTAAAAATCTGAAACGCGATGATTTTTCTATTATATAGTTATTGAGAAGCCACATCAGCCACTGTAATTTACGACAAGTTAGATAAGTAATTAAAGATAATTGAGGGTCACTGTAGACCATTTTGATAGTTTTCTCTTTTGTGAAACTTAATTTAAACCTAGATTATAGATGTGATATGACATAGGTCATCCTTCGATCCATTGTAGAACTTGTAAACCCATTCAGGGAATATTCGTTCACATTTTTGTTGAACGCAGTTGGTTTTTTCCATCCTGTATTAAAACATTTCCTTTTATCAATAGTGCAATCTATAAACAATGTTTTGTGAGTAGAATAAAATTTCCAATGATAAGCTTAACTGCTTTTTCGACGTTATTTTAACTAAAAATAGGAAAGCCTTGAACCCCTTCCACTAAATTTAGTTAGTATTAAGATTCTTTTACAGGGAGTGCAGTGGAGCTGACGCTGAAATCATTTAAGTATTTGGTTATATCATCGCTAGTCTCACTGAACTCTTCTGAACTCTACATGTCATGTGTGGTCTGGCATCTCCTTACCAGCAACAGGTCCCAGGTTCAAACTAGTCAATTCCCTAAAAAACACCCTCAGAGCGTCGTTGCGCGAAAGTGGTAGGGAGACACGATATAGAACAAACAGACACCACGCAGAATGTTAGAGCTGGAAAAAAGCCTCGCTAGAGAATTTTTGACTAAGCGAAATAAATATTTATCATGTGATCTGTTGGTAAAAACGATCGTCCTGCATAGCAGTATTTTAGGTCTTTTTCATCTACAGTGATTAAGTACAGAACTGTTTCAAGGGTATTGCTTTATAGTTGACTCTCGTGTATTACTAACTTTGCAGCGTCGTCCCCCTGCTTTCTCTTTCACTGCAGAGACCCGAATTTGTTTTAATGATGTACAGCAAAATAGCCACGAAGAGCCAGGTCGTTTGATCACCAGTTACGGGTTATCTGCGGGCGATGTGTAAAGGTCAGAGGTCGGTCCTCGTGAGCCAGAGACGAGAGGAACACAAGGAGCGAGAAGGACGTGTCCCGTCACGGGTATCTGATAAGAGAAAGAGGCAAGGCGAGAAGCTATTGAGCGCTCCCGTTATCTCTCTTATCCGACCACTAAATCCTAGGTAAGCGGGCATTAACAAGATATTTTAAAAATGGTTGAATCAAAACATATTATAAAAATATGTGTATACATGCTCCACATCTACTCCTAAACCACTGGACTCATTTCAACCGAACGTGCTACACGTATATCTTACTGTCTGGAAAGATTCGCTGTGGTGATAAGAACCATCTGCCTATCAAAGGGGTGGGGGTAAAAAAGCAATGTTGTGCACAACTCGCGAATGATCACACTTTATTCATCCAGTATTTGAGAATGAGAGCACTTAGTGACCTGCAACAAAATTTGCACATAATTTCAAACCTTTACTGAAGTTACTCTCGCTGACAGACCCCCTCTCTCCCCACCCCCTCAAGAAATAGATGAAAGGAAAAAAGATAACTGCTTAATGCAGTACATTTTCGCCGTTCATGGAGTAAAACTGCCGCATGAAGCGTGACATTTTAATGTTTTACTTCTGTATTACTAACGTTATTCAATACACATTGTGCAGACAGTATACGCATACACCAATGAATTCACGTGCAAAATTAAATCATGGTACGGGACATAGCTCAGGAAATATGACATCATAAACACTGAGATGCGTGAAAACTGCTGCATCATGCATGGCGTTAAAATTCACTACTTCTTTGCTACTAACTCTATTAGCAACACATGTCGTACACCACCGTATGTAGCTGCAAAGTTGTCTCATTATACGACACATAGTTCAGCAGGTACGACGTCATAAACGTTGAGCTGCGTGGAAGTGAAATTGCAGGGCGAAATTACCTAGAGTTACAGCTGAAATATGTGTAGATATACGTGTGAAATAAGTGTAGATATAGGTGTGAAATATGTTGAATGTATGTTAATCATATTTGACATATGCGAAAGCAGGGAAAGCCAGGTAAACCCCTGGAACGATTTTAATCTAATTTGGTACACATTCTAGTTAAGATCTGGAGAGAATACTATGGGGGTAGGACCACCAGCCCCCATTCTGTTGGAGGGTGATAACGTGAAGAGAGGGGGGAGGAGGAGGAGGAGGTGGGCAAATAGTTTGAGTGAAGGAGGAGATGGACAGATGGCAGAGGAGAAGATGGACAGAGTAAGGAAAGTGAAAGAAATGGACTGACAGAGGAGTGAAGAGAACTTGAAAAGCGAGAGGAGGGAAGAGGAGATGGTCAGGGAGAGGGGGAGGAGAAGCCAGGACAGACAGAAGGGTGGGAGTGGGGTAGATGGGGAAAGAGAGGGGGAATGGGAGACGGAATTAGAAGGGACAGGAGGAGATGGAGGGTGGGGGAGATGGATACAGGGGGAAGCAGCAGATGCACAGAGAGAGGGGGAGGGGGTGGCAAGTCGACTCAGAGAGTTGTGGGAGGAGATGGACATAGAGGCTGAGGGGGAGTATCGAGGAGATGGACAGGGAGTGCGGGGGGGGGGGGGGGGGCGGGGGGCGTAAGTGGACAGAGGCGAGGTGGTTGTGATGGACAGAGAGATTGGGAAAGGCGGGGGGGGGGGGGGGAGATGGACTAATAGAACTCCATAACCGAGCAACGATAAGTACTCAACTGCGTATCACACTGCAACGGAGTGTGCGCTAGATCGAAACATTTAGACAGATTTAAACGGTCTGCCGGATCAGGACTGCAGCCCAGAACGTTGTCTCTCGCGAGCAGTGCTCTTACCGACTGAGCTATCCAGGCACGGCTGCTGAATGTCTCACAGCTTCAATTCTGTCAGTACTTACTTAGAGACTTCGGAAAGTAAGGTACAGGTGCGGTCTGATGGCAAGACCATTTTGCAACGACAGTGGCGCGTTGCCAGAGATTGGTACATATTCTGAATTTCCTGCAGACACAGTTCTGCGATACGGATAACATGTAGATCAGAGTAAGCGAGCGTAATGGCAACTGGAAACGCACTCCAAAGCTCAAGTACGATACGTTTGGACGAAAAGTAAAGAACAAAAGCCGTGAAAAATGAAACAAAGGCATACAACGATAACAACGATACACAGTTCTGCGATACGGATAACATGTAGATCAGAGTAAGCGAGCGTAATGTCAACTGGAAACGCACTCAAAAGCTCAAGTACGATACGTTTGGACGAAACGTAAAGAACAAAAGCCGTGAAAAATGAAACAAAGGCATACAACGATACTCACCCTACAGGGGTCATAAACACGAACTTGGCTTCAACGTAGGAAACATCCTCCATGCAGTCCAGATCTTGTTCCACATTGTTTCCACCATTTTGGAAAGCTGAAAGAACATTGGGGGGGGGGGGGGAGATATTTTCGATCTATGAGGACATTCACACGGTGGTTCTCGAACGGCTCCGTCGCCAGGGAGCGCACTGCTAATCGTCGACTAACTGAACGAGTGCAGAAAAACATTCAATAAAAATTACTTGGCTTGCCATAATAATTTCTGAACAGCTCTCGTATCGCTTCCTCTATAAAATTTACAGAAATTCTCAATTGTAGTTAGCTGGACGAGGACTACTGGAAGAAGTGATTCCGCGGAGGAATGGGTTTCATGCATCCCGGTGGTTGTTTCAGAATGATTGTGTCACTCTGCAGAAGAGTGTGCCTGTTTCAATCACCGACCTTAAAAATCAGTTAATCAAGAACTTGAAGGAGCGCAATAATGGTTCGTGTAATGATTGTTGACAGCATTCGTCAGAGCACAGTAGATTGCGCTAACCACTGCAAGTAGTTTTCGCGGCGACACGTTAAGGCCACGATGGCACGGCTGGTCTGATATGGTGTCGTGCCCACGTGCCATTAGGAAACACCGGCACGGAGCCTCGGGCAACTTGTAATGGACTACGGACGTAGGACGCTGCGAACTGCTCCGAGTCGTGCAGTTTTGCTACGTTCTTCGCCTCTCTGACAGCCGAAGACCTCGCTGGCAGACTGGACGGTCAATAAATTCGGTGCTGCATAAGATACTCGGATACCCTGTTGCAGAAATTGTTTTCGCTCAGTTTCTGAAGCAGGCACAGTTGTATATACTGTTTAACTACAACGTATTCTTATCTGTCCCCGGTATTGCCCATCATATTCAGGAAACATTTTGTTTCACAAGAGAGAAGTTTGTTACCTGACGAAGTCTTTTGTCTTTTTTTTCTTACCTCTTATTTTCCAGGGATGCGCTTTACCGCTTTATCGCTTTATCTGTAGCAAAATCACAACAGCATTACGCAAAAAAATTCTAATCGAAAGTTGAATCCATACGTGAGAGAAGAAAAATTTCTTTTTCTCCTCGATTCAGGAGCAGGCGAAAGGATAGAGATAAAAAAAGTATTGTCGGCGAGAAAAAAGACCACCAGGGTCACAAAAATGAAATAAATTTCGAATCAGTATATTTGAAAAGGGGCCGTGACTACAAAGCCCCAAGAATCGGCTAACTTAACCGATACTTTGACGACGAAATAAGAGGTTCAACACACGGGCGAGTAAGTCGCGAAACTGTGGCAGGCGCAAACAGTTCCAATATGCAGTGGTCGTATGTTGGACGAAGGCGAGTGGGTCCGTATCGTCCCCTGCATCTACAAATGTAATGAACATAATGTCGCAACAGTTATACAATTGTATTTGACTTTGCCTTCGGAAAGTATAAGGAGTCTGGACGCGACAGGATATCAGCCGAAAAGGCAGTCTCAACCAATGGAGCTGGAAGCGGTAATTGTCTTTTAAGGCAGTGCCAGTTCGCTTCGTGACCACGTTGTAGCTTGTCTATGTCGGGAAATCAACCGCACTGATCCATGACACTACGTCCAATATGAAATAGGCGCTTATCGGTGGCTAACAAGTTGTGGATAATTTGATACCACGAGGACGCCACCGCTATTGCCAGAACAGGAAGGCTAAGATGGGGGTTCGATATTTTATCTAATAGTAGACGTATATACGAGGAGAGCGGAAAGCGACGCACAACAATTTTATTACCAAAAAGTTTAATGGATAAACAAACAAAAAAATCACAAGTGAACTTACATCTTTTACCTACTTTTATACGTAGTCACCAACGTTCTCAGCACATTTTTCCGAAAGTGGTACCAGTTTCAATATTTTCTGTTCGTAGAAGTCCGTATGCTTGGAGTATAATAATCTGCGGACTGCTGATTTCACTTCCGCAAAGCTGTGGCCGATCAGAAATTGCTTTATGGGACCAAACAGATGAAGTCCGACGGTGCAAGGTCCGGACTATATGATGGATGTTGGAGAAACTCCCACCCAAATTTGGCGTCTTTCTTACGAACGGGAGCAGCAACATGGGGGCGAGCATTGGCATGAGGATGTCTGACAACGTCAGCATTAATCTTGTGGCCTTTTTTTTTTTTACGAAGGGCTCTACGCTGCTCAACCAAAGTTTAAATGTAGCTACAGCGTTTACTGTGGCCCCTTGTTCAGCAAAGTGCATCAATAACACACCATGCATTTCCCAGAATACTGTCACAAGCTATTTTCTGGCAGATTTTTTTCGTGCTTGGGAACCAGCATGTTTCCATTCCATAGAGGCCTGCTTGATTTTTGGCGTATAGTGGTACGCACACGACTCATCATCAGTGACGATTCCTTTCAGAAAGTCACGCCCTTCTGCGGCGTTAGTTGATACAACCTTGTCATCATTGGTCCTACGGTTGCAACTGTTATCGACCGCGCCTGGAGCGTCGAGAATCACTAAAGTTCACACGGGCCTCTTGGAAGAACGTACACCACCTGGAGGCATTGATACCGTCCATACAGTCGTCAACACACACGCCACGCGCTCTGTTGTGAAATTCACTCGGTTTATGCCCTTCGGCCCACAAATATTGAACTACACTTCGCTGCTCTGCCCAAGTTAACGCGGTAACATGCGCGCCACGGTTGTTTCGTAGTTGAGGCTTCTCTAGTTCGAACTGCACATGAAAACAAAATACACTCTGTAGCGCAAACTTTGAATTTTGTCGTCGTAAAATTTCAAAATCCTGGTTGCAATAACAGGGAAGAAAAAGTTATTGTGCGTCACTTTTCGATCCTTCCTCGTACGTAATTGTAGTTACCCACCCGAGTCATGACGAGTACTACTAAGTGTCTGCAGCCGAACAACTACTAAATCGTTTAAGGCAAATGGTTTCTTCGAAAGGACACGCCCCCTTTCTCTCTATATCCTTTTCTAATCCAAGCTTGTCACTCTGTCTCTAATGAACTCGTTGTCGACGAGACGTCAGACACTAATCTCCTCCTCCCCCCCCCCCCCCCCCCCTCCACTGCAGAAGCAGTAACAGATCATATAAAGAAAGCTTCCTCGTGAATGAGTCCCTCCATTAGTGAAAATCGTATCAAAATCCGTAGCCTGAAAGTATTAACAGAAGTTGCGTCAGGGGACTTCGTTGTATGAAGTGATTTTTCTTGCCAAATGAGCTAGAAGTTCCTGAATAAAACGTCTTTTATGGAAAGTAAGATGCTCTGAAGGAACAGCTTAAAGATCCTTACAAATTTATATTTTTCTGTAGGTCGCACATCAAGTATTCTTGGACAAGTAATAAAAGTCTGAGCCAAATTATTTTGCAAAACCTTAAAATCAGTGTGAAAGTCTCAATTCGGGGTGCGTAATTAATTTGTGCTTACCAGTAACAAATATTACTTCTTTGCTGTTATGTTCTTGATTCTGCTTTTGGTATCAACAGCCCAAACGTAGTGCAGTTAACTCATTACGTTAGCCTGCCGAATGAAACACGTTATTGCATAACGTATCCTATTGTGGCCTCCCATCATGTATCATTCCTTATGCTGTACCTGTAGTATGAAATCTACTTTAACAAACGTCTGTTCGGCGTGAAAATTTCATTCTGGAAATAGTCCCCTAAGCTGTGGCAAAGTCATTTCTCCGCATATCTTTCCTCACACGGCTACTAGTCCCGCAAGATTTTCAGCAGAACGTCTGCGAAGTTTGGAGCATTGGAGGGAAGTACTGGCAGAAGTAAAGCAGTGAAGGTGAGTCGTGAGTTCCACCGGGACCGCTCGGTCGGTAAGAGCACTGTCCGCGAAAGGCAACGATCGTGGTTCGAGTCATGGTCCCGTGCGCAGTTTTCATCTGCCAGCAAGTTTGAAATGTTATCTATATCTTCTTGTAGTAGCTAATGTTAGTTTACCATCGTTTTACTTCAGTTTCAAAACGGAAAAGTTTCAACGTACAGTCTTAACACAAAAAAATGTTCAAATGTGTCTGAATTCCTAAGGGGCCAAACTGCTGAGGTCATCGGTCCCTACCCTTACATACTACTTAAACTAACTTATGCTAAGAACAACACACACACACACACACACACACATACATACACGCCCGAGAGAGGACTCGAACGTCCGGCGGGAGGGGCCGTGCAATCCTAGACACGGTGCCTCAAACCTCGCGGCCACTACGCGTGGCAGTCTTAGCACTCCATTCAAATTTGAATCTACTGCCATCTGCAGGGAAAGTGAAAGGACAGACCACATATACACTATACTCGTCTCATTAAATGTAAGTGTTGGTCTGATCTTATAATGTAAGCGACTGTAGTTAACGGAAATATACAACAAGAAGAGAATTTACGTGGACATCACGTTATTCGTTATCTACACTGCACAACCCATCGAACAGCGTTGCAAACTATTTATCCTTGGTTCTAAGCTGCTTCTGAGACGACCCCGCTACACACCTAACTGTACCATTTGAAAATCGTTTGTTAAGCGGAGATATGCGCTAGAGTTAGGTCTTCCTTGAAAGGTATATTACTAGCTTCTCGGCCGGCCGGGGTGGCCGAGCGGTTCTAGGCGCTACAATCTGGAGCCGCGCGGTCACTACGGTCGCAGGTTCGAATCCTGCTTCGGGCATGGATGTGTGTGATGTCCTTAGGTTAGTTAGGTTTAAGTAGTTCTAAGTTCTAGGGGGACTGATGACCTCAGCAGTTAAGTCCCATAGTGCTCAGAGCCATTTGAACCATTTGAACTAGTCTCTCGAACTGGGACTGGGATGTGTCCTCTCAGGTGAGATGGGAAAGCTCGTAAATAAACCTCATTTAAAGCAGCTAGCAGGTTAACGCCTTTCGCCTTGCGCGTCAAGAATCTGAACGAATTGTGATGACTCTCCTCACGTACTGTTAGGAACGAGTTGTAACGAATCTCCAGACGCCCTGCTAGTGTCCATCAGTGGAGCAAAGGAGGGAATGAAGCAGGGAGAGAGAGAGAGAGAGAGAGAGAGAGAGAGAGAGAGAGAGAGAGAGAGAGGTAAAAATCCGTCGCGGTTCCAGGAATATGACATTTTTCTCAAATTCGAAGGTTAAGTTTTTATTTGCTTTGTCTCCATCTTCGATGTCATTCCAGGAAGCTGTTGCATATATGGTGCACCTGAAAAAGTACTCCCAATGCGTTTTTCAATGAACTGATGCATCGCCGACGCAGTTACACCAAGCGAGGTGGCGCAGTGGATAGACACTGGACTCGCATTCGGGAGGACGACGGTTCAATCCCGCGTCCGGCCATCCTGATTTAGGTTTTCCGTGATTTCCCTAAATCGCTCCAGGCAAATGCCGGGATGGTTCCTTTCAAAGGGCACGGCCGACTTCCTTCCCCGTCCTTCCCTAATCCGATGAGACCGATGACCTCGCTGTCTGGTCTCCTTCCCCGAACCAACCAACCAACCAACCAACGGCCAGCCGACGCAGTTATGAAGAAGACTTGTTGCCCTTCCAGTTGTACCGTTCTGTGCTGTTCTGAAGTATACGACTCTCTTACCTTTGTCGAATCACTCAATGGTTTATATTTTAGCGTACGAGGATAGAGCTGATGTGACACTCTGAATATAAGCTCCTTTGCTACACAGCATTTTGGTTGGCTATAGTATTTTATCACTATAAACACCTGGCGTTTTTTTGCACAGAAATATTTTTCCCCTACTACACCGTTCTGATTGAAAGTGAGTTTTACAACGGTGTTATTTCTATGCATTTCTCAGCTGGAGATTTTATTGCATCCCGGGAATCCGCTTTACGTTATAGTTCCTCTGGTCCGCTGATGCACAATCAGTATTAAATTTTTAACCGTACACTGCCAGCTTCGCTTTCCTCGTGTGAGTGAATTCATGTTCTCGCTCAACATATAAAATTCTGAAACACGCACTGTAGATAGACGATTCAACTTTCTACCGTGTCCTTTTGCTAAATTATAATCAAATACAAACGAAATGAACTTCTCAAGTTGATGCACCTCGTGCTCTTACAATTAAAATGCCCATAGCCAAGTTCCAAAAAACAAAAACCATCCCTGAATGAACAGCCTGCACCCCAGGTAAGCACCGCTATCTCCTACTTTCCAGTTCGCACACCAGAATACGCACCTCGCCTTCCTGCACAAAACAAAGTTCCTTGGCGATTTTCTCTCTCCCCTGCGCTAACTTGCTCTGGAACTTCTATTCACATCCTCTGGCCGAGCAGTTTTTGAGCCAAACTTTTACTAAATGCACTGAATTTCGCCGACGATTTCCGCCGGCTTTGGACGCTCACGAGTTCTGACGTCCACTCACCGTGCAACTCAAGGCAGGGCCTCATTTCGCAATTACTTGTGAGACCTCTAATACACAAGGCGTATTCCAAAACTAAGGTCCGGTGACCAGTATTTAACTGACGGCAGACCTGAGTAAAGTTTCACTCATGCAGCGCTGTCTACAGACTCTTTAGGAAACTACTGCCGTGTTAGTTTGATCCACAAGTCGTTTGCTAGTTTGTGAGAGCAGATCGCAAAGCAGATACAATCGTAGATCCCGCAATTTGCGAAGGGCGCGCTGTGGTTACATATTTGCTGGTAAAAGAATCTTCAGCTGCTGAAATCCATCGTGAGTTATGCCTAGCGTGTGGACCTGAAACAATGAGTGACAAAAAAGTTCGGAAATGGCGCGGTGAATTTCAAAATGGCCGCAAAAATGTTCACGATGAACAGCGGAGTGACAGGCCCAGTATTCAGACCGACGACATCGAGCATCAACTGAAACAAAAACTTCGAAGTGATCAGCGATTGACGATTAGTGGTCTGTAACTGAACAGACTGTGTGCGAAGTGGGTTCCAAAAATGCTCACTGATAAGAACAAAGAGTGCGTAGCGCACAACAGTTTTCGGAGCGCTATGGACAAGATGTAAGTGATTTGTTTTTCCACACTGTTACGGGCGACGACTCGTGGATATCGTACACCAACACAGAATCGAGAGAACAATCAATGCCGTGGCGCCAATGAAGTTCAGGCCAAACAAAAAAGTTTAAGCAATCTACATTTTCGAGTCGAAAAATGACGGATACTGTTACTTGGGACGTAATGGGGGTCCTTTTGATTGATTTCGTGGACCGTGGGTCAACAATTACAGCCGACGTATACTGCGAAACGCTAAACAAACTGAGACGCCGCGGGAAATTGTCGTCTGGCATAATCCTCCTTCACGACAATGCACTCCTTCACACCGCTGCCAAATCCAAGGAGAAGATTCAAGATTTTCGTTGGTTACCTTCTAATATGTGGTCGGTTTCAATAACTAGTTTTCTTTTGGCAATAGTAGAAACTTGCCTGTCTCACAGAGCTGCAAATTGACTCCTGAGACGTCACAGGTGACGAGGCCATGTGTTTTATGGGAGGAACCGATTGTACAATATCTGCACAATGGATTGTCTCTCCTACTGTGATATTACTGCTCTGACAGAGGCCATAATAAGCCTAGAGTTGCCTTCAAGCAGCAGCATTTTTGCTTTTTCTGTAGCTGCCTTGGTTGCGACGAAGGGGCAGGAAATGCAAAGCCATCTGACCGTCACATTATCAATAGAAGTCAATGACTCACACCTTTTAGTTAGGTATATGAAGCTAAATTTTCATCTGTTCAGCATATACTGCTCCTGCTTAGCAGCCCCAGATGTTAATACGACCCGCTTGCTAACATCAGCTGACGAAGTTGGAATTAGGGGAACAAGTGAGATGCGCGATCACAGCAGACCGCCTCGCCGCTGCGTCACGGGCGAAACTCACGGCGGCCACGTGAAGCCGGGACATGGGCGTCATTACAGGTTACAGCTGATCGTGAACGGCCCACAGTCATGTCGCCTTATAAAATATAGTGCCTGTGGCTCTGTGAGGCACACTATAAAATTCCTTCAACCGGGATTAGCTATCGCAATCTCGATTGCAAGTGGATTACAAAATCTTGAACATGGCTACGAAACAAATCTCGAGATTTGAAAAATCAGTCAACCAGTTGCAAAACAAAGGTTTAATAGGCCTTGACATATTTTTCGATGTTTTTCAAATATCTTCTTCAGAAGGAGTGGGCCTTGGTACATAAAATGTTTGTACATTATATTAGATGAAGCCGAGCGGCTTTTGTCGTATATAAAATTGACAAAACAAGAATTATCCCAAGCCATGGCTTTAGATAACAGCCAGATTACATACATCGTACTTCAGAATGAATGCTCACTAGTAAACGCCCATAGGTAGGACCCTCGTCAACACAAAATTGTTACAGGAGTCACGGGGTAAAATATTTATTTACATAAGTTACGTGTACATCATGCCAGAGGCTAAGACCAACACACAGAAGCGTCGCAACACCACGTGGCAAGGACTCGACTAATGTCTAAAGTAGTGCTGGAGGGATTTGACACCACGAATCTTGCATGGGTGTCCATAAATCCGTAAGAGCACAAGGGGGTGGAGATGACTTCTGAGCAGCACGTTGCCACGCATCCCAGGTATGCTCAATAATGTTCTTATCTGGGGAGCCTGGTGGCCAGCGGTAGTGTTTAAACTCAGAAGAGCGTTCCTGGAGCCGCGCTGTACCAATTCTGGACGTGTGGTGTGTCGCTTTGTCCTGATGGACTCGCCCAAGTCTGTCGGAATGCACGATGGACATGAATGAATGCAGGTGATTAGACAGGATGCTTACGTACGTGTCACCAGTCAGAGTCGTATCTAGACGCATCAGAGGTCCCATATCACTCCCACTGCACACGCCCCACACCTCAAAGAGCCTCCACCAACTTGAACAGTCCCCTGCTGGCATGCAGGGTCCTTAGATCGATAAAGTTGTTTCCATACCCGTACACGTCCATCCACTCGATATTATTTGAAACACGGCTCGTCCGACCAGGCAACATGTTTCCAATCATCAACAGACTAATGTCGGTGTTGATGAGCCCAGACAAGGCGTACAGCTTTGTGTGGTGCAGTCATAAAGGATACACGAGTGGGCCTTCGGCACTGAAAGCCCATATCGATGATGTTTCGTTGAATGGTTCGCACGCTGACGCTTGTTTGATGGTCCAACATTGAAACCTGCAGCAGTTTGCGGAGGGGTTGCACTTCTGTCACGTTGAACGATTCTTTTAAGTCGTAGTTGGTCCCGTTCTTGCAGGACCTTCTTCCGGCCGCAGCGATGTCAGATATTTGATGTTTACCGGTCCGTAAGGTAGTATGGAATCGAGGTAGTAAGACGGGTTGCTGTGACAGTGACTGAAAGGAGCCACAGTGTTAGAACGTGTCACGACCACTCTGTGAATGAATTTGTTCGATCTGTTGATATATAACACACAATGTCCAATGTAAGACACCGTAACAAGATCCTAACTGACAAGGACTAGAGACGAAGGTAACGCTTATCAACCTTATCAAGCGTCAATGCCAATCAATTCAAACTCTATACAATTTCTGTAACTGAATTACGGTGTATCTCAAACAGATTCGTACATAACTTGGTAATAGAAATGGAGGTAATCAACATGTATCCAATGACCCAGAAAACACAGAAATTGTATAGTAGCTAACTGGAAGCGTGCACGGGATAGTCTAGCTTGGAGGTCTGCATCAGACCAGCCTATCGACTGAAGATGACCACGACGACGACGACGACGACCACCACCACCACCACCAACAACAACAACAACAACAACAACAACAACACATTATGAATAACTGTGAGAATCCAATAACTCGTTGATGCGTGTTGCAATCAGATGAGAAAGTTTTGGCATGGAAGAGGACCTGGATATTTTCCTGTATGATCTACCTCTATCTCTGCCTCTACATCTACATGCCGCAAACCACCTTGCGATGTCTGACATTGGTTACATTGTGTACCGCTGTAACTTCCCCAGTTTCCTCTTCCAGGCGCGAATAGTTTGGGGAAGAACGATTACGGTAAACCCCCGTGTGGGCTCGAAACTCTCTAGTATTTTTTTCGTGCTCTTTTCCTGAGATATACGTAGGAGGAAGCAATATCTTTGTTGACTCTTCCTGGAACATACGCTCTCGGAACTTTAACAAAAAGCAAATTATGATGAAGAACGCCTCTCTTGCAGCGTCTGTCACTCTGTGACGCTTTGACGCTTACTAAATGAACCTGTATCGAAACTTGCTGCTCTTCTTTCGATCTTCTCTATTTCCTCTATCAGTACTGTCTTGTACGGATCCTATACTGACGGGCAATCTTCAAGTTGATCGAACAAGTTTTTTGTAATCTTCTACTTTTTTTGATGGACTGCATCTCCTGAGGATTCTTCCAATGAATCTGCCTGGCATCTGCTTTACCCCCCATTAATATTATGTGGTCGATCCATTTCAAATTGCTCCGTACGCATACGCGCAGGTATTTTGTGGAAGTAACTGCTTCCACTGGTTATTCTGCAACTGTGTGATCATGCGATAAAAGATCTTTCTGTCTATTTATTCTCAATACTTTAGATATGTTTATGTTAAACGTCAGTTTCCACTCCCTGAGTACATATTGTGAAAAGTAATGGTCCTATAACACTCCCCTGGAGCTCAGCCAGAAGTTACTTTTACGTCTGAAGACGTCTCTCCGTTCAGAATGACATACTGTATTCTGTTTGTTAGAAACTCTTCAGTCCAGGTATACAATTAGTCTGACATTCCATAAGTTCGTTTTTTGTTTATTGGGTGGCAGTGCGAAACTGTATCGAGTGTCTTCCTGAAGTGAAGGAACATGACATCTACCAGGGCGCCTGTATCGTGGACGCACAGAGCGAACTGGGTTTCGCACGGTCGTTGTCTTCGGAATCCTTGTTGTTTCTCTCCATGCTGTTTGTCCACAAAGCATCATAAGTGACAGTTGGAGTGTCGTCACGAAAAAATGCCAACCGACGATATTCCAAACGTGTTCGGTGGGTAACACATCAGGCGATAATTCAGGCTTGACAAACAGTGGTAGTCGTCATTATTCGCAGCAGATTTGTGCATTATTCGACGCTTGTAGCTGGACATTGTTCTTGTGAAGGATGGGGAGGAGAGGGGCTGTGTCGAAAGAGTGGCTATACCTTGATATTAAAACAACCTGATGTAGTGGTTCCTGTTAAATATGGCTCCTACTACGTAATGTTCTAGATCACTCGTTGTCTGACAACTGTCACACTCAGCGTTTGTTCGCTATGCCGCTCAACAGTATGTTCTGTCAGACTGCCGTCACCACGGTGAGGTGGAACACGTTTGTCTGTGGCGAACAAAAATTGTACGAACACGTCTCGAAAAAAATGAAAGAGGTTGAAAACAAGCTATGCGCAACAGTGCTTAAAGAATAATCCGACGCAGCGATAAAGGTTTTGACAGGTCATGTTGTTCCAGGAAAAGTTAATACCCTGGTGAGTTAATGATATTATCCATCGAAAAAAATTGTTTGATAGTAGTGAAAGCATTGCAGAAGAAAAGTTGTAGATACAGGATTATTTCGAAGGAGCCTTGTACAAGAGAAGCAATACTCATATTACTGTTGACTATAGAGAAATACGTAAAGTTGAGTTTTTAAAAAATATATTGGCTTTCGGAACCTGCCCCTAGAGCCAGATCAGCAATAGAAATGTTATATAACAGTTTGTTTTGACAGTTCAGAGTATACATTAGTTTAAGTTGTAGCTACGAAGTTGCATTACGTGAACTTTAGGACACCAGTCTTGATCAGTTTCATAGATGCATAGAATGCGTTCGATAAAATAAACCGTATCAAAATTTTCAGTGATGTATGCAGAGATAGACTTGATGCAGGAAATGATGATCAGAATAGTAAAAGTCAGCTCACAGGATATTATATGAAAATGAGAAGGCGTGAATATGGCTTACATCCACTGTTATTCAAACTGTACACAGAAAAGACATTGAATCAGTTGTCAGAAATTAGCGACACTGAAAAAACATCTACCGCGTAATCAATATAATCCATTAGGCATTCATTATTTAGGAAGAACGAAGACGAATTACCACAGGCCCTTCGGCTGGTGTATCGAATCCAAATATGGAAGTGATCGATGAAAATTAATAGTGTGAAACAGCCATGAGGCCCACAAGAGACGGAAATCAAGATTTGTTGAGCATTTTCAAGATGAGCGATTAGTCTCAAACGAAGGAATGCTAGGACAATCGGGAGATAAGGTGGAAAATCGTGATTAGTAGCCAGCTAGTTTACCCTTCAAACAACTTCCTGCACAGAGAGAGGGAATGAGGGAAGAATGGAAACGATCACCAATATACGTATGTACACCGAGCTGCTCAATCCTTGCAGTCTCGATACATCATGACGTCGCGAAGTCTGAGCAACGCGGTGGATATACCTGTTAAATGCGTATCGTGACAATAATTTTACTCAAGTTGATGCCAGTGGCGAAAGCTCGACAAAAAATCGCAGTGTCCAAAGGGATTCCCATCTACCGATGGCAAACGTGGAAGCACGTGTGAGATGGATTGGATCGCGTCGACGTCAACATCAATAAACTGCTGAGAATTTCCTCGCAAGACCTAAAGTAATCTCCCATAGCCACCAGCTAAACATCACAGACAAAAAGTAACAGGCGAAGTTATTTCCACAAGCGATATTCACAGAACTGCAATAAAATCATTTTTCAGTATTGTTGTGTATGCAGTTATTGAGTGGTTTAATTTTTATTGGATACTAAACAGCACAGACACAACTAAAATGGGTCTGCCGGTTAACACATAAATAATGGTAAAACGATACAGCTTCAGTAAAAGTAGAATAATTCTTTCAGTGCCCACTGACTCAGATATAACTGGGTTAGTGAAGTGGGGAAAGTAACTGGAAATTTGTCGGAGTACACGTCAGTGATATTGCCTCGTAAATTTGATAGAATTATAGCTCGGATAGAGACTTCTCTTGGCTGTACAAGATCCCTTTGAAAACGTATTCAGGGCGCCCTCGCTGTCCAGTCGGAGGTAAACTGCGTATGAAGCGAGTCGTCCTGCGCTTTTGGCGCTCTCGTTTCCATTCTCTTGTCCCCTTTGTGATTCAGGGCTATTTCGTTGATTAAAACTCTGGAACGAAGCTGGATTTGACAATGGAGAAGAGAAAACCGTGACGATTCGTTGCATTCTATGTATGTGCAGAAACTGTTTCTTTCATACAACACTGTCCTAAATACGTTAATTCGCAGTAGTGTGAACGTAAAACAAATAACCGCTACTGCTGTAACCGCTACACATGAGATACTATTTAACGAAATAGTATATTCAGAATTACTTTGTGCTGTTTCAGCGTACTTTTATTAAAAAGTAACTCATTAGTACTCTCCTGTGAAAGCAAACGTTTTGCTTATTCCGGAAAAAATTATTCACTCCGCTGTCAAGCGTAAGAAGTAATGAAACATCTGGCTAATGGAAGTCGAATGCTAGTCAAGGACATAAACCTGTAACAAAATGCAACGCTGTTCGTTTGGTTACGATGGTTGAGCTCATGCAGGAAACCACTTAATATAGATAGAAATTCTAATTTTATGCTAATACTGTGTAAGCTGCCATATCGATCGTAGTGCTAAGAAACCTAGTCAACGAAGACCAATAAAGGTCGTAGAGGGGAAAATATCGTTTAGTCGCCAAATATTGTGCTGTGGTAGGAGGGAGTCTCACGAACAACATGCTAAAAATCCCCACTGGTGCGTTGTGAGCGCGGGGCCAGTGCGAGTGGGCGGATGGAGTTGCGGCATTTGGAGATAACTTTTTATGTTTTTCTTAAATAACTTGAAAACCGCGGCTTCTAGCAAATCCGTTTCCCGGTACATTAAACTACATCAAATTTCCTACAAGAAAGGTTCTAATCCCTTATGCTCCAAGACTAATGGTTGCCACCTTGCAGGGGATTGAAAAAATAAATAAAATATTAAATGTAGGGTTTAAATGGTACAAAATTACTGTTGAGTAGAGTGGGTTAAGAACAAATCTTAAAGTTGTGCACCACGTCTAAGTGTAGTAGAACCATATTAATAGATTAATAGATAAAATGTGTTCTATCGGTGTAACAGTAACAGGGCGATAGGGGGAAGGAATTTCTTTTCAGAAAAATATTTGTCAGAATATTTCCCATCTCTTATGCACCACGTCTCCACTAGACCTGACATTTAGCTCCGAAACTACGAGTAGTTACTGAACTTAGTGGTAAAGCAATCACATCTGATTCTCAACGACGAATGTTAGATGATCTTCAGCCTAGATGTTATTTTGCTTCCAAGCAGATGCGTCCCTTGTATTCTCACGACATTAAGCCGCTTCGCGTACTGTTCTTTTAATTTTTCTGTTGTCCGCCCCTGGTAGCTGAGTTGTCAGCGCGACAGAATGGCATGCCTAACGGCCCGTGTTCGATTGCCGGCTGGATCGGAGATTTTCTTCGCTCAGGGACTGCCTAGCCACACGGCATTTCCACTTTTCTGTTACGCGAGCTACGTATACCGTTTTTCGTTTTTATTGGTGTCTTAGCATCTACAGCCTCCTTCCTTTTAATCATATGTGTAGGAATTATTTATCTTCGAATACGACTGTCCACTGAACACAAAATATTTGGCGACAAAGCCAAAGAATCAGTCATATCTATTTGTTTTGCTGTAGACTCAAATCTTGTTTTGAGAAGAAAAAACTGATGTGTCCTTTTCACAAGAGCATCTGCATAAAAGGTATGGTGGATTTGTTTCGTAAGTTTCGTTTCTGTTTTGTTTAAATGATCTGGAAGCTCTATTCAGAGAGTCTTAAAATATCGTTGTGTGGAGGAAGCTTGAAGTACAGCTGTCGACGTGGTCATCAGAGACGAAGCACAACTCCGTGGATGAGTAGGGAAAGAAAATCGTCCGTGGAAATGTCAATGAAGGTATCTTGGTATTCGCTATAAGTGACCTCAGGGAAAAAGTGGCTGGTTAACGATTTGAACCCCTAACCCCTATTCTTCCGAGCGACTCTTCTGTCTTAGACAGTGCGCCACCTCCCTGGCTTGATTCCAGTCTTTTTCGTCACACTGTCTGAAAGGGATTATTCTTGTCTGACGTATAAACATTTTGGTTATACGATTTCTTGGATGTGTCTTCATTCATCTTTGTTATTCACATGTATGTAAGCCACTGGAGCAATGTTAGTGCTTAACGAAGTTATTTTATTGTATTTTTGTATTTTGGGGTAGGCAAATGCCGTGATAATCGAGTTGAACATTCTAGGTAATAATCAGCAAATAGTTTAAATCTTTACATAGCACCTGTTATAGTACATAAATTACACTGTCACGAGTCATTTGATGATGACTTTCATACAGTGAAAACCGATTACGACACGATTTATGTTTCCCGAAGGCAGAAAAATACAATAAAATAATATCGTTCAGCAGTAATATTACGCAGTTCGCTTTTATACTCGTATATGTCAGCAATATGGATCAATGAAGGTGCACTCAGTAAATTGCATAATCAAAATGTTAATATGTCATAAAGCTTAAATTCAGTCAGGCCATTAATCCTGAACGCCGAGAATATAATTTGGAAACACACATAGCATTCACTGATGCTACAAATATTTGATAGAAGTTTATGACGAATGCTGTGGAATAAATTTTTCGCCGGGCTTTACAAGCTACATTATAGGAGTTATAAAAAGTTTGTACATATGCACTGCTATTTTTATTAGGCAATAGGGAGAACTGGAAACGTTGATAAGCCCTCAGTATTATAAACATGGTTCAAATAAAGCTGCAGCCTGTCCTCATTTTTTGTTCAGTTTACACGCTGGTAATATCGTTCAAGCATACAGAACTAAGATTCACGTAACGCAGCAGTAAACAGTGGATACCTCTTAATCACGGATGACCAGGCCTAGAAGGAGACCCGCATAAATCCGTCCACTTGTTACCCAAAATTTCTGGCAACTATAACTCCAAAATTAACAATAACTACGATCACAGAATTTCATTGGATAAATTCCAGTTAGTCAAAAATCAGTTATCGGTAATATTGTATTAAGACAGGCCACACGCTTTAAACACCTTTAAATATCATGTACTACTGTGATCGAGATATTGAAGATAAGGTTGGTGTGTGACAGCTCGGATACTGGGAATGCACTATAGAAAAACTAATTAATTTCTAAAATTGTATGGATATTCAAACGTAGAGATGAGGCCTGTGTAAACGAGAAATTATCAGATGGACTAACTCGTGAACATAATAAATAATATTTATTATTATTATTGCATACTAGCTGATAAACCCATCATTGCTCGGTTATTCATGTGCCAAGTTTTTATTAGAAACGAAAACAAAAAATTTACTGTATTTCTAGAGTAATAAAGAAAACATTTCATTTCCATGTATTCGTGAGAACACCTCCGAAAGTATGAAGCAGTCCTGCAAAGAAATATGCATAGTGTACAAATATATAAGGACAGTACACTGTCCCTTACTGTTTCTGTATGCTAAGCGCAGTTGCTTTGCGTGTCTACAAACCGTTTTTGTAAACGTCTCTACGCCAACGCCTATTCATAGCTCTGTTGACGGCTATTGTTTTCGCCTACAGCCGTTTGGGCTTCGCAGTTGAAAGCTGTGAAAAGCGATAGCTGTCAGGGATTTCCTTAACTTGACTCGGCTGTAGGAGTGTTTTAGTGACAAAGAATAAATGTATTAAAACTCCATACAAGATACGACGTTTTTTAAATTATCTTCCGATCTAAGTGTTAAACAGTGTGTGATGTCTTTAGGTTAGTTAGGTTTAAGTAATTCTAAGTTCTAGGGGATTGATGACCTCAGATGTTAAGTCCCATAGTGCTCAGAGCCATTTGATTTTGTTAAACAGTGATATAATTTTGTGGGTGCATCCAGCGTGGATACTGTCTTGAAAATATGTTGCGAATATTGTAAGTAGCAAAGAAGTAGTAACTTCAAACGTCATGCACAATGCTTTTGTGTTCCACGCATCTCAGTGTTTATGACGTCGTACCTAGCGAACTGTGGTTGGAATTTGGTTATCTCCATAGCGATTAATACCTGACAGTAAAGGATATGTGTACCAAGTTTGGTTAAAGTCGCCTTGTGGTTTAGGAGGAGAAGTGGAAAACACACACACACACACACACACACACACACACACACACATACACACACACACACACACAGGCCGGCCGGGGTGGCCGAGCTGTTCTAGGCGCTACAGTCTGGAACTGCGCGACCACTACGGTCGCAGCTTCGAATCCTGCCTCGGGCATGGATGTGTGTGATGTCCTTAGGTTAGTTAGGTTTAAGTAGTTCTAAGTTATAAGGGACTGATGACCTCCGATGTTAAGTCCCATAGTGCTGTCCGCAGCTCGTGGTCGTGCGGTAGCGTTCTCGCTTCCCGCGCCCGGGTTCCCGGGTTCGATTCCCGGCGGGGTCAGGGATTTTCTCTGCCTCGTGATGACTGGGTGTTGTGTGCTGTCCTTAGGTTAGTTAGGTTTAAGTAGTTCTAAGTTCTAGGGGACTGATGACCATAGCTGTTAAGTCCCATAGTGCTCAGAGCCATTTGAACCATTTGAACCCATAGTGCTCAGAGCCATTTGAACCACAAATACACAATTAAACACATACACACATACATTTTTGTAATGTGTACAGATACTACTCCGTATTGCTAATGTCAAGCGAAAACGTTTCCCGATAAAAAATCAAACTACATTAAATTTCCTGCAAAAAAAATGTGTCTTCCTGTAGTACTAATAATTTCAGCGTTCCAGGGGACGCAGAAATCGCATTTTATTAAAATAGTGCTTTAATGTTAGAAAATTAATGTTTATTGTTAAATGAAGTGAGTTTAAAACAAATAATAAATTTGTGTGACGCGTCTAAGTGCAATAGAATCATAGTAAGGAATAAATTGTGTGTGTCTTTTTTTTGTATAACAGGACAACAGGATGGAGGGGTTGTTGGTTGGGGATTGAGGGGTGGGGGAGTCGAAGCATGAGGAAACGTCGGCCGCTGAAAAGTTGTCATGCAATTACCTCCTTTCTGGGTATGCAAACTGAAGAGTGAGCAGGTGATTTCCCATTCCATCTACCTCGCTACATCGCAAGAGGCTACTACAGGAAGTTCATTTGATGCATGCTGCCACGGGATGGTAGGTCCGCAACTGTTCAGTACTGAGAAATTGGATACCTTTTTATTTCATCCGTCTCGGTTGCACAGATACAAAAATCTGCTGTAGTGGTTACCGGTTTTGGGCTGACACGTCCATTTTCAAACCATACACAACATATGTACAAGCGGTATGTATGACCATATTATAGGTACTCATATGCTTATAGATGTACCTTGTTATTAGCCGTAATTACTCATACAATATGGTTCCACAGGCACAATAAAATATATGGTGGCAACAATTAGCCTCATTGATCTTAGCCTATGCTTCCGTTGCTACTGACTGTCACAGCCAAACTGACAAATATTACCTACAGTGTTAACAGGACACCTTTATAGTGTCGCCCCCATTCATACGTACATGCGCATGTGACTGCCTATTAGTTTTCTGTGGTTCAGCCGCAACAGTTGTCTTTTTATAGATATCACTTTAAAAGCAAGGAAATATCAAATTTACGTTACAGAAAATGATGACAATTTTGTTTCACTAAATAACGTGGCAAACAAATGAAATTATCAATTTCACAGTAAATGAAATATTAACAATTTTTTTTTACAAAATAACGTTGCGTCTATATGGAATATACAAAGCCAGGAGGTGACGACATAGCGTGCCTTCCTGTAAATAACCCTATATTTTTGTAGCAGGGTATAGAACCAAGCATTACTCCCTTGCATACAGGGAGTCGATGATAAAACTAAAAAATATGCTGCTCATTAATGTTAGACATGTACAGTGTAAAATAAAATAAGGCGAAAGACATAAAACAGTTTTAGCTTTACAAATTACATTATTAGTGTAACGGTTGGTACCAGACCCACAGTAACGCATTAAATAAACTGAACGCAGCACCATACTGAGCATCATACGACGCAGTTATCATTCATGGCGCGAAGGTCGTATTCAAAGCCACACCTTATTCCTGCATAGATTATACACTGAAGCTGCAGAGAACCTGGTATAGATATGCATTTTCAAACACAGAGGTATGTAAACGGGCAGATTACGGCGGTGGTGTCGGCAACGCCTGTGTAAGACAAGAAGTGTCTGGCGCAGTTGTTAGATCAGTTACTGCTGCTACAATGGCAGGCTATCAAGATTTAAGTGAGTTTGAACTTGATGTTATAGCCGGGGCACGAGTGATTGGACACAGCATCTCCGAGGTAGTGGTGAAGTGCGGATTTTCCCGTACCACCATTACACGAGTGTGCCGTGAATATCAGGAATCCGATAATACACCAAATCTCTGACATCGCTGCGGCCGGAAAAAGATCTTGCAAGAACGGGACCAACGACGACTGAAGAGAATCGTTCGAAGTGACTGAAGTGCAACCCTTCCACAATTTGCTGAAGGTTTCAATGCTGGACCATCAACAAGCGTAAGCGTGCGAACCATTCAACGAAACATCATCGATATGGGCTTTCGGAACCGAAGGGTCATTGGTGTACCCTTGATGACTGCACGACACGAAGCTTTACGCCACACATGGACCCGTCAGCATTGGACTGTTGATGACTGGAAAGATGTTGCCTGGTCGGACTCGTCTCGTTTCAAATTTTTTCGAGCGTATGGGCGTGTACGGGTATGGAGACAGCCTTATGAATCCATGGACCCTGCATGTCAGCTGGTGGGGCTCTGTAATGGTGTGGGACGCTTGCAGGTGTAGTAGTATGGGACCCCTGGTACGTCTAGATACGACTCTTGACAGGTGACACGTACGCAAGCAACCTGTATGATCAGCTGCATTCATTCATGTCCATTTAGCATTTAGACGGACTTGGGCAATTCCAACACGACGATGGAACACCCCACACGTCCAGAATAGCTACAGAGTGGCTCCAGGAACACTCTCCTGAGTTTAAAACACTTCCACTGGCCACCAAACTCTTCAGACATGAACATTATTGAACATATCTGGAATGCCATGCAACGTGCTGTTCAGGAGAGATCTCCACCACCTTGTACTCATTCAGATTTATGGACAGCCCTGCAGAATTCAAGGTGTCAATTCACTCCAGCACTACCACCGACATTAGTCACGTCATGTTGCGGCACCTCTGCGTGTTCGCGGGGGCCCTACATGATATTAGGCAGGTTTGCCAGTTTTTTAGGCTTTTCAAACATAATAATCGCAGATAAAAGCATTATATAAAATGCTGGTAATATATCATTACATAGGGCTACATTACAAAAGAGCATATTAGATCTAATATGCGCCATCACAAGGCGTGCAGCATTTGGTCATACACATTTGAGCAAGTGTAGCAAACGATTACGTATGCATGTCCTAAGCGGTATATTAATACAACGACAATGCTTTTGGCTCACAAAGGGAATAACGACAAGTACCACTTTCACATACTGCACAGCACAGTTGCGGTTAAAAGCAAGGTACGTCTGTGAGCATATAAGAACCTATAATGTGGACGTACGCATTGTTTGTGCACGTTATTGGTAAGATATGTTGTTCTTTTATGTGTGTGCCTTGAAAATGGGCATGTCAGCCCGTAAACCATAACCACTACAGCTCAATTTTATATCAGTGCAACTGAGATGAACGAAATTAAAAAAAAAAATTCAATTAGCTAGCTACAGGATGTCCCCCCCCCCCCCCCCCGGGCATTTCTTGTCCAATACTCTCATGTGAAGACAAAATAACAAAATAACTTCACTGTCCGGTGTTCATATAGCGGAGTTATTTTGAGTTTATTGAATGAGTACGTATTTTCAGTTGTCAACAGGGCAGTTACGTAAAAACTGAGAGAGTTTCTACTCCTCTTCTTTACGCTCGCCAAAGCCTGCCTTGGCCAGTAAGGTCGCTGTATGTCTCCCCAATGACGTTTAGAGCGTTATGGGCAGCGCCCTCCAACCAGCTCGTGATGAGGACAATCTTACGCGCGAATTGGACAGAATTTGGCACGATATCCCTCAGGAGGACGTCGAACAGTTCTATCAGTCAATGCCAAGCCGCATAACTGCTTGCATAAAGGCGAAAGGTAGACCATCGCGTTATTGATTTGCTCAATTTGTGAAGCTCTTTCTCATGGATAAATAATCCAGTTTTTCTGAAATTGTAATCATTTCTTAGTCTGTATGTCACATCTACCGATTTGGTTTTTTGAGTCTTAGAGTAGTACACTTAGATTCAAGTATTTTCCGGTGTTTTACTAATGTATTTTGCTGGTCAGCCTCGTGCGATTCACAAACGCGCCGCTCTCGGCTGCTGTTTACGCCTCGCTAGGAAGGCGTAGTCAGAGAAACTAAACTTCCAGATAAAGTGAGCTAATGCCGTGTTTTCGCCAAACACAGCCGGATATTTCCGATATTTATATGTTTACAGTATCGGCGGGCGACGAGGATATAAAGGATTTTCAGCTTTTGCTTTTGAAGATGCATCCGATGCTTTATATCTTGAAAACTTGTGACCGGAACAACAAAGCAACTTCCTGGTAGTCTATGTTAGTCTGACCGTAGTTCTTACTTTACGTATTATGCAGTGCTACTCTGGCAACGTTCAGTGTACGAATATACTCGGCGCATGTCTTATTAATCTACGTGGCGTTTTTCTTCTCCCAGCGACCATTCTTTGTCTCATTCGAGTGGTTCGTCTTTTTTATGTTTTCTTTAACTTCGTCCCTGCGCCTCATTCTATCATGGCGACGTTTCCTAGTCATAAACCAAGGTTTACCTGTGATGTATTTCTATTTTATATTTTATTGTACACACCTGGAAATGGAAAAAAGAACACATTGACACCGGTGTGTCAGACCCACCATACTTGCTCCGGACACTGCGAGAGGGCTGTACAAGCAATGATCACACGCACGGCACAGCGGACACACCAGGAACCGCGGTGTTGGCCGTCGAATGGCGCTAGCTGCGCAGCATTTGTGCACCGCCGCCGTCAGTGTCAGTCAGTTTGCCGTGGCATAGGGAGCTCCATCGCAGTCTTTAACACTGGTAGCATGCCGCGACAGCGTGGACGTGAACCGTATGTGCAGTTGACGGACTTTGAGCGAGGGCGTATAGTGGGCATGCGGGAGGCCGGGTGGACGTACCGCCGAATTGCTCAACACGTGGGGCGTGAGGTCTCCACAGTACATCGATGTTGTCGCCAGTGGTCGGCGGAAGGTGCACGTGCCCGTCGACCTGGGACCGGACCGCAGCGACGCACGGATGCACGCCAAGACCGTAGGATCCTACGCAGTGCCGTAAGGGACCGCACCGCCACTTCCCAGCAAATTAGGGACACTGTTGCTCCTGGGGTATCGGCGAGGACCATTCGCAACCGTCTCCATGAAGCTGGGCTACGGTCCCGCACACCGTTAGGCCGTCTTCCGCTCACGCCCCAACATCGTGCAGCCCGCCTCCAGTGGTGTCGCGACAGGCGTGAATGGAGGGACGAAAGGAGACGTGTCGTCTTCAGCGATGAGAGTCGCTTCTGCCTTGGTGCCAATGATGGTCGTATGCGTGTTTGGCGCCGTGCAGGTGAGCGCCACAATCAGGACTGCATACGACCGAGGCACACAGGGCCAACACCCGGCATCATGGTGTGGGGAGCGATCTCCTACACTGGCCGTACACCACTGGTGATCGTCGAGGGGACACTGAATAGTGCACGGTACATCCAAACCGTCATCGAACCCATCGTTCTACCATTCCTAGACCGGCAAGGGAACTTGCTGTTCCAACAGGACAATGCACGTCCGCATGTATCCCGTGCCACCCAACGTGCTCTAGAAGGTGTAAGTCAACTACCCTGGCCAGCAAGATCTCCGGATCTGTCCCCCATTGAGCATGTTTGGGACTGGATGAAGCGTCGTCTCACGCGGTCTGCACGTCCAGCACGTATCCCGCCCGCTAGAGTTAGATAAGCCTGTTCGCGATGCTCTCTGCTTGTCATCCCAGGGTGACAAGCAGTATCAGATGAACAACGATTAGTAAGCTATCTTATTCGTGGGTGAATTACATGTCTTCAGGAGTTTTCCGTGGAATATGATTCTAGCGTCGTACTAGTTGTAAGAATATGTGGTCATTCCACTTTACATTGCCCCGTATACCCCTAAACGTTTAACGGTCGCAACTGTTTGTATTGATTGTTTATTCTGTGACAAAAAATGTCATTTTGCCTTACCTAAGACCAGTAAATGACTAAGCACCCCAAGTGTGGATGGGTCAGATCACCGAAGAAAAGGAAGAAATCGATTTATATGAAATGCTTCAGTATCGCGGCATTTTAAAAATAATTGATCACTAATTTCGGCTAAGTAATCAGTCATCATCAGACAAATAAATAAAATGTGTGCAGTGTCTAATCGCAAGACTGAGTGAACATACATTGTCATAAATATAACACATGTTTGTGCACGAAAGTGACCACAGGACAAGTTTTGGACACTGTGTAGTGACACTGAACCACTGTATAACAACGTGCATTATGTGCCCAAAACAGAGCAGTGAACAAATAGACTTGCTGCAGCAACGTGGTATCAGTCAACAAAAATGATGTGTACCCAATTCAGAGAAACGAGCAGACTGAGGGTTTCCATTACCATTAAGGTAAATAAGAGAGTTGTAGTCCTCTTACTGGAATGGATTGCAACGAAATAGAGAGACCAAAAAGTGAAAAAGGTCCCAAATATATAACAGCTGAAAAGACATACAACCTACACTGTGTGATCAAAAGTATCCGGACACCTGGCTGAAGATGACTTAAAAGCTCGTGGTGGCCTCCATCAGTAATTATAGAATTCAGTATGGTGTTAGCCCACCCTTAGCCTTAGCCTTGACGACGCCTTTCACTCTCGCAGGCATCAATCAGGTGCTGGAAGGTTTCTTGGAGAATGGCAACCCGTTCTTCAGAGGGTGCTGCACTGAAAAGAGGTATCGATGTCGGTCAGAGAGTCCTGGCACGAAGTCGGTGTTCCAAAACGTCGTAGACGTGTTCTATAGGATTCAGATCAGGAGTCTGTGCAGGCCAGTCCATTACAGGGATGTTACTGTCGTGTAACGACTCCGCCAAAAGCCGCGCATTACGAACAGGTGCTCGCTCGTGTTGAAGATGCAATCGCCATCCCCGAATTGACCTTCAACAGTGGAAAGCAAGAAGATGCTTAAAACATCAATGTAAGCCTGTGGTGTGATAGTGTCACGCAAAACAACAGGGGGTGCAATCCTCTTCCATGAAAAACAC
Organism: Schistocerca cancellata; assembly: GCF_023864275.1. Taxonomy (NCBI): domain Eukaryota; kingdom Metazoa; phylum Arthropoda; class Insecta; order Orthoptera; family Acrididae; genus Schistocerca; species Schistocerca cancellata. The sequence goes on from NC_064627.1 coordinate 434,899,707, forward strand.
GACCAATTTTACTGTTGGCACTACACACGCTGGCAGATGACGTTCACCGGGCATTCGCCATACCCATACCCTGCCATCGGATCGTCACATTGTGTACCGTGATTCGTCACTCCACACGTTTTTCCACTGTTCAGTCGTCCAATGTTTACGCTTCTTACACCAAGCGAGGAGTTGTTTGGCATTTACGGGCGTGATGTGTGGCTTATGAGCAGCCGCCCGACCATGAAATCCAAGTTTTCTCACCTACCGCCTAACTTTCATAGTACTTGCAGTGGATCCTGGTGCAGTTTGGAATTCCTGTGTGATGGTGTGGGTAGATGTCTGACCATTTCAATCCTCTTCAACTGTCGGCGGTCTGTCAGTCAACAGACGAGGTCGGCCTGTACGCTTTTGTGCTGCACGTTTCCTTTCACGTTTCCACTTCACTATCACATCGTAAACTTTGGACCTAGGAATGTTTAGGAGTGTGGAAATCTCGTGTACAGACGTATGATACGAGTGACACCCAATCACCTGACCACGTTCGAAGTTTCGAAGTCCCTGAGTTCGGCGGAGCGCCCCATTCTGCTCTCTCTAATCACTATTGAGGTCGCTGATATGGAGTACCTGACAGTGGGTGGCAGCAAAATGCACCTAATATGAAAAACGTATGTTTTTGGGGGTGTCCGCATTCTTTTGATCACATAGTGTATCTACCAATGCACGCTAAGGCTCCAAATGGTTGAACACCCTCTATGCTACCGACCGCTTACTTGCGAAGGACTAATAAAAGCATAATACATACACTAAGTCTGGAAAAAAGGAAGAGATTTCTCGCATCACTAAGGAGTCATTTGCAATGCCTATTAGTGCGCGTGTGTTCATTGCCCTGAATTGTAACGTTACGCTAGGGCAGTTTACACTTTTTCGGCCAACTCAGTGGTAGAGCCCGCGTAGTTTTCTGTAGACTATATTAGATGCATTTTTTGTTCCATAGATCCAGTATGAGGAGATATTCAAGGATACAGGATATTCCAGGAAAACAAGAAAACACCCTGCAGATTTACAAAGTCAAAGAGATGTGCTAAAGCATTTTGCACAGATCACAAGTAAAACTGTGGAATTGGATGTGGAATAAGTCAAAAAATAACATATTTTCCTTTAAAACTTGTCAGAAATATGTAAATGTACAGGACACGTAGTGCATTTGATAATTATTAGGCTGGTATATCCACGCTTCATCAAATGTTCAAATGTGTGTGAAATCTTATGGGACCTAACTGCTAAGGTCATCAGTCGGTAAGCTTACACACTACTTAACCTAAATTATCCTAATGACAAACACACACACCCATGCCCGAGGGAGGACTCGAACCTCTGCCAGGAGCAGCCGCACAGCCGCTAATCATCAAAGATAAAATCAATTTAAAACACATTGATCACATTGCTGCACTGAAGATGTACATGTGTCTAATATTACACAATACTGACATTATTTGATAATAATATACATCAGTCAGTTGTACAGTACTAAAAAAAATCGTCAATGAAGCAGAAAGAGTTCTCCATCAATAAATTATTTAGGCTCCTATTAAAATGAACTTTGCTAATCTGAATTTTTTGTGGCTACTGGCAAGTTGTTGAAAATGTGTGTTCTTGAATAATGGACACTATTCTGGACCAAAGTAAGAGACTTTGAAGCTTTTATACTTCTTTCTGGTACTGATTCCGGAAGGTGAGCTGTGTTTTATGGGAAATTTCATTAAAGAATAACTATACTGGGAAACAGTAGTTGGAATCCTCAGTTCCTTTTTGAGTTCATACTATAGATAATTTGTACTACTCGTTTTTGGACTCGAAAAAGTTTATCTTGGTTCGGTGAGCTACCCGAGAAAAGGCCCGACTGACGTTATCGAATGAAAGTATACCACCTCTTTTTTAATTTTTATGTCAGACCTATCTGACGACACCCACATTTCAAATAAGTATTTGTTTAGCTTCAGCAGTTCTCTAGAATGCTCCTCGCAGCTGAATTATTTTCCCAAGGTGTAATCCCAAGAATTTAACGCCTTCTGTTTGACTTTATATTTTAAATGCATACTTGAGTAAAACCTCTTACAAGTTCCGAAATGCCGCTAGTGTGTTCTTCAACTCTGCATGAAGGCGAAAACGGCTGAGCTCCTGCGCAGCATAACGAAGAATCAAATGCAGAAATGTCTTCAGCTAACGAAGTAAAGAATACAAACTTGTGATGTACTCAGATGGGTCCTACTTTGTAGGGACCAACTCAATTCGACATTGTTGATAAGCGCACCTATTTCCAGCATCTCGTTTTTTGCGCTCTATGCCAAAGACATTTTCCGTTGGCGCTTTAGAACACGTCTGAACTGAATTTTTTGGTTTTGATGAAACTCGTCACAGGTGAAGAACACATTTCAAGGTCAAAATAATATGCAGCAGCAGAAGTTTCTCAGTGATACGAAAAGACTCGGTTCCTCTTCTTGTCACACATCACATATGTTAATGCCGTGACCACAAGTAATTACAATTTAGAGAGCTTGTTTGTACGAAACTAATTCCAGTTTCAGCAAGAGATTAATAGCTTGTGTGTGCTAATGATGTTTGTTCGTTTCTCTCCGGCTCTACAGATGACTGTTCATCAATTATTCTCTCTGCAATTTTCAGACAGTGGAAATAAAGTACTGAGAGGGTTCTACATTTGTGGTAAGGGATTAAGCGTAAGCTCTCGTAAACCGCGATCTGAGGTGTTTTTGCGACGTGCCCTAGCGCAGCGAGGCCCGTTTGGAGAGTGTTGACCCCCGGCGCCTGAGGGCTTGGTCCTGAAATTACATGCGGCTGGCGCCCTCAGCTTTGTCTGCTTGTCTTCCGTGCCTGTGTCTGGCTGGCGGAGCTAGTTCGGACGGCGCGCTGCAGCCGCATTTGCATTTCCCTTTGAGGGGCGAGGAACGCCGACAACCAGTGGCACCACCGATGCCAACCTCGACGCCCTGCTCCTCTTTTGGCGCTCAACTCTTCCTCCTCCTTCTCCTCCCTCTCAAAGAACTGAGGCAGAGCAGAGAGTTTTCGTTTTGCTTCGACTCATGTTTTCATCGCGCTTGAAATACCGTGATACTCCACACACACACTCGTCGTACTGAAGCGACGGATGCTCGCTCACGCATACGTTTACAAAGAGCAACTTCATAGTGTGAGCGCACTGCAACGGCCTGGACGGAGTGTAGGACTGCATTCACATGGCACGTAACCCAAGCAGGGCTGCTAAATCCGAATAAGAATGATTTTAAAACATGGACAAGAGTCTGTTCTGTAAGATGTCAGTGTCATTGTTGTACAGGATGTTTGCAACGTACCAAAGCGGCGCAGGGAAAATTTTAGACAAACAATTTGATACAGGACATTTACGGTCAGTCAAGCAGGGGAACAGCCTCAATTTGGTCTACAAAAGCCGACTAAGCTACAGCGCATGCACGCCACGCGAGATTTTCAATGTCCTCTCGCTCGCTTACGCAATCAGCTTGGTCGGTTATTTCGTTGACATTATTAATTTAAACTTCCCCATGAGGAAAATGAAAGAAAGACTTTTGTAGACGTTACACGGAAAGTAATAACGTTTACAATTCGACCTAAATTTAGCCCTTACGAGCACAATAGCCTCATAAGAAGGCCAAACAAAACGATAAAGTTCAGTTTATGCTATTAAAATTTACGCAGTTGTGAATTAAAATTTAGATACGTCAGTTGCACATTCTGTTAGTGCAAGAACAAGGGTTTTTTTTATATTCAACGACGATTTTAGGCACAATCTCGCGCAGCGTGAGAACGACATAGCTTGGTGTCTTGGGTAGGCCAGTTTGCGGCTCCTTGCGATTTTATACACCAGAAGTGTCCGCTATCTATTTCTTCGTCTCGACTTCACCTACACCGCTATTGTACGTTGTTTGCAGTTATCGTTTACATCCTGTAAAAATCTCTGTGTATACTAACAAAGTATGTCTTCAGGTTAGCGGATGCAAAATGGAATGCAGACCTCCAGAGGACCGTCACGTGGTGCAGTGACTGGCAGTTGACCAGTTGCGTAAACAGATGTGACGTATAACGCATAAAGGACAATCATTGGAAGCAGTCATATCTATAAAATGGCACGGAGCCATTCAACGTGGAAAAACCACATAAAGCTAATCTCAGATGTGGCAGATGCCAGACTGACATTCTTCGGAAGAACCGTCAGGAAACGTAGTTCATCCACGGGGGAGTAGCTTTCAAATCCCTCGTTCGACCACCTAACTTGAATATTGCTCCTCAGTCTGGGATACTTACAGATAGGACTAATTGAGAAAATAGAGAAGGTCCAAAGAAGGGCAGCGCGATTCGTTACAAGTTCATTTAGCAACCGTCACGGTGATGCTCAGCCAACCCCAGTGGCAGACGTTACAAGAGAGTCGTTATGCATCATGGTAAACTTTACTGTGTAGCTCGGAGAGCGTAAGTTCCGACAAGAGTAGACCAATATTCCAATAATCCACCTACGTATATCTGGCGAAAAGATTACGAAGGTTAATTTAGTGAGATTCGAGTTCACGCGGAGGCTCATCAGCAGCCGTTCTTCCGGCAAGCCGTTCACGATTGGCACAGTCCACAAACTACCCTCCGTCACACATCTTAAGGTCATCTACAGAGTATAGATGTACATATATACGAGTATAGAATCACAAACGATAACAAACCGTTTAAAAGACAGTTATGACAAGTAGATTCGCAATACATAAACATTCGCTTGAAACGTTTGTTGAAACATGCAGTACTTTCACAAAATAGAAGTTTGTTTTGTCTCAAGGTCTTTTTTCATTCTCATCGAAGCGCAACTGCGCAGTGTCAAGAAAGTGATCAAAACACACCGAAACGGAAGAGTGTGCTCCTTTCCATGCAAAACATGTGGAAATGCTGCAACAAATCGGTGTATCAAATGGCTCTGAGCACTATGGGACTTAACATCTGAGGTTATCAGTCCCCTAGAACTTAGAACTACTTACACCTAACTAACCTAAGGACATCACACACATCCGTGCTCGAGGCAGGATTGGAACCTGCGGCCGTAGCAGTAGCGCGGTTCCTGACTGAAGCGCCTAGAACCGCTCGGCCACAACGGCCGGCAACAAATCGTTGTATCCGCGCTGCAGTATGACGTCTAAACCCGCTGTGATGATATCCGTATCTTTGCCACGAGCTCTTTCGTACCTGCCTGTTACAGGATACTTAAGCTCTAAGCTCTTTAGTATTTTTAATCTTCCAACATCGGTGTTACACAAAGGCAGAGTTTTATAGATAAATGATAATGATGAGTGGTAGACGAGAAACACATGCCTATTTTAAAAACATTTTTATTCGGATATAGTCATTCGAGATAGTTATTTCCCCGTTATACGTTGTAGATGCACATGAAGAAGCACCTTCACTCCATTTGTACATGCGACTTAAAGACGCAGTTTTGCGGTTGCACGAAAGTTCCAGCGGACGCACTCGATGAGTCACGACTAAAGTGTTAATATTTTTATGAAAACATGACAAACATACTAGAAAGAACGAAAAAGAGTAACTTTTCCGAAATTTAAAATTAATAGGTATCTAAATCGTAAAGCCCCTTCTCTTTAGGATACCATATGTAAAACGCTAGAACTGTTAACATTTTCTCGTATATATTTCTGTCTCCTTGCCGGCATCATCACTAATCTAGCTATTAGCGAATTCTCTTCCTTTATTTTACGTGTGCGCATGTGTAAACTCAGAACCGTAATCTTTTTTTTTTTTTTTTGTTTGAAGGAAAAAGCAGTTAATGTGTCACAGAGTTGGGAATGCCTATATACACCCTTTCCCAGAAATATCGTCTGTCCACAATGGTTTTAAGACAAAAGACATGGCAGAGATAGTGTTGGTTTGTTTTCGCTGCGGGGGGGGGGGGGGGGGGGGAATCAAAATAACTTTATTTTTCTTCATGACAATCAGTTAGTGCAAGAGTTAAGAGGTCTGTTGGACACGGAGTACGTAATGAACTTTCAGCGAGATTGAACCCTTAGCTTATTCCAAATGGGTGGAGGAATATCTCAACCTCTGTTTCCTTGACCGATTCACTGACCGAAGTAGTACCATTATCTGGCCACCAAGATCACCATCCCCGACACAACTATTTCTTTAATGGTGCTCAGAGAATATATAATGAACAGAGTTGGATAAGGGATAAATTGTTAGGTGCATTATGAAGATTGCATCCCTCAGGAAGGAAAATAGAAATGCCCTGAAACAAAGAACGCAACATGTTCTCCTAAGAGTATAAAAATGCTTCAAGCAAACAGTGGAATTGTTGAAAATTTATTGCGAACTCTTCGAAAATTGTTTTGGAATCCTGGCAATTTGTTTCCACATTGCTAGTGGGCAAATTCATTCTTAGTCTTCTATACGGCATTCTTCTCAGAAAGCAACTTCCCTACTCACCACTGTTTACTTTTAAATTTACAGACTATATCTCCCCAGAATTCCCTGCCCAGTTCTCTCATGTGAACCGGCCGGTGTGGCCCAGCGGTTCCAGGCGCTTCAGTCCGGAACCGCGCCACCGCCACGGTCGCAGGTTCGAACTCTGCCTCGTGCATGGATGCGTGTGACGCCCCTAGGCTAGTCAGGTCCAAGTAGTTCCAAGTTCCAGGGGACTGATGACCTCAGATGTTAAGTCCCGCCGGCCGGAGTGGCCGTGCGCTTCTAGGCGCCACAGTTTGGAGCCGAGCGACTGCTACGGTAGCAGGTTCGAATCCTGCCTCGGGCATGGATGCGTGTGATGTCCCTATGTTAGTTAGGTTTAAGTAGTTCTAAGTTCTAGGGGACTCACGACCTCAGAAGTTAAGTCCCATAGTGCTCAGAGCCATTTGAACCTGGCAATTTGTTGAGGACTAGCAAAGTATAAAGTATTATAAATATATTTTATAAATTTGTTGGCTGACAGATACTGATAATTAATACACACAAAAAATAAAAAAAAACTAACAGAGACAGTAACAACTTACGCTGTCTTTTTTCGGGAATCATTAAAAATAGGAAATACGTGGGTACAGAATTGTTTTGCTTCAAATTATCATGATTCGGAAAATGCTCTTGATCTACTTCAAGTGCCGGCCGGTGTAGCCGAGCGGTTCTAAGTGCTTCAGTCTGGAACCGCGCGACCGCTAGTGTCGCAGATTCGAATCCTGCCTCGGGCATGTATGTGTGTGATGTCCTTAGGTTAGTTAGGTTTAAGTAGTTCTAGGGGACTGATGACCTCAGATGTTAAGTCCCATAGTGCTCAGAGCCATTTTTTTAGCCATCTACTTCAAGTGTTCCTTCCTTTCTGCGGTGCCACATCTAGCAAAATAAGCAAGGTCCTGGAAAGAAGAGGCATGTTCAAAGAAATCTTGACCCACGCTTCTTCATACTGGGATTCTGTTATTAGAAAATGAGCAGAAATTATATTATACGTGAACATCTTCACCTGGGACAGCGGGTTGAACCTTATGTGTATAAAGAAACTAACTCTCGACGCTGAGGTGACTGAGAAATGCCTGCGTTGTTTACGTTCCTACGAGAGCGCAGGGACCCCAAGTGTAGACACGTAAACAATCTTTGGCAGCTTGACGCAGTGATGACGGACGTCGATCAATCACAAGCCGTCTATGTACTACGCATTACCTGATAGAAAGATCTCGGCACCCGTTATTGGGCATTAACGTGGGGTGTGTCCACTCTTCGCTTTTATGACGGCTTGAACTTTGCTGGCGGCAGCTTTAATGAGGTGTCTGAATATCTGTGGAGGAAAGGCAACTCATTCTTCTTCAAGAACCGAAACTAGAGGAAATAATGATTCTGGACGCTGCTATCTCGAAGGGAGTCGACGTTATAACTCATTCCAAACGTATTCCGTTGGGTTCACGTTGCGAGCGGGCTAGTCCACTTTAGGAATGTTAGTATCTACAAACCATTACCTCATAGATGCTGCTTTATGATAGGGTGCGTTGTCATGTTGATACGTCGCAACTGAAGTGTACCCTTGCTGCACGCAATACACAATACTGTAAAATGTGTTCCTAGTCTTAAGTGCAATAAGGGGACGACACGCTAACCGTGAAAAACTCTCGCATACAGTGAGAGCAGTTCCTCTGTATGTAACACTACCGCCCGCTCGGACGTGCGTTAGCTCTATAAAGCCTGTACTGTAATAAGTTCACGGGCTTCACCTTGTAAACAAGGATTTTAGTACATAAGTTGACCGCGTGTACCTAATGGAAGCAAGATCGGACCTATACTGAGTCAGTAACTACAGCGATGCGTCAAGCAAATGTAAAGTATAATTACGCGTTCGCATGGACAAGAAGTACACACAGTAGATACTACCAGTGATTAATAATACGGTCGCCAGCCTAATTAGGCATTGAGTGAGTTTTTCCTTGTACAAGTGGGTGCATGTACAAGCATGACAACACGTAGTAATGTTGCGTTTTATGGCAAAATTTGGAACCAGAAAGAATCTACTGAACTAAGGTTTTCTTCTTTTGTACTAATTTGGACGAGCTAAAATTACACAACACCACACAGCAATGATCACTACGAACTGCATTTTGTATATTGATCAGACTGAAATCGGGCATAGATTACCCTAGAATTAGCAATTTTGAAAGCACACATACAATGTCACTATTAAAATTGGAAAAAACACTAATACACTTAGGTTTAATATAGAACTTAACTTTGCTGTTCAAATCTGATCAGTACACTTCAAGATGTGAAAGAAGGGACAAGAGAAGGGGGGGGGGGGGCTGAAACTGCTATGGTCGTTATACTGAGACTATTAAGTCCTGAAGGTAAATTAGCACTCAAAATTATCAATCTATGGATAACTACTCTTTTCTCCTATTTCTGAATTATTTGACTGTCTCACATTAATTAAATAACATTGCTAACTCATTTCAAAAAACTCTCTTTCAATATAGTCATACTTTTGTTCTTTATCAACATTTGCAATAACACCCCTAAATTTTAACTTCTTTATAGCATAGCTTTGTCTACTAATAATCCTCGTTAATACTATCTTTAAACTTTCAGTTCGGGATACTCGGGTTGCACAATGTGTGGTAAGGACCCTGTCTAGGTCAGTGATAAGGATAAGTAACGGCTAAGGCAATTCTGGTAAAAGTCACGTTATTATTGAACAGTTAGAAACAGTTTCGACACTGGTCCACACAGATACACTTCTAAAGATGAAATAAATGTTTGACCTGTGCACGTCGGTGCGGCGGTTGGCGGGCAGCGAGATAGCAGGCAGCACAGCACACATACAAGCACGGCTAAGGCTCTCACAGTATCGGCACTTTCCTTCTTAGCGTCGTTACCTTTCCAATTTTGTGCCTAAGAATATAGCCATGCCAAGTAGTCGTCGGAATCGGTACATCCGAGGCTCAATGGAATTCACTTTTCCTGGATAGCCTCCTCGGTACGGTACATGTTCCTCTGACCGATGCCCAACTCCGACTGTATTACTGAGTCCGTTGTGCCGAACCGCGCCAGTGTGCGTTTTCCCGCGGTCGCCTATCTCCACCTTTTCCCGCTCCCCTACAAGTAGGGTATTCACCACAGGTTTTCTACTACACATATCCTAATGCATTACCTACGTATGGACCAAGTGTATAAATTACAATTTTCACATCTTACAATAGTTTTAACATTAAATACACTTTCTTTTGATTGTCACATTGCTTGAAATCTGACATAAATAATAACATTCATTTTAAAAGTTGCTTACAGTTTCTTTAACATGACACGAAAAGAAAAGAAATTCAAAACATTGCTTACATTAATTTACCGAAATTCAGAAAGAAAAAAAAATTATACTATGTACAGTTGTTGTTACATGTACTTCACCGTTGACATTACACATAATGGGAGGTATCGTTCTCCAAGCATTTGCCAGACCCAAATCCTTGCATCAGACTGCCATATGGTATATGATTCGTCACTGAAACTCATTCATTTCCAGTCGTCCACTGTACAGTGGTGTCGCTAATCACACTTCCTCAATCGCCGCTTAGCACCAACTACGGAAATGTGTGGCGTATGAGGAGCTGCTGGACCATTACACTCCATTCCTTTTAACTCCTTACGCGCAGTCATCGTGCTACTAGCTGGACTGCTGGTTGCGCTTTGGAGGTCACGAATGATTCATTCCGCTGAGTTCATTTCATTGCCCTCCACAATGCTCTACGGCTGCTGTTTGTCATCATATGTGCTCTGCCTGGTCTCGGTTTAGCTACAGTCGTTCCTTGCGCGTTTGCACTTTACCGTCACATCACCAGCAGTCGGACTTTGGCAGCTTTAGACGGGTTTGAAATGTCGTTGCTGGATCTGTTACTCACGTGACATCTAATTACTAGTCCACGTTCTAAGTCACTGAGTTTTTCTAATCTAGCGATTCTGTTGTTACCACTTCCGTATTGATAACAGAATACTCCTCGCCTCCTTTCATGGTAGTGGGTTCGTGTCTCGTAGGATCTAGTGGTCAATTCCACGCTGCTTATTTCTAGTCAGACAGCGTAAACGGTCATCACAACCGCACTCACGGCTGCCAGCTGTTCCTGGTGAGAACGATGGAGCATTTCGTCGAAAGCTCACGATTTGGCCAGATTTGAAGCAACATGTGAACCGAGAATACACTCCTGGAAATGGAAAAAAGAACACATTGACACCGGTGTGTCAGACCCACCATACTTGCTCCGGACACTGCGAGAGGGTTGTACAAGCAATGATCACACGCACGGCACAGCGGACACACCAGGAACCGCGGTGTTGGCCGTCGAATGGCGCTAGCTGCGCAGCATTTGTGCACCGCCGCCGTCAGTGTCAGCCAGTTTGCCGTGGCATACGGAGCTCCATCGCAGTCTTTAACACTGGTAGCATGCCGCGACAGCGTGGACGTGAACCGTGTGTGCAGTTGACGGACTTTGAGCGAGGGAGTATAGTGGGCATGCGGGAGGCCGGGTGGACGTACCGCCGAATTGCTCAACACGTGGGGCGTGAGGTCTCCACAGTACATCGATGTTGTCGCCAGTGGTCGGCGGAAGGTGCACGTGCCCGTCGACCTGGGACCGGACCGCAACGACGCACGGATGCACGCCAAGACCGTAGGATCCTACGCAGTGCCGTAGGGGACCGCACCGCCACTTCCCAGCAAATTAAGGACACTGTTGCTCCTGGGGTATCGGCGAGGACCATTCGCAACCGTCTCCATGAAGCTGGGCTACGGTCCCGCACACCGTTAGGCCGTCTTCCGCTCACGCCCCAACATCGTGCAGCCCGCCTCCAGTGGTGTCGCGACAGGCGTGAATGGAGGGACGAATGGAGACGTGTCGTCTTCAGCGATGAGAGTCGCTTCTGCCTTGGTGCCAATGATGGTCGTATGCGTGTTTGGCGCCGTGCAGGTGAGCGCCACAATCAGGACTGCATACGACCGAGGCACACAGGGCCAACACCCGGCATCATGGTGTGGGGAGCGATCTCCTACACTGGCCGTACACCACTGGTGATCGTCGAGGGGACACTGAATAGTGCACGGTACATCCAAACCGTCATCGAACCCATCGTTCTACCATTCCTAGACCGGCAAGCGAACTTGCTGTTCCAACAGGACAATGCACGTCCGCATGTATCACGTGCCACCCAACGTGCTCTAGAAGGTGTAAGTCAACTACCCTGGCCAGCAAGATCTCCGGATCTGTCCCCCATTGAGCATGTTTGGGACTGGATGAAGCGTCGTCTCACGCGGTCTGCACGTCCAGCACGAACGCTGGTCCAACTGAGGCGCCAGGTGGAAATGGCATGGCAAGCCGTTCCACAGGACTGCATCTACGATCGTCTCCATGGGAGAATAGCAGCCTGCATTGCTGCGAAAGGTGGATATACACTGTACTAGTGCCGACATTGTGCATGCTCTGTTGCCTGTGTCTATGTGCCTGTGGTTCTGTCAGTGTGATCATGTGATGTATCTGACCCCAGGAATGTGTCAATAAAGTTTCCCCTTCCTGGGACAATGAATTCACGGTGTTCTTATTTCAATTTCCAGGAGTGTATTGAATAAATTTGTTTGCTTGCCTTGTAAATATCATTAATTTACAAGAGAGATTACTTTTTGTTTCATTGAAGATAATGGAAGCATTATAGTTCTAAACATAGACAAATATCAGAAGATACGTTTGAATCGAGCCCAGTTCAAGATCCATTCTGTCCCATAAGAAAAATGGTTCAAATGGCTCTCAGCACTATGGGACTTAACATCTGAGGCCATCAGTCCCCTAGTTCGTATAACTACTTAAACCTAACTAACCTAAGGACATCACACACATCCACGCAGGATTCGAACCGGCGACGGTAGCGGTCGCGCGGTTCGAGACTGAAGCACCTAGAACCGCTCGGTCACAGCGGCCGGCGATAAGAAAAAAGTGCCTCATATTTGAGTCATACAGGAAGCCCGACCGCGTTTTCAACATAAGTTCGTTGCAAATGCAACCCACTGGCAGCCGTGGCAACCCTAGAATCTGTCCAGTTTTCCGCAGATACAGTTTTCAATTAAAGAGCTGTATACTGCTCGCTATCGACTTTATTGAATTGGGCGTTAGTACAGCAGGCAAACTGAATTCCCGGCCCGGCCGCCGGAGGAGCCGCGGCGGCGCCATCTGCTTCGTTACAATGCAAATTTTAATTGGGCGCCGAGGCCGGCTGACCACGGGACCGTGGACCCACCTGGCCGGTGAAAGCGCTGTCTTTGCATCACTCCCCCACCGCCACGCTGCTAGTGGAAAACTCGCCAAAGTAATTTTCGCTTTCGGAAGATGCCGAGAAAAACAATAGAAACTTTCTGGCTGCAGATGGGAGCCATATCTCTCTTGATGAAATTTCGAGTCGAACTACTCCCGGTCAGTACTTCAAAAGTTGTCACTAAAAACTACGGAATTGTTCGTGACGATTACTTCAAAAATTACACAGGTAGCTGAATGGACGTTAGACACCCTTTTTGTAATTCTGGCTGAACAGGTAATTCAAAATTTTGTTTTCTTCTTAAGTTTGCTTTCTGTTTCTAATTCTTCAGTGCATCGTTACACATGTCGAAATAATCGCCCCTTTGCGTGGGTTCCCATTGTGTCGGGCATCCCAGTTAACAACGCGAGTGTTACAGCTGGAACCAGGATTCAGTGCCGATAATGCTGCGGACTCCGGCAGACCGCTATAAAGGGTATTCCCGAAAGACGTTAGCGGCGCTGAATAGCACAGGCTGCTGTATGAGGTGCCTAACAAGAGGGAACGGCTAGTCTTGCTTACCGCATTAGAAGCTCCAAGGGCCGCCGAGCTTCATTGCGTTCTCACCGCATCCACCATCTCTGTCTGCACCTTTCACCCTATGTGCAGCGTCCGATACGGGCTTCGCTTCTTTCCAGATATACGTATTTCACATTAAATGAAGTACAAGATGTCCATCGGAGATGGAGTCTGTAAATTGGATAGTTAAACTATCAAGCTCATACGATACCCATGTCTCTAGTAGAACGCGCTCAAGAACATGTATGTAGCTGCAGTGCATGTTTGGATATCTGAAAAAAGTATTTGGTTCTGAAATACTGCATTACTGGCCTATCTACAGAAGATATATAAAAAATTACTCTCCAGTCAGGTTTAGGGGACCAAACAGTGCTAATAAGTTGCATTTCTTATACTCGTCTTACAGAATTAACGGCTGACTGAATGAATGCATCGTATTAATATCCCTGGGATGTAAATTGACTAATACCTGTCTACTGGGCGGCTTTAGGCGCCGTGTGTACTATCCTGATGCGTTTGATAATCTTTCTGACTTTCCTTCATCATGCAATATCGCCATTGGGTGCCAATACACAACTGTATTTCATGTACAAGAGTCGAGTATACTTCCTTCCTGGTCGTTAAGTTAGGTTTTTGAACTACTGGGCGGCTTTAGACGCCGGTGTACTACCCTGATGCGTTTGACAATCTTTCTGACTTTCCTTCATCATGTAACATCGCCATTGGGAGCCAATACACAACTGTATTTCATGTACAAGAGTCGAGTATACTTCCTTCCTGGTCGTTAAGTTAGGTTTTTGAACTACCTATCCAAGTAAACTCAGTTGCTGATGCTGTTCCGGTCTCCTCATGAAGAAAATGTGTTTGCCAGTGACGGAGACTGACCCAACATACATCGCGTGCCAGTCAGACCCGTTGATTGTTCAGATACGGAGGAGAACTGTTTCATTATTATGCCTTTAATTTTGTTCTTTATTTTCCTTGTTGAGCGAATATTTCACTTTCTAGTCGAATTTAACCTGTTCGTCAATAATTAAAAAGAAATACACTTAAAGTTACCTTCATTATGTAAACGTCATAATTTTTGGGTAGAGTTTCAGTGGGAACACTTACAAAAAAGTCTAGATCTATTACAGGAATACAGAGTTTCATGATAAAGAGCTTGTGGAATTCTGTCTTTATTTTGCAATAACCACTCTTTCTAGGCAATGGCAAATTTGTCTCCATTTTCGTACTGTTATAACAGGCTCCTACGTGTTGTCAGAAGAAGGATGTGGTAGATCATTTGCCCGTCTATAGTAGTGCATAAACTTTTGGTCGAAGATGGGACAGTTACGATGATCCTGTTCCTTGGCCAGCTTTATCATCACACATGACTTCATCAAGAGTTTAAGTGGTGAGAACAGAGTCTATACTCTGATCGGCAGGACTGGAAGCGTTGTCATAGTTGCTGCAGATACGAATCTTCCGACGAACATGTGCTAACTAACGTTGGCGTCATCGCTGAGAAGTTTAGTGTGATCATGGAGATTGAGATATTGAAAAGATGCTTTAAATAGGTTTGTTCTCTTCATTGCTAGATGTAACCTGTTCGCGTGTCTCCTAGCATTGTCTGATTGTTTCACTACTGGTGTAATTTGTTTGTCGTAACTTCACCATGACTGCGCCGCTGTTCCTAATATTTAGAAATATTCATCTCAAACGATGACAAATGGCTGATTAATTTCTCTGAACGGTCTGGTGAAACTTGTCGGTTGCCATGTAAGGAAGAAGATAAAAGGGTCACGTTGATTTTCAGGGGGATACCAGGAGTAAGACTTCACTTTTAGCCGGAGCGAGGAGAGGCTAAAGTATAAAATGTTATTTTATATATAATTTACGTTTAATATGCTCATTGTTGTCATTTTTCCCATGATTAACTATGGAAAAATATTTTCTTCAGCATTTGCAAATTACGTCACGTGTCGTATATTGTCGTAAGCACCTCGTCGCGTCACTCGTCTGAATCTTATTTATAATATTTACATATTTGCTTTTCAAGCCTTCCTCACGATTTCCTTTTCTTTTCGATTTTCCCAAATATTCTAATAGCTGTTTTTGAGTTGTCCTGTGTCGTTCAGAAATATTGCATTTACCAGTCCTCAACCGAAAAATAAAATAAGATTCATCGGGAGAGATAATGTCGGGACAACACGTACGATTAGACGATCTGCTCTTCTTCGTAAACTCTGTCAGTCATGTTGGTGACTATTTATTCAAATGACATCTGCTTGCTTCGTTATTACATTCTCATACATTTTCTACTCACAGGGGTTTAAAGAAAAATATAAGCTTCCGCAATAGGCCATTGTCCTTCGTGCTACCATTGTCTTCTTTCTTTGTCTGGTACAGCTTTCACACCTGATAGTGCCGATACAGCTCGTCTATAACTGTGTGTTCCCTTTGACCTCCTTTCAGGCTTTATTGTTAGAGTGCTGCACTTTATTCTTGCAGCAGAAGCTGTCAATTTTTCCTCACAGTGCGCGGTTACCACTTCAGCCTTCTACTGTTTCCTTTAGAAATTTTGTAGCACATTACATAAGCTCCGACTGCTTCATTTGTTTTTCTAGTACCTGTCTGTCATTCTCCTTCTCACATTTACTACCCCTTTATTGCTTCTTCAAATGCACGATCCGCTAACCTTCAATAACTGATCGATAGCGAAGTATCGTTCGGTTACAATTTTTATTTTGAGGATAACTGGAAGCTATACCTTCCATATTCTAGACATATACAAGAAGCAACATTTATTTCTTACTATTGAAGTGTCGCTCGATTCGTGCTTAAAGTGATGCCCTTGTTTCTACGAACAGCGGCGTGGCCTCGTCTTCGTCTGCTCTCGGCGTGTTGGAATGTATTCTTCACTGTTTGCGAAACATGTACCACAAGAATGAGAACCCTGTCCGAGCAGATTTGTCACGAAATTTTCTTCGACCCCCTAATGTTACGCTGTCTGTGTTTTAAAACTCCCGTTTTCTGTAATATAAAATTATGTGGTGCAATTAACAATCATCCTCAATTACTCTGTTTCTGAAACTTCCTGGCATATTAAAACTGTGTGCCGGACCGAGACTCGAACTCGGAAGCTTTGCCTTTCCCGGGTAAGTCCTCTACCATCTGTACTGGCTGAATTGAGGCTGTGAGGGCGGGTCGTGAGTCGTGCTTGGATAGCTCAGATGGTAGAGAACTTGCCCGCGAAAAGCAAAGGTCCCGAGTTCGAGTCTCGGTCCAGCATACTGATTTAATCTGTCAGGAAGTTTCATATCAGCGCACACTCCGCTGCAGAGTGAAAATCTCATTTGGATACTCTGTTTCTTTTCGTCTCGTCTCCAAGGTACTGAACGGACAGAAATTGTAAGTATCTCTACAGTTAACATATTTTCTCTGGGGTCTGCATTTCCTGCTGATGAAACAACACTAACGCAGTTTTAACCGTAGGTCATTTGCAATTGTCTTTGTTTACTGAGCTGGATTGGGAGTATTACGGGAAAATGGAGCAGTCCACAATCCGGAATCTATAACATCTACCTGCAGAACAGTAGAGAAAGACCTAAAGGTCTGCTCATAGTTTAATCTGGAAATCTTCTGGCAACGTTTATATATTGATTGTAACAGGTGTCACATAAATACAAAAAAATTAATTTATGAATTATAGAGCGCAGCAATCAGTCGTCCTTTTGTTTTTGCAGGCTTTATTCGTCAAATCCAGATTTCGGCTAGTGCCTAGCCATTATCAATGCACTATTTTCTAGTTTCAATTCATGTCAGTTCCATCTTGTTCGGCCATCAGTCACAGTTCTTTGCATACTAAATTATTTTTTCGAAAATCCAGGGTTCGAGTTCCAAATTATTGCATTAAATCGAAAAAAATGGCTCGTATTTCATATCGTCTTCAGGATTATGTTTGGACAATGTGTTTGAATGAAATGAGTTTGCATTTACTTGTGCTTGCCATGATTTCAGTTTCATTTGTAACATGTTGGTTGTTTGAAACATGGTACCGATAGGCAAGTTTCTACCTTGAAGACGTCTACTAAAGTCACCTAAATGATCAGTCAAATCTATCAAAAATGCTATATCTGCCACGCAGTTGGTATCGTCAAGTTCTGGCACAGATTTTGCTTTTGATATTATGACCGATTTGATTTCATTAATTATGGTATAAAATCTTTTTAACATCTGTCCTCGACTGAGGCTCCTTACTTTTGTAAAACATACGATATCACCATACTTCTGAAGAACTCCTAGGATTGGCGATGATTCAGTCCCATAGGATACTAGTCTGTTGGCTGTAGAATGAAGAAATTGAATTTAATGAAAGCTTGTCTCTTTGTACCGGTCATATCTTATGGTAGAAACTACACACAAAGTAAGACAATTTCCTGAAAGCTCTTTATAGGAGACGTTCATGTTTAAGTGTTGTTCTTATTTATAGCAATGGATATGATATTATAACTGTAATAACAGAATTAAGGTATTGTTAGATAGCAGACATTGACAATAAATGCAATCCAAATAAAGATTTCAAAATTATATCGACTTGTACTGGTCAAAACTGCAGTGAAAAAGGTTCTTTATCATAAATAGAAAGAAATAACACAGAATTTCCTTGTATTTTTTAAAAATAAATTCATTGCACATCTCAAAACCTGCAATTTCTCAGTTGCAACTCAACCAGTGCATCTGACGGATTGAACAGTTAATACAACGAAGCTGTGGGGATTCAAGTGTAGCACGAGCGCCAGTGTTATGAACGGGATGGACCAGTGAGAGAATAGTATCCTGTGGCGGGAGTTTCAGACTGAAAATATTCAATTCATCGTATCTTTACATGGCCCGAATTTTATGGGTTTTTATTTTTTTACCCATCGTGTGATAGATGCTCACTTCTTGGGCCGCATTGTTACTTGATTTGGGCCGCATGTGGCCCGCAGGTTCACATCCCTGCTGTACAGCTTCCTCTGATTCCATAGGAGTTATTCCGTGATGTCCTTACACATCCTGCCCCTCCTTCTTCTCAGTGTTTTCTGCATGTTCCGTCCTTAGGTAGTTCTGCGGAGAACCTGCTCACTCCTTATCATACCGTCTGATTTTCAACATCCTTGTACAGCACGAGATCTCAAACGCTTCGATTCTCTTCTTTTCCGGTTTCCCCACAGTTAACGTTTCACTACCGTACAATGCTGTGCTTCAAACTTACATTCCCAGAAATTTCTTCCTCAAATTAAGGGCAATGTTTGATGCTAGTAGACTTCTTTTGGCCAGGAAAGCCCCTTTTGCCACAGCTCTTCTTTTGATGACCCCCTTGCTCCGCCCGCCATTGGCTGTTTTGCTTCCTAAGTAGCAGAATTTGTTAACTTCTACCTCGTGATCATCAATCATGACGTTAAGTTTCTAGCTGTTCACATTTTTGCAGCGTCTCGTTTTTTTCGTATTTATTCTATTTAGTCTCAGTCCATATTATGTATTAATTATATTTCATTCCATTCAACAGATCCTGTAATTATTGTTCACTTTCACTCAGGATAGCAGTGTCGTCAGCGAATCTTATTATTCTTTCACCTTGAATTTTAATTCCACTCTTGAGCCTCTCTTCTAGTGCCATCATTGTTTCTTCAATGTATACATTGAACAGTAGAGGCGGAAGGCTACATCTCTGTCTTACACAGTTTTTAATCTGAGCACTTCGTTCTTGGTCTTCCAGTCTTACTGCTCCCTCTTGGCCCTTGTACATATTGTATACTGTCCGTTTTTCCCTATAAAAAGGGCTCAACTGGCTCTGAGTACTATGGGACTTAACATCTGAGGTCATCAGTCCCCTAGAACTTAGAACTACTTAAACGTAACTAACCTAAGGACATCACACACATCCATGCCCGAGGCAGGATTCGAACCTGCGACCGTAGCGATCACGCGGTTCCAGACTGAAGCGCCTAGAACTGCTCGGTTACACCGGCCGGCCTTTCACTATAGCTTACCCCTATTTTTCTCAGGATTTCGAATATCTTTCGCCATTTGACGCTGCCGAACGCTTTTTCCCGGTTGACAGATCCTATGAACTTATTTCATTTTTCTTCAGTCTTGCTTCCATTATCAACTGCGACGTCAAAATTGTCTCTGTAATGTTTTTATCTTTTCTAAATCCAAACTGATCGTCGTCTGACATACTCTACAGCTTTCTCTGGTACCAAGGGAGGTATTTCCCGATGTCTTTACACGTCCTGCCCCTTCTTCTTCTCAATGTTGTCTGCATGTTCCCTTCTTTGGCAGTTCTGCAGAGAATCTGCTCAATATCCATTATCCCACCTGATTTTCAACATCCTTCTAAAGCACGAGATCTCTTTAAATAAACACAAAATTAACGTAAGTCTCGCATCTTGTCACATTCAATTCTGCTCGCTTTTGTGATTGTCGCGTTTGTGTGTCGGGTGTCAGTAGGTCGCTGTTTTGTGTAGTTGCCAGCTCAGCAGTTGGTGGGGTGTGGGGCCTGATAAGCGCTACGGCTTCATAAGGCAGAGTTATGCCCGCGGCGGCGGATACTTAAATCAAGGCTGGGGAGGCGCGGCCCCTTGCCCTGCTGTGGTGTGCGGGGGAGGCAGGAGGGAGGAGGGAAGTCGGGCCGGCTGAGTTACTGCCTGCCCGCCCGGCCCTTGACGGCGCGCAGCTGTCGCTGTTTTAACGGCCGTAAGCAAACACACCGCCTCCTGCGCCGTTCCGCGGGCCTGCCTACCTCTAGGAGCAACTCTCGTGTTCCACTCGTGGACACACTGGTTTGTTACGGAAATTGTACTAATTTATCGGCGATTTTGACTTCGGGACTCTCAATTTTTTATCTTTGACACTAGTGTTAGGTGCGGTGGTAGTTTTATTTCAGTGCCTGTGAAGACCTTTTGAGAAACTGAAAATTTTTATTTCACTCTCGTTTCAAAATACCACACAGAACGCAAGTAAACACTTGTTTATTTGATAATAACCGGTTAGTTGTATTTGGCGGTGAAAGTGAACTGCAAAGATAAGAAAGACACTTTGAATCAGTCGAAAGTACAAAACAAAACAAAAGTCATTTAAAACAACATAAGAGAAAAAGCGAAATGTCTTTAATTATCTAAGATATAAAATTAATTTTCTAGATTGTCACGTGAAGATAGTGCAGAATAGTACTATGTGTGAGTGGCACTGTAATCAGAACTTTGAAAAATGAACAAAAAACTAGAATTAAATTTTTAAAACAATGGAAATTATTGGACTTCTTTATGGAAATGGGACTTAGTCACTTACCAAATGATAGAGAGGCGATTCAAGCATCTGAAATGATTCCTGAAAGGTATGGAATGATATATAAAAAATGAGATAAAATAAAAAAAAGTAGTCGGTGATGACACAATCAGCCACAAATACTTTTCAAATGTTTTATTTTAGCGCCATGACCGGTTGCGGCCTACGTGACCATCTTAAGAGGGGTAATATTATCAGTTATATAGATGTTTTGATCAATAGCGTGTAGTCTGCTTCCACACAGCACAAGAATATTTGAGTATTTAGAGCCACTTTATAAGTTGTTTCGCTGATAGAAACACCCTTAAATGTTTGTATTTACTTATATATATATATATATATATATATATATATATATATATATATATATATATATATATATATATATATATATATATATATAATGCAAAAGAGTTGTGTTCACTTAGATAAGTTTCAGTACGTTGCAGTTTGTTTTGTTGTGGTCCATGTGGTTTTCCAGCTATTACCTTGGACACGCTGGCAAAAGCTTCAGTATAAGGTATTGTGAACACACATACGGCTTTACCATAGACTAAAAAACAAAAATAAATCTGCAATAGACACTTACATGAATCAATATGTAAACCCTGTTTCTGACATTAATGACAACTTACAGAGTCCGGCCATGTGTGCTTGAGCGGTTCTAGGCGCTTCAGTCTGGAACCCGCGCGACCGCTACGGTCGCAGGTTCGAATCTTGCCTCGGGTATGGATGTGTGTGATGTCCTTAGGTGAGTTAGGTTTAAGTAGTTCTAAGTTCTAGGGAACTGATGACCTCAGAAGTCCCATAGTGCTCAGAGGCATTTGAACCATTTGAATAACTTACAGATATTGCATACCATTAACAGAGGCAAGAAAATGGACCTATGAGAGCGCTTAGAAATGTGTATTCACACCCTCAGGTCACCCAAATACATTCTAAATGAGAAGCCGAGGCTAGCCAATAAACAGCTTCTAAATAATTTCTTTGGGCTTTTCGCAGAAATAACACACAAATTGGACCCCTAACAGCCACAACAATGTAAAAAGGGTCGAACTTTCTGCTGACAGTTAAATTAGGAAAAAAACGTACTAAAAACAGTTTATCCTATTGTCTTTTAATAATAAGTGAGTGCAAATATTTTTCTGTCATTAGGCCCTAACACATTGCAGTTTCCACATACCACTCATCATCTTTGTTCTGTTTACACCCTTGTTCAATAGAAAATGAATGATATTTTGTATCTTTGTTTAATGAAAATATAGCATATGCGTGTGATGCTCAGTACTGAGATTGAGAATATTATGAGGCGTTCCACAGTAATTTATTTACAATATGTGTGCTGTGTAGAATTCAACAGCAGGCCGGAGTGGCCGAGCGGTTCTAGGCGCTACAGTCCGGAACCGCGCGACCGCTACAAAAAAAAAAAAAAAAATGGTTCAAATGGCTCCGAGCACTATGCGACTTAACTTCTGAGGTCATCAGTCACCTAGAACTTAGAACTAATTAAACCTAACTAACCTAAGGACATCACACGCATCCATGCCCGAGGCAGGATTCAACCGCTACAGTCGCAGGTTCGAATCCTGGCTCGGGCATGGATGTGTATGATGTCCTTAGGTTAGTTAGGTTTAAGTAGTTCTAAGTTCTAGGGAACTGATGACCTCAGAAGTCCCATAGTGCTCAGAGCCATAGAATTCAACAACGTATACATCGACCACGAAACCACACTGTCGACAAGAAAACAAATCGCCATCTGATGGAAATTATTTAAGTAAACACAACTGTTTCGCTTTATGTATGAGAAAATGGAAGCATTTTAGAGTGTTTTTATTGATGAAACAACTTATAAAAAGGCACTAAATACTCAAATATTCTTGTGCAGTGTGGAAGTAAACGATATGATGTTGATCGAAATATCTTTCTTCTTCTGTAGTGGTCAATCCAAGGATTGGTTTGGAACAGCTACAATGGCAGCTTGTCTCCATTCTGTGCGTCTTTCAGCTTTTCTCTTCATTTCTTTATAGGTGTTACATCCCACATCTTTCACGATTTGATCCATGTACCTCAGTCGTGGTCTTCCTCTTGGTCTTTTTCCCTCGACATATCCCCCTATGATTGTGTTCAGGAGTCCTTTATGTCTTAATAGATGGCCTGTAAATTGCACTCTTCTTTTAACAATGAAACTCCAGAAGCTTCTCTTCTCACCTGCTCTTTCCAGAACCACTTCGTTTGTGACCTTGTCGATACATTTTATTTTGAGCATGCGTCTATAGCACCACATTTCAAAAGAATTTAGCATCCGGTCTTCCTCTGTCGCGAGAGTCCATGTTTCACACCCATAGCGTGCCACACTCCACACATATGATTTCAAAAATCTTTTCCTGATTTCAAGGCTGATGCTCTTAGATGTCGAAATATTTATGTAACTGGAAATATTAGGCATCTGAAGTTGAACATGGCAGACCGAAACCAGTTATGGTACCAAAATGAAACATATGGAAAATATTTGTGGCTGGTTGCGTTATGCACCAATTATGGGGTAAAGGCTGTGGGCTTCACAAGATCCACCATAGATAAAATAACAGTCGAATAAAAAAAAAAATTGTGCAAATACGCTTCTCGGGTTTCCTGCCGCATCGTATTGTGTAAATCCCATAATATTTCATAGACGCAAGTTCTCGACATCTTAATATGGTGGTAGTTGCTGCTGTTCCTTCTGCAAGGCGCAACTGAAGCAATGACAGTTTCACGATGGACTTGTGATTGAATAGAAGTGATGTACAACGAAAATGACACTCTATATTTGCCCCTAGGGAATACAGATGTAGTTGCAAATCAAATGTACATACAAGCTGATAATTTTAGCACAACGGAAAGTTGGGGAAAGCAAGTGCAGTCGCTCCTAATGGATCAGTTTGACATATTTGTGAACGTTGTTAGCCGTATATCGAAATTAGACTCTTGTGTTAGCATAGATCCGGCACAGACCGCAAAAGAGAATGTGTGAGGGATGAAGAATGTTCGGAAAAAAATTCATTATAATTTAGCCTGCCATCAACGTCAAACTCATCAGGGACGGGAAGCAAGGATGCGTAAGGCATTACGGAGTCCTCGCAGAATTTTTCTCAGTTGGTTTAGGGAATTGTAATCCAGAAATTCTCATGAAACAACAAACAGCTTTTCCGTAACAGTGAGACGGCACTGTAGTTTGTTTCGCTAACAGTACGATTGGAGAAATGACCGCGTTACAAATGCCAGGAAGCCGACGCTCCAGCTGGCTGCTATTGAACTGGCAAGTCCGGCAGCCAAGCTCCCTGAAAGTTTAATTGCTTTTTTTGAGCGGGCTCTGTGAATGAAGGACCTATTAACCCCGACCACATCCATGGAAAATTGCCTATTGACGAGGGAAATGCTCCTTCCCAAATCGTTACGAACGTTTTAATGAAATTTGCTAAATAAAATTCTCGATAGGCTTTATCCCATTAGGTCAGTTAAACACGGCTCCTCAATTATGAACGCTGTTTAATGTGTTTGTTAAAAATATCCGTGGTATGGAACGTATTTTAATTCTTTAATTAAAACAGTATTAAAAATTTAAAGAAGCTAATCACAATACTTATGCTGCGTCAACCAGTGTGAATGTATTGAGTCGGACCAGTCTGAGACTGAGCCGCGTGCTCTGCCACAGTGCTGCTGTACAGTTCGCGAATTGTTCGCTGAGACCCTTTGTACCATTCCTCACCACTTACTTTGTCAGCTGTGATGGATAGACAGGGAACGTATACCCAAATTCCTGCTCGAAAGTAGGCCGTTAAAAACGTATTGATAATTTCGATGTCGCGTAGAGGTTCACATGCATTTTTGGAGAGTTTTTCTTTTTTTTTATCCCATTAGGCACCTTTTTATTGCGAAGTGTGTGTTGCATTAAGTGTCAATGATTCGCTTAGCTGTGATCAGTGCAGACAGAGCAAAGTATCAAACTGATGAAAATAAAACTTAACCCATTGCCATTCTTTGACGACTTATGGAAACAAACGCGGGGCAAACGTAAACATCAGGTGTCGCACTCGTGGGAATGAAAGTTGGGCTAGATCCTTTTTTTATGCATCGGATATGGCTTTGTTCAATACTATTTTACATTACTCAAAAATACAATACGCGGTGAGTGAATGGAAACGTATGTTGGTTACCGAATAAATATAGCAGAGGTAATGTTAAAAAAAATGTTCAGTTGCTAGACTACGAAAAGCGTAGAAAACTGATACTAGGTGAAACACAACTTCGACTCCAAGCGCAATATTGGGCCTATTTCCCAAGACATAGGGCCCAATCGCTTGGACAAGCATTTCGTCAAACTAAATTGTACCACAAAGGGTTAAGAAAGATGATGAAAGTATGCGGCAACGTGCGGTTTACTTCCCTCTAGCAATACTAAAGGAGACGCTTGTAAAGCTTAAAGCCCCATCCTTCGGACTGGTCGGTGTTAACAGTGTCCCAGACACTCTCCCTGTGACACACTGACGTAGTCCTAAGGTCTACAGCAGAATGTAGGTGTACGCAGTCACCTGTGCGTCCCCTGCCGGCCACACACTTTTGATAAAAATTCCTGCCACCACTAGAATTCGAGTCGGCCTTCTGATCTTGGAGACCACCGAAAACACATGCATTTAAATGTCAGCTACGTAGACGGTTTCGACAATGTTTAAAACAACTGGAATGAGATTTTCACTCTGCAGCGGAGTGTGCGCTGATATGAAACTTCCTGGCAGATTAAAACTGTGTGCCGGACCGAGACTCGAACTCGGGACCTTTGCCTTTCGCGGGCAAGTGCTCTGCCAACTGAGCTACCCAAGCACGACTCACTCCCCATCCTCACAGCTGTACTTCCGCCAGTACCTCCTCTCCTACCTTCCAAACTTTACAGAAGCTCTCCTGCGAACATTGCAGGACTAGCACTCCTGAAAGAAAGGATATTGCTGAGACATGGCTTAGCCACAGCCTGGGGGATGTTTCCAGAATGAGATTTTTTTAAAACAACTGTCTTGAAGAGCCTGTTTAAGCGCTTGATCCCAGTGTTATGACTCACAGGGTGAACTGACATGCTGCCAACTGCCCCGCAATATGTGCGCATTAATGTAGAATGGCTACTATTGTGAGTTTTACGATGTGCTTGGAGAATCACCATATAACTAAGCTCATCGAACTAAAGTTTGGTCAGCCGTAGCACTCTCACCGCTGTGCAGCGCTGTAGATGAAGTGCTCCACCCACCACTGACGTAAGAATAGCAGCGACGAGGCCAGTACGTGCCATTCGGATCTACGGTATCGACGCAGTAAGACGGGTCGACGAGGGATGTGGCAGAACGGCAGACACGGGCTATCATGTGTGAATGTACCCATGATCATACCGCGAATGAAGTTTCCCAACTTGCTGATGTATCATGACGGACTGTAGAAAGTGTCTACAAGGAATGAAGTATCACTCGCAGCCATGTAAAGAGCCCCACACATGAACGACGGATCACAGCGATCCGTTGCATGGACGCCCGATCGCACGTGTGTGGGCAAATCGCAGCGATCGGTCGATGATCGCTGGTCGCATGGAAATCCCAGGCGATCTGATGGATCGCACACGAGACGCGCGCGCAATGCGGTTGTCTGGCTAGTTAGCAGAGGTATGTGTGCCAATACGGCAGCCACTCGCTTCTGTTTATTAAGCATGATTATGAAATTTTGTTTCGTTTCACCTTGTCCACATTGAGTAAGAAATTTATGTTAAAAGTTGGTCATCCCAGACCATGAACTACCCTGGAAGTGAAGTGGAAGCCGGAGTTGCCACTTGCATTAAGAAGTAATACAAATTCACCCTCCGATTTTGCAGTGATTAGTATTTTGCAGTTTGTGATATAGAAGTCAAATTTATAGTAAGTTCATAGTAATAGTAGTGATACAATGGGATCCATCAGATGATTTTGAGTCAATAATGAAATAATTATTGGTCTATTCATTATTAAAGTTTCTAACTTGTAAACATAATGACGTTTGTACGTACGGTACTGTAATATTTAAAGAACATTTTAATTTAAGTCTTTAGGGTAAATTTATTATGTTCAAGTACCTTGTCATTTCGTATTACCTAATTCTCCGTCATAGAATTCATAATAAGAGTTAGGTAATCAATAGTGCTGCTATTGAAATCTCTATAGACTCGTCGAGTAAATTGTGTAAGTCCTTGAAATTAAACTGTAAGACGAGTAATTAAAAAAGGAATTGAGCCCCAATAAACGTAAAACGAATATAATTGGTGCCCTGGAAAGATGTACACAATCGATTTCGTGCCAGAATTTCAACGGACGTCTAATAAATTATAATTCTCGTTTATTTTATATTCATTTTTGCTAGTATTCGCTGGAATAGGGAAACCAGCTGCAACTACTACGAAACACTGCAGTTCAGTTTCCGTAGCAGAACTTCTCGACACAGTGATGTTCATAACACTGATTGAAATTGCTTGGTACATCGCTCGTGTGTGGGGTGTCGAGGCGGGCGACCAATTGCAGGCGATATTCTATGCGGCGGATTTCAGCGAGCCGTCGCTCGTGTGTGAAGCCCGTAACATCGGAGGTGAACAGGGGCCGTATCAAGATCAAACCGAGAGCGACTGCCGACGTCTATCACTCCATGTCACTGATATTCGGTTTGGAAGCCGACGAATATTTTTGTTGTCAGTGGATGCAGGTCCAGCTTAAACAGATATCGTGGTGACATTGTGAAGAGAACAGCATGTAGCTACTTTGGAGTCTAATACCTCGCAGGTGGCCAGTGGTCACACAAAATTGCACTTCAGACAGACAGCCAACATAGAAACTGCACAATCACTGGCTGAAGGTGTTGAGTGTGAGCCAACGAGTGGCGAGTTTGCCTCTTTTCAATGCACAATGAGTACAACAAGAAGTTCATTTCGGAAATGGTTACTTGCTGTTTTGAGGATGATTTTCGTGCCACGACTTTATGATGGAGGATTTCGGTGCGAGTGGATTGTGTGGTGGAGGGGGGGGGGGGAGGGGTAGTGCAAGAGTATGCTCTTTATCAAGTACTTTTATTTACTAACATAAAACTTACACTGTCCCAGTGCGTGCATAAACAAACAAGACAAGCACTTGCATTTGATCTTTCAAATCAGTTAACTTCTGATATAATATAAATTTGATCAAAAGAATTTCTCTGCCCTCAGTAATGAGGTAATTAAAACTTAAAAGGGGTACCAAAGGATACAGAATAGAGTATTTAACCCGGTGTATGTTACATACATAAGAATAGCCAACTAACTTTACAGAGGCAGTACTGAAATAAGATCGCAACGGGAACACTTGCTCACTTGATAATACAATAATACACAACTTCGATCAACACCTTGATCACACACCGAAGAGGCAACACGCAGTCTACACCGACACGCAAACTAAAACGTAATCAAATGTGAAGGTACATACTGTGGCAACAGCCTCACTAAAGCCTATCACTAGAAGACATTGTCTTAGATCATGTCACTGCCTCGTAAAGCTTCATCAAATCAAGTGCACCTATAGTACAGTCAGAACAGATGGGAGCCTCGCCGAGCCTTTTCAATCACGGAGACTTGAACTCTTCATCACACGCTGATACCAGCACAAATGCAATTGTAGACACTATGCAACCATACAAGTCACACTTATGCCCCACTTGCCAATCGTCGTCACGGAAACTTTCTTCCGCGATTCCTTCGTGGCTTCCGGCTCCCTTATCTTCTGGACGTACTGATGGAAACATCGTGTGCTGCTGTTACAGCCGACCACACTTTATGTTGACCGTTCACAGTCCTACTGCTCTACTGCCTCCACACGGCCTCTCCGACTCCTTGGCACAGTTCAGCTTTGCTTTTACCGGTGTATCCTCATTCCGTCACTGGTCTCTTCACTGTGCCCCGTCTCTGATGGCGATTGCAAGGTTCCCTTTATGTTAAAGCCACAATTTATTTTCTTATTTTCCAGTTTTACAATTTTGTATCGCGTCTGCAGATGTTTGTTGTTGTGGTCTTCAGTCCTGAGACTGATTTGATGCAGCTCTCCATGCTACTCTATCCTGTGCAAGCCTCTTCATCTCCCAGTATCTACTGCAACCTACATCCTACTGAATCTGCTTAGTGTATTCCTCTCTTGGTCTCCCCCTACGATTTTTACCCTCCACACTGCCCTCCAATAATAAACTGGTGATCCCTTGATGCCTCAGAACATGTCCTACCAACCGATCCCTTCTTCTAGTCAAGCTGTGCCACAAACTTCTCTTCTCCCAAATCCTATTCAACACTTCCTCATTAGTTACGTGATCTACCCATCTAATCTTCAGCATTCTTCTGTAGCACCACATCTCGAAGGATTCTATTCTCTTCTTGTCCAAAATATTTATCGTCCACGTTTCACTTCCATACATGGCTACAATCCATACAAATACTTTCAGAAACGACTTCCTGACACTTAAATCTATACTCGATGTTAACAAATTTCTCTTCTTCAGAAACGCTTTCCTTGCCATTGCCAGTCTACATTTGATATCCTCTCTACTTCGACCATCATCAGTTATTTTGCTCCCCAAATAGCAAAACTCCTTTACTACTTTAAGTGTCTCATTTCCTAATCTAATTCCCTCAGATCACCCGACTTAATTCGACTACCTTCCATTATCCTCGTTTTGCTTTTGTTGATGTTCATCTTATATCCTCCTTTAAAGACACTATCCATTCCCTTCAACTGCTCTTCCAAGTCCTTTGCCGTCTCTCACAAAATTACAATGTCATCGGCGAACCTCACAAAGTTTTTATTTCTTCTCCATGGATTTTAATACCTACTCCGAATTTTTCTTTTGTTTCCTTCACTGCTTGCTCTGCAGATATCATGTAGCATTCTGTGAGCAATGCGGTACTGCAGAACGCCCACAGTCAGGAGTAAGATTTCAGTTCTCACGATGGCTGAAGGAGCCAGTGGACCATAGGGCGTTGTCAGAGGATGGTGGTGTGAGGCGCTGTGGCTAGACACGAGAACGGCCTTTACGTCAACAGCTAGGTATGTAGGGAAAGTACAGTTACTCTGGCGCGAAACAAGTAATATTGCTTAGTAAATATTGACTAATTATAACCGCTTTTCCCAAGACAGATATTAGGAGAACCCTATAGGTCATAAGTACTTTCTTAAAACGATATTACAAGGCTAGAAGTCGAAAATCTTAATTAATAAATAAGTGAATATTGTTTATTCTAACGAAAATTTACTAATGGCAGCGAAATATCACTAGTGTGAGTTCGAGCGACAGGCTGCTCCCCATCCAGTCGCTGATGGGATGCCTTCCCACCTAGTTCTGTCGAAAGACCATGCTCCCAGAAACTGTTAGTTTTCAGTCAGTCATTCTGTTTCAGTATTATCAATTTATGGTATTAGTAAATAAATACACCACTGCTTCGTCACTTAGAATCACAGGATGCAGGATTGGAATTAACAGAGAACCTAATGGTGCTGATATTGCTTTGGCGAGGAACGAAACTTCGAGAGCTTCTGGCAAAACAAAAAGAATCCTACACGACGTCTCAGTAAGATAGTCCAAGGACGGATTGTGTTAATCTCTGCAAAAGTCGGATGGAAAAGCAGGTCAGTCATACTGCATGCCTCTTATACCAACCTCTAATGGCTCACTGGCTAAACTGATAAATTTCTGGAGATTTGGTACAAGTGGGGCGGGGGGGAGTTCTTACACGATGACAGCCACACTTCTTCCGACTACACAGAAATTCTGTCTCTAAGCTGGTCGTAGGTTGTGTTCCAAAAATGAACAGCATAGAGACAGAAGTGATGTCACTTTTTGCAGGACAATTCTCAAGCACGTACAGTGCAAGCTGTTACTGATTTGTTTGACTGATGGGGCTGCTGAGTGTTATACCACCTAATGCACCCCCGGACTTAACCCTCGTAAGTTCAACTCGATTTCTAAACTGAAAGACACATTTCACGGCATTCGCTTCAGAACTGCTACAAATTCTTCGGGCAATAGACCGCGTCGCTCGAACTGTCAACACAACTGGCACTGCTAAGAGTATCCTACGACTTCCACATCGCTGGCATCGGGTTATACCCAATGCTGGTGACTACTGTAAAGATCAGTAAAACTTTGAAACAGGTTTCTATTTTGTACGAGCTGTAAATAAATAGGTGACAATATTAAAGTTACAACCCTGGTGTGATAAATATATACATGTTAAAAGTGTATTGTCTATTTGTGTCTAAACGTTTATTACAGAAACGTGAAATTTTTTAATAACAGTGTTTTCGGTTTGTATGTTACCTGTATATATTTATACATTAGGTGTATTGAAATTTACACATATTAAGGTATTAGAATTCAACGATGTGTCAAAATCCCAACGAATCGGTCAAGAACGTTCGCAGATTAACGATTTTTATTTATATCGGTTCTCAGTCATCAAATGTTGCCGTTTACTCTAGCTTCATGATGAGTATGTTGTGGAAACAGCAGTCGTGTTGAAAGGTCTGCATGTGTACTTTCTTAGTCTGACGAAAACCCATGTTCTGACTTGTTAAATTACCGAATCTTAATTACGTATGAGATATCCAGAACATCTTATTGTAGTGTGTGAAACATACCAACGACTCAATTTCCCCGCAGTTTGGCAGACCTACAAAATCTAATCACCAATGAGCTGCCACAGCTGTATATTAAAGAAAAGCCGCTCCAGTTGCTGTTTTTAGAACGTTATTAAATTCGAACGATCGGTTTCGGCCTGTATATTAAGCCATATTCAAGCGCATCTGACAGTTATGCTGTAGAGAAGCAACGTCAAATGACATCATTTGACGTTGCTTCTCTACAGAAACTTTCAGATGCACCTGATAATGGCGTAACAGAAAGGCCGAAGCCGGTCGTGTGAACTTAAAATTGTAAAAAGAGCAACGGGAGCTGCTTTTAATTAACTGAACATCAGTTGTGGAATCAGCAGCATCATCGTCCAGACATGGAGAAACTAACACCTGGATATGGTATACCTAAAGAAACTTGTCGTCACCCCTTTTCGACGAATTGATGCCATTATCAACGCTAGAGGCGACGTTACACGGTATTAACGTTTAACTCGAGGACTCAGAAAGTCTGATACAAAAGTTACCTAGGATGTCTGCCACGCATCCTAGAAAGAAAGGTTGTACTAATTGGACAGTGTACTCTCTTCAGTTATCGTGCGATTGCCAGAGGACGTTACATGATATCTCTGCGTGGTAACGCTTTCTTCTTCGAGAGTGGAGATCGGGTGATGACGAAAGTGAAGGAATATTAAACCCTTTTCTGCCTCTCGACGCGAGATGGAATTCAAGCTCTGTAGGAAATGGGCAGTGTCCTTTTTTTAAAGCAACCATTCTGGGTTGCACCTTTAGAGATTCATGGAAATCGCCGAAAACCTAAGTCTGGATTTTAAGACAGGTATTTATGCCCCTACTGCTACAGAAAGCACGTGCACAGCTTACCGCCAGCACCTCCTAGTTCAGTGCGTGCAACTCATGACAGCGTAAGCAAGTTGATCGCGAATGCTTACCACATACGTTGCGATATTTCTACGATATTTCTACACTCCAGTGATCGCCATTCTCGCTTTTGGGTATTGGCCTGAGATCTACCTGTTTATTTAAAAGGCATTACTACAAGCCCCCACTAATAATGTAGACTCTCAAATACACGAATTCTGTGGATCTACGAAAGTATATTGTGGTCCTTGGTTACCCGCGGTTGCAGGTCCACGGATCGCGCGATCTAAGTCCATGAAAATAATAACTACGAGTAAAGTTCGTTTATTACTAAGTTAAAAGAGTAATAACGTAAGTGAAATGCACTGCACTATTTCTCTGCATCAGCACTGCCGCTTTAACACTAGGCAAAACAATACAGAGCCATATTGAAAAATTCGCACACTTTTAGCTGTCAGAGCGCCTGCTTGCCATACCCATCGATAGCCAGGTAAGACTCTCCGCTATCACCCATCCTCAGCTGAGGCTGTTTTATTCTGGTGCTCCGTGACGTCATTTCCATGGCGTCAAAGAAGGCCTGCGTCAAAATTACGTGTCTCGTGAATTAAATTAAGTTGCATATTATGTTATGTTGCGCTTATGTTATATTGATAATTTAGTGCGTGTATATGACATTCGGTGTCTGTTGGCTCTCTTCGCATGCAAATCGTGTTTGTAATACAGAATAAGACGAGAAAAAAAGGAAAAAAAATACACACACACATACACACGACGCATCAGTAAGGAATAATCCTTATGGAACGGGAATTGATTGATGTGACGTACGTATAAAGGCAAGCAAATGATAAAGATTGCAGAAAAATTAGATGGTTTATTCGAGAGAAAGAGCTTCACAAACTGAGATTGTCAAAAACGCGTTGTTCAACCTCCTCTGGCATTGACTGAGTTGTCGGACGTCCTACTTAGCGATCTCGCGACAAATTCTGTGCAGTTAGCGCGTTGGATTGTCTAAATCCGGAACTGGTCGGAGAGCCGTGCCCATTATGCTCCAAACGTTCCCAACTCAGGAGAGATCCGGCGACCGTGCTGACCAAGGTAGGGTTTGGCAAGCACGAAGACAAGTAGTAGAAACTATTGGTCGCTGAGGCTCAGTTACAAGCGCGACTCATCACTGAAGACAACTGCACTACAGTCAGTGAGGTTCGAGGCCGAAATCTCTGGTGATGCCGCGAACAGCGGTGGGATACCAATCTGACTGTCGCCTGTCATCCGGCCCGACCATCGCCTGTGATGATCTGGGGTGCCATTTGTTTTCATAGCAGGACCCCTTTGGTTGCCACCCGTGACATTCTTACAGTACAGCGGTGCGTTGACGATATTTTTACGCCCCGTTTTGTTGCCCTTCATGGCACGCTGTCTTGGATTTACGTTCCAGCCCCGCGATAGTTTCTACTGCTTGTCTTCGTACTTGCCAAAGCCTGCCTCGGCCAACAAGATCGTCGGACCTCTCAAAAAGTGAGATTGTTTGAAGCAATATAGGCAGGGTCCTCCAACCAGATTGTGGGTCTGACGATCTAACGCGCCAATTGTACAGAATCAAGTACTATATCCGTCAGGAGGACTTCGTACAGCTCGATCAATCATTGCCAAACAGAATAACTGCTTGCATAAGGACTAAAGGACGATCAGCGTGTTGCTACCTTCTCAATTTATGAAGCTCTTTCCCTTGAATAAAGCATACAATTTTTCTGAAATTGTAATAATTTGTTTGTCTGTACATCACATCTACCGATTTCCGACCCATTCGGATAATTCCTTCGTGGTGCTTCGTTTTTTTTTTTTTTATCCTAGCTTGTATGTTGATTTAACTGGGTCGAAATAGGAACTAAAACATACAAAAATAAAAATCACAGGGAAAATATAAAAATAAAAATCCAGCACAATGATATGGTGGTCTCTATCAAACGATTCGGTTTGATCGGAGGTTTGCGAAACTGAAACTGGATTTTATCTCGGCTGAAATGAGAGTTATCGATGTATTTTATTTTTGGTTTATTTAATTGACAGTTATTAAAATCATCTTTTAAGTAAAACTAGTTATCAGAAAAGAAGTATTTTGCTCTCGTGTTTAGACTGAAAGGTCACAGTGGGTTCAAAGGGCTTTTTAAACAAACGAAAAGTTGAACCGCAGGAGGAAAGGTGATAGAGGAAATCCGGGTAAAAATATCGATATGCAAGAAGGGAAGTATAGTTTCAAGCGATTTATGTAATGGTTGATAGCGCGTTTTACGTTATATCAGAACCGACTTCTATTACATTGACTTTGTTATTATTTGCAAAGGAAGATTCATCCGAATCGATTTGGAATAAGCAAAATAGTCCCAATCGATACTGGATTCGTGAATAAGTGGCGTGTGCAATAGCTATATCACAGGTTGCAATTAAATCTAAACACACATTATTTACTGCACAAATAGCAGCGTTTTCACACGATGATTATGTCAGACGTATTGACATAAAATGCACAACAAAGATGTATAAATTTTTACTATCAGCTTTTATTAGGACAACGTTTAAAAATACGCTTATATCTTATACAGGCAAGTACTGTCCTTAAACGTTCACATGCTTGGAAGCATATATCAAAACTCCGTCTTGGTCCGTGAAGTACGCCGCGGGGAAACTTACGAGCTAACATCACGCAACGCGCTGTTTTCGTGAAGATATCAGACGAGTATCATGCTCTCCGTGTTCTGTTGTGCGCTGCTCCACATATTTTCTCGCAGCGGTAGTTCACGTCCACAAGGTGGTGATGTAGAATTATTGCGGCTCACGGAAGTATACGCGTATAGATTATTTTGAGAAAGAGAAGGACATTTCTTCAACACGAACAATTTCTACATGGTATAAGCAGTATTTTCGTAGGATATTTGATAGCAGCAGTTAGTTACAGATTAATTACTTCAACGGGAAAATTATTCAGAAAAACTAGTATGTGAGATACTAACATCATCACTGTGTGACTTTCTCGCGCTAGGTTCTTCTCGGTGGTACAATAATTCATATTTTCATAAGCTAAGAATAACAGTTTGCAACGTTGTGTGACCCTAATTTGTCGTTTCGTAGTAGGTTCACAATAGCTTATCACATTTAACATATATTGACGTTTCTGTATTTCTCTGACAAATACTTGTACGCAGCCGAAACTGCAATTATTTTCTTCTTTCGTTTCGGGTGAGTTCTTGTGATGCTCGTGAAAAATACATAAACTATGTAAATTAGTCGTTACCTAACATTAACAACGTGTATTATAGTTATTCACCGCTTTATCTGCTGCTGTAAGTTACATTTAGCACATCGTGCTAAGAAGCATGAGTCACCATCACTGAAACATTCCATGGTGCGTTCCACCAGCTAACATTATACTCACTATAATGTAGCGTATGGACACTGTCTTCGACAAGGTCAACCTAGCCAGCCTGCGTTTTGACAGTACTTACATTTTCTGAAAAATAATGTACATAGTATGAACAGCTACGGCCTGAATTATATTTGCCTAATCAAGAATGGAATCATTGGGATGTAAAGGACTGAATTCGGTATAACGTCAAGTGGGGATACTTACAACCAAGTTACTGTGTTACATTCGAGAAGAATTACTGAGTTCAATTAAAATTATGTCCCCGTGAGTCACTGGTAAGATGTTTTTAAGAAGTGAAATAAAAACTAGCATCATGATGGTAGTCGCACTGTGCTGTTGCCTGCATGCTGTTGCGTTCTTTAGTCTTGGGGGCGAACTAACACAACCTCTTATGAGAGGGGCTGACGTAAAACTTAACGTTGAATCCTACCCATCCGGAAAGATCAACTTACTCCAATTCACAGTTACTAAGAGTTGCTGAAAACCAACGCTTCTGAAAAATCAAAACTTTTCAAATAAAACAAACGTTATTAACATTCTTCATATTTATTCTTCATCTCTAAATATTTGCAGCCCTCTGCCCCTGGAAGGTTCAGAATTGTAGGGTGTGACTTGGCGCTGTATAACGTAACTATGTCGGTGCATGAAGAACAGCGTGCTGAAATTGTTTCGAATTCGAATTGTTCTTCCATACATCGAGCACCCACTCCTTCAGCATTACAATACCAGATTACTCACGAGTGCTGCGGCATATGTAACAGTCCGATTTCCTTCAGTTCACTGTCATCGGTCATTTTCCATACAGTCCCGACTTGGTCCCATCCGATTTTCTGGTGTTTCCAAAGCTTAGAGAACACCTTCGAGGACTTCACTTCAATAGTAATGAAGCGTTGCAATCAGAGGTGAGGTTGTGGCTCCGTCAACGAAATCAAACATTCTACATTGACGTATCAACAAACTGGTCTCTCGTTGGGGAAAAAGTGTTCGTCGCCAGGGTGATTCCATGAAGAAGTAAATGTGTAGACATGAAGAATAAAGGTGCAGAATGTTAATAACATGTTTAAGCTTTAAGAGTTTATACGTAAAAATATTGGAGGCTTTACTTGTCAGCACGCCCTCGTACAAATGATATACCGCACGTCCTAGTACAAATGATATGCCGATGTACTTTGGAGGGTGACACACACACACACACACACACACACACACACACACACACTCACTCAATCACCGACGTTCATTTCTGTGCTGTGAGTGAATTATCGATCTTTACTGCGAAGAAGATATTTATCCACCATCTCCATTGCTAGTTTCAGCGAAGGATTTCATCAATTTGGTATCGCCATACTTACGTTTCCAAGAGCACTTTTGCAATCGAGTTGCATCTTTGTTCGTCACTTGTCTGAGAACGTGCCCGCAGCTATCGATAGGTAACTCGTGTACAATCGCTTACCTGGCCAGGGCCATTTTGGCAATGGTTGATGCTAGAAAGAGAGAAAAGCCTTCTAATTTCTATACTGCAACTGTTTTAGTAGTAATGAGTGGTTATACCGTGGGACTGTGTATGCGCTGCTTGGACAGCGCTCTCAGGTGGCCGGTTGTGAACCGCTAGGATCACAGCAGGTAAGCCTGCGCGGAATAGGGCAGTGATGATGCCGACCGCTGTTAGGCGAGCAGTGGTAGTTTCATCTGGTGACTTCAGTTTTATACACTCCTGGAAATGGAAAATAGAACACGTTGACACCGGTGTGTCAGACCTACCATACTTGCTCCGGACACTGCGAGAGGGCTGTACAAGCAATGATCACACGCACGGCACAGCGGACACACCAGGAACCGCGGTGTTGGCCGTCGAATGGCGCTAGCTGCGCAGCATTTGTGCACCGCCGCCGTCAGTGTCAGCCAGTTTGCCGTGGCATACGGAGCTCCATCGCAGTCTTTAACACTGGTAGCATGCCGCGACAGCGTGGACGTGAACCGTATGTGCAGTTGACGGACTTTGAGCGAGGGCGTATAGTGGGCATGCGGGAGGCCGGGTGGACGTACCGCCGAATTGCTCAACACGTGGGGCGTGAGGTCTCCACAGTACATCGATGTTGTCGCCAGTGGTCGGCGGAAGGTGCACGTGCCCGTCGACCTGGGACCGGACCGCAGCGACGCACGGATGCACGCCAAGACCGTAGGATCCTACGCAGTGCCGTAGGGGACCGCACCGCCACTTCCCAGCAAATTAGGGACACTGTTGCTCCTGGGGTATCGGCGAGGACCATTCGCAACCGTCTCCATGAAGCTGGGCTACGGTCCCGCACACCGTTAGGCCGTCTTCCGCTCACGCCCCAACATCGTGCAGCCCGCCTCCAGTGGTGTCGCGACAGGCGTGAATGGAGGGACGAATGGAGACGTGTCGTCTTCAGCGATGAGAGTCGCTTCTGCCTTGGTGCCAATGATGGTCGTATGCGTGTTTGGCGCCGTGCAGGTGAGCGCCACAATCAGCACTGCATACGACCGAGGCACACAGGGCCAACACCCGGCCTCATGGTGTGGGGAGCGATCTCCTACACTGGCCGTACACCACTGGTGATCGTCGAGGGGACACTGAATAGTGCACGGTACATCCAAACCGTCATCGAACCCATCGTTCTACCATTCCTAGACCGGCAAGGGAACTTGCTGTTCCAACAGGACAATGCACGTCCGCATGTATCCCGTGCCACCCAACGTGCTCTAGAAGGTGTAAGTCAACTACCCTGGCCAGCAAGATCTCCGGATCTGTCCCCCATTGAGCATGTTTGGGACTGGATGACGCGTCGTCTCACGCGGTCTGCACGTCCAGCACGAACGCTGGTCCAGCTGAGGCGCCAGGTGGAAATGGCATGGCAAGCCGTTCCACAGGACTACATCCAGCATCTCTACGATCGTCTCCATGGGAGAATAGCAGCCTGCATTGCTGCGAAAGGTGGATATACACTGTACTAGTGCTGACATTGTGCATGCTCTGTTGCCTGTGTCTATGTGCCTGTGGTTCTGTCAGTGTGATCATGTGATGTATCTGACCCCAGGAATGTGTCAATAAAGTTTCCCCTTCCTGGGACAATGAATTCACGGTGTTCTTATTTCAATTTCCAGGAGTGTATTTTACAGAAAGAACGACCATGAGAGCAGTTTTTTATTACTTTTTATTAATTGTGACAATGATTTTATCAGATGGTCTGCCTCACGTGCCATGATGTCCATATGGTTTTATAAGTGTTAATCCACGTTTCAGGTATGTGGTTCTGTAATAATTGTAATGTATATAGTTAACTCATGTAAGCCCTCCCTCAAACCTCTGATGTTATACCTTCACAGATCTGATGATAGCACCTTCAGAGTGCTGAAACCGGTCATCTAATAAACGATTGAAGCGATCGAGGCTTTTCAATTATTTTAAAAACAGAGTGGTCGCCCCACGACACACCATGTCTTCACTGCTTTTATAAATTGTGCTTAGTGCTGAGAGAATGGCATGAGAAACCGCAAGAAACAGATATATCAGTCCTGGCATAATTCTGATGTAGGTGGAAATAATGAAGTTCTAACCGTTACGAGTTGGCTGAAGGCGCTCAATACCAATGTGGTAAGTATGCGTACACGAGTGATCCGTCCGTAATACCCGAATACCCCGTAATATTCTGATAAATTCATTGTTTACAGAACCTATAAGGAAACATGACTCGGAATGGCTCTGAGCACTATGGGACTCAACTGCTGTGGTCATAAGTCCCCTAGAACTTAGAACTACTTAAACCTAACTAACCTAAGGACATCACACACATCCATGCCCGAGGCAGGATTCGAACCTGCGACCGTAGCGGTCGTGCGGTTCCAGACTGTAGCGCCTTTAACCGCTCGGCCACTCCGGCCGGCTGACTCGTTTGATTGCAGTATGAAAACAGTCACTCAGGATAGTATTCTACAGTCACAATGTACACCGTTAAATGGATTTCGGCAAAAATTTCTACGTGACAGAATTGTCGATAGCGTTAGCGAATGTCGGATGTGAGTAGTAATTTGTGGAACGGGAACAGGAACGGAAGGGGCCGCATCGCTTACGTGGCTGGGTCGAGCCTTCTCGGTATTCCGGAAGGGCGTCAAGTCTCGGCAAGGAGACAGCCGCTACGTGGCGTGTGACGTAATCGCGTCGCTAATTAGACACACGGGGAGCGGGCGGGGTGACCTTGTGACAGAGCCGCGGCCACGCCCCTACCACTGCCTCCCAGCTCTAAGCGCTTACAAAGTACCGAGCCAGGCTCCCAAAAGGGCGAAGCGAATTGTTGGGCCAGCTACAAACGTGCTCAGCCAAATACCTGACTCCCACTAACACTTCTATACTGGCTACAGATTAAGATCACTCACAAATTTCTCTTCGCCCTTCTGCTATGTTTTTCTCGAGCTTACTTCTTAACCATTCACACACAGCTTTAGATTTTGAGATACAATTTTCTAAGGATTCCGTTATTAATATCACTTCATTTTGTTGTATTTTCGTGTATTTTATTTCTCAGTCTGTAGACATCAATTCTCTTCTTAAAATCATCATTACTAATTCTGTTACGTCCTTTGCCGCCATGTGAAATCTTGTTTGTCCTACACTAATTCTATTTAGTTCTTCCTTTTTTTCTACATGTTATCTATGATTCACTTCTGGAGAATGACGTCAGAAGAGCCATAATTTTATAAAATCATAGTTGTGTAAAGTGAATGGTGCATTGCTGCAATAGCTTAAGAATTATCATATGCACTGTGTTCTAAATTAAAGCGCCAAAAAAAAGGTATACGCATGCGTATCCAGATACAGAGATATGTAAACTGGCAGAATACGAACGCTGGGGGCGACCACGCCTCTCTGTAGTGGGGTGTGGCGTATGCAGTTGGAGTGATACGCCTCTGGGAGGCGACACGTACGTAAACAAGTGTCTGGCGCAGATGTTAGGTCGGCTACTGCTGCTACAACGGGAAGTTATCAAGATTTAAGTGAGATGGAACGTGGTGTTACAGTCGGAGCATGAGCCATGAGACATAGCACCTCCGACGTAGTGATGAATGGGGATTTTCCCGTACCACCATTTCACGAGTGTGCCGCGAATATCAGGAGTCCGGTAAAACATCAAATCTTAGACATCGCTGAGGCCGGAAGAAGGTCCTGCAAGAACAGGACCAACTACGACTGAAGAGAATCGTTCAACGTGACAGAAGTGCAGCCCTTCACGAAATTTCTCCAGATTTCAATGCTGGGCCATCAACAAGCGTCAGCGTGCGAACCATTCAACGCAACATCATCGATATGGGCTTTCAGAGCCGAAGGCCCACTCGTGTATCCTTGATGACTGCACGACACAAAGGTTTACGTCTCGCCTGGGCCCGTTAACACCTACCCTGGACTGTTGATGACAGGAAACATGCTGCCTGGTCGGTAGAGTCTCGTTTCAAATTGTATCTAGCGGATGGACGTGTACGGGTATGGAGACAACCTCATGAATCCGTCGCCCTGGATGTCACCAGGGAAGTGTTCAAGCTGGTGGAGGCTCTGTAGTGAGGCGTGGCGTATGCAGTTAGAGTGATACGCCTCTGGGAGGCGACACGTACGTAAACATCTTGTCTGATCACCTGCGTCCATTCATGTCCATTGTGCATTTCGGCCGACTTTGGCAATTCCAGCAGGACAATGTGACACCCCACACGTCCAGAATGGCTACGGAGTGGCTCCAGGAACACTATTCTAAGTTTAAACGCTTCCGCTAGCCACCAGACTCCTCGGGCATGAACATTATTGAGCATATCTGGGATGCCTTGCAACTTGCTGTTCAGAAGAGATCTCCAATCCGTGCTTTTCTGGCGGATTTATGGACAGCCCTGCAGGATTCATGGTGTCAGTTCCCTCCAGTACTACTTCAGATATTAGTCGAGTCCATGCTACGTCGTGTTGCGGCACTTTTGCGTGCTCTCGGGGGCTTACACGATATTAGGCAGGTGTACCAGTTTCTTTGGCTCTTCGGTGCACATTTACACGTTTTTCGATAAGCTTATTACTGAAGTTAAAAATTTCTACAATGTTGGGCAGGATCATGTTCCACATCAGTTTCTTCTCCACTTTCGACGTTTCCACTCTTCTGCCGGGATCTCCTTCAGGATCTTCTGGTGTTCACGATTACCTGACCGTGTGGAACGTGTCGCTGCATAACATCATAGAAGACAGTGGCCATGAAACCGTACTGTATATATGTGTGATGTCTGTTCTTTCCCAAAAGAACCGTCATGAGACGTATGTAGTGCATACGATTTTACGGTCATTAACATCATTGCAATGAGTGTATCTAATATGTTTCAGTGTCTGGCTTCTCTTACTTGTTGCGTTATGCAAATTTCTGTCAGGTTGTGGGGAGATATAATTTGGCTTTCTCTTTCTTTACAGGTGAGCATCTGGACTTCAGATGGAGTACTCAGGTGAAAATATGTTCCAACGATATTATTATTATTATTATTATTATTATTATTATTAGTAGTAGTAGTAGTAGTAGTAGTAGTATATTAACAAAATTAGACTTTCTTTTGGAGACCACTATGTTCTAGTTAATTACTTATGATTTGATTTTTGAAATGATGAAAATCATATAATAGATTTTTTTTATTTTGTTATATAGACATAATCGATTCTTTCAGGAAACGGAAAATTTCAGCCGAGGGCAAGACAGTCGTCGTAAAATTCGTGCAGTCAAAGTTTCTGAAGTTAATGTTCTCCTTCTGGTGTAATAAACCGGCACGTGAGCGCACAACAATTTGGAAAGGAGCTGGCATTCTTAAAATCAACGTACAACATAGTGTATCACATCTCCATTTCGATCCTTATCATGTATACTTACAAAACGAACTGCATGAGAAAGTCAGTGAACGCAGTAGCAAATCATCTCCAAGCAGAACCTTTTCGCCGATGTTCTTCTCAAAGGACAAGTAAATACAAAGAATATGCATTATTGATCCAGAGAAAACTCGTGATGACTTAAGCGGTGGAACATCTGCCTCAATGGAAAGTTAATACCTGGTGTTAGATGGTTACTACTACAATTATTGGTCCTTATGTCGTAAACGTAACCTAAACGGAAGGTTATATACCAACTTTAGACTTTTGGATGAAGTGTCACTGCAAACCATGAAGCTTATGTAGTACCAGCATGATAGGTTTACAATACTTAATGCCTTGCGAGCACATCATCTTCTGAATGGAAGGTATCCTGTCAGATACATTGATCGTGGAGGAATAGTGGACTGGTGTGCTCGGTCTCTTCATTCGCCTCCTTGGGGGATGCATAAAAGACTTCGTCTTTTGCGAAAGTTCAAC
The DNA here is from genome assembly GCF_023864275.1 of Schistocerca cancellata. Classification (NCBI taxonomy): domain Eukaryota; kingdom Metazoa; phylum Arthropoda; class Insecta; order Orthoptera; family Acrididae; genus Schistocerca; species Schistocerca cancellata. The sequence goes on from NC_064627.1 coordinate 434,942,755, forward strand.
AGCTCCAGAGAACATGCATGAACGTATCGTGCTTGCTTGTAATTCGTTTAAGCAAGAAACACTGAAAGCAGCGGTGAATTCTATCATCCAAAAGCGTGGACCAGTGTATCCCGGCCCATGGTCACCATTTCGAGAATCTTAGTATCTTCTACTCTTTTTTGTGCCAAATGATATTATGGTTCCCCATTTCCGTTTCTTAATAATTGGAATGTTCTGTTAACCTGAATATCTTACACGGTTTTTAAACAAATCTTGAGGTGAACAGGACAAAAGAATAAAAAACATATGGTACTATTTTAGAAAAGAGGTACTGTTATTCATATCATCGTGAAGAAGAAAGATGCAAGATAGGCATCTATGCCTATTAATGTCCTCCTAGTAGCTACACAACATTTGCTTAATACACTCATATTCAGAAAAAAACAGAACGCGTTGAACGACTAGAGATGTTCTTATTCTCAGACCATGTACATAGTATGTTCTGCAGAAATGATTAACATTTGAACAATGTCGGCCTTCCGGTTTATGGTAAACATCGATCTCGTGGCCAGTAAAATGTGCCTGAGGCTCTCGTTGTCGCTATAAACCGAGGGCAATGGATCAGTGTGGCCTGAGCAGATGTGCAGGATGCCTCACAGACGTACGTGTGAACCACACCGTCAAATCAGCAAGTTTGAAAGAGGACGCATTATAGGCATGAGAGAATGTGACGCATCCGTCGGGGAGATCGCTGCTCGTGTGGGACGAAGTGCTTCGGCAGTGCAATGGATGTGTGCAGAATGGTTCATAGAAGGCCTTACAACGCAACGAGGTGGCTCAGGTCGCACCATCCAGACCAACCCCAGACGCCTCACCCGAATGGCATTACAGGACAGATCTGCGTCCTCCTTGGCTCTGGTGCAACAGTGGAAGAGTTTAACACACCCTACACTATCAGAAATGACAGTTTATTACGGAGTTGGTAACATGCAAATCGTCCACTTCTTCGCCTACCTTTGACGAATGTGCAGAAATATGCTAGACGGCAATGGCGCATTGAACGACGTCACCGGGGACGGGAATGGCATCAGATAGTGTTTTCCGACGAATCCGTGTTCTGTTTGTTTGCAAATGATGGCCGCATTTTGGTTCTCCGCAGACAGGGGAGCGGCATCACATTGACTGCATTCAAGCAAGGAATACAGCGCCAACTCAAGGCCTTATTGTGTGGGGTGCCATTGAGTACAATCACAAAACTCAATTTGTGCGTGTAAAGTGACTGTGGCCAATGTGCCTATGCGAATGACATTCTGCGACTCATAGCCATATCGTTTCCGCAGGACACCCCAAAGACCATTTTTCAGCAAAACAATGTACGCTCTCATGATGCTGCATGAACACATGCCTTCTTGATGTCACAGGACGTCAGCCTTATGCCCTGGGCCACCAGATCACCAGACTCGTCGCCAATCGAAAATGTGTGGTATGTGGTGAAACGACAGGGATAGCGCTATGAGCCAAAGCCAACCACCACATATGTATTTTGGAACCAAGTGAATGCAGCATGGATGGGTACACCATAGCACGCGATTCGCGCCTTACATGCGTGGATGCCATTACACATGGAACAAGTTATCAGGGCCCATGGCTGGATCCATACCTACCAGTCAACAGGACGCATATTGAACCGAGGTGACTGGAATGCTAACCATCTTTGCAGAACATATTAATCTACTTGTCCCCTGAATATGAACGTCCTATCTCTAGTCGTTCAGGGTGTTTTATTTTTTCCCTGAACATGAGTGTATATCTTGTATATTTCTTCAACACCAAAAGTTACTTGTGGTGGTCAAGATAAGTGGGACATCATCATATGTACTGGATATCCCTCTTACGAGTTTTCACGAGCATTTTCTGCTATGTTTCGGTAGATATTTGCAATTTAGCATTTGCAAAGTGTAGCTGGAGTCAGTCCTAACAAATACTGCTAATCACATCCTTCATCCGACACCCAGTGCTGACAGAAAGCTTCAGTTTGTTTCTTGTTATAAACAAAATGACTTTGAAAGTAGAATTTTCATGCCCATTGAAAAGAACGATCTCAGATTAATCTTCGTACAACCATACTTAAACTGGATGAAGGTGGGACACAGCTGGTATAATTTTTATTAAAAATGAAATTCCGCCAGCTGTACTTAAGATTTTTTATTTACTTCGCCACTAGTTTCGACGTTGTGTCAACGACATCTTTAGGTCCGCACACTTTGATGAAATCAGTTGTGTGTGGCTCAGTCTAGAAGCCTGCGATGAGACCAACACGTGCCCCACATGGATGGCGGGCAGGAGTCGATGCGACTTAGAATCTCAACTGCAGACGCTCTGCGTCTTAGCCTCTCATCATGTTGAAACACATGCAGCAGCTGCACCAACCTTGCTGGAATGAGGCTTCAGACTATTGGTTAACACACTATGCACGGCGGTTGGTGGTAGTTGCAACTAATGAGACGCTGGATGGACTGATTTGATTGGGCTCCAGATAAATGTCTGTTGCACACGTTGCACGTATACATCACTCATGCTCGGACGCCGAGAAGTCGTCCTCCTTATGAAGCTTCCCGATTCCTTGACCATAGCATACCTTCTGTTATGGTGGGACGTGATGACGATTTGCTTCAGTAACGTGTCCGGGAGCTACACTGCATCTGGGAGTCGTATTTGGTCTCTATCAACCATTCCACATATTGTATCATCTCTTGAGGTGACCACTTTCGTCAGTAACTAATCTGCGAAAACCAAACACCAAACAAAAATTAAGAGAGTATGAACATGATGCTGCAGACCGTACCTTTTTACCTACCCCTGTTTCTGAAATATATGTGATCAAATTTGTAAAGATAATTTTGTAATATCCTTTACTATATACACTGACAGAAAATAATCGCAACACCAAAAATTATTTAATGCAGAGTAATGAAATTTCGGGAATACATTTGTCAGTGTAAGATACATATGTGATGAACATTGCAAGATCATAAGTTAGGCTAATGTAAGCGTGAGACAAGCCATTGCAAATGTGAAATGCTGCTACATTAATAACTAGTGTAACCCCCAGAATGATGAATGCAAGAGAGCAAATGAGCGTGCATTGATTTCAGCAGGTGTCGGATGTCAGTTTGTGGGCTGGAGTTCGATCCCTGTAGCACTTGGTCGGTCAATACAGGGGCAGTTAATGCTGTTTGTGGGTGACGCTGGAGTTGCGTTCGATGATGTCCCACATGCGCTCAGTTGGAGACAATTTTGATGATCTAGCAGGCCAAGGCAACATGTTAACACTCTGTAGTGCACGTTGGATTACAAGAGCGGTATATGGACGAGCGTTATCCTACTGGAAAACACCCCCTGGAATCGAGTTCGTGAATGGCTACTCAACAAATGAAATCACTAGATTGACGTGCAAATTCGTGCGTGGTACATACGACATCGCACCCCGGACCATAGCTCCAGGTGCAGGTCCAGTGTGTCTAGCACGGAGATAGGTTGGCTGCAGGTCCCCAACTGACCTTCTGCTAAACAAAACATGGCCATCACTGGCATCGAGGCAGAACCAGCTTTCATCGGAAAATACAACAGACCTCTCCATCCTGCACTCCAATGAACTCTCTTTTGCCACCACTGGCGTCGCAAATGATGGTGGTTTGGGCTCAATGGAGTGCACGCTACAGAGCGTGTGGCTCGGGGCTGTCCTTGAAGTAACCTATCCGTAACAGTTCTTTGTGTCACTGTGGTGCCAACTGCTGTTCAAATTGCTGCCGCAGATGCAGTACAATGTGCCAGAACCGTACACCGAACACGATAGTCTCCCCCCTCGGTACTGCGACATGGTCTCCTTACGACCATACATTCTCGTGACCACGGATAACAGCACTCATGTTCTTTTGCTATATTCCTGCCAAGTCTTTCGGCAGAATCGCTGAAGGAACGTCCAGCTTCTCGTAGCCCAATTACACGACCCCGATCAAACTCGGTGAGGTGTTGATAATGGCCTCTTTGTTGCCTTAAAGGCATTCTTGACTGACATCAACTCACCACGTCCAATCTGAACGGTAACTGACAACCACGACCGAGTTAAAGCAAATGCAACTCGCACTGTCATAGTAGCGTGATATATCGGAAAAGAAAAAAAAAGGAGAGTTATTGATTTGAATTATTTGTTGGGTATAATGAGTACACATGGTGAAGGACATGATTAAGGCGCTAGTACTGCAACAGATGCAGTCTGCATAATCATGCCTGACACCGATGGAGCACTAACTGCCGGAGACGTTTGAACACACCGTGAGTTCCGTGATTGTAGCAGCAGCGCAGACGATTCTTGTGACAAGAACCATTGCAGGATCCACAGGACATGATAGATTTCATGACTCCCCACAGGAAGAGGCTCGATAAATCCGGTGAGCTTGGGGGTCAAGGAACCGGTCCACCATGCCCATTCTGTCGACGTAGGAATGGCTTGTTCAGATGCCTACGAACGGGCAGTGAAAATGAGCAGGTTACCCATCATGATGAAGTCTCTTATTGTGCCTCACATTCACTGGATTATTTTCAAACAAGCTGGGAAGAACCTGTTCCAGAAAGGTTCCTTGGCCCCACACTCACCGGATTGATCGAGCCCTGATTTATTTGTGTGGGGAGGCATGAAATGTCTCACGTATCGAGATCCTGTGAAGTCTGAGATGGATCTTGTCACAAGAATCGTTTGTGCAACAGCCAGAATCAAACAAGCTCATGGTGTATTCGAGCGTGTCCGGCGATGGTGTCGGGCATGCGTGGCGTCTGACTTCGAACATCTGGTTTAACATTAGAACTGTATTCATGGAGTAAACGATGTATGCTATTTACGTCCGATATAATGTTATCAACGAATGACTGTCTTGTTTCCTTTCGTATCTTCAACCTCTGCTATCACTTATCCCTGACGTTTGTGGCCAAGTGTTTCTATGCAATTTTCAATCCTTAATTATGTGGCCTGCCCCCTCCCGAGAAGTCGTAGTCGAATTAAATCAGACGATACTGAGGAAGTCAGATTAATAAATGAGACACTAAAAGCAGTAGATGAGTTTTGTTATTTGGACAGCAAAATAAATAATGTTGGCTGAAGTAGAAAGGAAGTAAAATGCAGACGGACGATACGAAGGGAAGTGTTTCTGATAACGAGTAATTCGTTAACATCAAATATAAATGTAAGTTTAAAGAAGTCTTCTGGAGTTATCTGTCTGGAGTGTAGCGTGGTACGTAAATGGAAGGTCAACGATAAATAGTTCGAACGTGAACATAATAAAAACCTTATTGATTGGCGACTCCATGGAGTGCTCTGTGCACCACGACCAAATAATGGATATAATTGGAAGGAGAATCAGCATTGGTCGTATTTTTTTGTTTTATTATCCGCAAAATCGATTTTCGGTCACTTAGTGACCATCCTCAGTGCTGTAATATACAATTAAAATTGGTAGGCACTGGTATCAACAAGCTTAGAGCGATCACATCAGGTCCTCAGTTTATGTGATCGCTCTAAGCTTGTTGATACCTGTGCCTACCAATTTTAATTGTATATTACAGCACTGAGGATGGTCACTAAGTGACCGAAAATCGATTTTGCCGATAATAAAACAAAAAAAATACGACCAATGCTGATTCTCCTTCCAATTATAATAAAAATCGTTTAATTGTACTGCTACAGAAAAATGTTGGATATTAGATGGGCAGGTCGAATAACTAATGAGAAGGTTCTGAATCGAAGTGTGAAGATGAGAATTTTATGGCACAACATGAGTAGATGAAGGGTCCGATGATAGCACACGTTCCGAGACATCAAAGTGTCGTCAATTTGGTACTGACGGATGTGTGTGTGCCGAGGGTGGGGGGGGGGGGGGGGGGGGGTGGAGGGGGGGGGGGAGTGTTGAAATTCGTACTTAGGTATGAGTACATTAAGCAGGTACAAAAGGATGTAGACTGTAGCAGCTATGCAGAAATGAAGAGGTTTGCATGTGATAGGTCATCTTGGAGAGGTGAATGAAGCTAGACTCCGAACTGAAGACCAAAACACAAGAAATATTAACAGGCTGTCTTAAAAACGCACCAACTAAGATATCAGACAGCAAGAGCGTCAACGACGTAATACGGAAGTAAGTCTTGCGCCAAATGTACAAAATAATTATTTATTACATAAACTCACAGATATATGATCTAAATACCGTACTATATGTTGCAGAGTGCTTGAAAATGGCCTTTGAGCCGAAATAGGCCTATAGACAATGAAAATAATGTCACAATAATAACAACTGCTACACGAAGCAGCGTTTTGGCTTAATGTACACACAATGTCCTTACAAGACATAGTCTGCAGGCCCAGAAGAATTTAAAATCTATAAAGTGTCGGTTTGTTTCCCGTTACAAACAAAATAGAGCGGTTCCAAATCAGTATAGTGCAAAATTAGCTTCATCGATAGGTACGTATTAACAAGAGCATTAAAAGACGAAGAATTGGCAGTACTGCAGCACCGTCTGGCCAACGCTGGCGGATGGTGATAGCAGTCAGCTCTGGACAAGGCGGTTTTGTTGTTGCTGGAGCACTGGTTACTACTTGCGTTTTATTTTCCCTATATTACGTATTAATAAAACATATGTCGCACTAGATTAATTTGAGGCCGCTCTATCGTTACGGCACGTAATATTACACTTTAAAAACGGGGAAGAAAGAGATGCTTATATCGACGCTGGTAGTTGGAAGTAAGACCCAGCGAGCAGTACAGGGTGATTCAGAAAGAATACCACAACTTTAAAAATGTGTATTTAATGAAAGAAACATAATATAACTTTCTGTTATACATCATTACAAAGAGTATTTAAAAAAGTTTTTTTTCACTCAAAAACAAGTTCAGAGATGTTCAATATGGCCCCCTCCAGACACTCGAGCAATATCAACCCGATACTCCAACTCGTTCCACACTCTCTGTAGCATATCAGGCGTAACAGTTTGGATAGCTGCTGTTATTTCTCGTTTCAAATCATCATTGGTGGCTGGGAGAGGTGGCCGAAACACCATATCCTTAACATACCCCCATAAGAAAAAATCGCAGGGGGTAAGATCAAGGCTTCTTGGAGGCCAGTGATGAAGTGCTCTGTCACGGGCTGCCTGGCGGCCGGTCCATCGCCTCGGGTAGTTGACGTTCAGGTAGTTACGGACAGATAAGTGCCAATGTGGTGGCGCTCAATCCTGCTGAAATATGACTTGTTGTGCTTCTTGTTCGAGCTGAGGGAACAGCCAATTCTCTAACATCTCCAGATACTGTAGTCCAGTTACAGTAGCACCTTCGAAGAAAAAGGGACCAAAAACTTTATTGGCTGAAATGGGACAGAAAACGTTCACCTTAGGCGAGTCACGTTCATACTGAGTTGTTTCCCGCGGATTCTCAGTGCCCCATATACAGACATTGTGACGGTTGACTTTCCCGTTAGTGTGGAAAGTTGCTTCATCACTAAACACAATCTTTGAAACGAAAGATTCATCCGTTTCCATTTGAGCAAGGATAAAATCACAGAAATCGATTCTTTTAATCTTATCAGCTGCAGACAGTGCTTGAACCAATTTCAGACGACAAGGTTTCATAACTAACCTTTTTCGTAGGACTCTCCATACAAATGCTTGCTGGATGCGTGCTACATTTTCATCACTCGTTCTCGGCCGTCCAGAACTTTTCCCTTTGCACAAACACCCATTCTCTGTAAACTGTTTATACCAACGTTTAATACACCACCTATCAGGAGGTTTAACACCATACTTCGTTCGAAATGCACGCTGAACAACTGTCGTCGATTCACTTCTGCCGTGCTCAATAACACAAAAAGCTTTCTGTTGAGCGGTCGCCATCTTAGCATCAACTGACGCTGACGCCTAGTCAACAGCGCCTCAAGCGAACAAATGTACAACTAAATGAAACTTTATAGCTCCCTTAATTCGCCGACAGATAGTACTTAGCTCTGCCTTTTGTCGTTGCAGAGTTTTAAATTCCTAAAGTTGTGGTATTCTTTTTGAATCACCCCGTACTTCTTTGGGCTGACTTCAGTTACACATCCGAGAAACGAAACTGCAGACATCTGCCGAACCACAGGGAAAAATGCGTCTGACGATTCTTGAGAGAGACACCCGGAGCAAGCTCGCCAGTAGCTGCACGAGAAACGCAGCGGTCTCTCAGAACGTAAGCCCAGGGAAGAGGGGATGTGCGAATCGGCAAATTCAGCGTTAACGCTCCGGTGGACGGTGCGGTTGCCGGGCGGAGGAACGTGGAGGTTCCTTCAAAGGAAACAGCGGGGCAGCGCGGTAACTACATCGTCCGCGGGACGGCGTAATTGTGGAGGCGGCAGCAGCGGCGGCGGCAGCGGCAGCAGCAGCAGCAGCAGTTAATTACGGCTCCCTGCTGGTGCGCCGTGCCGCGTGTGTTGCTAATGACGCCGGGCCGGGTGCAGCAGGCCAGGGCACGCCTCGAGCGCGGCCGCCGCTCGATACGGAGGGCCGCGGCCTCTTCCCGACCACGCGGCCCGCCGCCCTGCCCTGCCCTGCCCTGCTCTTCCGGCGCCAGCAGGGCCAGCCGGAGCCCCGTGCTTCTCGCAGGTGGTCACTGCTGTACCGAGGTAAACCGAAACATTTGCCGCCCACCAGTGCCAAAATGCGAATACGAACAATCGTTTCACCTGCCTCGAGATGACTGGGTGTTTGTGTTGTCCTCATCATTTCATCATCATCCAGGAAAGTGGCGAAATTGGACTGAGCAAAGGTTGGGAAATTGTACGGGCGCTGATAACCACGCAGTTGAGCGCCCCACAAACCAAACATCATCATCATCATCATCACGAACAATCGTCAGCTGTATAATGGAAAGATGACAATCAAAATTGGTACCGGGCCGGGACTCGAACCCGGATACATAAATGACCTAGTAGATAGTGTCGGAAGCTCCATGCGGCTTTTCGTGGATGATGCTGTAGTATAAAGAGAAGTTGCAGCATTAGAAAATTGCAGCGAAATGCAGGAAAATCTGCAGCGGATAGGCACTTGGTGCAGAGAGTGGCAACCCTTGACATAAACAAATGTAATGTATTCCGAATACATAGAAAGAAGGATCCTTTATTGTATGATTATATGATAGCGGAACAAACACTGGTAGCAGTTACTTCTGTAAAATATCTGGGAGTATGCGTACGGAACGATTTGAAGTGGAATCATCATATAAAATTAATTGTTTTAAGGCGGGTGCCAGGTTGAGATTCATTGGGAGAGTCCTTAGAAAACGTAGTCCATCAACAACGGAGGTGGCTTACAAAACACTCTTTCGACCTATACTTGAGTATTGCTCATCAGTGTGGGATCCGTACCAGGTCGGGTTGACGGAGGAGATAGAGAAGATCCAAAGAAGACATCGCGGTGTAGCTTGCTATCCAGGTTTCGAGAGGGTGCGTTTCTGGATATATTGCTTCCCCCTACTTATACCTACCCAGGAGATCACGAATGTAAAATTAGAGAGATTTGAGCGCGCAAGGAGGCTTTCCGGCAGCCGTTCTTCCCGCGAACCATACGCGACTGGAACAGGAAAGGGAGGTAATGACAGTGGCACGTAAAGTGCCCTCCGCCACACACCGTTGGGTGGCTTGCTGAGTATAAATGTAGATGTAGATATCCCGCTCTAGGCGAGCGGTCGCCTTGAGCGCTTTGGCTATCCGTGCACGACTCACGGCAAGACCCAGACTTTCATATGCTGCCGTTCCTGGTTCACAGACATTACCCGTACACAAATTGCGTTTTTCTATACAGAAGAGGACACTTTAATTGAAAGTCACTGCCTGGTATCGACGGATAAGTACTACAGTTCAGTTCATGTTTTACTAAGAAGAAAGATGTAATGTTCCCTCGGACATCATGTCGTATTTGCCTGCATGTCAGAAGGAACTTTGTATCGTTCTTCTTAAAAACACAGGCACCATAATATTGTGTATAGAGCCAAAATATGGTCATTAGGCCACAAATATGACGTGGTCCCATTTTACCTCAACGCACTGTGTCCAACCATGTTCACAGTGAATAGCTTCCAACCTTCGAGTATCATTATGGAGCATCAGCAGAACTCCCCATCTCTGACTGTCAAGCCTCTTCATTACACTTCCAGACATGGTGCTGCAGTCATGGACTGTGCGGCTGATCCCGGCGGAGGTTCGAGTCCTCCATCAGGCATGGGTGTGTCTGTTTGTCCTTAGAATAATTTAGTTTAAGTAGTGTGTAAGCTTAGGGACTGATGACCTTAGCAGTTAAGTCCCATAAAATTTCACACACATTTGAACACTTCCGGACACAAATTTCTTTACAAAGACGGCAAACACCCAACGTGTCAGAAACATTGCTCTTCCTTCGTGCGATTGCGGTACATACTTATATTCGTGGGCGTCCACGGAATTTGTCCAAGGCACGGAAAGATTCTAAAATTGCCATTTTTTTACATAACTGACTCGGTTAGTTTGAAGGTGCGTAACTGTGAGACCAGTAAGTCTGACAGCCATGCGGAGGACCCGAGTTCGAATCCTGGTACTGTCAGGGATTTTCTTGGTGGGAGGACTGTAACGGAATGCACTCAGCCTCGTGATGCAACTGAGGAGCCCTCCATACCCCATCCAATGACGCCAGTAGACGACTCGACGGTCGGTCTGCACCGATGGGTCCGTCACGGCCACAGAACGGAATTTCGCTTTGCTTTTTTTAGTATATCATCTTGTATTAATTGTGTTAATTGTATTAATTGTGTGGTTACGGATGTCAATTATGTGGAGGTAATGATCTGAAATTACATCTTCATATGATTAAATCCGTCGCATCCAACAAGTTACTGAACATTGTATTTTACGGACTATAAGACACATCTTAATTTTTAAGCATTTTTTTTAAATAATGTTTTTATCATTTTTATTGATGAATTGCAAAGCTAGATTAAAAAATATTCTTAGTTTATAAAACCGGACTGACCTTCAAAATTCCTGAAAATCGTCATCTAGAATTTCTTTTTCTTCTTCTTCTTTTCTTCTTCTGGTCCGCCCCGATAGCTGAGGGTTCAGCGCGGCGGTCTGTCACGCCAAGGGGCCCGGGTTCGATTCCCGACTGGGTCGGACGTTTTCTCCGCTCCGGGACTGGGTGTTGTGTTGTCCTTATTATCATTTCATCATCATCAGTGGAAGGCAACGGCAAACCACCACTGGAATCACTTCCCTAGACGCTCATGCGGCGGACCTCTCTGACGAGGCTTCTCCCATGAGGAACCGAGCGACCGCTACGGTCGCACGTTCGAATCCTGCCTTGGGCATGGATGTGTGTGATGTCCTTAGGTTAGTTAGGTTTAATTAGTTCTGAGTTGTAGGTGACTGATGACCTCAGATGTTAAGTCGCATAGTGCTCAGAGCCATTTGAACCATTCTCCCATGAAAAGAGCCACCGTAAGGCAGAACACGAAGTTTTTTTTTTTCCTCCTTCTTCTTCTCTTCCTTCCCACTCTTCCTCTTCGTCGTCATCGTTGTCCTCCTCATCTGCAAAATGGTTTCCAGTGCCATCTAGAGCGTCACTTACAACACAGTTGTTGGAAGATTCAACGATAATGTCTTCTCTCATTCTAGACCATAACTGTTTTATCGTCTGCCACACTTGTTTGATTAGACCATTAGCCCCAGAAGAAGGCCGCTCCAATCGTGGCCGAAACGTTGGTTTTTCTCCAGCAGCAGTAGTTTTTACATCATGACGCGGTACCAAACCCAGTAAACTTTTATGTCGACTGACTCTGGCCGCGGAAGCCTACGCAGTTATATTGTTTGATTGTACGTTGTTTTGAAGCTCCATTCGGCATGAATTCATGTTGGGTTTCATCCATAGTCCATTAGTTTCATTCCTTTCTCATATACACTTTAAATGGTTTGTTTATCGAGACATCAAGATGTTGCAATAGTGGAGTAAGTCCTCACGTAATAACAACGAGCTCCGTATTTTCCTGCCTCATTTTCTCTTTCACAGAATTTTTCAAATGACTGCTAAGTTGTTCTGGCACAAGAAGAGAAACGTCTTCAATAAAGCACGTTTCCCTCTTTCCCACACTCTGTTAATCCACTATTTCATACCAGCCTCGTCCAGCCAACCCTTGCCATGCGTGTGAACAACAGCATCTGGTGTTATTTCAGAAGGTTATGGTATTTTTTTGTGCTAGAAAATGATCATTGGATAAAGTTTATTAGCGTCAGCACAACATGAAAGGACAAGAGTGTGCTGCAGTTTTTTCATGTCCACTTATTTATATAGTTACAGTTCTAGTGCCTTTCGTAGCAACAGTTCTGTTACTCGGCACATCAAATGTCAGAGAAATTTCGTTCACATTCGCTGTTTGGTTTAGTTCCACACTAGTTTTCTTTCGATGTTGAATAATAAAGCAATGGAAAGATAATATTTTCTCTTCATGCTCTTGAGGATTTTTCTGAAATATATTGCTTTTGGTTTACATCCTAAGCCCATGACGCTTAATAGACATCTAGCACGAATCAATTCCGCCCTTAAAGTTTGTTCTTCCACTGTAGCGCTAGCTTACGAACGTGTATTTGAATTATTTTTGTATTAATTTCAATGCCATTTTGGCGGTGTCCGTGAACCATTTCAATACGTCACCTTCTAGTTTTGGCCATTTTGCATTCAGTACTCTATTTGCACAGTTAGTCTCGCTCATTGTTTTCAGTTCTCCTTTAATAGCCCGCCAATCACGAATGTTTCTTTCTGTTGGTGGAGGGGTGAAGTGCCACTCAGCTGCTATGTTTCTATGTTGTTCTCCATATGCTACTACCTTCAATTTATAGCCCCCATCATGTGAATATCTTTTTTTTTTTCATTACGAAAGTAGCTAGTAACAAAACACTTTCAGTTCAAGTATACTGGCACAATAGACTGCAATGCCGCATCATAGGCTATACAGTTTTCTATTTTTGTGGTGGCAAAGCGTGAGGCAACCCATGTTCGTTGCATCGGTGCACTGCTGCTCCCAGTTGATTCCATTGCTCCCAGACAGAGACAGCTTTCTCACAGCATAGAACAGATGGCCATTTTTAAGACTGGTGGGAATTTTAAATCAAACATTGGACGCTTTTATATTTATTTCAGCTATAAGACGATTATGTAGTCAATTTTTGGAAGAAAAAAGTGCGTCTTATAGTACGAAAAACCCGGTAAAACTACAAAATAAAGACAAGAGACATTTTACATTATGTATATCAATAATTAATTTGATTCTAAAAGTAAACATCTAAAAATGAAATAAAGTCAGAAAGGCTGAGAATATCCACTTAAGCCGGCCGCGGTTGCCGTGCGGTTCTAGGCGCTTCAGTCCAGAACCCCGCGACTGCTACGGTCGCAGGTTCGAATCCTGCCTCAGGCATGGATGTGTGTGATGTCCTTAGGTTAGTTAGGTTTAAGTAGTTCTAAGTTCTAGGGGACTGATAACCTTAGATGTTAAGTCCCATAGTGCTGAGAGCCATTTGAACCATTTATCCTCTTAAATATCAATCAAAATAAACCGTAAAAATGCCACTGATTGTACTCAGCATGATAGAGAACTACGAAATAAACTGTAGATATTAGTTATTGACTACTGATGCCATTTTTAGCATCTAGCTTATGAAGTTTATCGAGGATTGCCATGAAAAGACTGAGATCTTGCTCATGAGTGCCTCAAGGAATCCGTTAAATTTCGGATACATGACAAATGGAAAGACTGGCAGTTAAACTACAAACTTGGGATTACAATTACAAATAACTTAAATTGAAACTATCATGTAAATAATGGTATGGATGAGATGAACCAAAGACGGCGTTTTATTCCCAGAGCACTTAGAACACGGGCTGCCCGAGCGCAAGGAGGGGGACGAGGGGAAATAGCGAACGCATCGCATTTGAGTGGCAGTACCGTCACAATGCATACGGCTTGGGTTTATGTTTCACATTTCTCAACAGCATAAATCACAAATGTTTTCAGTATTAATTAATTATTTTTGGCGCACTGAAGACGTAATATAATTTTTGTCTGGTACAAACTGTCAGCATATGGAGGGATTTTCACGGAAATAAAATGCGAAATGTAGTGTCAGTCATTAAAACAAAGGCTTTTTTTGTTGCAGCGAGATGTTTTCACGAAATTTCAATCACCATCTTTCTCCTTCGTATGCGAAAATATTCTGTTTACACCCAGCTACATAGAAGAAATCATCGTAATAAAATAAATCAAACCTCGCATGGAAAAATGTAAGTTTTCGTTTTTTCCCGCGCGCGGCTCGAAACTGGAACGGTAGAGAAATAGTGTGAAAGTGGGTCCAAGAATCTCCTGCCAGAGACTTAAGTACTAATTGCAGAATAATCCTGAAGATGTGCATACAGTAGATGTGCTGTAGAATTTTCACCTCTTGTATTTTTTATGTTGACTGACGTAACTACAGTTAAGCAAATGTGTTTTACAGCTACATTTGTTCGTTTTACGTGTGTAAAGTGTAACCCAGGCTCAAAATTCTACTGAAGAATGTGGGGGAATAAAGTACTGAACACAGGCGGTAATTGTCTCCCTATTTTGGCACATTACTGAACGTACATGCCAACTGGATCACAGAAATTTTTGCGCTGTATTGAATCTTGTAGAGATCGGGTGTTACATGATATACGAGGAAGCGATAGAGAATCGTTTGGGGGGGGGGGGGGGGGAGGTCTATTCCGACAATATTCTGTAAAGTTTCCCATCCGCCTCAAGTGCAGGATATCGCCGAAACGGCCCTGGCACACCAGTTGAAACGACATAATTTCTGGTCACAAACAACCAAATGAAAGTTGCGCAGGGATTACTGAAACCAATGTGTTTCACTTCGCATCTGTGTTAAATTCGCAGTTTAGTAGAACAGCAGACAGCTACTTCTAGAGATGCGTAATGAATTAAAAATCTGTACACCAGAAGCGTACTATGGGGACGCTTATGCTTAGTTGCAATCAGTGTTGCTCTAGTTCGATGCGCTTCTCAGTCGCTTCAGACAAATTGAGATTCCAAGATAATCAGGTATGTCGAATACCACGCGAAAGCGCCTCCCGTGAAGCAATGACGATAGTGCAGCTCGCTAAAGTTATGTGCCCGTCCTGCATTTGAGTGTTTTATTTATATTTATTTTAATCTTACACTAAAAACTCGAGTGACAACCCTCCAATAACTGTTGAAGTTTCTGGTAACATCTGAATATTTAAGAAAAGGTCGCCTCGACAGCTGCGGGGTCGGTGCGACAAATTGTAACTGAAGGGGCTCGGGTTTGATTCCCGGACTGGTCGGAGATTTCCTCCGCTCTGGGATTGGATGTTGTGTTGTCCTTACGTTGGTATTGTCGTAACTGACAAGGAAATCGTCTTCTGTACAATGTCGTATCGTCTTCCATTATTGGGATGAAAGCCAACAAATTGAAATAAAAAAATTAAGAAAAGCAGTTAACATATCTTCGCCGTGTACAGAAACGAACGAGTATTCTGAGTGGTTAGCAACTGTTAAATAACAGCTCAATCATCTATTGTATCGAAATGAAGGGGTCTACAACAAAACGGTTAGACAAGAATGCAGCCCCCATTCTTTCCAGGAATGGGGGATACAGTTGTTTTCTACTCAGTTTCCAAAAGCAATAAAAATAGTGTGTATACAAACACTGTGTTTATTACTCTAAAGATGTACAGTCCAGTACGACTTCAGTGCGATCCGCGAGTGAATGTAATAACAAATAAATTTTCATTTCATTGCGACTCCTTAAACCTCGACACAAATGTTTGGAGTAAGCTTGGAAAATAGATGAGACTCGATTGCAATACGGGAAGGATTCCAGTCTTCCGAATTAGGTAGCTGCGTTAATGTCACGGCCGGCAACCTCTATATACACCATGTTCGTAAAACCATTAATTTCTAGTTCTCTGAGAGACTTTAGAAACGCATTGAAGTAGAGCAACACTGGTTACATCTAAGCATTCACTACAATTGCACGAAAGAACAGCGAAACAGAGCTCAGCCTTTATTTGGTTTTTCCGTTATTTTGTAATTAATTGGTGTCACTATTTTGCAACTATTACTTATTACACTGTCGGTTTAGTAATATTCATACCTGTCGAAACCTGCCTTCTTTGGAATCGTGATTACTACAGTCTTCTTCAAATCTGAGGGTACTTCGCGTGATGTATATATCTGCACATCGTGTGGAATAGTTTTGTCGTGGCTGGCTCTCCTGATGATGTCAATAAATCTGACGGAATGTGGTCTGTTCCAGGGGCCTTGTTTCGTTTAGTTTTTTCAGTAGTCTTTAAAATTCATATCGCTGTATAATATCCCTCTTCATCTCCATTTACTTGCTTTTCACTTCCTATAAAGCTGCCTTTACCTGCTTTGTATAGCCATTTTATGAGCTCTTGATATATGTACAGTTGCTTCTCCTTTCTCCACAAATTCTCTTTAATTTTTCAGTAGGGGGCATCTGTCTTTGCATGTGGAAGTATCTGCAAGGAAAAGAAACAGTGCTGAAAGCTAAAACCGATTTCGAAGATATAGATCATAACGTAGTTAACGATGGAAATAGTCCAAGACAGTACGTACGAAGTAGAATAAACTAGGCACTCGGGGTTTTCATTCATCTTGTCATGACATTTATAATCCCTTTCTTATGCTATTCACCGTAACTTAGTCACATTTCTGTTTTCTTATTTATTATTAGAACTATGACGCCATGAATTTAATTTTGTTCTTTTAGCCCTGTGCTGACCAGGACAGCCCTGTTCATTAATTTTTAGTACATCTAACTTCAATCTATCCATTTTACTTACTTAAATCCTCTGATCTGTCTACTGTATTAGGTGATCTCTCTTTCCTTTCTCCGACCTGTAGAATGTTAATTTTGTTGTATTTGATAACGGCATCTCCTGAGCAGACCTCGTTCATAGATCAAAATGGGGGACTATTTTACGTCTTGAATACCTTACCCAAAACGATGCCATCGTCATTAATCTAGACAGCAGAGCTGCATATCTTTGCGGAGAAAATTAACGGCTATAATTTCCCCTCGCTTTCACCCGTTCGCAGCAGCGGCACAACAATGCTACGTTGTCTAATGTTAAAAGGCCGGATCAGTCAATCATCCAGACTGTTTCCCCAACAACTGCTGGAAAGGCTGCAGTTCCTCTTCATGTGCCACAAATTAGCATAGCTTTCCAAAGACATCCCTGCGATGTAGTTGCAGCGGCGGTGCAGGTATCTGTGCTGTTGAGGCCCGCAAGCCGCTCTGTCTCGGTAAGGTCCGTGGATCACGAGAGGACAGACATTTTACAAGTGTATAAAAACTTTTCCACAACAGCTATCTGCAAATGAAAATTTTACGGATAAAGCAACAGTATGACGTAAATGAAAACAAACACATAAGTTTATACATACAGCATAGACTCACGCCAACCATCCTACCTGTTGCATAAGGGTGTTGGAAAAACATTACGTCTGCTCACATATCGGCACGGGTTTTACATGTAGCATAACCATTCTACCTCTAGTGTTAGTATCAACTACTACAATCGATATATTGCCACGGCTTTTCAAATTGTTTTCGAAAATAATCAATCAATGTGGCTGGTGTATGCGAGAGACTGACTTGAAAACCTTACCTAAAAGATAGGCAAAAATCACCTGTTTCCAAGTATTCTATTGTGACGTACTAAACCGGTGAGGCCTCACAAAAACCACCAGATATTTCATACCAACAGCTTTCGCAAATGATTACACATCAGTCTTCCCTCAGAAGAGCAGTGAGTACTTGTCATAATTGAGTTTATTCCATTTCTCGAACCATTTGCTTGCTTTCTTTTGCAGTTCATATCTCAATTAGACAACGTTGTTATCCCTTTGTGAACTAATTTTTTGGACAACTTACCAGTGGTATCAGTTTGTTGAGAATAACATAGTAATCGCCTGACGTTCCTTTGGTTGATATTTCGTAACACTTCAGTAGTTCCATCACTTCAATGACATTCTTTAGTTTAGTTGTAGTAATTAGGCCGGGAGAATGGTATTACACTAAACTAGACTATCTTTCCAGCCTACAATAGCAGGAGTTCCATCGAGCCCTAACATCGAGAGTTACAAGAAAACTTTGTTCTATTAATACATATTATAAGTGAAACTGTACCGTCAACTGGTATCTTGTATTGAACTAGTTAGACAAAGGTCATGGTTCGGTAGGTCTGTTAGTTCGAGTATGTAGGAAGTCCAACAGACGCTGGTGTGTCAAATTAAAAGATTGATAACAAACATCGCTAGAATTAATATTGTTATGTCGATATTTTTAGTATGAATATTTCAACAGGAAAAACTTATGTCTCTTTACATGCCATCGTAATCCTTCCAGTTATAAACAGGTAAGAAAATGACCGATTTTGAAGTAAAGCGAAATATCTAACGCGCACTCCTTGAAAAAAAATTGTACAACCATTAGAATGGTAATCAATTGTCCATCATAAAACGCTCTCGAGTTCTCGATCGTGTTAGCTGGTAGTGTCCGGAGTTTCGAATAAGAATCTATACAACCGAATGGAACGTTGAAATTGCACAACGATTCGACAATATTACTCCCATCCAGAGACTCTGTTGCAGACTCCATTGGGGAAAATTTAGGAATAAGTCATCACCATGAAGAATTTCCTCCCATGGTTGCAATACAGCCGAAGCACTGTGGTACAGGTACCAAATACTGCATCATACGTCGTGTGTTTAAAAAAAAGTTCATCCAATTCCACAAGACCATATCTTCTACTTGAATGAAGAAGGAAGCTTGGTGTAAGTTTTAACGTACATCTAGGGGAGGAAAGTTTCTGTTTTCTAAAAAAGCATCCGCATTTACAACAGTATATCTTTTATCATTTATGTACAATATGCCTTGGTGTGCCTTCACAATTACGTTTGGTGTCAACGTTTTGAATTACCTTTCAAAAATGTTAAATTTGTCCTCCACAAGACGCGCGAAAAATATTATGACGATAGCCAGACTCATCAGATATTTTACTGAGCATTATGGGTTGATTTGGGGAAAGAGACCAAACAGCGAGGTCATCGGTCTCATCGGATTAGCGAAGGATGGGGAAGGAAGTCAGCCGTGTCCTGTCAAAGGAACTATCCCGGAATTTGCCTGAAGCGATTTATGGAAATCACGGAAAACCTAAATCAGGATAGACGGACGCGAGATTGGTCCATCGTTCTCCGGAGTGCGAGTCCAGTGTGCTAACCACTGCGCCACCTCGCCAAGTCACAGTACAAGTCAGGAGTTGTTACTGCATGTGCTGCTGTTGCTATGCGGTGTGACAATTCACTCAAAGGTTTTGGAAGGTAAGGCATATACACTCCTGGAAATTGAAATAAGAACACCGTGAATTCATTGTCCCAGGAAGGGGAAACTTTATTGACACATTCCTGGGGTCAGATACATCACATGATCACACTGACAGAACCACAGGCACATAGACACAGGCAACAGAGCATGCACAATGTCGGCACTAGTACAGTGTATATCCACCTTTCGCAGCAATGCAGGCTGCTATTCTCCCATGGAGACGATCGCAGAGATGCTGGATGTAGTCCTGTGGAACGGCTTGCCATGCCATTTCCACCTGGCGCCTCAGTTGGACCAGCGTTCGTGCTGGACGTGCAGACCGCGTGAGACGACGCTTCATCCAGTCCCAAACATGCTCAATGGGGGACAGATCCGGAGATCTTGCTGGCCAGGGTAGTTGACTTACACCTTCTAGAGCACGTTGGGTGGCACGGGATACATGCGGACGTGCCTAGTCCTGTTGGAACAGCAAGTTCCCTTGCCGGTCTAGGAATGGTAGAACGATGGGTTCGATGACGGTTTGGATGTACCGTGCACTATTCAGTGTCCCCTCGACGATCACCAGTGGTGTACGGCCAGTGTAGGAGATCGCTCCCCACACCATGATGCCGAGTGTTGGCCCTGTGTGCCTCGGTCGTATGCAGTCCGGATTGTGGCGCTCACCTGCACGGCGCCAAACACGCATACGACCATCATTGGCACCAAGGCAGAAGCGACTCTCATCGCTGAAGACGACACGTGTCCATTCGTCCCTCCATTCACGCCTGTCGCGACACCACTGGAGGCGGGATGCACGATGTTGGGGCGTGAGCGGAAGACGGCCTAACGGTGTGCGGGACCGTAGCCCAGCTTCATGGAGACGGTTGCGAATGGTCCTCGCCGATACCCCAGGAGCAACAGTGTCCCTAATTTGCTGGGAAGTGGCGGTGCGGTCCCCTACGGCACTGCGTAGGATCCTACGGTCTTGGCGTGCATCCGTGCGTCGCTGCGGTCCGGTCCCAGGTCGACGGGCACGTGCACCTTCCGCCGACCACTGGCGACAACATCGATGTACTGTGGAGACCTCACGCCCCACGTGTTGAGCAATTCGGCGGTACGTCCACCCGGCCTCCCGCATGCCCACTATACGCCCTCGCTCAAAGTCCGTCAACTGCACATACGGTTCACGTCCACGCTGTCGCGGCATGCTACCAGTGTTAAAGACTGCGATGGAGCTCCGTATGCCACGGCAAACTGGCTGACACTGACGGCGGCGGTGCACAAATGCTGCGCAGCTAGCGCCATTCGACGGCCAACACCGCGGTTCCTGGTGTGTCCGCTGTGCCGTGCGTGTGATCATTGCTTGTACAGCCCTCTCGCAGTGTCCGGAGCAAGTATGGTGGGTCTGACACACCGGTGTCAATGTGTTCTTTTTTCCATTTCCAGGAGTGTAGAAGGGAATCTTTCACAAAACATCACAAAGGCTTCACATACCACGAGATGAGACGACGTAGGAGGTCATTGCTGTAATGCAAGATCTTTACAGTCCTTATGGTCGATCCATCGTTGAGACAGCTCTCACATGCAGGAGCCAGTGCTGTGGTGTCATACTTAAAGAACCGGGCAAGTGCGAGTACGACGCGCTCAAGTTATGTGTTCAGATAATAATAACATTTTCGAGTGTCTCATTGACCTGGTGCAGGTCTTTCAGTTGGATGCCACTTGGGCGACTTGCATGTCCCTAATCTACCCCAGTTACCAAACTGGGAAAGGGAACCTGCAGTTTAACGTGAAGTCCGAACCATGTGTTGTTTACGGCGACGCCTCGCACCGTTCAGCGGCTAGCTTAAAACGAATGAAAAATCCATGGCCCGACCGAGATTAGATCCCGCGACTTTTGGGTTTCTAGGCAGGCGCTTTACCGCTAGGCCACCTGCCCCTGTGTTTTGAGGGGAGAGTTCGCGAGTGTAAGCAGATGTGACAGATATGGCCGTATCTTTTGATTGCATTGACTCAGAAGCTTAACTTATTTACATCGTCAAGGGACCATAGACATTAGTGTTTGACATAAATTTCTAATCGATACCTCTATCCGCTGCTGAGATAAAGGGGTCTTAACAGTCGGCCAGACAGATAGACAGACAGACAGACAGACAGACGACAAAACGATACGCAGAGTGATGTATAAAACTTGCAGAAAAATAGTGGTTCATCTGGAGATGGTGGTTTTGTTCGAGGTAGGTCAATGTTTTTGAATGTAGCATACGTTTCAGGATTTTTCTACAAATTTAGAAGTACACTACCTTATGAAAAATATTCGGTACCTATTACTGCTCATTAATACGGGATGTGTCCACCGTTAACCTGTACGGCGGCTTGAGCTTTGTTGCGGACACTTTCACTGGGGTGTCTGAATGTCTGTACAGAAATGGTAGTTCATTCTACATCAAGAGCCGAAACCAGAGAAGATATTAATGTTGGACTCTGAGTGTCTGGAGCGTAGTCGACATTGCCACTCATCCCAAAGACTTTAAATTGATTTCAATTCGGAGCCCTGGGCAGGCCACTCAGTTTCAGGAATGTTACTGTCTGCTAACCATTGCCTCTCAAATGCTACTTTGTGACAGGGAGCATTGTAATGCTGATGCAGACAATCATCGTCCTCGAAATGTTCCTCTAAACAGTACACGATAGTGTAAATTATGTTTATTTCCTTCCGCATTTTGTTCTTTCGCAAACCCAATAAGGGGACCACACCATAACCATGAGAAACGTCCCCATACCGTAAGACAATCTCCTTCACTGTTGCTACTACACATGATGGCAGGCAACTTTATCCAGGAATTTGCCAAACTCAAACTCTTCAATCACATTGCACAGGATGTAGCGCCATTAATCACTCCAAATTATTCGTTTCAGTCATCCACTTTCCAGTGGTGTCGCTCTTTGCTCATGAGTGATTCCTCCCGCTGATTTCATGCGACTTTTTACAACCACCACCCGGAACGCTCGGCCATCCCTCTCCGTCAGTACAAGATATCTGCCTGACATCAATTTAGCTGTGGTTGAACCTTACTGTTTCCATTTCACTGTCACCTCGCTAACATTCGCCTTAGGGAGTATTCGAAGGTTTGAAATATCCCTGATGGACCCCTTACTTAGGAGACATCCAAGCCGAGCGGTTCTGGGCGTTTTAGTCTGGAACCGCGCGACCGCTACGGTCGCAGGTTCGAATCCTGCCTCGGGCATGGATGTCAGTGATGTCCTTAGGTTAGTTAGGTTTAAGTAGTTCTAGGGGACTGGTGACCTCAGATGCTAAATCCCATAGTGCTCAGAGCCATTTGAACCATTTTGAGACATCCAATGACTGGTCTACAGTTGAAGTCACTGAGCCCTACTGGCTGAC
The DNA here is from genome assembly GCF_023864275.1 of Schistocerca cancellata. Lineage (NCBI taxonomy): Eukaryota > Metazoa > Arthropoda > Insecta > Orthoptera > Acrididae > Schistocerca > Schistocerca cancellata. The sequence continues at coordinate 434,965,613 of NC_064627.1, forward strand.
GCATTCTGCTGTTACTGCTTGTCTACTGACAACACAGTCCTCTCTACCTTCTTTTATACTGGGGAGTCCACCTCTCTTGATATCTAGTGGTCAAACCCGTATTACTTAGGGGTACCAAGATACTTTTGATCAGATAGTGTATATACACTGTTCAGTAGCGTTAGTGTAACCACCAGTGTCTGAATAACCACCTTTTTCAGTGCAAACCACTGTCAGACGGCCAGGAGAAGAAGCAGTGAGGCTCTGGAAGGTACGGACAGGTGGAGCCGCGCTGATTGCAGTGCTGTAGCCAACTGCGCTAGGATTCTCGGTTGAGGATCCGTGGTGTGAACAGCCCGTTCGAGGCTGATCCAAAACTTCTCTATTGGGTTTAAATACGGGCAGTCAAGTGAGTACAGTAAACTCAACCTGGCGATCTTCGATCCACGCACGTACCCTGCGGACTGTGTGACACGTTGTGCTGTCCTGCTGGAACATGCTTTCCTGCCGAGGAAAAACGAGCTGCATGTAGGGCTGGACGTGGTCCCGAAGGATAGATACAAACTTTTGTTGATTCATTATGCCTTCCACAATGACGAGATCACCCAGGGAATGCCATGAAGACATTTCCCAGCTCACAGCACTCTTTCCTCCGTCCCGGATGCTTCTGAGGACTGTTGCCAGGTGTTTGCTTTCAGACCGGTTTCATCCTGCGCACTCCAACGGCAATCTCTCCGATGGAGCATGAAACGTGATTTATCTGTAAAGTACATCGCAACTCGGTACTGGCGTGAAAATTCCAGTCTTCGTCGCCGACGAACAACTGCCAGTATGGGTGCATGATCCAGGCCGGGCTACGGACGACCATACGCAGCAACGGTTGCTGAATGGTCGTTGCAGAGACACTGTCGGTAGCCCCTTAGTTCTTCTGGGTGGTCAGTTGCTCAACAGTTGCACATCTATTCGCTCGTACACATCTCTTCCATGATCGTTCACCCCTGTCATTTATGGGCCATGGTGCACCACAGTTGCCTCTGGCGCCAGTTTTGGACAAACGCCATTGTACTATGCACAGGATGACTTAACCATGGCGGTACGCGAACGATTTACAAACTTAGTCGTTTCAGAAACTCTTCCACCCTCGACCCGAAAGCCAATGATCATGCCCTTTTGGACGTCAGATAAATCACGCCCTTTTCCTATCACGACAATGACGGCACTGTTTTCCACGCCGCCCTACACAGTTTATACATCCTGAACTGCTATTGTCGTCTCCTGCCATCTGTGAGTTGTTATTGCTCGCTGACCTCGAACAAAGGCGGTGGTCACATTGATGTGATGTGTGGGACGGTAGTTCTTTGGATCTGTTCTGTTGTCCTTCTTTGTAGATGGATATGTTATAATTCTCTTACCGTCGTTCAGAGTTTGTTTCTGTTCAGTCTGCGCTAAATTACGGTTGATAATCAACATGTTTTAAATATTTATTCGCATTTCCGAGTTTAATGCTTAATTTGTAAGTTATTGACAATGGCAGTTAACTTCAGAGAGAGAGAGAGAGAGAGAGAGAGAGAGAGAGAGAGAACTCTTATATTTACATAACATCGAATATTACAGAACAAACTTTTATTTACTTAATACGGTAGTTCCAGAAACTTAGAGAAACATGAAGGTGGGAAACAAAAACACGGCAGGATGCAAACCTGCTATACCGCTATACTGTAGTCCGTAACTCAATGCTTGTAACAACTACACCAAGATGAACTAGCGTAAGCTGGTCTATCGTACTGCAACTTAAATCTCAAGAAGGTTTTAAACGTCAATACACCATTATATGATGTTTAATCGTACCATGAACGGCATGCTTTTATAAATCTTCAGCGCACCACCGCCATGAAACGACATACTTTCGCAACACGCAAGTTAGTATACGAAATCACGGAATCCAGTACGGTGTTCCGCACGCACCCAGTATCAAATTTTGACAAAAGTCGATGGCAGTTCCTGTGTGTGCCTTCAAAATGCAGTCGTGTTTGCACAGAGTTTTGTGAACTGTAGGCTACCCCACCAGGCCGGGGGTTCTGGGCCGCCATGTGGCAGACGAGTCTGCCGCTGGAGGCGGAGCGGTCCCTGGGGAGGCGCGGGATGACACACTTCGTTAACCCAGACCAGCGGCTCCGGCGCTGCAAGTGTTTCTTTGTGGCGCTCACGTCACACACCGGCAACCGGCTGGACGTACTTTCGTCTTCTTCTCGACCTCGTTACCGTAAACTTGCAGCGAAGCGTCCTCAGGAACTTCTTGATTGTGCCTCTAGCAGAAGACTTGCGGCGGTGAGAAGCTACAAGGACCTCCTCTTCAGCCCCAGACCGAAAACACTCGGTTCTCGTACAACAAAGCGTATGTTAAAAAAGAAAACGAGAAACTCGGCGCATTGAGGCCAGAGGATAGGGCTCTTGCGAGAGCGCCACGAAACTAAAGAACAGCGGCAAGGGGAAAGATTTCCCGCCGTCGCTGCCAAGTTTGACAGTGGCGACTTTTATAATGGAGAGGGGTGGCAGTCTGCCTAACGTGATTCAGCGGCGGCTTGGAGAACCTCCAGCAGCTCGGCTTTTCACGAAATTCCCAAATGGTGAGCTAGCAAGCATACGCGTACATTTATGAATAGTGCGAGAGAAGCTGCGTCATTAGGGCTCCATTTTCACCGCACACAGATTGTTTGCATTCACTATTTTGATTACTGTCGAAAACTGAGAAATACATTTGCCATTGTTTATATATTTATTGTCTTTACTTTGTGAGTTTCTACAGAGCAATAGCGACACGTCTATCAAAATGCGAAAAAGTGACCAAGCGAGGTGACGCAGTGGTTGGTACACTGGACTCGCATTCGGTAGGACGACGGTTCAAACCCCCGTCCGGCCATCCAGATTTGTTTTTCTCTGAATTCCCTGAATCGCTCGAGGCAAATGCAGGGATAGTTCCTTTGAAAAGGGAACGGCCAATTTCCGGCCCCATCTTCCCGTAATCAGAGATTTTGCTCCGTTTCTAACGACCTCATCTCCTCCGCCTCCTCATGTGAAATAGTGGGAAAAGATTTCTTCAGAGAAACTCAAGAGGAAAAAATCACGCAATACGTGTTTACTTGAGGTGGAGGTGTTCAACGTGGAGTCCATTCATGACAATGCTGTGGTGTCACCGCCAGACACCACACTTGCTAGGTGGTAGACTTTAAATCGGCAGCGGCCCGTTAGTATACGTCGGCCACGCGTGTCGCCACTATCAGTGATTGCAGACCGAGCGCCGCCACACGGCAGGTCTAGAGAGACTTCCTAGCACTCGCCCCAGTTGTACAACCGACTTTGTTAGTGATGGTTCACTGACAAAATACGCTCTCCTTTGCCGAGACGATAGTTAGCATTAGCCTTCAGCTACGTCAATTGCTACGACCTAGCAAGGCGCCATTACCAGTTACTATTGATACTGTGAATCATGTACCGTCAAGAGCGACGTTCACCATTAATGGATTAAAGTAAAGTATTCCACCAGCTACGTCCGTTTTTTCTAAATTCTAATTTCCTTGTCCTGTTACAGACCTCACGCCAGCCTGCGTGAGCTAAAACGCGTGCCTTTCGGCTTCCTCTAGTAACACGGTGTTGGCTCCCCTGCCAACCACAACAAATGCACCCCCGGCGTAAGAAATGACGCACACTTTTAAGTACATCCGGTTGATGTACCTGCTAGCATGCATTGAGGACGCGACCCTGTACTGTCCACAAATCACTGGTTTGATTCAAGTGTCCCCATAAACAAAATTCTAGGGGATTAAGGTCTGGGGAACGAGCAGACCAAGGTGTGGGACCCCCCTCGCCCCCCCCCCCCCCCCCGCCCTTCCCACGCCTGACCAATCCAGCGGTCCTGAAATGTCTACGTCAGTTGTTCGCGCAAATTGTGACGGAAGTGTGCTGTTGCGTTATCATGAATGAAGCACATTTGTATTCGTTGCTGCAATGGCACAGCCTCCGGCAACGTGGCCAATACATAAATGAGAAAGTTCAGATAATGCGCTCCAGTTAACCTCTGCGGAAGCACGCATGGCCTTACTAATCTACCGCCAAGTACACCTACCCATATGTTGATTGAGAATCGATGAATCGATGTTGATGCCCCTTGTTATGATTTGCTTGGGGATTTTCATCTTCCCCGTACATGCTGGTTATAGAAATTCACATCATCACCTCTTGTGAATTCTGCCTCATCGCCAAATAAAACCTTGGATGTTAAAAGTGATCTGCGGCACACTTGTGCAACAGTCATTGACAGAACCGCCGTCTGCCATGATCATCCTGTGGCCTGAAAGCATTGTAGAAGATATGGGTACATCAATTGTTCACGAAGAAGCCTCCCCCCCCCCCCCCCAAGATAAGAGAGTGAGACACGCCTTCTGCTGCTGCTGCTAATCATCGCACAGGTTTTTTTTTCCACCGAACGTAGGACATACTTCTCCATGTCAGGCTTGCGTACTGTGGGGGGCCTTCCACCGTCAATCTTCCGAGATGCAAGGCTACCTGTGTCCCTGAGACGCTGGAAAAGTCTGCCGAACAGCTTATCAGAGAGCACTCTGCTCTGCAGATATTTTTCAGCATAGAGGGCACGGGCTCGCAGGCTATGTCCATTTGCTAAACCATAGCAGAATATCATATCCGCCATTTCGCTTGTCGAATAGTAGGCGTCCATTGCCACAAACACGACGCAAACTAACGTAGCTTACAACACGACTCCTACCACACAATGCTAAGTAGAGTACTGTGAGTAAGACTTCTTCATACGCTCCCGACCCATCTGACGGAGCGCCAATGCAACGACTTAATATCCAAAACCATGTGTCGCGCAGGCCATCCTGTAAACGTATTTATCTCGGAAAAATGCGTTTTCGGAGCCATGTTTATTGGACTTATTTTTCTTGTTTCGATGAGTACTACCACCTCTCAAAGTATTCGACACGTTTTTGAACACCCTGTATTCCGCTGCGTCAATTAGTATCGAATATTAGTCACTGTTATTTGAGATATGGTTCATCTAATTCGATGGTCATGATACGTCTGTGCTCAAAAGCCAACACAGATATTGTGTGATTGCTACATATGTACGAATCTTATTAGTAATAGGCGACCTACACAAGTTAATATGTTATGAGCCCCAGTAGACTAGCTATAATACGGAATCAATAAGGTAGCGGCGGGTATTCGTTGAAACTCGGCACCATTCGAAACACTTCGTGTTGAGTGATGTTCCTTTCAGGTTGCTGGTAATCTCAGCTATTTATCAGTTGTGACACTATAGTTGCACGGTGAACTGTTATTGGTTTTAATACGTATGTCTGCAAATGAAGTGAGTTAATAATAGAATTTGTACTTATATTTAAATGCACTATTGAATATTAGACGAAAATTTTAAATGCCAATTCTCTTTCACTCACTGCGTTCTATTACAACAGCCTTAATTAATGTACTGTTCCTTGCTACAAATACAGTGCGTACCGCATTTGAAGATGAGCCCCTCTATAACGCACTTTCACAAACCCATGTTACATCCGTGTCAAAATATGTACCATAGCAACTGATTAGTACGAGCTGAACACGCATGTGAGTTCTCAGAACCACAACACAAATAATAAAACATTCCTGTCGCATCCTCTAACATGGTAGTGGCCACGCTGGTCACCCTTCGGCACCTGAGGTAAGTGGCAAACTTTACTTACCTCATGGCCGACTTCACCGACGTCAGCTGAGCTACATCTTAAAAACGTTACCGTCTCTGTAAGTATTTTTGTTTGTTACTGAGCAGGAAAACTACACCCTTCAGAAGCTTTTAACGTCAGCTAACGTTTTTGACTCTGCTGTTAGTTGCTAGATGTGTATTCATATATACTGTAGAAATGGATGTATGTATATGTGTATGTTCCAAATAACTTGGTACACATATCCCTTCTGTCAGGCAACAATCGCTGTAGGGGTAAGAACCATCTACCCGTCACAGTTCAGGTGATATAACGTCATAAACACTTAGAAGCGTGCCCGCATCGTGCTTGTCGTTTAAATTTATTTCTTCTTTGCTACTAACTCTACTAGCAACGTACTTTGCCGACGGTATCCACATATGCCGCAGAACGTACCTGCAAAATTATACCATCATACGACATATAGTTCAAGAGATAGGACGTCATAAACATTGAGATGAGTGAAAAAATGTCGCATCATGCATGAAGTTTTGATACATTTATTCTTTACCGCTAAGACACTGCCACAGTTGAGTCAACTTCAGGAGTCCATGACACCTGGCGCTTTTGACAGCTGTCAAATGTGAAACGCAAACGGCCGTCGGCGAAAACATTAGCCATCATAGAGCTATGAATAGGCGTTTACGAAATCGCGTTGGAGACATGCGAATCAGCAGCGCTGAACGTACAGAAACTGTGTCATAATTTCAAAAGTGTTTTCACGAATACATGGAAGTGAATTTTTTTTCGATATTGCACTACAAACACAGCTAATCTTCTGCTTTTGGTTTTAATAGAAAACTGGCAAAATGAATACCGGGCAATGCCGAACTAGTCAGTAGTATTACTAGAAAATAGGCTGAGAACCGCAGGTCGCATGAACACTTGCTTCGGGCCAAAAGTCGACAATTTGACGACCACTGGTCTAGTCCAGCTAAATGAAAGATCGTGTGTTGCATTAGACGAACTACATCTCGTAGAGTATAGAAGGAACTAACGAACGACGGGAAACATTAAAAATGACGATGTCAGTTGCTACTTCCTGAAGACCGCAGAACCTGTTTTTTTCTTTATTGACGTACTTAACACTTTTAAGTATGCCTGTACTTAAACGGATGCAGGATCGGGCTGTATCCTTCGCTCTCCTTTTACAGTATCAAGGAGTGTGTGTGAATTCCTAAGGGACCAAACTGCTGAGGTCATCGGTCTGTATCAAGGAGATTGACGACATGTCTGTATTGTACACGTCGTGTACCGAAAAGGTGGAAGGTCAAATCAAGTCATTATACACGTATACACGTGTAAACACAGACAGATGAAATTGTCAAGGAACGACGATCAAAATGCGAACTGCACTCGTAAGCACCGAACTAACCATGGATATGCCGGCGAACTGTAACCTTTGGAAAATGGTTAACGTATAAGTTTTGTAATACAATACCAAAGACGATATTTTGATACAAAAGGCGAAGCGCGTCAGATGAAAACAACGGCGTAAGCAAATGGTTCAAATGGCTCTTAGCACTATGGGACTTAACATCTGAGGTCATCAGTCCCCTAGAACTTAGAACTACTTAAACCTAGCTAACCTAAGGACATCACACACATCCATGCCCGAGGTAGGATTCGAACCTGCGACCGTAGCGGTCGCGCGCTTCCAGAGTGAAGCGCCTAGAAGCGCTCGGCCACACCGGCCGGCAGAGTAAGCAAGCAGTGTGTACAGCACTATACGAGAAGGAATCATGGACTGCAGGTGAGCTGGAAAGGAAGTGAATATAAGAGTTTGAGATGTGGTGCTACTGAAGTGTGCTGAAAATTAAATGGTGCGATAAGGTAAGAAATGAGGAATCTCTTCACAGAATGGACCAGGAAAATCTAGTGAGGAAAGAACTACCTAGAAGTGTGGCACGGTATACGAGTATATTGAGACATAACTTGCATCTTTCTAGAGACTGACGTAGAGGACATAAATTGTAATATAAGATACTGTATATTCAACAAATAATAGAAAACGTTACTCTGAAATGCAGAGATTGCCGCGTCCCGGCAAAGGTTCACTACATCAAATTGGACTCGGTGTGACAATGTGGGTTTAATCTAATTTTTTTTCTTTCGTCTTCCTTTATAACGGAGATGAGAGGGAGTAAATGTCCTTGGTTGGAGGGGTTAGATTACAGAATAATGGTAGCTGTCGAGAGCTGACAGGAATAGCTTGCTGACGTAGCAAGTTATTACTGTTTATTGTTCTAACAAACACACTCGTTCCATGCGGTGTCGAATCAAAATCCCTTGTTAGAATGTCAGGGATTCTCAATAATTATGAGAATGGATCTCTGTCAGAGACGAGTACTTGGGCTGTCACCTAGGTCTGCTAACTACTGGCCATTTGGCTGGGCTAATCACTCATTAGCTCTTCGAACTAATTGAGTACTACTTAAGGGTCACTTGGTACAAGTACCAAGCAGTGATTTGTTCCTGATATTCACTGAAATTATTGTATTCTAACTCTTGTGGACGCAGACAGGCAGCCAGTCTCTGTTCAGCAGTATTCCAGTGAATACTGTAAAAATCCACTTAGCTTGCAGAGTCTGTCGCCGCCTTCTCGCAGCTAAAGTGTCTGTTGCTCCGTCAGCTGCTGGTGCGACGCGTCAGCGCCTTCTGGTTGCCCGACGCTGAAACTGACTACTCTCTACTTCTGATCTGCTGCTGGCTGTCCTTTTACCTCGTTCTTGATTGATTCGGGGTGCATACGCCCCTCTTCACTGTCTCTCTGTAACATTGCTTGGAACGTTCCCTCGATATGTGCTGGACTTCATATCTGATTATCGTTGTAAATTCCACTCCACGCAGCATCCAGCGTCCAATGGGCAGTGGTCATAATGTTTGGCTGATCAGTGTGTACTACCCTAGGGCCCGCTGCTTGACTTACTTAGACTGTGTGGTCTGCACAGATATTTTGTTATTTTACTTTAATTGTATTTTTATGTTTTTACAAATTGCACCATCATCTAAGCCTTTCACGCTAATTTAAGGCCATAGAAGCATGGTCTTTTTCGAATGTACTTCTGACCAAAAATCGATTCTGGTAGCTGTAATCCAAGGCTTTTGTTAATCACGGCTTGTGCATTCTTGTATTTCTATAGAAACTTGCATCTTATAACACATATTTCTTCATATCTATCCAAAAACGTGATATACCATATTTCACAGATTGAGGGCTTTAAATATTTTGTAACATAGCGAAATATTTTCTTAAGGATTTACACCCCCTATTTCATCTGCTTAGGAGGTGAATTTCCTAACTAGTAAAACACGTATTTTTTATTTATAACAAAGAAGCTAAATATAAATTTTCACATGTTTTACTTCAAAGATGCCTTCATAATCACATATTTTCATAAAAACTTTTGTCTCTTGTTTTACCCCATAGAGGTTGAGTTTCCAAAAACTCTGAAACACCTATTTTTTTTATTTGTAACCGAGATGTGAAATACAAACGTTCATAGATGTAGCTTTAAGAATGCGGAAGTAGTTATATAATAACGACTTATTGACAGGAAAAACTTTCAAAAAATGGTTCAAATGGCCCTGAGCACTATGGGACTTAACATCTATGGTCATCAGTCCCCTAGAACTTAGAACTACTTAAACCTAACTAACCTAAGGACAGCACACAACACCCAGCCATCACGAGGCAGAGAAAATCCCTGACCCCGCCGGGAATCGAACCCGGGAACCCGGGCATAGGAAGCGAGAACGCTACCGCACGACCACGAGATGCGGGCGGAAAAACTTTCACCAACTATTTTACCCCCTTGGTGGTTGAATTTACAAAAACACTGACTCACATTTTTTATTCATTTCAAACTGAGAAACCAGATAGTAGATTTTACGGTTCTAACTTTAAAATTGCCTTAATAACGACATATTTTCCAAATGTTTTTCATCCTCTATTTCATCCCCCTTGGAGTGGCATTTCGAATAATCCCTTCTTAAACGATGCTTAGCTCATAAGGCCCAAGAACTCTCTAGATTTCAGGTTTCTATCCTTTTCGATTTGGGCTGGGGGATGATGAGTCAGTCAGTCAGTCAGTTAGGCCCTATTGCGTCCCTTAGGGGTTGCATTTCCAAAAAGAGTGAAACTTTTATTTCTTTTACTTTCTAACCGAGAAGCCAAATACCAAATTCCTTAGATTTATCTTTTAAATTGCTTTCATAATGAAATATTTCCGTAAAACATTTCATCCCCTATTTCACCCGTTTAGGAGTTCAATTTCCAAAAACACTGAAAAACTTATTTTTTGTTATTTGTAACCAAGAAGGTAAATACCAATTTTCAGATATACAGCTCGAGAGATTCTCTAACTGTTCTATAGTAATGATTTGTTTTCAAAAACAATTTTCACGCATTATTTCACCCCAATAGGACTTAAATTTCCAAAAACTGTGCAAAATATATTTATGTATTTCTAACCGAGATACCAAATATCAGTTTTCGTAGTCTAGCTGAAAAATTGCCTTAGCAGCGACGTATTTTCAGAAAACTTTTCATTCCCTGTTTCACCCCCTTAAAGGTGGAATTTAGAAAAATGCCATCTTAAACGACACCAACAGTATAAGATCAATACCCTTTCCAATTTTCAGGCTTCTGTCATTCGCGGTTCGGGCTGCACGACGATGAGTGAGTGAGTCAGGACATTTCCTTGTGTTGACTTGCGGCAAACTGAATGAGCGATTGTAATTTTCGTTGGCGTAAAATATCTAACTGTTAATTTTCCTTCAGTTCATTCGAGTGATGTGCTTAATGTTAGTTTGCAAACTATTCATATTATTAATGAACAGGCGAAGAGTCACGATCCAATATGGTTAGATCATAAAGTTTTCGACATATCGACAAAAGCAAGATGGAAATGCACCGTAAATTAATTATCCACTGCCGGCAAAAATATAGAGCTGATAACTTTCCGTCAGCTATAAAATTTATCACTATTCGAAATACCGATGTCCATCAAAATGTGGCGGAGCAGATTAGTCTGAGAAGGACAGTTGCCTGCTAATAACTTTAATGTATCTTCTACAGGGTCTTTTGCGAACAAAGAGGTCACATCCAAACTGACCGCAATGTTTTTCAGCGCAGACATCGACATAATATCGCTAAGTTCCGTGGGTTTGTGACAACTCAATGACATAATTAGATCAACTACATACCAAAGTACCACACAGTCTATTAGTGCGGCAGTTAACTCCACACAATGGCGTTAGAGGAAGTCGTTCACTTTGAGTTTAGTAGCAAATATGACGCTGCAATAGAAAGTTTTATTCAAAAATGTCGAGGTGAAAAACTACGTTCGTATATGTAAACTTACTAATAAGCTCGCTATCTGCTTCCCTGAATCCTGCAGAACGACTACCCTACTTTTCACATAAAACATACAGTATCTGGAACAGAGGTGTTTTATGGTGGTCAAGACCTTCCGCAAAGAGCATTTTACTAAAAGCATCTGCATAGGACACTTCTTGAGTTTCTCGCTTGAGGACTGAGCCGTATCGACCGATCGGCCCTAGAGAACATTTCAGCCAGGTAGAGTCGCTCATTCACAAGCTGGTGTACCCTCCCAACAACAAATACGAACTGTTCGTGAGTCAACAACCAAAACCAGGAAACCAAAGGCAGCTGCGTAGGAAAAGACAGAAAGGAAAAAGCCTGCCACTTAGGAGCGGAAAAATAGCTGTAACATTGACTTTCCACCGTAGGCGGCAGCATCTGAAAGAAATATCATTTCTCTCATTTAGATATAGCCAATTATATAACCATTTTCTGGAGACCTATTTTCACAGTTATGAGTGCATGCTTTGATTTTTATTGTGTAAATTATTAGTCTTGAAAGTTATTTTAATATTTTAAGAGACATTGGTAAATATATACATCACTGGTCTTAAGTGTTGTTTATTGCTTTATTTAATTAAAAGAAACGATTTATTGATACTAACGTATTCACAGTAGTTTCTCTGATACGTATGAATACCATTTTTTTGTTTCAAAGTCTATAGGCTTCAGACATCAGCGAACAAGGGAGTGATTGAATGCATATTTGCCGATGGCCTTTAAGACATTCGCCATCAGGGTTGGTTTTGTGCGCAGCTAGCATTTGTCACCTGTGGATTTACTATTCTGATATCTTATGATGTAAACAATGGCAAGGTCAACTCACAGTTACACTGCCTGCATTATAAAGTGTACAATCAATACAGAAGCAGTTCTTAAGAACATACATATTTCTTCCTCACCATACACGTAGACAAACAGATCGTCGTGAAGTCAGTTCCTAGATACATCCAGGTTTCCTGATTATATGCTGTGAAATGCTTCTTCTAATGAAGAATGGACCTGAAAGATAATATTCTTTCAAAATTATCTCGAAATTGGAACTCGCTGAAATAATATAAATTATTTCCGCTGATAGTGCACATGTAGGATGATTACTGGAAACATGCAAGCTGAAGAAAACAGTATATACAGTCACTTGAATGCAGTAACTACATTATTTACTCGTTGTTGGTTGATTTTCATAGTTTTAGGTTTCATGTTGACGTTCGTAAATATTTCATTTAGATCTATTTTAATGATTTAATGAAGGTGGCGTAGTTCCATAGCAGATGAAATTCTGACCGATCGTGTAATTGAATTGCCGGGAAGAGATTACAAAGGAGCATGCAGTTTCAAACACTGCTACTGTAGCTGATGACAAGTGTACCAGAGGGTGAAACGTCTATCACTGATGCAGCTGGCAAGGTGGACTGCTTCCCCGTGCTTGAAGAAGCATTAATGATACTTCAGATACTGGAGTGGCTACAGATGTGAACTGATATGCTTGATTGTGAACTCCAATCCTTTGTAAAAATGTCTACCTCCTGAGAGCACATGTTTAATAACAAAAGTTGATACTTATAATTTCCTGCACATTTTTTCAAACTTTTTAACACAGATTTTGTGCTCCTAAGCATTACTATATATGTAATAAACTGAGCACTTTTGTTGATTACTATTCCCATACCGACATACATTTCATTGTTAGGGTGGAAAGAATATTTTGTCTCTTATAAGTCTTAAAGTGATATATTAAGCATTAATGTCACCAACTTATTCTTACTAATTAACAGATTTTATACTGGGTGTTTCAAAGTATTTTTATCAAACGTCTAGGGGTGCTACATCATATTATAGGGAACAACTTTTGTTAGAAACAAAATGTTCGCTGATGCGTCCTGGCGACGGTAACCGTCGTTTTATTGAATTCGCGAGCCGTGGAACGACAAGATTTCACCGAACTAGCAGGATCTGAGTTGATTGAGATGATATTTATTTGGTCACATGTGAGTACATTACGTATAGGGCGGGTACTTTCTTTTTATATAGGACAGGTCAACTTAAACTTAATGTCGTAAAACATTTAACCTACATTTACTCGTACAATATAAAACAACATACTATGCCTTGTTTACATTCATTACAGTGTAATACCTTCAACTGATTACATTACAAACATACAGGTAAAAACAACATTCCCCATTCTTCACATAGATATTCCTCTACACCATATAATTCTTTGTGCTTTAAGTAACACTTTAGTAATTTATTGAATGTCCTTCCACTGATTATAGACTACTGGGAAGATGATTTATCAGTTTTCCACGTGAGTATCGAGGACCTTTTACTGCAGCTCTCTCTTTGTGAGGTATACTTCTCAGCTGGTCTTTCTTTTTTGCGGCATACTGATGAAAAAAAATGGTTCAAATGGCTCTGAGCACTATGGGACTCAACATCTTAGGTCATAAGTCCCCTAGAACTTAGGACTACTTAAACCTAACTAACCTAAGGACATCACATACACCCATGCCCGAGGCAGGATTCGAACCTGCGACCGTAGCAGTCCCGCGGTTCCGGACTGCAGCGCCAGAACCGCTAGACCACCGCGGCCGGCCATACTGATGAAGATCTACATAGTTTTTAGTAGTGAATTACATTTGGTTAGTGAAATTATTGTTTTGTATATGATGTACAGGGATGGAAAATTCAATATTTTCAGATTACAGAAGTCAGTTCTTTATGAGTCAGTTTTTTTATTCAGAATAGTCCTAATGCCCTTTTTTTGCAAAGCAAAAACTCTTTTCGTGCTATTGTTGTTGGAGTTTCCACAAACAGTAATTCTGTATTGTAAGTATGGTTCACATACTACACAATACCTGTACGTAGAAGTTGTTTATTACAATAATTTTCAAGCTGTTTCATAATAAATATTTTGGTGATTAATCTGCAACAGAAATCGTCTACATGTTGTCACCATCGGTGCCTATTGTCAGCTGTAATTCCCAAAAATTCATGTATGAAAATATCTATGTGGTCTGCTTCTTCTCTACTCGTGAGCACCTATCGTTTCAGATTTATAATGAAGTCATTCCGTATGAGCCACTGTACTGTATCACATGTTGACGTAAATGCATTTCTCTTCATTGTTTCCATATTGTCTTCTACATTCACTGATGTCTTGTCATCCACATATGGTATACTTTTTTTCTCATTGACTTCAACGTTGTTTACAAACAGGTTGAACAGAAGCGGTCCAAGCACAGATCCCTGAGGTACCCCATGCTGAATATTCCTTATTTCAGATTTGCATCCAGATTCCGTTGTCACATACCGCTTTCTGTCACTGAAATATGATTTTGTTCACTGCAATGAATGTCGACTTTCGCCACTGCTTTCAAGTTTTTTAGTTAGCGCTATATGGATGATTGATTCAGAAGCTCTAGAGAAATCAGAAACATTCTAAATACCGAGTTTCTTTTGTCTAATGCTTCTATAACAGATTCTTTCCGGCTTGAGGTAGCGGTTTATGTAGATTTCCTTTTCGGAAACCTTGTTGTACCGGAATTAGAATGCTATGTTTCTCTAGGAATGTGGTCCTCCCATTATACATGAGCGCCTTTATTATTTTTGAGAAACCAGAGATTAAAGATAATTAAATGATAAAATGGCACCATAGCCGTACTTACGATGTTATTTATTATATGTCTGCTTTGGCACCTTTCTTATATAGTGGTACTACTAACCAGTTGTATTGCAAATACACTACCCATCCCATTAAATTGACAGGGAGATTTTCAACGTGAACACCTTAACAACGTATCTAAGAGGAGAAATATGTTTTAGAAGCTCGCCCTCTTCCCTTTCACTCCGCGCAGATGACTGGATTATAGACAACACACACTGCATGCGAATGTTGCAGAGTACCTACTCCCTGCCGCCTCTCAGGGATTACAAACGGCGCCTAGCGTCGCTGGAAAGTGTCAGCAAACATTTTGTCACTAACAAAAGCTGTTCCCCACGACGTGATGTATCACACCTAGACATTTGATTCAAAGACTATGAAACACCCTGTATATTTTAATATTATTATTAAGTCCTAGGCATTTGTGTTACGTTAAAAGTTGGTATGACAATACATTATATGTGTAGCAGAAGGCCGACATGAAAGAAAGTGAGAAACACTGGAGGTATGAATTAAAAATCGCATTCAGTCACAACTTTTCGTGTTTCATTATGTACACGAAGAATTTCGGACCCTGTGGGTCCATCATCAGGCGTAATTTGTCTTAATACACGATTTATTTTTTCTCTTGAGCCAGGTGAAATGCATATTTCTGTTACGAAAAGGTTTGATGTTAGGTTATGAATTTAGTAAGTCAACAGCGTAGAGTATGTGCGAAATAGTAAAAAAGATGTACAATGTAAACTTACCACATAATCCAAGAAAAGCTTTCTTAACGTTTTAGCACCAGCGTATATTCTTTTCTCCATCGTTTTCGTACATGTCACTTCATTCAAGAGACAGATTTGCAAACACATGTTTGTAAACACTTCACAGATGTTTTGTACATGATATGGTCAAAGATGAATTTATTCGTAGTGCTGAAGATATAATTATTAAACAATTGCATTATTAACTAATAATAAGTTATGAAACTTGATGACATGTTTCGTTTCGAACATATGTTGCGCAATGACTGATTTTTGGAGACGGTTGAGCCTGAAAGCATTTACATGTTCTTGAAAACGGGTTTTGAAGTTTCCACCTGTTTTCCCTAAGTAGTAGGCAGGGTAACTGGGACATGATACTTTGCACACTCCGCTGTTGTTGTATGTTTTCGTATTTGATTTTATGTTATGGACGAGTAAGTTTCCTAAGTTATTGTTAGTTGAGAAAGCGATTGTTTAATAATTATGTCTTCAGCACTACGAAGAAACTCATCTTTGACCATATCATGTACAGAACATCTGTGAAATGTTTACAAAAAAATGTGTTTGCAAATGTGCCTCTTGAGTGAAGTGACATGTACGAAAACGATGGAGAAAAGAGTACACGATGGTGCTAAAATGTTAAGAACGCTTTTCTTGGATTATGTGGTATACATTGTACATATTTTTCACTATATCGCACATACTTTCGCTGTTGACTTACTAACTAATATCAAATCTTTTCGTAACATGAATATGCATTTCATCTCATTCAAAAGAAGAAATAAATCATGTATTAAGACAAATTACACCTGATGATGGACGTTGTTGTTGTTGTTGTTGTGGTCTTCAGTCCTGAGACTGGTTGATGCAGCTCTCCATGCTACTCTATCCTGTGCAAGCTTCTTCATCTCCCAGTACCTACTGCAACCTACATCCTTCTGAATCTGCTTAGTGTATTCATCTCTTGGTCTCCCTCTACGATTTTTACCCTCCACGCTGCCCTCCAATACTAAATTGGTGATCCCTTGATGCCTCAGAACATGTCCTACCAATCGATCCCTTCTTCTAGTCAAGTTGTGCCACAAACTTCTCTTCTCCCCAATCCTATTCAATACTTCCTCATTAGTTATGTGATCTACCCATCAAATCTTCAGCATTCTTCTGTAGCACCACATTTCGAAAGCTTCTATTCTCTTCTTGTCCAAACTATTTACCGTCCATGTTTCACTTCCATACATGGCTACACTCCATACAAATACTTTCAGAAACGACTTCCTGACACTTAAATCTATACTCGATGTTAACAAATTTCTCTTCTTCAGAAACGCTTTCCTTGCCATTGCCAGTCTACATTTTATATCCTCTCTACTTCGACCATCATCAGTTATTTTGCTCCCCAAATAGTAAAACTCCTTTACTACTTTAAGTTTCTCATTTCCTAATCTGATTCCCTCAGCGTCAGTCGACTTAATTCGACTACACTCCATTATCCTCGTTTTGCTTTTGTTGATGTTCATCTTATATCCTCCTTTCAAGAAACTGTCCATTCCATTCAAGTACCCTTCCAAGTCCTTTGCTGTCTCTGACAGAATTACAATGTCATCGGTGAACCTCAAAGTTTTTATTTCTTCTCCATGTCTCCATGGATTTTAATACCTACTCCGAATTTTTCTTTTGTTTCTTTTTGATGGACGTACAGATTCCGAAATCATCCTATACTTAATGAAACACGAAAAGTTGTGAACGAAGGCGTTTTTTAATTCATACGTCCAGTATATTGGATACAGTCATGTCTAAAGCTGCGAAATATGGATAAAATTAAAAAGAAATTGAGAAAACTGACCATCTGTGTCTTACCCCCAAAACCAACCCTGGATCGTGCTTGGTATGGAGTACCGTCGAAGAGATGTACAGAAAGTAGCGCTCAGTGCGTTAAAGGAGCTTTCAGTCAGCATTTGGGCGGAACGTTAAACAAAGTGCAGCAGTGTTCCGGGAAGGCGCGGCTTTTCGTTTGGGGCAGGCAGCAAGGCAGGGCGCGGCACACGGCAGATCCGATTGAGCCGAGGGCTCGGCTGGCCGGCCCCCCTGGGACTCGCCCCTCGGCCCTCGGCCCTCCTTTCTCTGGCCTCACACCCGAGCCTTGGAGGGCTTTGCGGGCGGCCGTCGTTGCCGCGGGAATCAATCTCTCGCAATGAGGGGAGGCCAGGCGCGCCGCGGGGGCAGCGGAGGCGGCGCAGGAAGTGATTCCCGGGCAGGCGAGTCCGCGGGAAGGCGGTAGCTGCCGGCCAGTCCCGCGGGTGTGGCCGAGAAGTTGGCCCGTGCCAGAGTTAACGCGCATCGTGCCCCCAATTCATGCCCCAATCACACGTCAAATCCGCACCTTTTTATTCTGAATGCTCACTCCACTCGCATGAAATTTCACCTCAGGGACTTCGAAGGCTTAGTATAACTTCCGCTTCAAGAGTTCAGAGGCTACAGTGTGTCCGCGATGCTCCCGTTCACCTAGGTTAAAACATTATGTTGTACTCTGAAATATTTTTGTTTTATGAGCATTAGGCCGGGGTGCAAGACTTATTTCCGCTCCTAGTGTTTCGTCTTCTAAGGCTGAAACATCATCATCAGCTATAATGACTCAGCAGTTTTAAAATTAAACCAGCTCAGCAGGCCCAAATGTTTCTACTTATCCACGCAATGGCCATTTCGTGACGTCATCAGATCGCTACCTAAGATAGTGGAGTCGCACCCACGTCTGTTAGGGATTTTCTAGTGGGGAAGAGTTCGCACTTTTTGCTTTATTTAGCACTACGGTCCATTTCTTAAGCATTCCATTTGCAAAGGCTTCTTTTTGTAGTTCCTATTTACTTGATCACGTCTCCAAGGGCTTTTGTATAGACTTGCTGTTGCAGGCACGGTGTTCAAATAGTAATGCATTTTGGTTTAAACATTGCGTCAATGCCTTCTTAGTACTCTGCTGATGCGAACTGTGACAGTTTTTATGAATAGCAGGAGAGCCTTCCATCCAGCTGGTTCATTTTCACCAGAAGCTGCAGATCTGTTAGTACGTAGTGCTCTGTTTATCTCTTTGATAGAGTAGCTGTTTCTCCTGAGGTAGTTCTCCGATGACTGAGCTCTTCCTCGAACTACTGTGGTTCACGGATTCTATTAGCCTCACCCAAAAATTTTCTGATCACTCCTCTTTTCCGCTTGGGATAGTGGTAGGAATTTTTATCAGGTATCTTGTGAGTGTGCTTTGAATAGACTTCATGTCATAATGTTCCTCCGCGTTTTCCATGAACTTGTACATTAAGAAAGGAAATTTGACCTTCTTTCTAATGTTAGGTTTAATAACGTTCAAATACTTCGGAAATTTTGACAGTTTTTACTTCATGACGCCATGTAACTGAAGTATCATTAATGGACCGACACCAGCTACAGGGATTCTACTTAGCTGCTTGAAGGGCTTTTGCTTCAGATTTTTCCATATACAATTTCGCTATACCTGAGGTGTATCAGTTCCCTACAGCCGTTCCATCAGATTGCTGTTGTTGTCCCGTTGAAAGTAAATTGATATGAGACAAAGTTTACGAAGATCTTCATTATACTTTCTGATAATGCCTTCCAATTGTTACACCATCTCATTAAGGGGAACTATAGGAAACAGCGATAAAACATCAAATATCTCTTAGACTTTAAGGCTTTTAATTTTTAAAACAAGATGACCAGAAAGTTAAATATAAGTGTCTGTTTTTCTACAAATGGCTTTAGAGGAGAGGCCCAGTGTTCGGCAGTCCCGTAGGTCGGAAAGTCAATAGATCTAGCCATAGGTCTTATGAAACGCCAGGTTTGTGAATTTTTGATAAACCTTATGGCCTTGGTGGTAAGACTTCCGATTTGCTGAAACACTGCACGTCGATGGGAGTAAACAAACAGGCTTTAATTAGCTTTTTTATTCCCCTGAGAATCTAAGTGTGGTATCTCGTGTAGCCTCTCTCATGACATGTCCAGCATTAGGAGACGAAATGTTAGACACAGATACATGCCCTGACGGTCATAAAACGAAAATCATAAAGATGCAAATATCGGCCATGGAAACCTGCATAGAACATGGTATGTTTGAGTACTTGCATGTAAAAATTGTCTCTCTAGTGGATCTGTATGTGCACCATCGTAATTTACACAAAGATCTACGTGTCTCTGTGTCTTCCTTGACACGTTGCGGAGAATGTCAGAAATTATGCTGCAAAAGGCTTCCTCAACACTTTTTTTTAATTCATTAACCTTGTACCGTCATTGAATCACATGGGAATTGATTATTCCCCATAATGTGCTGTCCAGCATATTATGATCTGGATTTGTGGCCATCATTTGAATGGAACTCGGTATATTCCTGAAGCACACCAAATTCAGTGGCCTAAAAATAGTCAAGCACGGAACGCACGCGCGTAAGCTCCGTCATGCTGTAACCACACATGATCTGCGTTTCCCTTGTTTCCGAGCTCAGGTACTAGACACGTTTTCAAATAGGAGTTTACATTCAGTCATACGCTGCAAACATGTATCTTTAAAACATGAGATTTTGACGAAGCAAGCTGGGATCTCTTTACTTCCTCTCTTGTTTTGCCATCTGCCTCCTTTTCATTTTTTGCCTAATTAACATTAACATGCATGGGTATAATCTGCAATTCCATAAAAGAGAAGGGTTGGCCCTTAGTCTTAACGAATATAGCACCACGTCTAATTCTGTGCTTAGTTTTTTGAATGTAATTAATTTCCTAATTTGTTTTGATTTTTCTTAGTAAATATCTTTTGTTACAGGGTGAAATCAGTAATTGTTTCGTGACTTAAATTCTATTGTTGACTTATAAACAAATATAAATTGTGTACTAATTATAAACGTTTGGAAGAAGAACTACTAGAATTCTTAAAGTATGTATTTGGCTCTATTCAGAAAACATATTAGCAAAGCCAACCCTTAATTAATTCCAAAATAATTACTAGATTTGCCAAAAGCTTTGTCTGTGTAACTATATCTGTTAATTTCATTATTTAAACAAATAATTCGGCTTAACCTTTATGATAGAAGGAACTGTTAAAAGGAGGAATTTCTCAATGTATTCAGTTAACTGATTGAGTTATGTTTTAATTGTAATTTCCGTAAATTAAACATCGAACAATGTATAGTGTCAGTGCCTATTATTGTGAGGATTTATAAAGGCCCTATGTTTGGTCCCGATACAGTCAGTCCACGGCCGATTTTCAGACGATAAGTCTGTATCAGTAAGAGTAACAACAACGCATTAACTTAACAATGGAATTATTGGAACACAGTGCCACACATACCTTATTATGAAAAAAAGAAATGGTTCAAATGGCTCTCAGCACTGTGGGACTTAACATCTATGGCCATCAGTCCCCTAGAACTTAGAACTACTTAAACCTAACTAACCTAAGGACATCACACAACACCCAGTCATCACGAGGCAGAGAAAATCCCTGACCCCGTCGGGAATCGAACCCGGGAAACCGGGCGTGGGAAGCGAGAACGCTACCGCACGACCACGAGCTGCGGACATTATTCTGCAAGAACTGTGAAATGTTTGGTTAGGTATTTACTGCTCTTAGATGTTCAACAATAAACTATTGTAGCCGTATGCTGATGTTTGCCCGCAAGCTATTAATGAGGCTTATCATTTACCAATAGTGAACTGTCCATGTAACTGTGTAAGGGAGAGGAGGGGGGGGGGGGGAGGTTGTGAACAGTGAAAGTAAAGAACTGTGAAAGTCATCTGTGTAACTGTCAGCTACATCATTTACAGTAGTCAGTGTTGATCTTCCACCCCCCTTTTTTCAGCCAGTATAACAATGCAGCACGTCAACACCGAGGGCTATCATCGAAGAAGTAAAGCAGGTGAACGTCACAAGGTTTATTCCTTTTTTCAGATAAGTAGTTTTCTTACCCAGAAACCCACGTTCCTCGTGTGTGAACTGCAATGTGTTGAACATTTATAGCAAATTAACAAATTTTAGCGGGACATGGCGTTTGGAAATTTTCCCAACAAAGCATGCTCTCCATCCGTGGCAAATAATTTATTGACAAAATTAATATAAATCCTTTCTTTTTCATATTTTGTTTAATGTGGTCATGCTTTGTTGACTGCAGTAGATGATATTCAGCTGCTCTTTCCGCTCGTGTTTTCTTAAGACGTAAATGGAATTCTCGGCCATCGGGTCCTGTCTACGGAGAAGTATGTTCTTGACTGTGTTTTTGAATGTGGTTTTCCACTGTTCATGTATGTTAGCCCAGATCACGTAAGAAACAGATTGACCGATCGCTTGGTCTAGCAGGCAACCCTTGTCAGGGAACGGCCACCAGGTGGCAACAGCGTCACACCCTTACTTGTGGAATCAACCACTAGATGGCACTCCGTTCTGTGAAATATGTGGCAACATCGGCCGAACGCGTGCAGCTTTCCACTATTTGGCGTCTGTGAAGTACAGCTGTTTCTGACATACCGGTGATAGTGGATCGAGTCGTCATACCGAGGACCTACGAGTATATCAACTGTGGAAGGAGTAGACGAACAAATCCTGAACTAAAAATGTTCAGATTTCCCCGTCAAAGATAAAGAAAGGTTACGCGAGAGGATTTTAAATTCAGGTAAATCAATAAAATAGTTACGAGTAAGAATTAATAAAGAGCCAGAAGCATTCGATCCTATTTAAATTTTGTAGATGTTATATTCGATATAACGTGGCAGCCCTTCCTGTACAAAAATCATATCATATAATTTTTAAATGAAATCTTTGCTGCGATTTGGACTTTTTAAAACCGATTATTCACTTCACTATCATGATTTTGGGTGTAGAGGCATTTTTGTGTGCAATGTGAAAACTGAAGCCAGTATAACACATGGATAACAAAATGCAAAGCATAGTGTGGTAAAATTTGGTAAACAATTTAAAAAGCATTACCTTACAAGACCTTTCCCTTTGTATTTGAAAATGGCTCTAGAGCTGAAATCGCAACAGTGAAATAAATGAATAACAGCTGTCATCTAACTGCTAGGTCATCGGTCCCTCTAAATCCTGGTATATACTAGAGCGAACGAAGTGAACGAGTGTAAAACCTCGTTTACACTGCTGCAAACGAGTATTAATAGATAATTCGCCAACGTTCACTGCCATTCGTTTATTCTTGTGAACAAGCGTTTATACTGGAATGAAGGGAGGAGAATAGAAGGGAACGAGCATAACATGCAAACTATAGACGCTGCCTATTTTAATTTTTTTTATCTGTGCGCTAATAATCCTCACACATCTTTCACTTGAAAACAACACTACTTATAGTAACAGGTCTGCGCGAGTGTGGATATCCACAGTAATAACTGTGTTGCAGATAAAAGCGTACGTCTGTTGCGAATATTTGCGGGTTATCATTAAACTGTACAAAGTAAATTTTTAACATAATTATGGTTTGCCATCTGTGACCCTTCAAAGTTGACACCGCCAAAATATGATCAAAAAACACGCTTTCACTTTGTATTACCGCGTTTGCAGCCCCCTTTCAACTACAATCCAAAATTCATTGTTTTGTGCCACTCTTATATCATTTACGATAAGTTACATGCAAAGTAAAAGAATTTAAATTTGAAATGACTGTCACTGAAATATGTCCAGCCTTAATTCGCATCATAACCGAGTGCGGATTTTGAAAACTTTCTAGTGTTAACCTGCACGTCGAGTTCTTTTTTACCACCATAATCCGTATCGGAAGAGCTGTATAGCAAAGAGGAAAAAAGGACGGCATGGAAGGCGAGTGTAAAACCCTTGAGACTGCAATACAGTCTGCATTTAAACAGTAACTCGCGAGAAATGTTTGTGTGTTACTTTTCATTTATTTCATTTCGCATATGATTGTGAGAAATAAACTTGGTTTGTAGAATTACAGGAGCCAATCTACATTCTTAGATTGAAAACTCGGGAAAAACCACAGCCGATCATGAGCTACAGTCAGCAGTGTGACGAATGCACTTCACGCCCAGCGCTCTAGCCGAACGCAAATCAGCCGAATTCACGTCACCGAAGATACAGCGTTGCCAATTCCGCGACATGGACAGGTCAGTTAGCATTGTAGCGTCGCCTGTGACATCTGTTGACCGACGGGAAAACTATTTTTACGGTTGCCTGTTCCGCCGTAAGGACGGTCAATCTGTTTCTTATGTGATCTGGGATGTTAGCCTCTGTCGAAGGTGGTACTCTTGTAACACTTTCTCTCGGTCATCGATACTGGCGTATCCAAGGAAACTAATCTGCTATCGACAAGGTGTGTCGGACTTCCAAGATCCATTACGTCACGATAACAGATCTTATGAGGAGAAGGGGGGGTAGGGAAGAGAGGGGGGAGGGGGATGGCAGTGCTACAAACACTGGTGTGATACAAAGCTTTCAGTGGACTCGGTAAACAACGATGTACTTTGAATAATATCTTGTATAAAAAATAGTAACTTTACCAACTGAATTGGTAAGAAAGAGGCTTAACCCTTTCGCTGCTAGAGACGAGCTCTTTGCATTCAGTGATGAGGCCGCTATCGTTCTAGCTGTGCAGATAGCCAGATGCTGGTGCCTTGTGCTCAGAGACGTCGTTCTGGCCAGTATGACAGACATCAACGGAGTTTTTGAAAACTGTTGGGTGAAAGAATTTGATTTTTGCACATCTAACAGCCAATTATCCGTCATAATTACTGTGCAGCAGCAAAGTAAGTAAAACGTTTCACGAAATTTTAAAGATTTTGGAGAGGTAGAAACGCATTGCATATGGTTGATTTTAGCTCATACATTGCAGGAAATGAAATGCAGATACAACATCGAAATTTTATTTAAAAATGAGAACAGAACGATATGACATTTCGCTCTAGAGTTACTGGCTTTTATATCCGAAGGATGGCCGCGTGCGACGAGCCATACGCTCCCTTTCATCGTGAATCATATGGTGATAACAATGGCCTTATCTTATAAATGATTCAAGGTATCGAAAGTTTTCTGCAAATGGCAGCACGCACTGAGGCACATATACTGTGTGATAAATACTCCAATGGAAGTAATTCGTGGTGAGAAGTCGTCGGCTTCAGGACGTATTCAGACGCCCATAGCACTGTAGGAAAATCCAAGTATACACTTCCACAGCACCTGCGTGACTGCATAGCAGGACGTGTGTGTACACACACACACACACACACACACACAGCAGTGAAAGGATTAAAATGTGAAATCGCGAACTCGAACAATTGTTTGATCAATGTCCTACCACACGGTCGGTGGGCGAAAGCAGGATCTGAGCGAGGGATAGAATGAATGAATGTGTATGTGGCATGTTTTGGCCAAGAGTTCCCTTTCATGGAGTTCACCCGCCTGGTACATGTGTTTTTATGTAACGTCACTTCAGCGACTTGCATGTCGATGATGGTGAAATTTTGATGAGGTCAACACAAAACCCACTTCTCCAACACGTCTGAGAATGGAACCGGGGTCCCTCACATGGCATTCAGCCTCACTGATCACTCACCTGCGGAGGCAGATAACGGTGGTTAGAGGGCAGACATAAAGGAATTGGTTTTCTAAAAAAAAGTGATATTATTGAGGCAAGAACGAGCAATAAATTGAGCTTAACTTGAACTGAAATCTCGGCTCCCATGTGCTAAGCCTGAGTGCCAGCGTAGGTCACGGTCTTCCACATTGAGCTGAATATCTGAGAGGACCTGAGCATCACAGTGTGAATGAACATCTGATTGTGTGGAGGATGTCCTGGCCTCTTAAATAACCTGTCGCGACGCCAGTAGGATATGGTCCCTCTCTTCCTATCAGTCTTACCCTTCGTGCCAGAAAAACTAGTTCCTTATCCAACAGCTGACCTGCAAAATCTGCCGAGCACTGTAGTTCTGTACAGTCGGCGATCTTTACCTCGCACGAAACACAGGAATTTCATATTTAATTACTAAAATATCGACACTGGCAGCACACCGCTTGTTTTCAAAATTTTATTTTACCAGGCTGGTTTCAGGGGACTTGATCATTTTCAGTGGCGCACTCTAAGTGCCATTATGTTACACTTTATTTTCATTTATTTAACTACTGAACGTGCCCTATTACAAAGTAATAACACATACTTGAAGGTCAACGTAAAACGTTATCTATAAAATTTTTGATCAACAAAGAGAATACAACTCACGCGGTTCCATCAGGTGCCTTGCTTCCCAAATAAAAAATTAGAATGCGTAAAACTTAACAATTAACTTAAATATCACGCTTATATCTACATGTCCAGATATGAGTCTTCAAGAAATTTACAACTTTAATGGAAACTGCAGTAAAGATACGTGCTCCTTGTGTCATGAACGATCTAATAACTGTTACACTAACGGAATGACTTATGAGAACAAATCTGTTACGCTTCTAGGATACAGACAGGTTTTTCAGGGCATCTATGAAATTATAGTTGTCGCTAAAGGATTATCATAGAACTATCAGCATTACCAAATTATGGAAGTTGTAAATTTTGTTGTGACTTTATGAACTAAGTCTGATTTATGATGCGTCATCGGCCTCCTTTTCCACTTGCTTGCTTAAGCAAATGTTCAATAGTTTGCTCACCTCCATTAAATGTCTTCAGCGGGCCTTCAGTTGTCCTGAATTGTTTATAATAGGCTTCCAGTTCTCCATACCTGTTCACGTAGCTATAAAATTTGGTGATAGTGGTAGCTTGATCGCTTCACATTGACAGCTTGTAGGAAAATAGGGCTTTTTCGCCTCGTTTTAATTCGTTGCCACTCAGTGTCGCATTTGTATCTAAACTTGTTTCTTAGTTTTCTCCTTATTGCGCTTATAGCTATTTTGCTGTTGCTTTCTTAGCTTAGTTATCAGATACCTCACCGCCCCATAGCTCTGTATACACTACTGAAGTCTACCTGCCTATCGTGCTTCTATTATCTTCTGAATACTGATCGTCTTTATTCAATCAAGATGTTATGATTCTTCGGATTTCGTAACGAATCGAAAGTTATCCTGTCGTCAGTGTCCATTATGTAACTGTGTTAATGTTCGTTAGATTGGTAATTGATTCAAGCATTTCTAGAATGGCAAATTTTTCTTCTTGGTTATTTGAACATTTTTATCCAATCTGAGCTGAAATTGATGAATAAGCTTCTGGTTGATAACCACTGCTGTTCGTGAACAGGCTCCATCTTGTGTTTTGCTTGCATGCCTGTATACTTCAACAGAGTATGCGGCGGCGCGGTTCTTTCCGTCCCTTTACGACGAACCTGCACCTACCTGTGAACATCGTCTCAGCAGATCATCAGTAGGAAAGCCGAGTGAAACCTACTGTACTTCGACGTGAACCAGGCTGCAATTGAAGTCACTAATCTACGTTTCGGGAGAAAGTTTTCACGCAAATGAAAAGTTAGAAATTTCGTCCTCAATTAATATATTCTGAAACTTAGGTGGGCAAGTATCACTGCCAAGCCCATGCTAGCCTTAACACAGTCACTCATAATCCCTTTCATTCACGTTAGCAAGTTTATGGTGTTGCATTTCCGAAAAACGTAATAGCTACAAAAATACTGATTGTTTTTAATTGAGAATGCTCGCCAAATATTAAGTCTGTCCGTACCAAATGCAGTCACAATTTTTAGTCACCGACCTGCTCAATACGCCACGCGGAATATATGTCTTTTCTCATCACAAAATTCACTTAAAAATTCCAAAATTTCTACACGCCCATCGGAATAATTATGCCGTCACTTTCCAACACTTTTGATGTGTGAAACAATGCTAGATCCGGCAACTTATCATTTCCATCGGAACTACTACTACACACGTACGATCTGTTTCATGGCTAGGCTTCGACTCTTCTCTAGAATACTCTGTCTTCTCTACCAACAGAGAAAGGCGCGCGAAGAATATTGCTTTACCAATGGTCAGTTTACTCAACAGCCAATGGTAAACCAACATTCTCCCGCATCAATCCGCGCTTTTCATCAATAGCCAATCACAAAATAGTAAACCTAACGACTGCACTATTTACCGACGTAATTATCTAATATGCTGAAGTTTTGCTTATGCATAAAGTTATTTACTATTGTTATTTATACCTGAATTAACTTTCCCTTTACTTACTTTACAAATCTATTCTACAAAAATCCCCTTTGTTCATATCCATATTTCTTCGAAATGTTCCCACACTAAATCCTACTACACAACTCGTTAAACAATTGTCTTCATATTAACCTTAAACCACACTCACACATCATTCATACTCCTAAAACTCATTTATAACATTTCACATATACAAAAAGAAATAATAACACTTTATGAAAATACTAGAACAGTTTATAAAAAACATTCTATTACTTTAGTGCACTCTAGTGGGCACAATCGAAACTAAAATCACAGCCCCCCTATTCAACACTGTCCTCTATCGGCTGATACATAAACTACGTGCGCGTCCAGTGTCGCGTCACCATCTGTCACTATCCAGCTCTGACACACATCTCCCACTTAACCGCCTACAAGGCAGGATCGTTATACGGCGCTACGCCTCAAGTAGTCGGTATTTTCATCCTTTTTAGTTATTCCGGAAAATTCTGCTGGGCGTGGCCAGTTTCTGTGCTCGAGGCTGACTGTATAGCCTTTCTGGCGTCTTTAAAGTTGACTATGTGATAGCAAAAAAGAATGGCTCTGAGCACTATGGGACTTAACTTCTGAGGTCATCATTCCCCTAGAAATTAGAACTACTTAAACCTAACTAACCTAAGGACATCACACACATCCAAGCCCGAGGCAGGATTCGAACCTGCGATCGCAGCGGTCGCGCGGTTCCAGACTGTAGCGCCTAGAACCGCTCGGCCACATGTGATAACATTTGGCTATTTATTGTACCTTAAGAGTTATTGGCGTGGCTTTTAAATTGGTTAAGCATTGTGCTCTATTAATTTTGAGATGATTTTACTGTCGCTCTAGCGCTGTGCAACCCAGACTAGCGAGGCGTAACATATTGTTAGTAATATCGCTCCTTCATAAATAGTGCGTAGTGCTTCAGTGTGCAAACGCCATTTTAGTCTAGCTGATCATGAGAGACCGTTAATTGAAGCTGTACATCTCTCTGTAGTGTATTGAATACGTTTGTTGAATGTAAACTTACTGTCGATTATGGATCCTAGATATTAAGATGATCCACCTGTTGGTCACACACGTGTGGGACTGCTATCGACAAATTTTTTGCTGCTATTAACGCATCAGTCATCCTGTATGTGGGGAGAAACCGTACTGATTTTTGTCTGGAAGATCTCTGGAGTAGATGAAATGTATTTTTCGATTTATTAACAGTTTTTCCAGAATCTTCGCTTCTGCGTGTAAAAGACTTGCTTTAACTTGCTGACTTCTATGCTGCGTTCCTTTTCAGGCTTGACTATAGGTACTATTTTAACTCCCTTTCATAATTTTGGAAAGCATCCTGTTTGAAGGCAACGAGTATAGATTGTTGTAATAAACTGAGGGACTGTGTTGAATAATTCAAGTAGAATATTTATAATATGAACGCCATTTACTCCTGGCAAACTTTTGGGATCCGTATGTTCTAGTACTTTACATATTTCCTGTTGTGTGAAATCCTTATCATTGTCTGTTATTTCAGCTGTTGTAGCAAAGCGCCTAACTTCTTTAGCGTATCTTCGTCTACTTTATCTACTGGTATAAGTTATATTAAAATGTCCTTCAACATATCCTTTAAGTTGAAGATCATCGTACCGTTTTGTTTTTGTAGAGTCGTCATGAAAGATCCTTCCTTACTTTGCCTAAGGCTAAACGATAGACACCACTCCATGAATTGCTTCCAGATGTGAAACTACGATATTCCTTGCGTGGTTGTACATTTTATTTACGAATTGCCTCTGTATATTCCTTCTTCTGCATAAGACAGACTTCTGGAAGTTGAGTTATAGATCGAAATTCACCACACTAACCAGCTGTAAGCAGCCAACTTAGCTAAGAGATGAGTCGACGTCACATGGTCTACATTCTAGTACATCTCTTCTACGCGAGGCCACTGAGACTGAGTGTTACATTGACGTTGATAATTTAGTTGAAGAAGCCCTCATTAGGTCACACGAGGCTCAGCGGTTCCCCTTTCAGATATTCCTATCCCAGAAAAATCCGAGGAGGTCACCGGCAAGGAAAGCACGCCACGTCAACATCCAGCTACGTTCACTACTAAGACAATAGTGGAGGTCTCTGCACCAAGTGGTGACGTCAGATCGACGGAAATACGTCGAGTGAACTGAGCTGAGAAATTCATGTAATATATTCTTCCTTAACAAGAGATATTTAGACGTAATCGTTTTGATTTTGGCGGATTATACATTGAGCTGACGAACTGTGATAAAGTGCATACAGCCCGCATCTCGTGGTCGTGCGGTAGCGTTCTCGCTTCCCACGCCCGGGTTCCCGGGTTCGATTCCCGGCGGGGTCAGGGATTTTCTCTGCCTCGTGATGGCTGGGTGTTGTGTGCTGTCCTTAGGTTAGTTAGGTTTAAGTAGTTCTAAGTTCTAGGGGACTTATGACCACAGCAGTTGAGTCCCATAGTGCTCAGAGCCAAAGTGCATACTGAAACAGATACCGAGTATGGATACCTTGTAACAGGTTCCGCCCTTCAATGTTTTTAAATTTCACTGCTTTACAAAAGCAAATAACTATTTCCACAGAGTACTGCGACATACCATTAGCAAAAAGATCACAATTTCTGTTTATTTATCCTGACATGTTCACACACAACAAAAATAAAATGATAAATTGTGAATAACTAGTTACTCTGCTATGGGTATAATTTTTTAAAAATTGGATCTATACGCCTATTTCATCTCTACAGCCACCATCAGGTTATCTGTAATAGAACATTTTATAAAATCTGGTACGTTTGTTTCAAGACATGTGACTTAATTACGGATAATATGATTTTACGTACGTTTTCGAGTCCTGACCTCCATGCAATATCGTCCATTCTTTTGCTGTGTATTTGCTTGATGATTATATTACAGTATTTCGTTGAAGAAAAAAAGTAGAATGATTAACCTGCCTCTAGAACATGACGGTATACAAAAAGAAATTAAAACCCTGCAATATGTGGCACAACAGAGTGAATACAAACCATAAATAACCTCAGGGTTATATAACAAACATAGAAAACCTCTCGACCTGTTGTACCTAAAGAGAGAACACTCATGAGAGACACACCAATAACACAGAAAATTTCATATATATCTACCACACACTTGGGAAGTATATTAAACAAAACTAACGCAGACCTGAAAAATAGCAACGTACGCTTCGCTTACCGAATACGACATGATATAGAAAAAAAAATAGAGCCGTGCAACTAGAAACCACCAATATTCTCAAACCCAGGTATATATAAATTTTGCTGCAAAGACTGTGAAAAATTCTACATAGGACAGACAGGTAAAAACTTCAACACTAGGTATCGAGAGCATGTTAGACTAAGTGGCAACTACCCATCCAACTTCTCCGACAACATTTAAAGTGAACAACGCACAACACACCGATTAGAAAACGCTGTCGATATTGTACAAATAACACCAAAAAGGACAGATGATGAAGAACTGGAGGAAATCGAGACATATTTGCACACAAGAAATTATCCACATTTAATTCTCAACGAATAAATTGAGCCCAAATATGATCAGTTCATCGAAAACCTGATTGACGCTATCCACTAAGATCCTGGATAAATAATAATACAACCAGAGACAAAATTTAAGTATCACAACACCACACAGTTATCCATTAAGTATAACCCAACATCTCACTGATAGAATTGTCAACATGCAGATGTAACCATAGAATCTCGGTGATAATCTGACATAATTGCTATTACGAAATTTCATCTGAAAATTAAGTTTATTTCTGACCATTATTAATGAAGTTTCAGATCATACCGAAACACCTAACTGATTACTACGAAAATAACAGCGAAATAATATCGTCAGAACACAAACGAACAGCAACAGAAGCGAGGATATTGTATGGAAGACTTGAAAACGTATGTAAAATCATATTATCCATAAGTAACTCAGATGTCATACAACTAACGCACCTCACTCCAGGCAAATGCCGGGATGGTTCCTCTGAAAGGGCACGGCCGACTTCCTTCCCCATCCTTCCCTAATCCGATGAGACCGAGGACCACGCTGTCTGGTCTCCTTCCCCGCAACAACCAACCAACCAACCAACCAACAAACGCACCAAAATCTATAAAATGTTCTATTACAGATAACCTGATAATGGCTTTATTGCTGAAACAGGAGTATAGTTCAAATAATAATAATAATAAAAGATAATACCCTCAGTAGTGTGACTGGTTACACAAAATTTATTATGTGCTTAAAAGACATTTATTACGCAGCAGGCCCAGAGGATTACAAGAAAATAAAATGATTTCGCTGGCCCTTGATTGCTTATCGAGCACCACAAGGTGGCGTATGCCATATATCTGTCGTCCGACTATGTTCCCAGGATAACACTGCTGCTCGATGGATCTACTCTATTCGTGCATCTGCACTCATCCTTGTCTCAATGAGCACGCCTGCCTCTAGGCAAGAAGTATGCAAAGCTGTTACACCCTTGCTAAGGGACACCGCGAAGTACCTTAAAAATATCAGTGTGTTATTATGAAGGACGTTTATTGGAAATTTAACTATTATCAGCTCATTATCTAAGTATCTTACCAGGTAATGATATCTGTAATGTAAGTCTTTAATTACTTCATTTAGTTCGTTCCTACCAAATACCAAGATTACGAGAAATGAACTTGATAAGCTTTTTCTCTGTATTAGTTGTCTTCGAGCTTTAGTTTGATGCAGGCCTCTACTCTACAGCCTTTCCCGTGAAAGTTTCTTTATCTCTTCGTGACACTGACAACCTACGTCAATTTGAACCTGCTTACTATACTCAAGCCTCGGTCTACCTCTACGATTCCTACCCCACACGCTTCCCTCCATGACCAAATGAACAGTTCCTTCACGCATGAGGATCCGTTCTACCAAAACATCCCTTATTTTAGTAATCAACTAATGCGATAAGTTTATTTCATGCCCTGTTCGGTTTAATGCATCTCAATTAGTTGTCCTATCAACCAATCTAACCATTATTATCCATCTATGACATAACATTTGAAAAGTTTCTGTTCTCTGCTTGTCAGTTAAATTTATATTCGATGTTGAATACAACTCTTTCTCAGATTTATATTTTCTGTATCATCTTTACGTCTGCCATTATCATTCATTTTGCTCGCTAAGTAACGAACTCGTATACTATTTTGCGTGTACCTTTTACTTATCGAATTATCCAAGCACTACATAATTCGACTGTACTCCTTCACCCTTGTTTTAGTTTTATTGATATTCATCTCAAAACCTCTTTTTTATTCCGTCCAGTTGCTCCCCAAACACGTTTCCGGTCTCTACTACAGTAGCTACGTCATTAACAAACTATAAGTTTTTATTTCTTCTTCCTGAATTTTTCCAAATTTCTCTTTCTCCATTTACTGCTTGCTCTATGTTGACAGTAAATAACATGAGTGTTAGACTACAACTCTATCTCGTTGTCTTTTCTGCTGCTGTCTTTCTTTCATGTCCTTCAAATCGTATAACTGCAGTATGGTTTCGGCAGAAACCGTTGATGGCATTTCGGTGTACATATTTAGCCCTGATAAGTTCAGCATTCCAAAGAATGTATTGCAGTCGACAAAATGAAAAACTTCTCTGAATTTGCAGAAGCTGTGAATGTGGGTATGCCATTTTTCTACTTGTTTTCTAAGGTAAGTATTACGCCAATATTGCATCAACTGTTCCTACATTCCTTCAGGATCCAGATTCGTCTTCCTCCAGGTCTGTTCCTTCTTTACACGAGCGTGTTAGTATTTTGATTGATTTTAACTTATGGAAAAGAAAACATTTAGCATTGAGTTGCAAATTTTCATGTCGTCAAAGATCCTAACATTCACCCTTGTCCTAGCAAAGGTCAGAGCTCGATGTTCTCTGTTTTTAGCACAAAATATTTTAATATTGAAAGTAACGAGAAAATAATTATTAATAACTGTGCTTGTTTTGGTTCTCTCCAAACGCATTCTGTGGTTTATTGGTTGTCTAATTCAGCTGCATTGTGAAATATACACGCATATTATAGTTTTGATGTTTTATTAAACGTAGTGAGACCCGTTTCTGGTTTAACCAATTATCGGTCAAGCACGGCCATCACCACAGAGGTCTCAATTTCCAGTGGCTCACTACATCAAGTTGTTTCAGAGGTAATTTTAACGGGAAAGTTAATGTAAAATAAACAGAAACGAAATAAATATACATTTGAAGGTGCAGCTTTGCAGGCAGATAATAGCATTTGTTTTGATAAGGTTTGATCAAAAGCCTGAGAGCACTGTTTCCAGTTAAGTATTGATTCAAATGCATATACGACGACATAAAACAAAGGTTAACATCTGTCCCCTCTGGAAGAAAAGCTATTGATTTTTATATTGTCTGAGTCGGTACGATACGTAGTTCGGCCATCCCCTAACTGACCTTAGCAATAACATTACAACTTCCCTCCCACCGCCAGTAGTTACCGCCTGAGCCCTATAAAGTAGGTCCAGCAGGAACAATCAGAAAATTTAACTGACTCCTCTGCTTTCTAGTCCCGAAAACTAAAGATTGTACCTGTGGGGAAGTCAAACTATTTGTTGAATCTGTTCCTACAGAGGCACAAGTGCCACAGCATTTCTTCTTAGATGATCACATACAATCTATCATTGCACCAATCTTTTGTGTAACTTGTTCAGAGCTGAGCAGTGTGGAAGCAAGATGGTGGGAGTGCCGTTCTTCACTAGTGCGTGATCTCCACATTTCTCTCTCTGGTAGGTTACTGCCTATGAGAGGCAGGTGCCAATTTTGAATACCATAGCTATAATCAGTTCTACTTTTAAGCAGTGATCCAGGGATACTGAATTTATAATGATATTCTCATTTGAATAATTTTACTTAACCCATTGTTACTTTTTACCACACTTTAAACCCAAACTCATTACTTGACACGTTCGTGTTATCAAAGACATAAAGGCTTATTCATTTTTTGTAGTGAGATATATAAACAGGCAAGCAGATACGGGAACAGCAGCAATTTGTAGATATATGATATAAAGTGATTTGATACACTGGTTACACACTGGAAAGGGGACGAAATGACACGTTTCGAAACCGGGACTAGGTGGTTATTTGAAAAAATAACAGACACGCCTTTGGAGGAAATCTGCTACAGACCTGGTGATATAACGGAAGTCTAACACATACTACTCACTAATGTGGCACGGGATTTCGATGCATGTAGTTTACGTAAAGAACACAGTTGTCAAGATCTTATCGTAATAATAAGGAAAGTGCATGATAATTGAAAGAAAAGCACTGAACTAGAGAAATAAAACAATATTTGGCCTATTTATACGCAGCAACGTAACAAAACTGCAAATTTGTCGTGCTTGTTCCTTACCAGCAAAGATGGATTGTTGCATTTTAGATAAGTAACACAAAATAACATATCAATTCAAGTTTTGAATATTTTTTCCTTTCTGTTTGCTATTCCGTTGTTACGAAAGCTTCGAATAGCACACAAGGTACTGAAAATTATTCCATTGAAGTTTTGTTGGAATTTTAAATAACGCAAAGGATTCATTGCAATTTCTTTACAGGACAAACAGTAATTATTGTTTAGAGTTTATGTATACCGATGTAAATTGTTACACCGCTTTTAAGAATGATAGTTGTCGATGGCTCAAATAGCCCTATGCACTTTTCAAATTAACAGACTACTATTAACATTTTATTTAATCTGACAGAGGTGAATAACATATAGTTTGAAGGACCCTCCGAAAAACATGAAGACTTTACAAACTGCCTGAGAGGCTCTTTTAGTAATTAAAAAAAAACAGTTTTGTTACTGACATATTACATGTTTATGAAGTTTTTCAAGAATGAGGAGAGTGGCAATGGGACAATGAATTTCCACTTCAGATGGATTGTATCTGCTTCTATCATTATCAAACAATTGTTTTTAACCAGTGAAAAAAGCTTCGAAACTGCAAAAA
Organism: Schistocerca cancellata; assembly: GCF_023864275.1. NCBI lineage: Eukaryota > Metazoa > Arthropoda > Insecta > Orthoptera > Acrididae > Schistocerca > Schistocerca cancellata. The sequence continues at coordinate 435,001,362 of NC_064627.1, forward strand.
TTTTTGCTTAAGGGTACTATAACAGAGTTATAATAGTTAATTAGGACGGTCAACACTGAATACGACGGGAGAGTAAAGAAACAGTGGATAAGTAGACATCTGCATCCACTCATTTTCTGAGAACGATGGAGGAGCACATTGATTTAATTGCTACACTTTCGGGAATGGCTAATTAGTCCCACTCTGGAGTGGCAGTCCATTACACAGTTCAGAGTCATAAAGTTTTAAAGCGCTCGGACTGAAGATGGTGCACTCTCTTTTTCCCCCTGTCTCTCTTTGCATTCAGGTCTTTGTTCAGTTCGTTCTCAGCTGCACAATTGGTACAGTCAGACGCATTGGACTTCTGACCTTAAAAATACCTAGATGGTGAAGGTTTACTTTAGGTATCTGCTGTACATACCTCTGAAATGCTCACGTTCAGCAGGTCATTGAATCAGCGCACAAGAAAAATGCATTCTACATGTCCCGCGCATGGCTGCTGCCTCTGACTGAGCAAGCGGTACATGCTGTTCACAACAGAACATCTGCGTTACGGAGTTCGTCCCTCCGCGAAATCTGGCGTATCCTTCTTTACGAAAAATATTGAACCTGCGTTCGTTGCTGTCAGAACTACAATGCTGTACATAAGTGTGCTGATTACATAGGCACGATCATTTCCAAGCTTAGTATGTCCCGTTAGCAAACTATTGTCAAAAAGCTGTTTTCTGAAAGTTCGGTAGCTGCAGTTGCTCTTACATTCTCGAGTACTGGATGTCGATATCCGTATTCCACGACAGATTACTGGTTACGCTGAAACCTACGAACATGAAGCTACCTACTAACGCCGGAGTGTATGTAGCCTATTAATGACAATGAATGGCAGATGAACGCCTATGTATTAGATCTTCATGTTAGCTTTTTTACGCTGTTGAAACGATTGAAGATTCTTGGATGGCTGATAATCGATTGTTGAGATTCTCGAGCTGCAAGTAAAGAGTATATTTGGACCAATAATGCAAGTGACAAGAAAAGAGAGAATTGGGGAGATATGATGTATGCTTTAAAAGGAAACTGACCGAAAACATACGCGAATGAAATAAGAAGTCTAGTTTTATGAATGATATGGTATACATCAACTTATTTTAAATGAGTTCTTCATTAAGGATTAGTAGCTAGTTTCAAGCACCTAGTTGTCCTCAACTGTCTAATAGATATGGCTATCTAATTCTCGTAAGTAATTCAAAACAGAAACAATTGCCATGCACACGCATGATGTGGTCGCCAACGGACACGACCTAGGACTAGCTCTGGGGGGTTGTGTATATCTATTCAGATGTCTTATAGATTGACAACCAAGCCATAGTAACTGTGTGTAACACGCGACGTCTATTTTATTCTACTTACAAGGATGATGTAACTAAATCTATTGTACACTTGAGAATGAGCACTCCCTAGAGACCAGATAGCATCCCTAATACGTAATATAGTGCTCATTTAAACTAACAGCCTTGTGGATGCAATGTCGTTCTTCAGATTTATCTAGGCTATGGTGCCCAAACAGGAGGAGTCAAAAATAAGACCAATAGGACAAGAAAAAAAGTTTATCTCTCTGTTGTATCCGACGATAAAACCTTTTTACAGTTATCTACGCAAGTTATGACGGCAATAGAAAATTCTTCATTTTCTTAAAAGCCAGATGGAGTTTTATATTACTAAAGTAGATGGAGTTTGAGGAATCGTTGCGGTGGCACAGTTACGATGAACATGAGGACATACCATTAACTGTCTACAACGTAAACGAGCAGTACTCGTAAAAGAAGGAGACTTATCGGTTCAGCAGACGAATGTGTCGTCTGTTTGTCAGGAGCTTCGGAGCCCAACAGTTCACCTCTTTGCTTTGCTGTTTCACTAGTAATTACTGAATTGGATGAAACGAGCGACGCCTGTACTTCCGTCGTGTAGCTGGAACTCCGTGTCTTATTACTTATTAACGATAAATCAAAGTCGAAATATTTCTAATTTTTTCTTGTGTTCTATTCGTCTCTGGGTGCAGAGAAAGCAACAGCATATTCACTGTTTGCGATATAGCGTAATAAATATTCCTGACTTTTCGTGCCGATATTGAGTCTTTTTTTTTTTCCTTCTGAATTTGGTCAGCTATGCACTTAAAGCTTCTTGGCTTTTCTTTTGGTCTCTCCGAGAAGTTCTTCAACCTCCACCTCTCTCTTTCTCTCCTCCTGGAAAATGTAACACATGGACCTCACTTTAGTAGTTTCTCTTCAACTGATTTTTTTCTGCTGGGTTTGTTTCTAAATTACTATCTGTTTTGGATCATCTGACTGTTCCTCTGCCATCTCATTTCCTCTCCTACCACTTAGAGGTGAACTTTAATGATGCAACTGAAATTATTTTTGCTCATTCGGTTTTCTTCTATTCTTAGTAGGTCTCCATAAAATTTTAACTGTTGTTTCTGCATTACGACCGTGATGATTCATAATCATAATGGGTACTTGCAGAGCTCGTCGTTTTTCTTTTTCTTTCAAGTTCCTTCTTTTCATGTTCATCCAAATGTCTCATTTTAGTTAAAACAGGAGACTCCGAAGCATAGAGCCCTGGTTTTATAACTCAATTATAGTGCTTGAGTTTGGTCTTGTAGGATATTACTCAATTTTTGTACCTGTCTTATGATAGTATGTTGGTTGCTTCATTTGGGGGAGGGGACCAGACAAGGAGGTCGTCGATCGAATCGGGTGAGGGAAGGATTGGGAAGCAATTCGGACGTGCCCTTTCAAAGCAACCATCCCGGCATTTGCCTGAAGCGATTTAGGGAAATCATGGAAAACCTAATGACAGTACGTAAGCAAAGTCTTATTTTCATACTCCTCCTCTGTCTATCGCTTTCTCTAGTCCATTGGGTTGGATCCATTCTCCCAATCTGCCCTTTTATTTTTCCCATAATTTTAATAATTTCTTCAATTGGTGTCTATGTTCCGTATATTCACTCTTTACATATGAGATTCTGGGACCAGTTTTTTCCAGCGATTTTGTGCAAGACCTCCAGCCTTATTTATGTAAAATTTTGTCAGCTGAAAGCACAATGGACGACCTTTGGGAGTAATCGCTGGACAACTTTTAGGATTTACGTAGCCTCCTAACATTTATTTTTTAGTGTACAAATTGAGAGGAAAATGGGCAAATGGCTCTGAGCACTATGAGAATTAACATCTGAGGTCATCAGTCCCCTAGACTTAGAAGTACTTAAACCTAACTAACTTAAGGACATCACACACATCCATGCCCGAGGCAGGATTGGAATCTGCGACAGTAGCAGCATGCGGTTCCGGAATGTAGCGCCTAGAACCGCTGGGCCACAGCGGCCGGCAAATTGAGAGGAGGTTACGTAAGTGTGTAAACTTAATGAAATAAATAAAGTGCTTATATTATTGCTTGTGAAAAAATGAGTGGTTCTAGAACGCATCATTCACTCTGCATTGGAGAGTGCGCTATTTTTTAACATCCTACCAGATGAAAACTGTGTGTTAGACCAAGATCCGAACCTGGAGCCTTGCTTTTACAGGCATTGCTGGTGTATATTGAGCTACTTACGTAAGATTACGACCCGACCTCGTATCTTCAATTAACCTGCTTTCGAGCAGACCTCTCTCGACGGGCACTATGCGAAGAAAGTACAGGGTGACGATTATTGAACTCCATGAATTAAAATCGTCATAACTTCTGAAAGGTTTGCGCTAGGACGTTAAAACTGCACGACTGGCCGATGGCCTTAGTGGGAATTAGTATGTGCTGCATGATTTGGTTTAGCGACGAAACCCACTTTGTTTTGGAAGAGTTCGTCAGTAAGCAACATTGGTGCATTTGGGGGACGTGAAACCGCGTTTCACGATCGTGAAGTCCCTTCATCCTCAACACCTGACTGTGTAATGTGCAATATCCAGTCACGGAATAATCGGTGCGATGTTCCTTGATGGCAAGGTGACTACCGATCGGTACTCGAAGGTTTTGGAAGATGATTTCATCCCCATTATCCAAAGTGACCCTGATTTCGACAAGATGTGATTCATGCAAGACGGAGCTTGACGCCATCGAAGCAGGAGAGTGTTTGATGTCCTGGAGGAGCACTTTGGGGATTGCATTCTGGCATGGGCCTCTACTGGCCTTCATATTCTTTGGACCTGAACACATGCGACTCCTTTTTGTGGAGCTATATTAAAGACAAGGTGTACAACAATAAAACACCAAAAATACTGCGGAGCTGAAAGCAGCCATTCAGGAGGCTATCGACAGCATCTATGTTCATGCACAACAGCGGGTCATGAAGAATTTCACTGTTCATCTGCGTCACACCATCGCCAATGATGGCAGGCATATCGACCATGTCATGACCTAAATCCGAATATCTGTAATGACGTTTACATGTTGAATAAAGTTTGTAACTAATTTTTTTCATGTAGTTTAATAACTTTCACCCTGTGTTTTGCGTAGATATGATTCATTCTCAGCTAAGTTTGAAACGTGGGAGGGATACTGGCAGAAATGCCGCCACATGTAAAGGGGCGCGTAGTGAATCGTGCCTCGATAGCGCAGCCGGCAAGAGTGCTGCTTTCTTAGAGCCAAGTTCCGGGTTCAAATTTTGGCCCAGTTACACCATTTTTAACCTGCCAATAAATTCAGTTTAATGGTAATTTTTATATGATCTTATAACCTATTTCATATTGTCCATTTATGTTTATGCATTGATTTTTAAGGGACAACATCAATTTCTCTTTGCGAACTCTCTGTAGGCGTGACTGGTAGAATAACAGGCTCCGTAACCTGTTAAATCCTACCTGCCTCACGTGGTTTGCATTCATTCTAGTGTTACGCTTCGATTGGTCGCATATACAACAAATTTGAATTAAAATGAAGGCTCGGGAACAAGATGATTGGGCAGCAAATAAACACACTACGCGTATGGTAACAGCAGACTACATTGTCGAGGCCTGTGTCCTTCAATTACATTAGTAAGAACATAAATCAAAGATAAATTGGGAACACAGCACAATTTACGGAGTCTTCATGGGAACCACTAATTCCAAGTAATCGTCTTCCGAACGTAAATTTAATGAACGAATGACCATGTAGGATAACAAACTACAATGCTGCCAAGCGGGATTTTAAAAGCTGACCGCCAGGATAGTTCTGATACTGTCTAGATCACTAACTCCCAAGATTACCCACTTTTATTAAAATTTCACACGCACTCTCGACCAGAAGGCCCTTTGCAGTTATCTAGGTCAACACTGAGTATATACACAGTAATATTATGACCGTAGTCCTACTTACCAGTACCACTGTGAAGCAAGCTCTGTTCTGTGACCTAACCAAGTCTAAATCTGTATTTATTCTCATAGTCAAAAAATTTGACTTTTAAACACCAATCAAGGTCATTGTGGACGAAACTATCCATCGTTACTGTTCGCCAACACAGATGAACTAAAAGAAGAAATTATTGCATCGCTAAGATTGAGCTTCCATCAGTTACAGGTCCATCCTCGTCAATAATCGTTGGGATTTGTCAGAAGAATGGGATGCTACTTCTATTTGTCACGTCTTAGTAACTATTACATCAGAAAAGTCAGTTTTCCTAACATACATAATTTTCATAGTTTGATGCTCCACACTTGTGCTGCACACGTAAACAGGAAAGCTTTTTGTAATAAATTTACGTTCACTCTGTCTACTGCAAAACGTATTTTTATGGAAGGAGTCCATTCAGTAGTTGCTAAGTGCTGTTTTTCCACTAAAACTACATCTTACTTTTTAGTTTTGACATGAGTATTTCTATGCCAAATTTCCATAGCATTCGAGGCACTTCGCTTTCACCTCTGTTTCGGCTGCCCCTTCAGCTCTTGTGGATGACGTACCTTCAGAGGCAAATGTCGCCCTCCAGTGCAACAATGGTCGAATATGACTGCTGTGCACCTCTCGAAATTCTGACGTAACTTTTGAACCAAACAGCGGATTTAGATGCAGTCTGCGCCAATATATACAGGGTGTTACAAAAAGGTACGGCCAAACTTTCAGGAAACATTCCTCACACACAAAGAAAGAAAATATGTTATGTGGACATGTGTCCGGAAATGCTTACTTTCCATGCTAGAGCTCATTTTATTACTTCTCTTCAAATCACATTAATCATGGAATGGAAACACACAGCAACAGAACGTACCAGCGTGACTTCAAACAGTTTGTTACAGGAAATGTTCAAAATGTCCTCCGTTAGCGAGGATACATGCATCCACCCTCCGTCGCATGGAATCCCTGATGCGCTAATGCAGCCCTGGAGAATGGCGTATTGTATCACATCCGTCCACAATACGAGCACGAAGAGTCTCTACATTTGGTACCGGGGTTGCGTAGACAAGAGCTTTCAAATGCCCCCACAAATGAAAGTCAAGAGGGTTGAGGTCAGGAGAGCGTGGAAGCCACGGAATTGGTCCGCCTTTACCAATCCAGCGGTCACCGAATCTGTTGTTGAGAAGCGTACGAACACTTCGACTGAAATGTGTAGGAGCTCCATCGTGCATGAACCACATGTTGTTTCGTACTTGTAAAGGCACATGCTCTAGCAGCACAGGTAGAGTAACCTGTATGAAATCATGATAACATGCTCCATTGAGCGTAGGTGGAAGAACATGGGGCCAATCAAGATATTACCAAAACTGCCTGCCCAAACAATGAGTCGCATGTCAACACAAACACCGAAGTCAACATTACCTTCCTTCAATTGGGCCAACTGGCGGTGAATCGAGGAAGTACAGTACATACAGACAACACTAAAATGAGCTCTAACATGGAAATTAAGCATTTCTGGACACATGTCCACATAACATCTTTTCTTTATTTGTGTGTCAGGAATGTTTCCTGAAAGTTTGGCCATACCTTTTTGTAACACCCTGTATATATATATATATATATATATATATAAACATAAGGATCGATTTCAGGGAAATTTGACACATAAACAGCAAATTTCATCACTATCCTAGCCCCAATAAGAGTTGAGATATGGGCGAAAACGTGTTTTTCAGCCCCTGTCTATAGTTTGCTCTGAACAACAGGTGTGTTTTATAGGAGTGGTATCAGCCTGCCTTATCGACCTGCTTTGCAGGGCAGCCTACATGTCAAGGTTAAGAAATTTTTTTCTTCAGCCCCCAATATGTAGGCTACCCTGTGTTACAGGTTTGTGGTCTTGAAATAGTTCTACAGGCACAGATTGAAAAGATAGGCATGACTGGGGCAAAACTGACATGGACAGATGAGGAGGGCAAAAAGAGGGCAAAAGGCATCGATAGGTATTGAGGGGGGAGGAGGGGATGGGTAGAGAAAGAGGGAAGGGAGAGCAGGAGGAGGAGATACAGAGTGAGAAGGGGGAGGAAGAGATGAATAGGTAGAGTGTGGAGGAGGAGGAGGAGGAGGATATAGAGAGGAGGGTGGAGCAGATGGTCAGAGAGAGGGGAAAGGATGTAGGGAAAGGAGGAGGAGGGAATCTGTAGAGAAAGTGGAAGGAGGAGACGATCAGAGAGAGAGGAGGAGGAGGAGGAGGAGGAGGAGATGGAGGAGAAGGTGGGTGTCATCAGAGAGAGGGGGTGGAGGAGATGGACAAAGAGTGTGTGGAGGAGGAGGAGAAGAGACAGAGAGAGTAGGAGGAAGAGAGGGACAGACGGAAGTGGGAGGTGGACAGAGATAGGGAGGGAGGAAGATGATGACACGCAGAGGAGGGGAGGTGATTAGTGCAATATGAGATTTGTGCACTATGAGTCAAATGCGTATGCAGGCAAAGTTGCAGGGAAAATTTTACTTGTAAAACACACACAGCATATACTATGTTTCACCATAAGTTATTCTTCTGCTCAATTTAATAGATTAATAGATTACATCTTTCGTAAATGAGCGTGGTCAGTGAAACAAAATAGCTCTGTCACGTCTCAGTCTCCCCAGTGGAGTTCTGAGAGAAATCTTCAGTTTTTTTATAGGAACCATTTCCCTTAATGTCTAAGACTAAATAGGGACATTCTTTCCCTTAGATGTTCAAAACAAGATCAGGAATTTCTCAAGAGATAAGAGAAGTTTCGCACAAAATGGAGAACAGCCAATTTTCGCACTCGATTCACACTGAGGAGCTGAATGAATCATAGTGATCCGGAAGTAAGTTTTCGGGCCGTAAAGCGGCAAGTGTGATTGTTGCTGGAACGTTTCCTTTCGTTTATTTTTATTGCAGATACTCGGCGGAGTTCTTAAGGGCCAGCGCCTACGCGCTGCGGAGGAATCGCTTTCCGCAACCCATGGACGTAAAAACAAATGGTAGCCACCGCGTCGCCACGCACGCACGCACGCCGGAAGACAGCCCCGCCCGCCGCGTAGCGGGAAAACTTGGGCCGTGATACCGAGCGGGAATTATTCTGGGATCCGGAGACACAATCAAAATTTTATTGAATGGAAAATTAGAGGAGGGGAGCAGAGCAGTCGCCGTAATGAAGGGTGAATGAGTGGCAGGGGGTGGCGACGGGAGTGACGGTAAAAGTGTTCTGGCAGGCGGTAGCGCGGGCTTTCAGCGGGGTCGTAAAGTGGGGACGGCGCCTCGTGTCGCCGGCAGTTTTCCTGCCGCCTGCGCGAAAACACGCGCCTTCCGGGGGTAACGGAGGCGGCCACACGCAACCCTGCGGAAACACTGTACCATATGGCATATTTTTCCGTCCCAATCTTTCCCGGAATGTCTAAGCTTTGTCAGAAGTCACGACGATGGTTTACATTTAAGTCCTGTATGCTACCTTGGGCGGTCTGGTGGTGGGTTGGCCTGCATCCACTTTCGTTATCATTTTCATGAAACCCTATCTGTTCAGTCCGCGAATGTTGTACGCAAAGAGCGACTGTCAGTATGCCTCGGTAAGTTTTCAACACGATTGTTTAATGTATTCGCTGGTGGCCATTAAAACTGAAACTTCAGAAAGAATAGCAAATTAATGAACTTAGTACTTTTTTTTATTAATGGTACGTGAAGTTCAGAACTTACGCATCAGTCCGCATAAGTAGTTCGATGGAGCGCTCAAAAATTATCGAGACAATGATTTCGAAGTTTTCCAAGCGTCTTTAATTCCGTAAACAAGGTTTTTTTTTAAAGGGGTCGCGTGCTTCAGAGTTAAAATAGTTTAGTTCGTCTTAATCGCCTTTGCAGGCAGTTTCTACTCTTCGTGACACAGAGTTGCCCTACCGACACACCGGTAAGAAAGTGGCACCTTACACCATTCCACATAGTAATTTGCATTGTGCCCCGACGAAACTCGTTAGTAGTGACTATTTTTATTGCCAATCCGGCTTTTCTGTTTTTAAAAATATAGCGTCCTCTCGATATTTTTTTTCTTCTTTTAGGTATAGGAAAATTTTAAAATATTGTCTATAACTATATGATCCACCCACTGGCAATTTTTACTAAATTAGTTCAAAAATGTTCAAATGTATGTGCTACGGTCGCAGGTTCGAATCCTGCCTCGGGCATTGATGTGTTTGACGTCCTTCGGTTAGTTTGGTTTAAGTAGTTCTAAGTTCTAGTGGACTGGTGACCTCAGAAGTTAAGTCCCATAGTGCTCAGAGCCATTTGAACCATTTCAAATGTGTGTGAAATCTTCTGGCACTTGACTGCTAAGGTCATCAGTCTCTAAGCTTACACACTACTTAACCTAAATTATCCTAAGTACAAACACACACACCCATGCCTGAGGGAGGACTGGAACCTCCTCCGAGATCAGCCGCACTACTAAATAAGTAGATCACGTCTTTGTCACCCTTCACTCGCCAATGCAATTCAAGTAATATACACTGATTAGGTAGCACATTATGACGACCCACCTACTATCAGCATAAACCCGTCCAGGCGATAGCAGCGTCACCTGGCGAGGAATGACTGCTAATCAGACACACGCTTGGTGCAAGTGGTGTCAGTGGGCGTGCTGGCCGCGTGTAGAATGGGAAAGGCGCTCGATCTATCTGAGTTTGACCGAGGGCACGTTATGATGGCCCGGAGGCTCGGCACCGAGCATTTCGGAAACTGCACAACTCGTCGGGTGTTCGAGGGGTTCTGTGGTGAGTGTCTTCAACAAGTAGCGAAACCAAGGTGAAACCACGTCCACACGTCCTGAGCTTGGACGGCCACCCTTCATTACAGATGTCGGACGTCGTAGGCTGGATAGAATGCTAAAACAGGACAGGCGGCGAACAGTTGCGGACCTAACACGAGAATTTAGTACTTGGCAGAGTACAAGCGTACCCGAACACAGTACACCGAACACTCCAAACAATGGGCCTGCGCAGCCGGCGACCTAAGCACATGCCAATGTGCGTCGCATGGTCTGATGAATCCCGATATGTTCTTCAGCATGCTGATGGAAGGGTGCGAATCCGTCCTCTTTCAGAGGAAAAGATAGATGGAGAGAAGCTGGCGGGGAACATCCACGTGGGAATCCATGGGTACAATAGAGCACGTGAAAGACACCTTGTCTTGAAATATCAAGATTTTCACCTGTTGACCAGAATCAGTCAAGAACTGATAATGCAAGTGATGCAATATTTACTGTTATGTACACTTTTTCACCTTGGAATTCTGTGAAAAGTTAAGGAAATTGTAATCCATTTTTGTCTCAAAGTTAAGTTTTACAGAAACTGTTTGTAGCATTGGTGCATTGATTATGCAATGTTGTATGTTGTATGCACATACAACAGAAAACTTATATTCTCATGTTCCCTCCCACAATGTAGAATTGTACGCACTGTTTCTTGAACAGTCTCCAAAAGTCTTGTCCAGTCTTCGCCTGTACGAGTCTTTCTTTTCGGGGGGGGGGGGGGGGGGGGTGATTGAAGAGTAACAGCGAACAGCTTCGCGACTTGTTAGCCGGCCGCTCTGACCGTTCTATGCGCTTCAGTGCGGAACTGCGCTGCTGCTACGATCGCAGGTTCGAATCCTGCCTCGGGCATGGATGTGTGTGATGTCCTTAGGTTAGTTAGGTTTAAGTAGTTCTAAGTCTAGGGGACTGATGACCTCAGATGTTAAGTTCCATAGTGCTCAGAGCCATTTGAACCATTTTTTGAGACTTGTTAAAATAATTCCAAACTGAGAAGTATAATTAATAGATCTTCAGAAATATTGTTCTTGTGAAATACTTTATTGCTGTCATAGTCATCAGTCTTCTGATTGGTTTGATGCTGTCAGCCACGAGTTCCTCTCCTCTGCCAACCTCTTCATCTCAGAACAGCACTTGCAAACTACGTCCTCATTACTTGCTGGATGTATTCCAATCGCTGTCTTATTCTACAGTTTTTGTCCACTACAGCTCCCTCAAGTACCATGGAAGTTATTCCCTGATGTCTTAACAGAGGTCCTATCATCCTGTCCCTTATCCTTGTCAGTGTTTACCACATATTCCTTTCCTCTCCGATTCTGCGCAGAACCTCCTCATTCCTTACCTTACCAGTTCATCTAATTTTCAACACTCGTCTGTAACATCACATCTCAAATGTTCCGATTATCTTCTGTTCCGGTTTTCCCACAGTCCGTGTTTCACTACCATACAATTGTGTGCTCCAGACGTACATTCTCAGAAATTTCTTCCTCAAATTAAGGCCTATGTTTCATACGAGTATACTTTTCTTGGTCAGGAATGCCTCTTTTTGCCAGTGCTGGTGTGCTTTTTATGTCCTCCTTGCTCCTTTCGTCATTGGTTCTTTTGCTGCCAAGCTAGTAGAATTTCTTAACTTTGTCTACTTCGTGACCATCAATCCTAATGTTAAGTTTCTAGCTTTTCTCATTTCAGTTATTTCTCATTACTTTCGTCTGTCTTCTATTTAGTCTCAGCATATTTTGTACTCATTAGACTGTTCATTCCTTTCATCAGGTCATGTAACTCTTCTTAATTTTCATTCAGGATAGCAATGTCATCAGCAAATCGTATCATTGATATACTTTCACCTTGAATTTTAATTCCACTGCGGAACCTTTCTTTTATTTCCATCATTGATTCTTCGATGTACAGATTGAACAGTAGCGGTGTAAAACTACATCCTTGTCTATTACCCTTTTTAATCGGAGCATTTTGTTCTTGGTCGTCCACTATTATTATTCCCTCTAGGCTCTTGTACATTCAGTATGTCACCCGTCTCTCCGTACAGCTTACCCCATTTTTCTCAGAATTTCGAACATCTTCCACCATTTTACATTGTCTAACGCTTTTACGGGTCAACAAATCCTATGAACGTGTCCTGATATTTCTTTAGTGTTGCTTCAATTATCAACCATGACCTCAGAATTACCTCTCCGGTGCTTTTGACTTCCTTAAAACCAAACTAGTCGTCATCTAACACATTGTTAGCAACTTCGATGTATGAGCTAAGACTAGAGATCTGCTGGGCTCAGTGAAGGATGATTTGGGTTTGAGGAGGTCCGGGGTCTACAAGATTCCCTGCCATTGCGGGAAAGTCTATATTGGACAGACGATTCTGAAGGTCCAAGATCGTTGCTTGGAACATCAACGCCACACGCATTCATTTCAGCCAGAAAAATCTGCAGTAGCGGAACATTGTCTTACTGAAGGACATAAAATGTTGTACGATGAGACACAAGTGGTTGCCCCTGCTTTGCGCTACTGGGACTGTGTTGTGAAAGGAGCCATTGAAATCCGTCTATCTGACAATATTATAAACAGAGATAAGGGGTATCTAAGTAAGAGTTGTAACCCTGTTCTGTTTGACAGTAGGAAGCAATGGTCATCGTTTCCGTCACCAAAAGCTGTCAGTAGTGTTTAATATCGATTTATCGTTTTCGCTTCTGCACCTCACTTAGAGGGTAGTTACGTTCGCGCATGCGCGGTGGACCTATGGGCGGTGTATAAAGGAGCCGCCGCTGCGTGTTTGATTTCAGTTCCGGCGAGTTACTGCGACGGCTTACTCAACTGAAGATTGCGGCAATGTGGACGGCCGAAATATTGTATCAAGATGACTATGTGTTCCAGCTGGAGACCCGACATGAATATTAACAGTTACTACATCGGGAAAGTTTACGATGTCAATTCTGTAGCTATTTCTTCTTTTCATTTGCTTTGGCATTTGCTTACAACCAAGGGAAATCTGCGGAAAACGTTAGTCAGAAACGCCGAATCGGAGGGGGGGGGGGATTTGGAACTGTTTACAATTTATAATACGTGATACGAGAAAATCAAACATATTCACCCCAAACTTACATCTCGTCACGAATGCACTTTAAACATTTTCAGCAAGACAGCTCCTTACAATCTTAGACAGGACTACGTAGACTCCTACCTAGTTTTATGTAATTACCGACAATTCAGGTAACCAGAAGCCACTACACAATCATGCATCTGTCTTCAAGTTTCACTGTTAACTGCAAGGCGTAGTAATGGAGGAGATGCACGCTATTGTTTTAATGTACTAATGTTGTGGAAGCAAACTGTAAAGGTCACAGACTACAGCAGCTTCGTTCTGAACAGTGAAATAGTATCTAGAACGACCAGCGACTGGGAAGAACCTTCTATATTGATCTATTCACTAACTTCCTTCTTCGTAAAGGCGTTTCAGCTGATTCTTGCTCTTCTTTACGATAAATGTGATTACACACATGAAAGCTCGGTCGTTTTGGAGTGCGTCTTCTATGCCAGGAGCGAAACAGATGACTGGCGCCATCCCTGCTGTCACACCATTCACCCATCTACACACACACACACACACACACACACACACACACAAACTGCTCACCACCTTCCGCCTGGCAGCCGCAGCCGCGCCCATAAGCCACCAGCAGCCATTTAAGTTTAATTTACTTTGGCTGATAACATGACAAACATGACGAATGACGGGAAACGTTTCTACAAGCAATTTCCTGGTCGAAATTGGCGGAGGGCGTCGCTCCCTGGCGTTGTGGCAGCTGAGCTCCAACACAGGAACTCGGCCATCCTTCACACACACACACACACACACACACACACACACACACACACGTCAGTCCACAACGCTGATAAGGAATGTTACGTTCAGTGCTACGATTTTACGGTAATGTGAAAGCTTCCGCAGACCGAGGTATTCGTCCGATTGAAAATGGTATTGGCCAAATATTTCGCAAGGCAGAGTAAATGTGATCACAGCATTGGTATTGAAGTACGGGAAAGTGGATAACATTGATTTGTAAGATTAAGCAAAAACTTATCGGTGAAAATGTGCTTAAAAATTTCTGTTCCTGTGGCACTGTTTGGAACGACACACGATGAAAAGTATCAGTGGGTTATACAACACATATTTTGTCGCGTCACCAGATGGTAGCTTTCCCATAGATTTAATATTTTTAATTTACAAAACCTGGCCAGTTACAGACAATTCAGAACCTAACACTATGATACAATCTTTCTCGTCTTAACTTCCCGGAACTCCTTCGCGCGTTGGCTGATGGCCTCCCTCTGTTCATTTGACATCACAGCCCTAGGTTTTGATTTTTGATGTTGGATAGGAAATTTTGCCGTAATGATATGTAGACTAAAATTTTCGCTGTCCAGTACGGCACCTTCTCTAACGCTTCCGAAATCTTTTCCTGTCTCTTCCATCTATTCCTTGGGGTTCTTTAACTTGGGAATCAAACTGAAGATTTTTTTCGTTGGACTGTTGTCAATTATTCTGTGAAAATGACCGTAAAACGTCAACCTCCTCTTTCTTATTTGATAATGTTACGCCCTCCTGTAATTTATTACTTTTGTTGTTATTTGTGTTATTTTACATATTTTGGTAGAGTGATTGGATGCAAGGAGAACGATACGTGTGTGCATAATAAGACCTGCAACTGCTGAGTGGTAGTGGCAGGAATAACTGGTCGGAGGAACTTCCTGACAAATTAAAACCGAGTACCGGGCCGTAACTCGAATTCGAGTCCCCGCTTTTCTGAACTGTCCAGGCACGCTTTCTTCTCTCATTCTGCACCACTTTCTCGAAGACAACAATGAACTGTCACGTATCAAATTACATTGATGTCAATAATTATGATTAACAGGTTCTTTTTTTCCTATTCTGAATACTGAACTAAGCTTACAGTATGTACTTCGCCATTTTTACTTGTCTCTGCCAGTATCACTTTAACATATAGATGGCTACCTATGCGCTAGTCTACGCTTATACCGCCAGTCCAGAAAGTTTCGAGATTGGAGTAATGGAATATAAAGGAAAGTTAATATGGTATTTTTAATCATTGAGCCTATTATTATAGTCTGCCCCAGTCCCCTCCTTCCTCCCTCCCTCCCTCCCCTTGAGTATAAAGCACAGAATGTTGATAAAACCACGTGACATTGTCAGTAAATTCCTTGTTTGGGAGGTTGTTCAATTCACGCTTCAGACTGCCATGAATGTCTGTTATGGCGCTAATTTCAGTCTAATTTCTGCACTTTATGGTAGATTCATATTGATGATAGCAAATATTGTCACCGGTCATGATTCTTTTCAGGGAAGAGTTGTCCGTGTTTTGCATTTCAATCAAGTCGCAGCAGGCGTCCACACACCGTCGTTTCTGTTCTGGAGTCAATGTGTGCGGAACAAACTTGCTTTTTCGAAACATGCTGGAGAATGTCTTGAATACTTGAAATAGAGACGTTGCTCTTTTGCAGTTTGTGCTACAACGTCGACACACCACGGTCGCACGTCCACTACTTCCAACACTGCCTGCTCACCAGTGACTGGTCGAATGCGGGTCTGTTGTTTCCAGTTGTTAATTCAAGTTGACACAGTAGTCACTGCGCTGATGTCGGTTATGCACCAGGAATAAAATCAGTCTCGAAACTTGTTGGACAGACGGTGAAGGCATCCGCTGGCACTTAATTTCAGTTTTAGTCAGTTGTTCTTTTAATGTGACAGAGAAAGAGCCGTAATTTTTTGTTATTTCAATTACATGTAACTGATTTCACATTTACATTTATTACCTACTGTTAATAGTGTTACTGCAGCTGCACGTACTATTACTACATTAACGACGTGATTATTACAAGTAAAAATCAGACTCTATTACTATTACTATCACTATCACTATCAGCAATACCACCTTGACATTCTTACAGCAAGTAAGTCTACAAAAACTTACTTTAAAATTACTAATACTTCAGGTAGGATTGCTGATTCTAATGTTATGGTCGCTGACACTCAGAAAACAGTTAAGCAGTGTGGCATCTTCTGTTCCGTATTGTCTGGGTAACTACTGGATTCTATGGCGAAATGACGTGTGGAGGTGGATCACAGACAGAAAAAGGAAACGTATATTTGTGTATGTAAACGAGGGATCTAGAAACGACGGAGTGGCTTCGTCCCACCGTAGCCTTCGGTGGTTCACAACCCTACAGCAGTCCACCCGCCCCACTGCCGCACTACACCGAACCCAGGGTTATTTTGCGGTTCGGCCCCCAGTGGAAATCCCCCCACCCCTCCCGAGAACGGCTCGTACCAGACGGGTGTTAACCAAAAATGTTTGCGTAATAGAATAATTATGGTGTACGCGAACGTGGAGACAGTGTTTGCTCAGCAATCGCCGACATAGTGCAACTGAGGCGGAATAAGAGGAACAAGCCCGCATTCGCCTAGACAGATGGATAACCGCCTTAAAAACCATCCAAATCTGGCCGGCACACCAGACATCGACACTAATCCGCCGGGCGGATTCGTGCCGGAGACCGGCACGTCTTCCTCCTCAAGAAACAGAGCGTTAGACCGCTCGGTTAGCCGCGCTGGCTAAAGGAGACGTGGTAGACATTCCGGAAGATGATAAATCTCGAGGAAGCTATCGATTCTAGGAATCTTAAAGAGTGGTGGTGGGAAGACAGTAACTACAGAGGCTAAGTAGCGAGAAAAGTTAGCCTAGATGCCGCAGGGGGAGAAGTCTGTAGTTAACTTCGTTGTCATTTTGTAACTGTATTGTTCTCGATAGTTTGTTAGCCCTTTACTGGTAAATGGGTAAATGACACTGAATGAAATCACCTAGAATTGTTGTTGTTGTTGTTGTTGTGTTCTTCAGTCCCGAGACTTGTTTGATGGAGCTTTCCATGCTACTCTATCCTGTGCTAGGTTCTTCATCTCCCAGTACCTACTGCAACCTACATCCTTCTGAATCTGTTTAGTGTATTCATCTCTTAGTCTCCCTCTACGATTTTTACCCTCCACGCTGCCCTTCAATACTAAATTAGTGATGGCTTGATGCCTCAGAATATGCCCTACCAACCGATTCCTTCTTCTAGTCGAGTTGTGCCACAAATTTCTCTTCTCTCCAATTTTATTCAATACCTCCTCGTTAGTTATGTGATCTACCCATATAATCTTCAGCATTCTTCTGTAGCACCACATTTCGGCCGGCCGGAATGGCCGAGCGGTTCTAGGCGGTACAGTCTGGAAACGCGCGACCGCTACGGTCGCAGGTTCGAATCATGCCTCGGAAATGGATGTGTGTGATGTCCTTAGGTTAGTTAGGTTTAAGTAGTTCTAGGGGCCTGATGACCCCAGACGTTGAGTCCCATAGTGCTCAGAGCCATTTGAACCATTTTTGAACCACATTTCGAACGCTTCTACTCTGTTCTTGTCTAAACTCTTTACCGTCCATGTTTCACTTCCATACATGGCTACACTCCATACAAATACTTTCAGAAACGACTTCCTGGCACTTAAATCTGTTCTCGATGTTAACAAATTTCTCTTATTCAGAAACGCCTTCCTTGCCGTTGCTAGTCTACATTTTATATCCTCTCTACTTCGACCATCATCAGTTATTTTGTTCCCCAAATAGCAAACCTCATTTACTAATTTAATCGTCTCATTTCCTGATCTAATACCCTCAGCTTTACCCGATTTAATTCAACTACATTCCAGTATCCTCGTTTTGCTTTTGTTGATGTTCATCTTATATCCTTCTTTCAAGACACTGTCCATTCCATTGAGCTGGTCTTCCAGGTCCTTTGCTGTCTCTGACAGAATTACAATGTCATCGGCGAACCTCAAAGTTTCAATTTGTTTTCCATGGATTTTAATTCCTCCTCGAAATTATTCTTTTGTTTCCTTTAGTGCTTGCTCAATATACAGATTGAATAACATCGGGGGGAGGCCACAACCCTGTTTCACTCCCTTCCCAACTACTGCTTCCCTTTCATGTCCCTCGACTCTTATAACTGCCATCTGGTTTCTGTACAAATTGTAAATAGTCTTTCGCTCCCTGTATTTTACCCATGCCACCTTCAGAATTTGAAAGAGAATATTCCAGTCAACATTCTCTATGTCTACAAATGCTAGAAGCGTAGGTTTGCCTTTCCTTAATATATTTTCTAAGATAAGTCGTAGGGTCAGTATTGCCTCACGTGTTCCATCATTTCTACGGAATCCAAACTGATCTTCCCCGAGGTCGGCTTCTATCAGTTTTTCCATTCGTCTGTAAAGAATTCGTGTTAGTATTTTGGAGCAGTGGCTTATTAAACTGCTGGTTCGGTAATTTTCAAATCTGTCAACACCTGCTTTCTTTGGGATTGGAATTAGGCAGCGAAACTGATGAGACAGTAGGCAAGCTCTATACTGCTTCGCTAAAACTCCAGCCGGCACAGCGCGTCGACGCTGTGGCCGGGAGATGCACCACCACGGTGGAGCACCGTACATCGCACAGTGACTCTCGTAACGGGACCATCCCTCTCGCAGAGTGCGGTTTCTGAATTACATAATTTCGCGCTTTACACGGACAAATAGACGTTTCCAGAACGGTCGCTTTTTGTGTTGTTTTGGTCCCGTGGCGGGAGCTTTTTATTTCTGTACCGCCACAAAGCGGCGGTGCAGCTGCGCGGAACAGCGGTGTGTTAATAAAAGCCGGCGCCGGCGCCGGTGCGGGCAAATGGGCCGTGCGCGGCCAGCCCTGGCCCGGGCTCCCGCGCGTCTCGTAGGCCGCGCCGGTGACGCCGCTGTTCAGGTACTGCAGAACGGTGCGGAATGACTGAGCCACAAATGCTCTTGTTTTCTAACGAAGTCTGGCTGGATTTATAGGGATATGTGAACAACTGAAAATCCACACTAGTTACATAAGGTGTTTATTTGAATGATTTGAGAAAATCAGCCGACCAGTCGCAGAGTTCTGCAAAAAAGGAAAACATTGATTTTATCCATACTGGATGAGAGGTCGTGGTTGTGAATGTTCAATGTTAAAAAATATATCGGCTCAACCACTTGTTTATAGTGTAAAAGACTGAGATTGACGCGTTTCGGAAGTCAAGCTTCCATCATCAGAATAATAAAGAGTGAAAGAACCTGTTAAAACTCGCTAAAATGAACATGCACCTGGCACAATAAAATTGATAATAAAATTAAAACATCGTGGCTACTTCCCTTGTAGCAGCCGTGTCTTCCATGTGCATCTCCACATAGTCGTCTAAATATAAAAAACTCTAAAATGCTGTCGCCTATGGTGTTCAACATCAAACCACATGGCTCTCTCCTCTATCGTCGTAAGCCGCCCGTGCATCTTCGTTGATACCACACACCACGTAGCCAAACACGAGATTGAAACGCGAGTGAGCTCACGAGCAAGTAAACAAGGAAGTCACAGAGATGTCTATACAAACAGATAACGTATACATGTTCGAAAGACCTCATGAAATGATGGTATCCTGCCAATTGGTAAAAATGTAGTTATTAAAAGAAACCAATGAAATTTTGAAAAAGTTATTTATATCACCAATTAGCTGTTCATTCGGTGTGTTCTGAGCCGGCCGGAGTGGCCGTGCGGTTCTGGGCGCTGCAGTCTGGAGCCGAGCGACCGCTACGGTCGCAGGTTTAAATCCTGCCTCGGGTATGGATCTGTGTGATGTCCTTAGGTTAGTTAGGTTTAATTAGTTATAAGTTCTAGGCGACTGATGACCTCAGAAGTTAAGTCGCATAGTGCTCAGAACCATTTGAACCATTTTTTTTGTTCTGATTATCCACGCTATGTATCGTAATTTCCAGCTGTTCTAGTAGCTCCAGCTTTTTGCCTTTGTCCTGTCTATGTAGCATAACGAGATCCTGATCTATTCCCAACGTGGGGTATCCCGCTTCCCAAATATGCGTGGCTACAGCTGACTTTTCGAAATTATTAAGCCGGAAAGCATCGCTATGTTCTTTGTAACGTACTTTCAAGGGCCTACCAGTTTGGCCTACGTAGCTTGCCTTGCACGTGTTACACTGAATTTTATAGACCCCAGCTCTCTCATATTTATCGCTTTCCTGCTGTAAATTATTTCTTAGTTTAAACGGCAGCGTATTATTGGTCTGAAAAGCGGTATCAACTTTAAGAGGTTTGTAAATGTTAGCCAGTTTTTGCGAAATATCGCCGAAGTATGGTATTGTGTCTCTCGTAATATTGTTTGCGGTATTCTTCCTTGCATTCGCGTGGTGTTTCTGTCTTATTAATTTATTGACAACGTTTTGGCTACGTGATGTGTGGTATCAACGAAGACGCACGGGCGGTTTATGATGATAGAGGAGAGAGCCATGTGGTTAGATGTTGAACACCATAGGCGACACCATTTTAGAGTTTTTTGTATTTTGACGACTATGTGGAGATGCAACTTGAAAGACACGGCTGCAACAAGGGAAGTAGCCACGATGTTTTAATTTTATTATCAATTTTATTGTGCCTGGTGCATGTTCCATTTTAGCGAGATTTAACAGGTTCTTTTAGTTTTTATTATTCTGATGATGGAAGCTTGACTTCCGAAATGTGTCAATCTTACTGTTTTACACTATAAACAAGTGGTTGAGCCGATATATTTTTTAACATTGAAGGAAAATATCTTAAAACGACGGTGAGTGCTGTTCCACTGTTCTGCACAAAATAGCCGTGTTTGTTACTTCTCTGAAACCAACTTGCAGTATGCTGTGTGTATACTGATCAGAAGTTTTGATTTGGTGGAAAAAGATTGGCTTTATAACTTGAGTTACACTAACATGAGTTACACTAACATCAGATCTGTGAGTTTATATGCACAGATAAAGGCAGCCATGCTTTATCAAAAAGAAAGCACTTCAGGGTCAATAGCAAGCTGCAGCATCCACGTTGAGCAACCGAGCAGCAACAACATCAGAATACGTCAGTGGATGCACTACCGTTTAATTTTTAGGTTTCAGTATGACTTCGTGCACTGCTCTTTGAGCTAATGCTGCTGAAACACCTGTGTGAAATGTTGATGAAGCAACGATTTCCTGGTGAACTCTTGCCAAGGTCGTTCCTAACTTGTCTATTACGATTGGACGTGATACACCTTCTGCCGCAGTTCGAATAATAGGTCGGTGTGTACACAGCGGTCGGAGCCTGCGTCTACAGTATTAGCTCCAGCGGGCCTTAGGACACATCGCTTGCGTAGGGCGTCTTTCTTTGGGGGGGGGGGGGGGGATGTGAGGGCATCAGTCATCCGAGTAGTATGATGTAGCCCGCCATGACTTTTTCTCTTCTGCGATCCTCTCCAGCTCAGACTAGACATGTGGCTTTGGGTCATAGCATTCTACCCCTAACTGCAAAATATAGTTCGGTGGAAATAACATTAACTGACGCGGCGTGAGAGGCAGACAGCAGATGGTGCAGTGAGTACGAATTCCATGAGAAACTCCGCCGGTTTAGGAGGAGGATAATTCGATTGGCTGCCACCACCGTAGCCAACAATCCAAATGTAAAGTTCATTTATTAATTTTTTATAAAGTATAAAAAGTGGGAGACCAAGAGATGAATACACTAAGCAGATTCAGAAGGATGTAGGTTGCAGTAGATACTGGGAGATGAAGAAGCTTGCACAGGATAGAGTAGCATGGAGAGCTGCATCAAACCAGTCTCAGGACTGAAGACCACAACAACAACAACAACAAAGTATAATTCAGATTTAATTTTCAGTTGTGACAACTATCTCTCAATAGCAACCTGTTACGACTTATTTTTGTTGTGACTTGGCAAGACAGCCAAGCCACTATGATTGGTAGCCGAAAGGCACGCGTTTAAGCTCACGCAGGCTGGCGTGAGGTCTGGAACAGCACAATGTAATTAATATAGCCAATAAGGTACGTTGCTTCTGGAATACTTAACTTTAATTCATAATTGATGAACATCGGTCTGACGGTACATGCATCACAAGATAAATAGCAAATGATAAAGGCACCTTGCTAGGTCGTAGCAAATGACGTAGCTGAAGGCTATGCTAACTATCGTCTCGGCAAATGAGAGCGTAATTTGTCAGTGAACTATCTCCAGCAAAGTCGGCTGTACAACTGGGGCGAGTGCTAGGGAGTCTCTCTAGACCTGCCGTGTGGCGGCGCTCGGTCTGCAATCACTGATAGTGGCGACACGTATACTAACGGACCGCGGCCGATTTAAAGGCTACCACCTAGCAAGTGTGGTGTCTGGCGGTGACAACCAAATAGCGGCATTTATATAATTCGTGAAATTAACTGCACTCTCCTATTTCCCCGCGCCCATCCCTCCTTGTTATCTTTATGTTTTGCTCTTTGATTAGATGATGGCAGCATAAGACTGTCGAAACCGGTCATCTTGGATCAATAAAAGTTTTTCTGCAGTGCGATAGCGGCCTACAAGTGTGCTCCTAATTCCCAACCATACCAACTGCTCCACAGCACAGCATATGTACCTTACGTAAATAAATGTGTACATCTAAGGACCGAGCAAGGTGGCGCAGTGGTTAGCACACTGAATCGTATTCGGAAGGACGACGGTTCAAACCCGCGTCCGGCCATCCTGCTTTAGGATTTTCGTGATTTCCCTAAATCGCTTCATGCAAATGCCAGGATGATTCATTTGAAAGGGCACGGTAGACTTTCTTCCCCATTCTTCCCTAATCTGGTAGGACGGATGACATCGTTGTTAGGTCCCCTGCCCTCCAACCAACCAACCAACCAACCAAACAAATCTGAAGGCGAGATGTAAGGCGTCTCGAAATGTCATCATGGAAAATAAACACCTATAAAAGCAATTAGTTGCAGCTAATTACCTGTAATTTCGACTGTTTGCGTGTTGTAATAGGTCGCTCTCTCTGCTACGAATCTCTTCTCCAAGCCCTATTGGCCGGCCACTGTGATCCAGCGGTTCTAGGCGCTTCAGTCTGGAACCGCGCGACCGCTACGGTCGCAGGTTCGAATCCTGCCTCGGGCATGGATGTGTGTGATCTTCGTAGGTTACTTAGGTTTAAGTAGTTCTAAATTCTAGGGGACTGATGACCTCAGACGTTAAGTTCCATAGTGCTCAGAGCCATCTCACCCTTTTCCGGGCCAGATTGAAACCAGTCGCTTGCCGGATCCGGCCCGCACGCAGCCGGTTGCCCACTCGTGTCCTGTAATATAATGAAGTGACTTAGTACACTGACGAACATATACTTCAGTTAAACAAGCCAAGAAAACATAGAGGTGGAAAGTAAGTTGGGGTATACTTAGGGACTTTTACAATAAAAAAAATGGCTTGGAGAAAATCACACAAAGTGTCTATAACTCTACTGATGTTGTAGGCTTACATGAAACATGGAAATTGCAGCTTTATTGAGAAGGTACCGGTTTTTGTGAAATGGATAAAAAATTACATGCCTGAACACTGGATTGCATTTAATTAAGAGATGGTTGCTACCGCTGCATGTAGTGATGTGTTTTTAATATTTGAGAGGTGCACCGCAGTGGCGCGCATAATCTGGAGGAGCGCTTCGCCTTCCCCCCGACAGCAGGTGGATAGCCGGGCTATCGAGCGGGCCCTTCCTGCGGATCCTCCCAAATGAGCTCCTCCCCCGCGATCCTAGTTAGCCCACGGGATTTTCAAATTACGCCCGCCAGCGTTTTTATGTCTGAGCCTTTCAATTTGCCCTAAAAAACTCGACAAAGATCTTATCCGAGTTCGCCAGGCTTGCCAGCGGCAGGTTATTCGATGAAGAGAAGAGTCGCGCTGGGCTGGCAATTTTACCTTTAATAGCGCCAGCTGGCTAGCTGGCTGACTCCCCAGCCCCGAGGGCTACTGAGGCAGCAGCGAGGAGAATGGTAACGGTGTGCAGAGCACAAACGTTGAACGCGCGAAAAGGAGGTGCTCGAGTACTAAGATTCAAAGTATAACTTTATGCTTCGCCATTTTTATTCAAACACAGCATTGTGCTGAGTACTGCTTTTAGACCTTAATGAGACGAACAAGAACGGCCGAGAAGATAAAATTTTTGTTGACGTCGAGGTTATTAGCGTCATAAAAATGGTTCAAATGGCTCTCAGCACTATGGGACTTAACATCTGAGGTCATCAGTCCCCTAGAACTTAGAACTACTTAAACCTAACTAACCTAAGGACATCACACAACACCCAGCCATCACGAGACATAGAAAATCCCTGACCCCGCCGGGAATCGAACCCGGGAACCCGGGCGTGGGAAGCGAGAACGCTACCGCACGACCACGAGATGCGGGCCAGCGTCATAAAATTAAGCTCACCAGACATATATAGTTCACCCCTTAAAAGAGCACTCTTATCGCTTTGGAAGGTTGTGTCTGGTGCAGAACTGGTAGCAGGCACTCTTATGATCCTCCACCGCTGATGACAGTGAATTGGTGTACATATGCCAGTCTGTTGTATGGGATAAGTGCAGTAATATGCGTCGACGTGGAGACGTGACAGATTGGCAGAAACGGGCCAACACGTTTGGATGTAGCCTTAACCACATCGTGAGTGAAGTTGCTCGCTTGTTGGTGAGCTAAAGTGGTCTGTCCTATGTATCTGGGGCAACTGAGTACCATTTTCAGTCATGTAACGCGGTATAACGACAATCATCACAAGAAGCTCGTAACCGAGATGGAATGCCAGTGGCAGTCGGTTTCATAACCGACAGGACGTGCTGCTCTCAGTGAACGCCGGTCTGTTCAAAAAATGTTCAAATGTGTGTGAAATCTTTAGGGACTTAGTGCTAAGGTCATCAGTCCCTAAGCTTACACACTACTTAACCTAAGTTATCCTAAGGACAAACACACACACCCGTGCCCGAGAGAGCACTCGAACCTCCGCCGGGACCAGCCGCACAGTCCATGACTGCAGCGCCTTGGACCGCTCGATTAATCCTGCGCGGCGAACGCCGGTCCGTCTCGACGAGTTTTCGAGTGAACATTGCGGAGGAAGCTGCGTGCAGTTGACATTGGGGGTCAGGATCTCAGGCATACTATCCTAACATTAAGGTGTTGTAAGGCTGTCACATTGAATGGAGATTATGTTGATAAAAACAGAGTTTTGTAACAAAAAGTGTGACGAATAACATGGTGTATTGGAGTCCTGAATAAAACCAACCTGCTTTCAGAAAAAAAACTGTTGCATTACTTATTGAACGTCCCTCGTACGTACTCGACCGATTTACACCAGAGTTTTACATGTTAGTATAATAAACGCTTGAATATATACAGGGCGGTCCATTGATAGTGACCGGGCCAAATATCTCACGAAATAATCATCAAACGAAAAAACTACAAAGAACGAAACTCGTCTAGCTTGAAGGGGGAAACCAGATGGCGCTATCGTTGGCCCGCTAGATGGTGCTGCCATAGGTCAAACGCATATCAACTGCGTTTTTTTAAAATAGGAACCCCCATTTTTATTACATATTCGTGTAGTACGTAAAGAAGTATGAATGTTTTAGTTGGACTTTTTTTCGCTTTGTGATTGATGGCGCTGTAATAGTCACAAACATATGGCTCACAATTTTGGACGAACAGTTGGTAACGTATAAGTACTTGGTATCACGTAACATTTCGCCAGTGCGGACGGTATTTGCTTCGTGATACATTACCCGTATTAAAATGGACCATTTACCAATTGCAGAAAAGGTCGATATCGTGTTGATGTATGGCTATTGTGTACTATGTATGCTGCTCGGTACCCTGGACGACATTATCCAAGTGTCCGGACCGTTCGCCGGATAATTACGTTATTTAAGGAAACAGGAAGTGTTCAGACACAAGTGAAATGCCAGCCACGACCTGCAACAAATGATGATGCCCAAGTAGGTGTTCTAGCTGCTGTCATGGCTAATCCGCACATCAGTAGCAGACAAATTACTCGAGAATCGGGAATCTCAAAAACGTCGGTGTTGAAATGCTACATCAACATCAATTGCACCCGTACGATATTTCTATGCACCAGGAATTGCATGGCGACGAATCTGAACGTCGTGTACAGTTTTGCCACTGGGCACAAGAGAAATTACAGGACGATGACAGATTTTTTGCATGCGTTCTATTTACAACGAAGCGTCATTCACAAACAGCGGTAACGTAAACCGGCATAATATGCACTATTGGGCAATGGAAAATCCACGACGGCTGCGACAAGTGGAACATCAGCGACCTTGGCGGTTTAATGTATGGTGCGGCATTATGGGTGGAAGGATAATTGGCCCCCATTTTATCTATGGCAATCTAAGTGGTGCAATGTGTGACGATTTCCTACGTAATGTTCTACCGATGTTGCTACAAGATTTTTCACTGCATGACAGAATGGCGATGTACTTCCAACATGATGGATTTCCGGCACATTGCTCGCGTGCGGTTGAAGCGGTATTGAATAGCATATTTCATGACAGGTGGATTGGTCGTCGAAGCACCATATCATGGCCTGCACGTTCACCGGTCCTGACGTCCCCGGATTTCTTTCCGTGGGGAAAGTTGAAGGATATTTGTTATCGTGATCCACCGACAACGCCTGACAACATGCGTCAGCGCATTGTTAATGCATGTGCGAACATTACGGAAGGCGAACTACCTGCTGTTGAGAGGAAAGTCGCTACACGTATTGCCAAATGCATTGAGGTTGACGGACACCATTTTAAGCATTTATTGCATTAATGTGGTATTTACAGGTAATCACGCTGTAACAGCATGCGTTCTCAGAAATGATAAGTCCACAAAGGTACATGTATCACATTGGAACAACCGAAATAAAATGTTCAAACTTACCTACGTTCTGTATTTTAATTTAAAAAACCTAACTGTTACCAACTGTTCGTATAAAAGTGTGAGCCATATATTTGTGACTATTACAGCTCCATCTATCACCAAGCGAAAGAAGTGGTCCAACTAAAACATTCATATTTCTTTACGTACTACACGAATATGTAATAAAAAATGGGGGTTCCTATTTAAAAAAACGCAGTTGATATCCGTTTGACCTATGACAGCGCCATCTAGCGGGCCAACGATAGCGCCATCTGGTTTCCCCCTTCAAGCTAGACAAGTTTCGTTCTTTTTAGTTTTTTCGTTTGATGCTTGTTTCGTGAGATATTTGGCCCGGTCACGATCAGTCGCCCACCCTGTATATTAATAAGGTATACAGGGTGATTCTTATTAAGCTTTAAAAGACCCCGAAGAGTCGTAGATGTCGCTGAGGCAAGTAATTTAATATAAGACACATGGGGGTATCAAATGTAGGGAAATGCCCAAATAGTGGATGATAATGTTGAACATGCGACGTCACCAGATTACGTACCTTGCCGCACGTCTATCGCACCTGATCATCCCAACCCAAGCCAAATATTCAGGTCGGTGTGTCTCTGGGTCTACGTGCACGACTACAAAGCGTGAGGCTCAGGGTTCGAAACTTGCGTGTGGCAAGAAGCATTTCTTTTTCATTGACAATCACTTGTTCAAACTTTGCTAATATTTCTTACTTCGCTGCCAGTATCGCGGTCATCGCTGGTTTAATTCCGTCACTAGTAAATTACTATAAGCTTCCCAATTTCGCCGCTACCAGTATATGACCCACGTTTTCCTTACTAAATGAAGTCTGTAAACAAAATAAGAAAAGACAAAAGGGAAGAAACACAAAATAAGAACAGCTTGTGTTTGGTTTTAGCGACGACAGTAATTTTGTATCCGTTTCGTTTACAACAGATCACATTTACAAACGGTATTAGAAAAAAAAAGCACCGCAGCAGAGCGATGTGCAGCACTGTCCCCCACCGGCGAGGGTAGGACCGACAAGCTTAACCACCGCGCGTGTGGCGAGGTACGTCATGTGGTGATATCACATGTTCATTTTGAAACTTCCATTCGAAAATTAAGAATGACTGTGCTGATATACTTCTATGTTATTTGATACGGAAACAGCTGATTAAAAATGAACATATTCAGACAGTTTTCTCTTTACTTTTTCTGATCATTTCTAAAGTGACACACAATATTTTAGCTCAACGCAGTCTGTCCTTTAATAATTCGTAAAAACGTATGGCCCTGACTAAGATTTATCCATACCTTTCATGAATCACTTCACTCATAAAAATGTTCGTTACTCGAACTACTGCAATACGGAGAGCGCCAGTACTGCTAGCTAAATAAAATATTCTAACTACTCAAGGCACTAGCTACTGATAGGCATAGTTAGCAAATGAAAGATTTTGATAGAGAACAAACAATGTATTTATCTTAATAGTGTTCAAAAGTCATAATGTATATATATCAGTTCATGACATCCAGTCTTACAAATTTCCTTACTCTGGCTGACACACGTCCAGATCGTCTGCTCATGGTAACCTCTCAAAACCCTGGCATCTCTCTCTCTCCACATCCACCACTGCAGGCGGCTCACCTCCACCTGCACAACGCTACATGCTGTTCACATCCAACTACCCAACGCTACACTAGCGAATATTCCAACAATGAGTCCAACCAGCCACAGACTGCACACAGCGCAGTGAGCTATTTGTATATATATATTTGTATATATATTACCAACATAAAACCCCAAATAGCCTAATTACATAGAAAAACCTAAATAGCCTATTTACCATATGTCTTCCACTTTTCAGGTTTTTCCCGTTATTTCGCGCCCCATGTGTCTTATATCACATTTCTTGTCTCAGCGTCGTCTAGAAACGGGAATGCATTATCGGGTAATGATTACAATACTGCTAAAGAATCTGAATTTGCAGTAACAGTAAACATGGCTCTCGGTGAGAGAGAGGTGGTGAAGAGGTGTTGGAGAGAGGAATAGGAGGAAATAGACATAGAAAGCGGAAAGGAGGAGATGGAAATGGAGAGAGAGTGAGAGTGAGTGAGTGAGTGAGTGAGTGAGTGAGTGAGTGAGTTACGATGGAGACAGAGGGGGGGGGGGAGTATGAGGAGGAGGAGGAGGAGACGGAAAAAGAGAGGATGAAGAGTAGATGGACAGAGATGGGAGAGATGGAGATTAAGACGTATATCCAATCCCAAACACTCCGCATGGTTATAATTAAACTGCAGCTACTGATAAAGGTCCAGTATGGGCTGTAACTATCGTATGGCAGCGGAACTTTCGTAGGTATTCTAAAGCGTTAATGCGGAACCTTTTTATGCTGGAAAAAAGTTAGTTCCAATATTGGCCATCAGCTGCAAATCTGGTGCTGTGAATGTAAGAAAGACGAACAGAAATGTGAAATGTTTGCATACGTAATGTATTTTGAGGAAGTGATAATGTTGCCCACCCGGCTAGCCGTGCGGTCTAACGCGCTGCTTCCCCAGCAGGGAGGCCTGCCGGTCCCCGGCACGAATCCGCCCGGCGACTTAGTGTCGAGGTCCGGTGTGCCGGCCAGGGTGTGGATGATTTTTAAGGCATTTTTCCATCTACCTCGGCGAATGCGGGCCGGTTCCCCTTATTCTGCCTCAGTTACACTATGTCGGCGGTTGCTGCGTTAACACTGTCTCCACGTTATCATCCATTCAAAAATTTGGGGTTAGACTCTTCTGGTATAAGACGTTCCACTGAGGGCCGAACAGCACAATAACCCTGGGTTCGGTGTGGGGCGGCGGTGGGGTGTGTGGACTGCTGTGTCCTGTTGTGGGGTTGTGAACTACTTAGGGCTACGGCGGGACGAAGCCTCTCCGTCGTTTCTAGGTCGCCAGTTTAATACACAAGGGATAATGTTGATTTTATTATTAAATGCCACTTACACAATTTGTTCAGTATGGGCACCGTAGAAGTTGACGAGACGCTGAACATAGTCATTTCTGCACTGGGTGGGAAAAATTGGAAATAATTTTTCCAGCTGAGATCGGTTACGCATTAACGCATTGACACATGTACCAAGTTTTGCAGTCATACGATAATTACTCCCCACACTGGACCACTGCGTGTAGCTGCACTTCAATTGTAAGCAGCCGGTATTAGAAACTTGGGCTTTCTCTTTTTTCCTATTTAGTCAGTAATACGTGAATGTGAACAGCTGTAATAAATAACGACAATATACAGCAGTATCGAAAATCTCCAGTAAGGCAGAGTGAAGTGGCTAGTGGACAGTCAAAACCGTAAGGTCGAACCTTCGTGTGGCTCCGTCTACCGGCGAGGGCGTCGGCGTCACTTGTGGAGCGTGTGGCGGGCACTGGCCCTCTGGCCAATGACAGGGCGGAGAGGCTCGAGGCGGCGGCGGCTGCAGACGGCCGGCAGACGCCGAGGCCATCGGCGACCAATTATAGGCGCCGCCCCGCGCCACGGCGAGGCCGGCCCAGCCCAGGCCGGCCAGGCCCGCTGGCGGCGCCGGCGAGCCGCGCTAATTCGGCCCGAGTGGCCGCCAGGTGTCAGTCCGGTCGCTAAGCTGATTACAAGGGCCCTGCAGCATAGCGCCACGCCGCAGCGAGCACCCCACCCCCTCCCCCTTCTCCATTAAATTACAGCTGTCCTCAAATTAATGGCAAGCGTTTTGTCCATACAGCACAGGCCACGGCAGCAGACTACGGGAGAAGAAGAACTGTAAATGAGACACACGAGCGTTCACGATCTAGATATCTACTCCGAATTCAGTGTAGATACACAGTAGGAAAGGGGTTCAAATCTGTTATTTATTACCCATTTTACGTCTATTGTCTGTTGCGTGAGTTTAAAAACCCGTATTGAACCTTTAGCGGCGATTTTCGTGTTCTGTCGAATTTGGGGACGGTAATTACATCACCAGAGAATGCATTACGGGTTTTTGTGTCGTAGTCTGATACAAACTAGCTAGGTACCACCGCGAACCACGTAGCGTGAGGAAAAGAGTATTGATGGTAGGTCTGTGACCGAAAACATAGTAGGGAGCGAACACCACTATTGCCAGTAATGGGAGCTCAGATTAGTACCGATGAACACAACACAGTTCCAAGAAAATGGCAGGTTCGGAAAGCAAGGGATCTGTATTTAAAGACAGGCGTACAGAAAGTTCAACATGGCACGAACTGTCGATCCAGCCACTCGAACAAATATCTACTTCCTATTAGCCGAGTACCTGGCATTGCCCAGATAAGTATTAACTACAATCTTCTATTAGTCCACCTCTCCTCCTTCCACGTCTATCTGTCCATATCCTTCTTCCGCCTTTTCTGTCGATCTCCTCCTCCGCTCTCTCTGTCCGCCTCCTCCATCCCCTCTCTCTTCATCTGTTCATCCCAACTCTCTCTCTCTCTTCCTTCCCCTCTGTCCATATCATCCTCTTTCCTTTCTCTCTGTTCATTATCATTATTTCCTCTTTCCCCCTCGCTCTCTGTCCATCTCCTTCCCTCTCACTGTCTGTCCATCTCCATCTTCCTCGATGTTATCACCCTCAACCCAATAGGAGCTTGGTGATTATTTCCCCCACACTATTTCTTTCCACATTGTAGCTAATACGTGTACCACATATGGTTGAAATCGTTCCAGGGTTTTGGATGAGCTTTTTACAAGAGACTTTGCACACGTATAATATATGTCACATATATTTAACATTTTTCACACGTATTTGAACACTTATTTCACCTATATCTCTTGCGAATTTCGCCCTGCAGTTTAATTTTCATGCTGCTCTATGTTTATAATTTCGTAAAAGGAAGGAAGACTGGGTTTAACATCCAATCGACATCAATCTCAGTAGAGACGGAGCTGAAGCTCAGTTTTGTCAAGGATGGGGAAGGAAATCGCCCGTGCCCTGTCAAAGAAATCATCCCGGTATTTGTCTGGAGCGATTGAGGGAAATCACGGAAAACCTAAATCTGAATGAATGGCCGTACACGGGTTTGAACCCTCGTCCTCCCGAATGCGAGTTCAGTGTGTTAACCAGTGCGCCACCTCACTCGGTTTTGTAACCTCCTATATCCTGAACCGTGTGTCATACAATAATATAATTTTTCTGGTGCATTCGCCGGTGTACGTGCATACCGCTTGTAAAATGTGTCACGAATACAGTAAAGGAATGATAAATTAAAACATGCTTCATGCGGCAGTTTTACTGCATAAACAGCGCAAATGCAGTAAGCGATCAACTTTCTCCTTTCATCCTTTCTTGGGAGTTGTCAGCGAGAAAAAGTTTTGTAAAGGTTTGGAACTATGTGTAAACATTGTTTATAAATCTCTAAGTGCTCTTATTCTCAAAGACTGGATGGCTAAACTATGGGCATTCGCACGCCGTGGGTTGCACTTCTTTTTCATACGTATGTGGTTCTTATCCTAACAGTGATTCTTTCCAGACAGTAAGTGATATGTATACCACGTTTGGTTGCAATCTGTCCAGCAGTTTCTGAGGACATGTGGAACAAACACAAACATTTGTGAGGCTATCAGAACAATGGTCACCGTCATGCAGTGAGTTTGCTGCGACGTACGGATATCGACCGCACAAAGCTGAACTATCTGCTACACACAATATCGCCTCCACTTTCGTCATCTGTCTCCATATGGCTGCACTGTCGGGACATTAGGAGAAGCTGACATCTTTTACAACATATCAGTGACAATTGACAGCAGGTCCGTGGCCTTTGTTTTTACGGTGACATTGAGATTTCTATTGCTGGAGGCAGCAGTTCGACATCCATACGGTATTGCCTGTATCTTCTCGGTATTGGGAGACTACAGAGGGGACAGATTTTGTATCCATTCCTGGCTGGGAACAGAGGCGAAAAGCATCAGCTGGCAGTGTGCGAAAGTCTGGGAGCCGGCAGATCTGAGCCACCGTGCCTTGACGAAGTCCTGTAGGGAGCATATGTTTTTGGTTGTCGTGGACAGAGTACATAGCGATGACACACACACACACACACACACACACACACACACACAAAAGACACCTGTCAAAATCCCACACTAAAAGTGACACTTATACGTAGAAGAAGAAAAAAAAGAGCAATGAGGCAGCTGATCCTATCCCAGGGAGGCTCCAAGTCAGTAATACCACACGACACTTTCTTTCTGTTGTCGTATGTGCAAGACTTGACTAAAAAATCTTGTGTGATGGGATGGGCGTGGCTGTGAGGTCTGAGCTGGCTAGGTTGGGTACAGGGAATCAAAATTCGTCTAGTCTCTGTCCCTGTCCAGCATCTCGGCTGGTCTAGTTGCGTTAATAGGGCTGCATCGATACATAGCGAGGAAGCATGTCAGGACTTACTGCAAAGTTACCGTATCGGTCTTGACCGTTCCGACCTTTCGTTCAGCTTCCGAATTTCATGCAAACTGAAAAGCATCAGTGGTCAGATGTGTTATGCCGTTCCTTTGGCATGAGGAAGAGAACTAGGCCTATGTGAACTGTGGGCTGACCACACATTCTATGTCGACGTTCATGCCTTCGTCCTTGACACACCCCCGTGTGCCTCGCGTAATAGCTCAACGATGTTTGGCTGGAGAGTAGCAGGGATCACATCATGGCACACAGACTCGGGTGTGGCAACAATAAACACTCGTCGATCGACACTGACTCTGTGGCACATTAAATGATGGATACATAGACTTGGTTTTGTAGGTTTTGGCAGCTATTCCAGCCAATGGAAATGCACAGAACGTGCTACTCTACGAAGCATCAAGTCGCGATCTGTGGGTCCGGTCATCTCCCGGGAGGTGATAAAGAATTTCATCAGTGTGTTCCTAACGCTTTCATCAAGCTATAAAAAAGTGCCTCTTACCGAACTCGTGATCAGATGTGACAGGTAGACGTGATAGACCGTCATCGTTGGCGTGTTGAACGATGATGTACCATTAGTGGACTTCGTAATGGTAATTATTGCAAAAATAGAACCCACCGCTGTGACCGTTACGTCATTTTACTTGGTGCATTCACTAGTGCTCCAAAATATATGTACTATTTATATAAAACATAATACTTATGCCATAAATAATAACTATTGCCTCTTAATGTTATAGACACAAATATGATGATCATTTATTTTGTCCCGTTGGGTAACTTACGTGATAGGACAGCGCTTACCACGAACTGCGAAGCTTTTGCCACCAAGACTAAGCGCGTCTCTAGCAGAAATGTGGACAGGCAGGAGGAAGACTTCAAACACTTTTCTAACTTCAAGAAGGCTGGATGACAAGCGACGGATCGGCTGGTATTCTACTCCCGTTCTTCGCTGCTGATACTGTAGGTGAGGTTTGAAAGCATATTGAAATTAGTATAAATTTGGCAAAGTAACCGATGGTGCCCAAGAACGATTGGAATACTTTCAAATCTTTATCAAGGAAATGATGAATTACTTAGACGAGCACTGACGTGAGCATAGCAACTGAACACTAGGTGTGAAAAAAACTACAGTTACTTAATTTACGTTTGAGCCTAGTGACCCTATTAAATCGGCTCTTGTGAGGAGCTACTTGACTGAGAAGTAGCGGTTCCGGTCTCGTAAACTGACATACGGCCGGGAGAGCGGTGTGCTGACCACATGCCCCTCCATCTCCGCACATCCAGTGACGCCTATGGTCTGAGGATGACACGGCGGCCGGTCGGTGCCGTTAGGCCTTCATGGTCTGTTTCGGGTGGAGTTTAGTTTGGTTTAGACCCTGTTAAATGACATAGATTGTTGAAGTGTCGGTGCCATGTAGACCTAGAAACTATAATTTAATGCAAATAGTTTTCAGCCTGTGGTATCCTCTATATCAGCTGCTCTGAGAACTTTTGCAATATTGCGGGGGCACTTTCAACAACAAAATGTAATCTGATGTACTGATACAGCCTTAAAGGTGTTTTGTCATAAAACACCTTGATTCTGTAACTAGGTGCAATTCGAGGTAAGTGTCAGGTACATCGGTCTCAGAATAGGACTGGCGCCCTCATAGCTTAGCCAGCAGCTATTCTGAATTTATGGAATCTGATTAACATGTGCATTAAACTGAACAGTCATAGACCCTTTAAAATCGCCACAAATCCGAATCCGGTAGTTAGGATTTTTAATTACCATCGCATATTAAAATAATATGCTGACGGTCGTCCTAGGCAATCCGTCGCACGCTGGAGTCGTGGGATACTTGGCTGACAAAAAATCTCATGGCATGCGTGCCAACGCTGGATAAAAATTCATCATCCCCAAACATTCCGTTTGTCTGTTGTACTGAGAGACAGGCTGTTCGGACCCCAGTAACCACTTACCTTTCAGCTGCCACTGCGGTTTGAAGCGCCACTGATATTATGTTAATCTCTGAAAAATCATCCGTAGAAGTGGGATACACTTACCGAGCTCGTCATAGGATGTGGCCTTCTCTTCCAGTCCAACGATGAGAGTAACTGTTGAGAATGTACCGCGTGGTGTTTCACGTGTAACGTCGCACTACGGGGACACGAGCGAAACTTCACAGCGTCGGACCGTGCGCAGCGAACTCAGCTTTCCCGAACCGGGGCGATACTTGTTTTACGGCGGCAATTACTGACGTGAAAGGCATTGTTAAAGTTTCAGATCTAATTAACTCGGCCATTATGGAGCAGAACTTTCTACTCCCGCTGCGAAACAACCAAGTTATATTCTTTGTTGACTTTTGATAAAAATCAGACAAGCAATTTTCCGCGAATAGGGTTATCAGGTAGAGCACCCTTTGTACAGCCTGAGAATGTTCGATGGGATAAATAAGGCTTTTCCAGAGTGCAATTAATCCCGGAACTACTAGGTCTGTGCTAGTGCGAAGCGTCCACAGATTTCCAGTCACAAATCGTTGTGATCTTCGACACGGTTGTCTTCTCACGCTATTGCCTTCTCACATTTGAAATAATTGTTATAGACAATGGCTACTTCGTATCGAGATGTATGAGTACCTCATAAATTCAGCAGGCCCTGAATTTGAAACATGAGCATTCTTTTCATTATCAGTACACCACATCTGTCTCAACTGAAGTATCTGTATTAACGCAACAGGTTTTGGTATATTTCACCAAGCTTACCCTCGGCCCATTTATCTAATATTATGCCTTCATAATGTTATTCATGTGTTACACCTAAGTATAACATCTGTAGACTTTATCTTTCTCCTTTTTGCTACTGTCTGGCACCTTGAAACTTCCTAATAAAATATTTGCTTAAACTGCTGACTGAAATTGAATGAAAGTGTCACTTTGCTAGTCTTTATCCTTACAACACTGACCTACTGAATTTTCCCTGGCAAGCAGTCGGTCTATCACGATACACTTGCGATTTCAGGTAACCCCAAAGCCAATAATCGCACGGACTGAGGTCTGTGGATCTGGGAGGCCAAGCATGACGAAAGTGGTGGCTGAGCACACGATCATCACCAAACGGCGCGCACGAGAGATCTTTCACGCGTCTAGCAATATGGGGTGGAGCGCCATCCTGCATACACATCGTATGTTCCAGCAGGTGTTTATCAGTTAGGCTGTGGATGATGCGATTCTGTAACATATCGGCGTACCTCTCACCCGTCGCCGTAGCAGTTTTGCTGTCCAGCGTCATCTGTCGGACATTTTGTGAACTTTTTTTTGTTCTAATAAAACCCCATGTCATTCCAAGCATGTGTGTCAATTTTTACCTCCCTATCTACATTATTCCGTGGTTTAGTAAGTTTTCAAATTTATACTGACTTTCTGATCACCCGGTATAATCATGAATAATTTTCAGTCTCCAAGACGGATACTTCCAGATCGTTAGCCTACGCTAACACTTCAGACCTCTACCCTCCACCTTAAAGGCGCTTCAGTCTGGAACCGCGTGACCGCTACGGTCGCAGGTTCGAATCCTGCCTCGGGCATGGATGTGTGTGATGTCCTTAGGTTAGTTAGGTTTAATTAGTTCTAAGTTCTAGGCGACTGATGACCTCTGAAGTTGAGTCGCATAGTGCTCAGAGCCATTTGAACCATTTGAACCTCCACCAATGCTAACTTCTCATATTTAACATCCATCACTGTTGGCTGTTCACCTCCAACTGCCCAACAGTACTTCCATCACTGCTGGCGACTAACTTCCACCTGCTGAACACTACTGACGATTAACTTCCAACAAGGAGTCCAACCAGGCACAAAGTCTCTTACAAAGAAAGCGCAATCAGAGATCCAATGCAAAGCGCTCCACCGCGCTGCCAACACAGAAGCAGCCCACTTATAACCTTGATGAGTTCTCCCTCTTCGGTTATTTCTTTGTAGACTTCCGACTATGTCATCTTTGGCGTCAATCTCACCCTGGTAACTCTCCTTCAGAGAGGCATTCCCATCGCCTCTAGACTTCGATTACTGTCAGTAGTCACGAATTTTCAACATTTTTGTTACTCTCCCACAAGTCATAAGCCTGTGACCATTCGCGCCACACTTTTCCTTTTGATAGTGCTGCCCAACTGTACAACTATGCCTAGCTCATTATATGATCTAACCATTTGAAAAAAAAACTTAACTTGGAAAAAGAACCGTCTCAGATTTGCAACAACCGTAGCTTTTGTTAGATGGAGCAGAACGGCTGTGCGTACTTCATGGTAATTCGACATCAACTATGCTAAATTTTGTACGTCAACAGATTTTTGATATTTGTACTGTAAATAAAGTTTTTGTCAATGTGTGCTGGAAAAGCAGGAGAAATGTCATGACGAAGTGTCATTGAAAAACTTAAGTGCTCCATTTTTAAGATCGTCATAGGCAGTAGGTATGAAATAAAAAATCTTAATAAGTGCGAGAAGGACTCTCAAACAGAAGATACCGTACCAATTTGTGTGTATGGATAGTTCAAAATCCCGGGAACTTCACTGTTTCACATTACCAGAGCATCAAACGACTATAGAACTCAGTATGTGACATAAATGTCAACTTGATGCGCCTACCCGTCGGTGAGAAAAAGTGGTCTTAGCATACTGACGGACAGACAGTCGGATAACAAATGATAAGAATTTTTTTTTTCGTGTGAGATAATTACAAATCAAAAATTTTTGGTTTTTTTCCTTTAGCTGTACTGTAAGACTTTACTTCTTGTCAAATACTCAAGTACCCTGTAGGTTTTGATAAGTGAGTTTGCGAGTATCAAAATATTTGACATAAGTAGCCGTATATTTTGACTGAAAAAACATAGGAACTTCAATTTTTTCAATCGCCAAGGGACTGTAGACCTTAATACGTAGCACAAAATTGAACATGATACGTCTTCCCGTTCCTGAGAAAAAAGGGTTTTTAACAGTCGGACACGCACACACACACACACACACACACACACACACACACACACACACAAAAAGGTGCCTTCACCGATTGAGGTACGGAACCCTAGAAAAAGCGGATAAGTGAAGTTGGACTCTCCCCCTGACGGTTCCGTACAAAGTTAATTATGTATAAAGATAGTTCATGTAGAGGTTCTGATGAGTGAGTTTGTGTCAGAAATGGCCGTATCTTTGGATTGCTTTAATAAAGAAGCTTAAATTTTTTATACCGTCAAAGGAGCGTACAAATTAGTATCCCAGCCCGATAACTCTACCCGTTTCTGACGAAAAGGGGTCTTAACAGTCGGACCGACGAAAGGACAACAAAGTGATCCTATGAGAGGTTTGTTTCTCCGATTGACATAAGAAACTCAAAAAAGATCGTTTTGAACGCAAACGTCTCTAGTATACACATTCCTTAAAAATGGGTATTTTAGAATAAATGTTGTCAATCGTTGATAAAAGTGTGTTATTCTAAATCCAATTTGGGACCCTGTCAGCTTCTCGTTCCCGCAAAGCCCGTCGAAGAGTTTCTCTACAGCTGTAATTCCTTTGTCAGGCAATTTACACTCAATAAGCCATCACAGATGTCGAATCTTTTGTCAATCAGTTTTTTCTTATAATGCATCGATGCGGCTATTTTTGAGAGCGACCGAGTGGTAGGTTACAATGGTGAGACACTGGACTCGCATTTGGGAGGTCGGCGGCTTCAAATCGTCGTCCATCCACCCACACTGAGGTTATCCGTGATTTCCCTCCAAATCATTTGAGGCAACTGCCGGAGCTGTTCCTTTGGAAAGGATACTGCCGATTTCTTTACCAATCCTCTTCCTATCTGAGTTTCATCTCCGTCCCTGATAATCTCGTCGCTGAAGGGGCATTAAACCCTGACCTTCCACCTTTATATCTGACAGATGCCTGCAGTTGCGGACTCCATTCAGAACGCAAGACTTTAGATGGTGTATTATTTGTTACTAGTGGTTTTTATTGAATCTGAAAAGTGCAAGCTTATAATTTAAGATCTTTGCTACACTTCGTTAGCTGCGTTCCCTGCTGTTACTAATTTTGACTGTCAGAGCCTTAAGAACGTCAATGTATAGAAGTGTTCCCATCTGCCTGCCCAAATTTATTGGATCTGGTGTCTTTAGCGTTAACTTGGAAGTATTCACGGAACAAGATTTTATATCGAATGGATGCAGCAAGCTGTGGCCAGACGTTGCTAACTGTTTCAAAATACTGGACTGTTGACTGCCCTATTGGCCTGTACAGTGCCTGTTTGGGTGAATTTTAAATTTGCCTGCTCCGATTAAATTTAAATTGTGGTTAGAGGTGACAAAAGTTATGGCATACGTTCGAATATTTTTTCGGACCTCCTTTTACCTGATGTAGTGCAGTAACTCGACATGACATGGACTCAAAAAGTCGTTGGAGGTTCCCTGCAGAAATGTTGAGCCATGCTCCCTCTAGAGCCGTCCATAATTGCTGAAGTGTCAGCGGTGCGGAATTTTGTGTATAAACTGGCCTCTCGATTATTTCCATACATATTCGACTGGATTCATGTAGGCTAATGTGAGAGGGCACCACATTCGCTCAAATTGTCCAGAATGTTCTTCAAATCAGTCGCGAATAATTGTCATTAATAGAAATTCCATCCTTGTTTAGCAACATGAAGTCCACGGATGGCTACAAATGCTCTCCAAGTAGCCAGACGCAACCATTCCAGTTAATGATCGGTTCAGTTGGACTAGAGGACCCAGTCCATTCCATGTAGACATAGCCAACACCATTATGGAGCCACCACAAGCTTGTACAGCGCCTTGTTGACAACTGGGTTCCATGACTTCGTAGAGTCCGCGCCTCTCTCGAACCTTATCATCAGATCGTACCAACTGAAATCGGGACTCATCTGGCCAGTCGTCTAGGTCAAGAGCCTAGAAGAGGCGCAGCAGGCGACGTCGTGCTGTTATAATAAACTCACCATAAGAATAACCCTGATGTAAACATTACATTATGTATTCTTGCGCGTTTGCTGGAATCTCATTGGATTTCCGTTTCACGTGGGACTGCAGCCAAGCTGTCTCTAGTACTGTCAAGTACGATAATAAGGGTATGTTTTGTGCTCTGCTTCACTCGCACATCGACTTAGCGATAATACGGGACAACGGCTCTGGTTCAAATGGCTCTGAGCACTATGGGACTTAACATCTGAGGTCATCAGTACCCTAGAACTTAGAACAATTTAAACGTAACTAACCTAAGGACATCACACACATCCATGCCCGTGGCAGGATTCGAATCTGCGACCGTAGCAGTCGCGCGGTTCCGGACTGAAGCGCCTAGAACCGCACAGCCACCGCGGCCGGCTGGACAACGGCTTTACCGGCACATTTAACTTTGACAGCTGGTACAGCTAGCCTGCAGTGACGTGGCCAGCTGCAGTTCACACGTAAAAAGAGACGAGCAGAGGAGCAATACAGCTTCGAATGCCATTTAATTTTTAAGCAGAATGAAATAATACGCTGCAAATATCCCACAATACACTCATTAGACGACTAGACGAAAACCGGAACACGTTAGCGTTTTTAGCTAACGTACTGTTGTAATTAAAACAAGAATGATGAAAATTCCTGACTTAACCACAGGGTAATTTTTCTGCATAAGCTGTGGGTAACGTAAGAGAGTATTGAAGGATTTCACCGTATATTTAATTATTGAAGCCACTGAAGGTATTACTTACAATCAGTCGTCTGGTAATCTCTTAGCTCCTTCCTTATCCGAAAGCCGGCCGGTGTGGCCGAGCGGTTCTAGG
The DNA here is from genome assembly GCF_023864275.1 of Schistocerca cancellata. NCBI lineage: Eukaryota > Metazoa > Arthropoda > Insecta > Orthoptera > Acrididae > Schistocerca > Schistocerca cancellata. The sequence goes on from NC_064627.1 coordinate 435,042,598, forward strand.
CGCTTCATTCTGGAACCACGCGACCGCTACGGTCGCAGGTTCGAATCCTGCCTCGGACATGGATGTGTGTGATGTCCTTAGGTTAGTTAGGTTTAAGTAGTTCTAAGTTCTACGGGACTGATGACCACAGATTTTAAGTCCCATAGTTCTCAGAGCCATTTGAACCTTATGCGAAGCAAAGAAATACATTTCTGTTCTGGAAGTGTCACTTACTACGTTGTTAAAGAACCTATCAACAACAGAATCCACAAAGCCAACCAGGCGCAGAATTTTCTCTTCTTCTGTTATGACGACCTGTTCTATATCCCGCCAGCGTTCGGCAGTGACATGTGAAAAAGCCGCGTGCGTTAGTTCCAGTACGTCTGGCAGATTAACAGTCTTGTTACTTCTCGGGCCAAATCCCTGCAACTTGGCTCCAGATCAGTTCTGTTGGGTTCATATTGTAATGGTGCAATAGCAAATGTAAAAATGCAGTGTTTGTACGATGTATTCTATGCTGTGAAAATGATTGTTTTTCATGTGTCTGCGATACGTAGCCGGCCGCGGTGGTCGTGCGGTTCTAGGCGCTCCAGTCCGGAGCCGCGCTGCTGCTACGGTCGCAGATTCGAATCCTGCCTCGGGCATGGATGTGTGTGATGTCCTTAGGTTAGTTAGGTTTAATTAGTTCTACGTTCTAGGGGACTGATGACCACAGCAGTTGAGTCCCTTAGTGCTCAGAGCCATTTTTTTTGCGATACGTATTTACCTCTATGGTATAAAACGCTGTGCATAGGCCAAATAAAGAGGATTTGGTTTTTCATTTTTGCGTTAGAAAATTAATCTGTTATGTTTTCTTAATTTCAACAACTTTTATAAACAGTCTTTCATAAAACATAAATGATTAAGAATTTGTATTGGAAATGGAAACATGAATTTCGCGTCCAATATGTAATTAGAAACAAGAAGTCGTGCATTATTCATAAAAAATATATGATGAGTTTTATAATTACGTTTTATAATTACGAGATGTAGGTATTTCAAATTGAATGAGGAAAAAAAATTGTGGAGGTTTGAACCACAGCAAGCACGACCAACCACATTTGTCTGACATTCCTTTACCTACTGACTATGCTACAGTTTCAATGCAACAGCAACAGCAACAGCAACAGCAACAGCAAAATATACACCACTGGGAAAACTTCAAAGCCATTATCTTCGTAAATTGACGAAAAACATTAAGAACAGCCTATTTCTCGGCACTTTTTAACTGTGTTCCACGTGCCTGAATCACTACGGAACAGAAAGCAGCCTCAGAAATTTTCATACTGCGCATTATCAACACGACAATCAGTGCACAACGCTGCAGAGGCTGTGACTGTACACAATTTTTGAAATGAAAACTATGTAGCTAAAGCGCAATTAAGAAAAACGTTGATAGCTGTTAATAATTTGAATATCTTAAAGTTTCATTTAACGTAACTTAGGAATAAGATGTGTAATACCTACTTCCAAGAGACAACAACACCAGTGTACGTGTGCTACTGCTTCTGACCAATCATCGGGTCTGTGTTTGTTTACATCAGGTTAGTTCTTATGCTGAACGGATTGTAGTGACGAGACTCGCGCCCGTGGTCTGATGTTGCAGTCCGTTGACGCCTAACTTCGCAGCACTGTCGTAATAGACACGTTCGTGGTACGTACCACATTGATTTCTGCGGTTATTTCACGCATTATTGCTTGTGTATAACACTGACGATTCTATGCTACCGCCGCTACTCTCGGACGTTAAGTGAAGCCGATCTGCTACGTCGTTGTCCGTATGCGTGGCATTTACTATTCTCGGCACACTCTTGTCTCTATGGATATCGGAATACTGAATTCTCTAACATTTTCCGAAATGGAATGTTCCACGCGTTTAGCTCCAACTATCATTCCGCGTTCGACGTCTGGCAGTTGCCGTCGTGCGGCCGTAGTCACGTTTTGACGTGAATCACCTGAGTACAAATGACAGATTCGCAAAAGCACTGCCCTTTTTCGTGTACGCGGTTCTACCGCCATCTGTATATAAGCATACCGCTATTCCACGACTTTTGTCACCACAGTGTATACGTGTCTCATGTCGGCTGCTCCGTAATACACTCCTGGAAATGGAAAAAAGAACACATTGACACCGGTGTGTCAGACCCACCATAATTGCTCCGGACACTGCGAGAGGGCTGTACAAGCAATGATCACACGCACGGCACAGCGGACACACCAGGAACCGCGGTGTTGGCCGTCGAATGGCGCTAGCTGCGCAGCATTTGTGCACCGCCGCCGTCAGTGTCAGCCAGTTTGCCGTGGCATACGGAGCTCCATCGCAGTCTTTAACACTGGTAGCATGCCGCGACAGCGTGGGCGTGAACCGTATGTGCAGTTGACGGACTTTGAGCTAGGGCGTATAGTGGGCATGCGGGAGGCCGGGTGGACGTACCGCCGAATTGCTCAACACGTGGGGCGTGAGGTCTCCACAGTACATCGATGTTGTCGCCAGTGGTCGGCGGAAGGTGCACGTGCCCGTCGACCTGGGACCGGACCGCAGCGACGCACGGATGCACGCCAAGACCGTAGGATCCTACGCAGTGCCGTAGGGGACCGCACCGCCACTTCCCAGCAAATTAGGGATACTGTTGCTCCTGGGGTATCGGCGAGGACCATTCGCAACCGTCTCCATGAAGCTGGGCTACGGTCTCGCACACCGTTAGGCCGTCTTCCGCTCAGGCCCCAACATCGTGCAGCCCGCCTCCAGTGGTGTCGCGACAGGCGTGAATGGAGGGACGAATGGAGACGTGTCGTCTTCAGCGATGAGAGTCGCTTCTGCCTTGGTGTCAATGATGGTCGTATGCGTGTTTGGCGCCGTGCAGGTGAGCGCCACAATCAGGACTGCATACGACCGAGGCACACAGGGCCAACACCCGGCATCATGGTGTGGGGAGCGATCTCCTACACTGGCCGTACACCACTGGTGATCGTCGAGGGGACACTGAATAGTGCACGGTACATCCAAACCGTCATCGAACCCATCGTTCTACCATTCCTAGATCGGCAAGGGAACTTGCTGTTCCAACAGGACCATGCACGTCCGCATGTATCCCGTGCCACCCAACGTGCTCTAGAAGGTGTAAGTCAACTACCCTGGCCAGCAAGATCTCCGGATCTGTCCCCCATTGAGCATGTTTGGGACTGGATGAAGCGTCGTCTCACGCGGTCTGCACGTCCAGCACGAACGCTGGTCCAACTGAGGCGCCAGGTGGAAATGGCATGGCAAGCCGTTCCACAGGACTACATCCAGCATCTCTACGATAGTCTCCATGGGAGAATAGCAGCCTGCATTGCTGCGAAAGGTGGATATACACTGTACTAGTGCCGACATTGTTCATGCTCTGTTGCCTGTGTCTATATGCCTGTGGTTCTGTCAGTGTGATCATGTGATGTATCTGACCCCAGGAATGTGTCAATAAAGTTTCCCCTTCCTGGGAAAATGAATTCACGGTGTTCTTATTTCAATTTCCAGCTTTGGCAGCGACACTTGTTCATATACAACCCCTTCCGTCCTCTATTTTCAACTACCTGATGTTGATATCCCCATGTAGGCAGACGTTTTACCTGGTTAAAAGGGATCAGTGATTCGCATATCTTTACGTCAGAATGAATCCCAAAAGCAATCTTTCATTATTTTAACAAAGCAAACGAATTTTCATGGATGATCGATTTTTGGAATATTGTCACTTACCGTACTAACTTTTCATTATTTTTTCCTGCTTTTGTTTTCATCCCAGAGGCATCTTATCCTCGGGACATTGCCCTGGTCGTCCCAGTCCAACTGCGCCCGTGCTGTTATCGCTGGATAGTTTCCATAACTGTGCGGTGGCTGAAGAACGACATGATTTATCGCCAGAAATTGCTGAGAAAATTTCTTTATTTAAAACCAGTTTCAATACACAGACCATCATCAGGTTCATAAAAGCATTTACAACATCATATTAGGTGATATACGAGGACTGGAACTTAAAATGGTTCAAATGGCTCTGAGCACTATGGGACTTAACATCTGAAGTCATCAGTCCCCTAGAACTTATCCGCAGGTCGTGGTCTAGCGGCTAGCGTAGCTACCTCTGGATCACGGGTCCCGGCTTCGATTAACGGCCGGGTAGGGGATTTTCTTGGCCCGGGGACTGGGTGTTTGTGTTGACCTCATAATTTCATCATCATCATCATCATTGGTAACAGTGGCTAGATTGGATTGTGTAAAAAAATTGGACTGTGTCAAAATTGGACTTTGTATGGGCGCTGATGACCGCGCAATTGAGCGCCCCACAAACGAAACATCACCACCCTAGAACTACTTAAACCTAACTAACACAGGGACATCACACACATCCATGCCCAAGGCAGGATTCGAACCTGTGACCGTAGCAGTCGCGCGGTTCCGGATTGAAGCGCCTAGAACCGCTCGGCCACCGCATCCGGCGGAAGTTTAATAGTGGAAACTGTTTATTTACAGTCCGTACAAAATAGATAAGTGCTATACCACCTACTGCAACCCCTGGCTTAAGCCCTTGTGAGCTCAACTTAAACTTTGAAACACGTATCTATTTTGAAGATCTGTAAGTAAATAGTTGCCACTATAAAAGTTCCAATCCTCGTAAAATCATTGACATCAGACAATAAAATAAACTCCATGAAATCGTCATTTTATCTTGATTATTCAAATTCATGGATTTTGTTTTATTGTCCGACACCGATGATTTTATAGCACCTAACATGATGTTGCAAATGCTTTTATGGACGTGATCATGTTCAGTTGACCAAAGTTGACTAGTAAATAAAGAAATTTTATCAGCAGTTCTTGCCTGTAAATCATGACGTTCTTGAAACATTTACGAGCTGTGGGGCACAACCTTCTGAAAATATATGTGCGGCGATTTTGTTCCGCATGTCTCAACAATAAAGGTGTCTTTGCAGCGGCCACGCTGTTGCTTAGCATCAGTTTTAAACGAGACGATTGACAATCAACATGATCCAGTCAGCAAAGTCTTAAGAAAACCGTGAAATGCAGCCAGAGCGCGGAGCAACGGCAGAAGTCAGGAGGTAAACCGTCAACAAACGCCTCATCCCGCCAAACCCTATTGCCGGCCGCTGTGGCCAAGCGGTTCTAGGCGCTTCAATCCGGAACCGCGCTACCGCTACGGTCGCAGGTTCGAATCCTGCCTCAGGCATGGATGTGTGTAATGTCCTTAGGTTAGTTAGGTTTAAGTAGTTCTAAGTCTGTGAGACTGATGACCTCAGATGTTAAGTCCCATAGTGCTTAGAGCCATTTGAACCATTTAAACAAAACCCTATCACCCTGTACAGAGGCGTCAGATCGACTGCATGACAGAATTTCTCGGAAATATGTTTACTTAATGACTATGGAGAGCTTCGATTCTGCAATCATATTTAGGGCAATTAGATTTTCCAAGCCAGTCATCCAGACTGTTTATCGAGGTTTTTCTGAGGCAGTTTGTATTTAAGAAGCAGCAGTTTTATGGATATTGTAATTACAGGAAAATTGGAATACTACGAATTAAACATTCTACTACGAAGTTTCTGTGCCGAATGATCTCTGTATTCCCTCAGACAGAAAATGTTCGACAAGTCGTGTGTTTCATCATGGTGTACTGAAACACAAATTACAAGACGTAGTAGGCCTACATTGTTATAAGAATTTCTAACGATTCTAGATGAATTTTAAATATTAAGCTCTATTTTCGTCAGAAAAGTAATTTGACTTTTAATTGATACGTCTGTTATAAACAGAATGAATTGAGATTTGAAAGTGCTTCTGCTTATATGTAATTAAATGAGATGCGTCAGGTTTCATCGCTGTGCCGACGCAGTTCGTATCCTCAATACCAGTACGGTGTACCTACGTTTTCGAAACTCCCGTCTCACTAGAGCTGATTCGTTAGAGGTCTCTGGAATTCGAGCTGCTTAGATGTTCATTCTTTTCGCTGCCAACTTTGGCGAGCAAGTAATACTGTGTGAATAGGCCTGGCGCTATATTTGTCATTGTTTAACGCTGTATTACGTTCCGGTGATACGTGTGTTGTAGCAGTGAGTATCATTTGCACTTTACCTCTTGCATACCCTCCATCTGACACAATAAGTTTTAATCGTTGACCTTAAAAAGTAGCAGTGGGTAATGGGAGTAACTGTTTCGATAGAAGTCGAAAGAGTGAGTGTGACTTCGTGATGATGTTCGTTTGTTTCTAATCACTACCAATATTATCTTTGCATGTAGTGTGCAAAGAGTATCTTCAATCAATGTATAAATAAATTCAAACCATTTTAAGATTAGTTACATATAAAATACCTGTGCTTTTTAACTCTGCGTGTCACATTTGCAACCGTTTACGTGTAGATAGACGTAATGAGCTCAGAGCCGTCTGCTAGTTAAAGCTGACTGAATGATTCGTATTTCCTTATGTCAGATGACATCTCTTAACCTATCGATTAAACTAATTTTTCCAATGTAACTTTTCCTAGTTTATTTTTCGTTTATTTCCTTTTCAGGGGGGAGTGGGGGTGGGCGCTAGAGGCTCCTCCAACTAGAGCACCTCTTAATTATCTATTTATAATTTCTGTTCTTTTGTAAAATTACAAGACTATCTTCAAACTGGGTAAAACTTCATTATTACATATAATACACACACTGCCGTCGTCTTGGCTTTGTATCTTAGTAACAAAGGGCACTTAATCTAACTCGTTAACAAGATTTAGGTACGAAAGTTATTTTTTTCTTAATAATTCTAAAAGTAGGTGAGGTAGCTTTAAGAAAACTTCTACCATATGTTCTTATTATAAACTAAACCTAATTCCAGAAGTATACCTCTCTGCCTTTAATACTACGCACCTCTTAAAATTTTACAAAAGTTGGATTTTTTATGAAGCTGAATAGCGAGTCATTTTGAAATTCACAATATTTAACCGTTTCGTAGTCTCACATAATCTGACCAAGTCTTCAAAGAATATCCAAACATTTAATTTTACGTAACTACGAGTATATTGTGCAATCTCTTTGTAGCGGCTCGCGGCTTGCTACGCTGTATTGGACTGGGACTGTGAAAAATCAATATCTTATTCGCTACAGTATTACTTGCTTGATTAGCCACAAGGGGAAGTGGATAGGTTTGTAATTTATCGTCTTGAGTTGTTCCCTTCCATGTGATGCAGGAAAACTACACCATAGTTTTAGTTTTGAGGAGCTCTCTTCTTTCATAAGCATTCCGTAAATAAGTTTGCAACTTTGTTTTAAACTGAGTTTTCTCCTGCTGTCGTAATTTCTTGTGAGACACCTTCATCATTAGCTGTCACTTAATCCTACAATTTCGCGTATTGTCATATCTCTAATTTGCGGTATAAAGAACATACGGATCTTTGTTGATATTGCACTTTCAGCTGATGTTGATTTGTATGTAATCGTATGTAATCTTCAAATGGAAAAGACGGTATAGATTACCTTTTATTAACTGATAATAACGGTTTCTGCCGAACTAGACCATCTTCAGATACAATGCAAAAACGTGACGTCGATAAAAAGCGTAACAGCTGACGTTGATCGTAGCAACTGCTCTGTTTCATTGTTTAAATAGTTTACTACTTTTTTCAGTTACCAGTTTTTCCTTTATTTTCGTTTCCAAGTATTCTGGTAAATGGAAATTTGTGGTAAGTTCCTGTGGGACAAAACTGCTGAGGTCATTGGCTTACACATCGGCTTACACACTACTTAATTTAACTTAAACTAACTTACACTAAGGACAACACACACACACACACACACACACACACACACACACACACACACACACATATTCCCATGCACGAGGGAGGACTCGAAACCTCCGACGGGGGTGAGCCGCGCGAACCATGGCAAGGCGCCCAAGACCCCCCGGCAACCAGGCGCGGCGGCTGTTCAGTTTCCTGTCTGCGAGTTCTTTCGATTAGATGTCACTTTTGAGCGCCATTAACCGACGGAAATGATCTTGCCGGGGAAAGGAGACCTACAGTTAAATGTGGAATCTGAGCCATGTGCCGTTCTGGTATATCTTCAATGCATTGAGAGCTGAAGGCTAGTAGAAAGCCTGGATGAAATATTCAGGTGCCTGATCGCGATTCGATCCCGTGACTCTATGATCTCGAGGCTCACACATTACCACCGTACCACCAAAGTACGGCTGTGCCATAGTCTTCCCTGCATACATTGCATTTACATGGCATCCAATATCATTGTGCTCGAGCGTCCGAAAGGCGTAGTTGCAATAACCAGCTGCAGTAGCACTGTTAATACGGGTGCACGTCACCAGTTTCAAATTACATGTATCTCCACGTACCATCACGCACGACTTCAACGGTATGACCGCACAGTGGTTAATGTGGACATGGAGTTACAGAAAATGCTATAAGGACTTAACGCTGAACCTTACAGCCGATCTACATAGATGTACTCGTCGTACAGACATCGTACGCAAGGATGTCAGGAATAGTCTGCCTATCAATTTCGTTCAGGCGGTATTAAACCATTTAAGCGATTTGTCGCTGCTGCAGACCAAAGTTAAATGAAAATCCTGTACTTCAGTGTCAAATCTGAAGATCGTCTAATTCGTCAGAAAAAGGTAATAAAAGTTAATCAACTTCGTCTACACTGTTTTGTACGTAAAATTAGAATAAAAAATGACCCGTTTTTCTGAGTATCTTCTTCTATGGCCTTCCTGGAAAAACTGTATTATGAGATTGTGATGTACGTTGTCAGAATTGAGAAGGTAGCCCGTCTGACTGCGAACGGTAATTTCCATGGAACTGTTAAAAGAACCATTATAAAGAAGGTGAAAATGATGTGGCGAAACCAATGGAATTCTAAGTAGAAATGCCCTATCAGGTAATTGAATCCCAACCCTTCCCAATTTAAATCCAGTATTTAAGCAATGTATAAGCAGTTTAATGTCGCGAAAATGGAAAGCAAAAGCTTCGAATACTGGTCTTGACAGAACAGTCTGGTACCGACCGGCCGCCGTATCATCACCTGCCATTTGGCGTAATTCGGATACGGTGTGAAAGGGGCATGTGGTCAGTACACCGCGTCCCTGACCTGCAGTTGCTACTTCTCACCCAAACGGTATCTCAGTTTCCATCATGAGGTTGAGAGCACCCTGTTCCAGTCCTATTACGAAAATGAGCAGATTGTTAAATGATTCACATTCTTAGTCTTCGTGTTTTCCAGCTTTACCGTTTCTCTGCGGCATAGAGTCCAACTTTGTTATCACGTTTCATCTTGCATTTGTCATTCTGGTTTCCTGGCGGATGAGAACGTACTGTTATTATTGAATTGTTGTGTTCTTTTTAGCTGCCTCGTTTGCTTGGACTTTCTTTTCTTGTTTTGGCATAATGGGATCTGTCCGCAATATTTCTAAAAGTAATCCGACACTCTCTGGTTATGAATATGTGAACTGCGAGTGGACTACAATGTCTGTAGATAGCTATAGCTTAGAAATTCGTCACTGACTAGTCACAAAAACAAATGTTAGGTAGTGACCATTGAAGCTAGTTTACGTTTAGTTATATAGCTCAACTCACAAGGGAGTTTAATAAACTATTTAGAAGGAGTAGTGTGTCATATATTATAAATTGCGCAAATATAACCTTTGTTATACGTTGGAGGATATAGGTACTTTTAAACATAATGCAGTGTACTAAATGCTATTGCTATAAGTTTCGTTCCGTGTAATTTCTGCCTAGTTTAGTTCCTGTGAAAAATGGCACCTTAGTTTGTTAAAGTTATCCAAAGATGGACGCATTGGGGGAGAAATTACAATGCGCATTTTGTGCATTACGCGAGGATATACAGTCATTTTTACAGGTGGTACGACATGTGTAGGAAAGCCGTACAAAGAAACATAAACCTGGAAAATAGATTTTTTTGTGGTGGAATTTAGCAGAATGCTTTTAAATAAAGCGACTAACTTTTTTTTGCTTAGTATTCTTGGTAGTACCGGTCAGTGTAGTCTACCGACAAGGAATAAGAGCATGCCGATAAAACAATTAAACGGAAAAATAAGTTTTTATTGGTTCAACAAAAGTTATCAACTTTAGGGGTGAAGAAATCAATGAGTTTCATCGTCGTACTATCGGATAATTTTTTGGATAGCTTGTCATTCAGACAAAAATATTTAGTGTGCAGAACAAAACGGATTGTGTGTTATGCTCACGCACGTATCTTGTCAGTTAGTTATTTAGTTAGTTGATTACGTGTTCCATCGGTCATTTTAACGATTCTTTACTGAAATGATATGGAACGAGTGAGTATCTCTTTAAGCAGTTATGAATACTAATCGGTGCCTTACAGTCAGTTAAATCACTAATATGATTTGTTGAAACAATTAGTTTGAGTCTGGAAGGAATAGAGATATTACCATATGTAAGAATAGAAAGAAAATGACGTGCACTACTCCCTAGCCATATAGTGCTTCGACAATCTAACCATTAAAATGAATACTGGTTACTTATAATTAAAAGTACAGCCACTCTTGGAGGTCCAGTGTGGACTGTAATTACCCTAAGGCAGCGAAACTTGTTAGGTATGCTAACGCGTTGTTGCGGATCCGATTTACGCTGAAAAAAAATAGGTATAATTTAGGTTACTAGATGTAAATCGAGCGCTGTGAAGCATCCCGTCGATGTCTCCGATGCTGGACCAATTGGGTAAACAACGGTTAATAAGCTAGTTTATTCCGATATAATAATAAAATCAACTTACGCCACTCTCACTTGCTTAACCTTTTCTGCCCACGTCCTGTTCCTAATCCACTACATACGGAAACAATTCCATTCGTCTGTCTTGCATCCACAGCGCCAGATTTGCATCTGGTGGCCGAAATTGGAGGTAATTTTTTAAGCGGAAACCGGTCCCGCATTACCGCATTAGAATATTTACCATGTCTCGCTGTCATACGATAGTTACAGCCCCCAATGGATCTCTCTGAGCAGCTGCGCTTTAACCTTAGCAATACCAAGGCATTTTCCATAACGCGCATTACCAAGGCGGACACACACACACACACACACACACACACACACACACACACTTTGTGCCCACCCCAATACAATGAAAAAAATTCATTAATTGTTGTTCAGTTATATCACCAACATACTTTTTAAAGAGATACTTATGTGTAAGTTGGGCCCAGAGGAGTTAAATACCTTTTACCACACTCTTAGCAGCATTAACACACTTCAAATAACGTGTACTACTTTACGAACATTACGCAAAATATGTGAAAATGCAGATGTCGTTCATTGTTGTTGAATTGTACTCTCAACATACTTCGTAAAGATATACTGTCGTGTAAGTAAGGCCTTGAACCTGGAAATATTGAATACGACACTCATTTGGGAATGTGACATATAGTACTGAAACTTAAATTTTCATAATTTTAAAATAGAACGTAACTAACTAGATTACAATATTTTGAAAAGGTGGGCACAAAGTACCCCTCCCCCCTTCCGGTTGATACTGCAAACGTAATTATAACCATCTGCTCTGCTACCTGAAAGATTATAGGAAGGTTTTTAATTGCAAATTGCAGGTACTGTTCCTTCTGTACTGTGGAGAAATGCTTAAACAGAAATAAGTAGCCTATTGCAAACCTAAAAATGGTCAGCATATACACAGTTTACGTTCCACATCAAAACGTGCTCGCTTTGAGTGTGATGTACGGAAAGGCAACTAAAGTACTAAAGCGGCACGGTGTATGGCTACGTGAACACCAACCCTGGGTCACACCTGAGATTATTCATGTCATATATCTTCTGAGCGAATTTCGGGCATGTCGAGAGGATGGAAGTCCGCGTAGCGCTCTCACTACGATATTAGTGTTAGACTCGTGTCAAGACGTCGTCCCACCAAATGAGCTCCGTCGGAAAGAGCGTTCTCATCAATAAACGGGAACAGTGAACCGCATAGAACCGCTTCAAGTGACTTGGTGAATAGTACCGCTACCGAATCTGATCCTTACCTTTACAATAAGACCACTACCAATACGATACTCGAACATTTGATGCACAGTTGGTGTTAAACTATCCGAAAATAAAAGCGACGCTAAAGCTCGAACTGTCGGTGAATATACAATGAGACGTAAAGAATCCCTATTCTTACACACACACACACACACACACACACACACACACACACACACTCACTCACAAAGAGCCTACGTCAATACAGGCTACTTCCATGACGAACAGAGTGGGTTGCTCCAGAGAGAGTTGTTACCTCTTGAAAGTTGGCTACAGTTGCGCACATTTTGAAGCTTGTTGTGACGGGCTGAGATCAAAGGGTGAGCATCGCCGCTCGCCTGTGGCTGCTCTCGCTCGTGTACAGCTGTGACACGGTGCTGGCCTCTCGCTCTGTGCCTGGCAGAGATAGCTGCCGATGCTTCAGCGATGCAGTTCATGCTAGTTTCAATTGCCAAACTTAGTATGTTCATATATTATACCTATTGTCGACGATGAACCAAATCTATGATTTTAATTGGCGGCCTATGTAGGTAACGCTCTGAGCGGACAAAAGGTCATAAGGCAGCGATGTGCACATTCAGATGGCGGCAGTATCGCGTACACGAGGTACAAAAGGGCAGTGCACGGCCAGAACTGTCATTTTTCCTCAGGTGATTCACGTGAAAAGGTGCCCGACGTGATTATGACGGCACGAAGGGAATTAACAGACTTTGAACGCGGAATGATAGTTGGAGCTAGACGCATGGGACATTCCATTTAGTAAATCGTTAGGGAATTCAGCATTCCGAGATCCACATTGTCTAGAGTGTGCCGAAAATACCAAGTTTCAAGCATTACCACCCACCACGGACAACGCAGTCGCCGACGGCCTTCACTTAAGGTCCGAGAGTAGTGGCGTTTGCATAGAGTTGTCAGTGCTAACAGACAAGCAACAATACGTGAAATAACCACAGGAATCAATGTGGGACGTTTGACGAACGTATCCGTTAGGACAGTGTGGTGAAATTTGGCTTTAATAGGCTGTGGCAGCAGAAATAAGCGCGACTGGCTTTGCTAACAGCACGACATCGCCTGCAACTCCTCTCCTTGGGTCTTGACCATATCGGTTGGACCACAGACATCTGGAAAACCGTGGTCTGGTCAGATGAGTCCCTATTGCAGTTGGTTAGAGCTGATGGTATGGTTAGAGCGCGGCGCAGTTCCCATGAAGTCATGGACGCAAGTTGTGAACAAGGCGCTTTGCGAACATGTGGTGGCTCTGTAGTGGATTGGACTGGGTCCTCTGGTCTAACTGAATTGATCATTGATTGCAAATTAAATTTTTATGGATGACAATGCGCCATGTCACCGGGTCACAATTTTGGACAGTTTGAGCGAATGATTTGGCCACCCTGATCGCCGGACATGCATCTCATCGAACATTTATGGGAAATAATCGAGACGTCAGTCCGTGCACAAAATCGTGCATCAGCAACACTTTCGGAGTAGGGGACGGCTGTAGAGGCAGCATGGCTCAATATTTCTGCAACAAGCTTCCAGCGACTTGTTGAGTCCATGCCACGTCGAGCTGTTTCACTACGCTTAGCAGGAGGAGATCCGACACGATAGTAGAAGGTGTCCCATGACTTGTATCACGTCAGTGTATGTAACAAGTCACTTTTTCAATTTCATACGGTTTACTTTACCACTAACAAGTTTTCTAGTCAGTACATGATCATCAGAGGTGGTTGTTGCAGGAAAGTTATTCTCTGTACTACGTGCAACTAGATGGTAGTGTCATCGTGAGTGCACTGCCACGTGGTATCCATGACAAATACAAATGGTTCAAATGGCTCTGAGCACTATGCGACTTAACTTCTGAGGTCATCAGTCGCCTAGAACTTAGAACTAATTAAACCTAACCAACCCAAGGACATCACACACATCCATGCCCGAGGCAGGATTCGAACCTGCGACCGTAGCGGTCGCTCGGTTCCAGACTGTAGCGCCTAGAACCGCACGACCACTCCGGCCAGCCCATGGCAAATACATGCTGATGATAAACATTTTAGACACCTTACACACACACACACATACACACACACACACACACACACACACACACATATATATATATATATATATATATATATATATATATATATATATATATATATATATATACACTCCTGGAAATTGAAATAAGAACACCGTGAATTCATTGTCCCAGGAAGGGGAAACTTTATTGACACATTCCTGGGGTCAGATACATCACATGATCACACTGACAGAACCACAGGCACATAGACACAGGCAACAGAGCATGCACAATGTCGGCACTAGTACAGTGTATATCCACCTTTCGCAGCAATGCAGGCTGCTATTCTCCCATGGAGACGATCGTAGATATGCTGGATGTAGTCCTGTGGAACGGCTTGCCATGCCATTTCCACCTGGCGCCTCAGTTGGACCAGCGTTCGTGCTGGACGTGCAGACCGCGTGAGACGACGCTTCATCCAGTCCCAAACATGCTCAATGGGGGACAGATCCGGAGATCTTGCTGGCCAGGGTAGTTGACTTACACCTTCTAGAGCACGTTGGGTGGCACGGGATACATGCGGACGTGCATTGTTCTGTTGGAACAGCAAGTTCCCTTGCCGGTCTAGGAATGGTAGAACGATGGGTTCGATGACGGTTTGGATGTACCGTGCACTATTCAGTGTCCTCTCGACGATTACCAGTGGTGTACGGCCAGTGTAGGAGATCGCTCCCCACACCATGATGCCGGGTGTTGGCCCTGTGTGCCTCGGTCGTATGCAGTCCTGATTGTGGCGCTCACCTGCACGGCGCCAAACACGCATACGACCATCATTGGCACCAAGGCAGAAGCGACTCTCATCGCTGAAGACGACACGTCTCCATTCGTCCCTCCATTCACGCCTGTCGCGACACCACTGGAGGCGGGCTGCACGATGTTGGGGCGTGAGCGGAAGACGGCCTAACGGTGTGCGGGACCGTAGCCCAGCTTCATGGAGACGGTTGCGAATGGTCCTCGCCGATACCCCAGGAGCAACAGTGTCCCTAATTTGCTGGGAAGTGGCGGTGCGGTCCCCTACGGCATTGCGTAGGATCCTACGGTCTTGGCGTGCATCCGTGCGTCGCTGCGGTCCGGTCCCAGGTCGACGGGCACGTGCACCTTCCGCCGACCACTGGCGACAACATCGATGTACTGTGGAGACCTCACGCCCCACGTGTTGAGCAATTCGGCGGTACGTCCACCCGGCCTCCCGCATGCCCACTATACGCCCTCGCTCAAAGTCCGTCAACTGCACATACTGTTCACGTCCACGCTGTCGCGGCATGCTACCAGTGTTAAAAGACTGCGATGGAGCTCCGTATGCCACGGCAAACTGGCTGACACTGACGGCGGCGGTGCACAAATGCTGCGCAGCTAGCGCCATTCGACGGCCAACACCGCGGTTCCTGGTGTGTCCGCTGTGCCGTGCGTGTGATCATTGCTTGTACAGCCCTCTCGCAGTGTCCGGAGCAAGTATGGTGGGTCTGACACACCGGTGTCAATGTGTTCTTTTTTCCATTTCCAGGAGTGTATATATATATATATATATATATATATATATATATATATATAGTAATATTTCAATCCACATAATCCTTGTATTGTATTGAACTGGGGACCTAGAAACGACAGAGAGGCTTCGTCCCCGCCATAGCCCTCAGTGGTTCACAACCCCGACAACAGGCTACAGCAGTCCATTCACCCCACCGCCGCGCCACACTGAACCTAGGGTTATTGTGCGGTTCAGCCCCTACAGCCCCTAGTGGGCCCTCCCGGGAACGTCTCAAACCAGACGAGTGTAACCCCAGATGTTTGCGTGGAGACAGTGTTTACGCAGCAATCACTGACATAGTGTAACTGAGGCGGAATAAGGGGAACCAGCCCGCTTTCGTGGAGGCAGATGGAAAACCGTCTTAAAAACCGTACACAGACTGGCCGGAACGCCGGACCTCGACACTAGGTGACCGGCACGCCTTCCCGCCCGGAAAGCACTGCGTTAGACCGCACGCCTATCCAGGCGGGCACCTAACTTGATTCTAATAGTATCAGCATATACACCAAATCTACACTAGCCCAAAATACATAAAGCGTTCTTCTCTCCCATAGGTGCCTCGCTCCACTACTTTTGAGACACTCTGGCCTTTTTATTTTTACGAGTACTGTGCCTAAACCAACGGAACTTTCGCTCGTCGATTACCAGCGAGCAGACGTCAATGAATGTTTTCTTATTCGCTGATAATGGTAAATCTGGTTTCCAAACCCACCTATATAGAGTGGGAATCACACAATGTTCTTCTATGCCAGGTCTATGATGACGTTCGGTGGCCGGTATTTGTGGAGATTAAGAGTCCTAAGTGATGCTGCTACAGACAGGACCGTCACATGAGCTTTCCCTGACCTCCTTCGAATACCTCCTGTTTCAGAATGACTCCATAATGCCTAATTTCATTTTAAATACCTATAATAGTATATGGTAGCGCATACTGCGATTTACAGAATTCTGTAATACCATTGACGAGTCATACAGCAGATTGCTAGTCTGCACTTCCACTACTGTACCGCCGAGCTGACAAACGCATCAGCTGTCTGTCACATTAGTACTTGATGTGCCAAGTCAGCGGAATGTTCTTCCTGTAAGAGTACTCCAAACCGTACCATACACCACATTCTCATCAGGATATATGGCGGTGACCTATCTGTTACTAGAATGTTTTATCCGTCTTAGTTATCTCGCTAGTCTGTCTCGTCTACTGTTCTCTAAAGTTTCGAAACTATAAGGCGAGAAGGATTTATTTTTGTCATGAACTGGCCAGTCCAGATGAACATAAACGCCACTTTCTTTAGATATCATTGCAAGTCAGGCAGTTTCTTAGTAAGGCTACTTCCACAAAGCGACGTCCCAGTTTGTTCGACTGATTCAAACTAGATTAAAGGGGAGAGCTCTGTTAGTCGCCTGCCTGCCAAAATGGCAGAGCGCCAATTAGTCGCAGGCGGCGAGAGTGGAAGCTTGCGTGCACACTTTCGTTCACGGTTACTGTCAACTTGTCAACGTGTACGATGTCATAAAGTGGCAGTTGCGAACAGGGAGGTTATAAGGGGAGTAACTGGACCCGGGGGTGAAGATGCTCGCGTTTATTCAGTTTAATCTGTGTGATAATTTACGAAGTTTTGAAACAAGGACACAGAATGTAAATTGGATATTTAGATATCTCTTCAACGTCTGGTACATGCTTCTCCCTTACGTGTCTGTAAATGAAGTACGGCAATAGTAAGTAAAGCACTTGGTTTTTTCATATCTGAAAAGGTGAATATCGGGCTTGTATCCACGTCCTGTCTCAGTTGCATGATTCGCAAAATTTTGAAACAAGGTCTTACAGTTTCAGGTGGGTAACAGTAGACACAAAAGATAGGGTACAATATTTACGTAGGGGAAGGGAGAGGGGGCAGGAAGGGCATCGGTCCAGCCTATACAACGAAAATTACTAAATCCAAATTAAGATGCAGACCCCCTGAAGATACGGAGTAAAGCCAGGAAAAATAAGAACAAGAAATAAATAATGCACTTGTTTGAACAGAACTTAAAAAAGCATTAAATCTGTCGATCTTAAAAGAGCAAATTCTTAATTAAATCACTTAAGGAAGCCTTTTATTTGTTTCAGGTACGTATGGTGCAAGCTGAATGAAGGACAATTACTCCAGAACAGCAGGTAAAATATCTGTACCTTAGCTCAAAGTAACATGCAAATAAAAACTAATTTTTTATGCTTCAGAATTTTCGTAAAATGCTTACAGTTGACTGAGACTTCACGACTGCGAATCTCTCTAGCACGTAACTCGCTGATGCTGAGTACGGAAGAACTATACTACTGCTATTTGTGGTGCACTTAGTTGTGTGAGCATTTTTAACATTTGTTTTGTAACATTTACTCCATTGGGAAGGTGTTTGTCTGGATCTCCGCATCAAAAAGTTGCAGAAACAAAATTACCCCTACGGCTGACAAATGGCTTGTTATTCAATACGAGTGAAATTAGTGTTTCTGTACTAGTAGGCTGAGAGTGTAATTATTAAGGGATACTTTACTGATAATGTTCAATATGTAAATACATTGAAGCTAGGAATGATATAACTTTTCTCTAAAATAGTGAAATAAAAAAGTATATGATCGAAAGCTTTACCATTAAATCCGCTCACTGGAGAAAGTGGCAGCAATGACGTCCGGCAAAACACCAATAAGACCTTTAGTTGAACTTGGAATATCGCGCTTCGCTACAGAGCAGGTTCAATATTTTCGCAACAAATTCCACTTATTTCCCTGTAAATGGAAGTGTGCGTTTTAGTGAAGGTTAGTAACTCTCGGTTTTGGGGACAGCAACGGCACCTTTTGGCGTGACCGCTAATTACAACGTGTATGGACTGACTGGATGCTTCATGTTGTCACAGATTTTCCACCAGTTCTAGCTATCAGTGGAGGAGGACAAGCATTTAATACGAATACAGCGAAGAGCACAAGTTAAGAACATGCACAGGGATGCATATGACTTCGATTCCTGTTACTCTTGTCAGAGCGTTTGTTAACCTGTAAGAATGTGTCTTTGGAAAGCATTGAAGTGACTGCGGTGTTAAGTTGAAGCATTGAATCTGGCACGGCAAATCCAATGAAAAAGAGGTTCACTGTTTCAAGATCTGATCCGGCACTCAGTTTTACCTCGTTAGTTAATATCAACGATACTTAGAGTTTTAAATTCGCCTCATGGGTACGCAGGTTTAGCTACGTTCACTTAAGCACGTTTCACCCCTACGATGGCACCACCCAAGTATCCCTTCTCTTTTCACTACTCTCATTGACCTACTACATCGAACAACGTATCATTACTTACTCTTACTTTTGAATCGTAAGTATGTAATTAATGTTAACGCTGCCTGACTTAGACAGAATTATTTATGTACAATACACATGTAAAGAAAATGTACTGTAATATTCATCACTCGTTATAGCTTGAGAGTAAAAATACGAAAACCCACAAATGGTGACATAGCACTGGTGACATTGTCGTAAGTTAGTCAATTAACATCATTTATTGGCTCATACGTTGCTACGTTGTACTATTATTATTATTATTATTACTATTATTATATGCATAAATGAGATGAATAAGTGGCACCCTTATCGTGTCCTTTTATATCTGTAGTCAAAGATACATAAATCCTGACCACTTCAATATTCTGCTTTGTCTAAGATAATTTCAGTAGAGCTGTATGTCTCAAATGTACTGAATGAGTATAGGCAGCACAAAAAACATAGCACAGTCTTATATGAAATCTCGTAAATTACGCTCACTGTTGATCAAAGTAGCAAACCAGTGTTAGTAAGAAATAATTTATGCACTTCGTATTGCTATAGAGCCTACTGAATATTATTTGTCAATTATTTTAAATACAAATGCAATTTCTGTATTTCCTTTTTTTCTCGTGCAGTGCCCTCGAGATTACTTCAGTATAGTACATAATCAGTGAAAGTGATCCGTATTTCCCATTTCATAAAAATGCTCTAGCCTTTTTTTGTAAATTACCTATGTGATTACAGAAAACATAAACATGCGTAAATCTGTGCAATTCGTTGAGTAATAAATACTCGGACGTGAAATTTATAGTCGTATTCATGCGTTTTTGTAAAACTTACAGCTTGTCTTCCTCATTCGTCAGCGTATTCGATCTGGTGCCTACCTGGTTTTTATCAGTCTTGTTTCGTTAGAGGTTTAATAACGATAAATATTATCTTGACTAGCATATCAGCTGAACAAAATTTGCCAAAATTGATTAAAAATCATGTATTCATATGGTTACATGCTGGCCATTTAATTGTCAATAATTTATTTATATTGAGAATTTCTCTACAGTATAGATGACTTTTTAAGGCGAAAAGACAGTGAAGATATTAAGTGCCAAGCGCTTACACAACGCATCGTTATGTTTGTATAGTTGAGGATGAGAGTGCAAATGAAATAAAAGAGTGCCGATATACATTGTACTACTTTGAATAGCTCCTGGAGGATGAGTTTGTCTGCATCTCACGTGAAGATTACCATCAATCGCGTCATGTGAGCATGATTAGGATGGTTGGGATTTAACTCGAGATATTGAATCGTATGTCACTCCCAGCCCGCTTGATCGTGAAGTGCTGGTGTTGAAAATTTGTTTGAAATGAAGAATTTCGTGTCCAGCACTGCCCTCCAAGCTGAGTTACAGTGTCACAAGAGTGACGTCTTGGCACAGGATATGCTGGTAGGCTGGAGCCCGTCTCAGTGCAGTGTGTGGGAGCGCCACGTTCAGTGCTGGAGCAGACGGCACGTGGAGGTAGGCGCGGAGCGGCCACGCCCTCTCGCCTGCCGCCCGCCGCCTGCCGGCGATGCACGCCTGGCGCTGGCCGAGCTATTTCGATGCTGAGGGAGCTGCCAGCGCAGTGAGGCCGCTCCTGCAGTGCAGCGCAAAAAAAAAACCGCCGGCGCCGCTTCTCAGAAGGCGCGACCGTCACCGCCCGCTGTGGTCACCTGCGCATTCCTGAGCTACTCAGCCGGCGAGTCTCAGTAAAGCCCGGGCAACGGGTTTGCGTTACTAGGGGCTTGTATAGGGGAACCTAATGTCGTTCTACACTCATCTCGAAGCATAGACCTTTCTCATTTTTGGAGCAAGCCCTTACGTGGAACCCACTGACTGTTAGCTACACATTCCCACTTCAGCTCCTCTAGGGCGCTCTAGTACTAACTAATAGAATCACGAGGTCTCGTCTGAATCTCCTATGACTCCTCCGTTGCTCCAGGTGAGTAATGCCCTGTTCCAACGGGACGAGGCAGCTAACGTTGACATGAACGAGGACCCCATCCGACCTCACGAGAGACGGCGCCGTTGGCACACTGGACGGTCCGATTAGCGCGATTTGCGCTCTCGATGCCTTCCAGAAGCCGTTGTCGGCTTTATTTGGCTCGCACACCAGACAGTTCCTTGACGAAAATGCACGCGGGTGTAATAGCTGCGTTAGAAACTTTCTGAAAAGAGCGAAGAAAATCGCGAAGGCCTAGAGTATGACTTTAATAACAAATTGCTGGTAGAGGAACATTACTTAATGCTGTATAAAGTTGTTCGTTAACTCAATTGCATTTTCATCTCCATTTCGGTTTTAAATTGAATGTAGTTAAAGTACAGGGTGTTTCAAAAAGAATATACGTATTACAAAGTATTATTTCGTCCAAAATATCGATCGCTGCGCCTCGGCTTGGCTATTGGAGAAACGAATGCATAGTCTAGTTTATATTAATAGCCGCTAGATGTCAGTTGTCTTCTGTTTTGCTTGGTAACCGTCATATGTTTAAAATGGCTACCCCGCAGCAGAAATCATTTTGTGTTCTCGAGTCCGCGAAGTGCAATTCCGTGATTACAGTGCAAAGACGTTTTGAGGAACCAAATTGATCCTCCGAGTGGGTGGAACATTCGCAGATGGTATCGATAGTTTCTAGACACAGAATGTGTACGTAAAGGAAAGAGTCCTGACTGCCCTCGTGTTCCTGAAGGAAATGTTGCACGAATTCAAACTGCTTTCCAACGTAGTCCTTCAAAATCAACTCGTCGTGCCAGTCTGGAGTTACAACTGCCTACAACAACAATTTGGCGTATTTTGAGACGTCGGTTGGTTCTGAAGCCGTATAGGTTACAAGCTGTTACAAGCTGTGCGATCTGATGAGAAACGCAAACATGTGGCATTTTGTAACGAGATTCTTGATGCTATTGACAATGATTACACTTTCGCACAACGGATCCTATTCAGTGATGAAGCGATTTTTCATGTTAGTGGTCAGGTAAACAAACACAATGTTCGAATTTGGAGCCTACTGAACCCATATGCAGCCACTGAACATGTACGAGATTCGCCCAAAGTCAATGTGTTTTGTGCGATACCCGATCATCTGTTTACGGCCCATTCTTCTTTGATGGAAACGCGGTAAACGGTCAGCAGTATCTCGCTATGATACAAAACTGGTTGTTTCCGAGGCTGCAAGAAGACAACTTAATTTTTCAACAAGACGGGGTAACCACTCACTGGAGTCACCAAGTGCGTGAATATCTGAATGAAACTCTACCGAACCATTGGACTGGTCCTCAAGGAGCTCGCGACTTAGCATGTTTCAGCTGGACGCCATGGTCGCCGGATTTGACACTCTCTGACTTCTTCCTGTGGGGTTTGGTTAAAGACAACGTTTATGTACTTCCACTCCCACAGAACCTGGAAGAGTTGAAGAACCGGATCCGTACTGTCATAACGTCAGTGACGAAGGACATGCTTCCTCGAGTATCGATGTGATATTGGTCATGTCGCTGATGGAGGACGTATTGAACATCTGTAATCTGAACTTGAGAGGTTCGTAGACATATGTGTAAAGTTTCATATTCGTATGTGTTAAAGTTTAATAAATATATACATTCGAAATATGTATATTCTTTTTTAAACACCCTGTATATAGTGTTTAATATCAGTTTGCGTCTGCATAATATCTATAATCTCGATGCTGCATTGGCTACAAAAACTCTCAAATATCGTACTTCGTCACATAGATTTCAAGATCGAAATTCGTTTCGTAATTTCATTCTAGTGGAAGAGGAGGTTTTTTCGTAGCTCCTCATCATCACTGAGATACAAACGTGAGCCAGTCCACAAAGTATCGTAATAGGAAAAACTTCCGGTGCGTAAACTTGTGTTTACTTCTTGATATAGACTGGCAGTGACGTTAAGAGCTCTGGCCGCTGGGGAAATATTCCAGTCGTAAGCCCTCGCAACAAGAACTGCAGCAAATAACATCACCTTTTGCGATAATATTTCTATTAAATGAATAAGAGAGAGACCCAGAATCTTTTAGAAAACAATGGCGAGAAAAAATTTGGACGGAGTTGGACGGAACGTGCTTTTTATCTCTTCACGACTCACAGTTCACGAAGCTATAAACTGCGCTACTTTTGTTACGAATGTAGTCACTTTTACATTTACTTCAAATTCAACATTTAAACAAGATGTATAAATGAGGATTTCTTGTTTTTAGTTCTTCAAATGTTGTTTCAAGTGATATGTAGAATCTCCTCCTTCGTTGAAGATGTAGTTTATAAAACAATATACCATGTGAGTGAGTGTTCTTGTCTTGGATACTGGAAACGATTTACGTCCACATACATTCTTTTCTTGCTGTTTACTTCGTAACCAGTGTTTCACAGCAAACTTGCTGGTTTAAATTTTAGCCATTTTCATAGACATGCGATTCTGGTGCAACCTATTGTTCGACGTATGGCGTTGTCAACCATTCCACAGTACTGGCAGTACAGATGACTAGTTAGTTTTATTCTGCGACATAGCGCAGCTGTCGGCATCAAATCATTTATAAAAATTTAAGCTGCCGAGTGCAACCTGGAACGTAAGGATTTGTCGGCACAATTTGACAGACCGTCTTGTAGCTTGTCTTTGGGCTTCATCTGTTTTTCTGGTGGATATGGAGCTTTTTTGCTAATGGTGTAGATTATTTTCTGTCTCGTGTAGAATCTTGCACTTAGAATATTCTCTAAAACGTATGTTGCACTTCGCAAGGCACGAATTATATCTGCAGTCATTCTTCTGTCAGCTCTGTTTTCTGTCATCTCTGTTTTCTGTCACGATACCCCATCCCGTCTTTAGTATGTCCGAATGACTAGCTAGTAATTCGATGGTATGTATCAGATTTTTCACTGCTAGGGCGAAACATTTTGCCTCAGAGTCTGTTAAGACTAGGCCGCCTTCGTTAAGTGGTTTCGTCAGCTGATCCCTACCTACCCGAAACAACATACCATTTCAAATAAGCCAGCCAAAGTATTTATTAATTTTCGTGATACATAGTTTCTCAAGCGGTATGATTTGGGCAACATACCAAATTCTGGATAGGGCCAGTACGTTTACACATTCAGTCCTTCGACTGATATTTAATGTACTATTGTCTCTCAGGATACCTCTTACTTTTTCTACTACACTTTTGGGATCAGCGTCAATTAACTAGTTTATGTTTTTCCTTAATTTCAGTCCTAGCACTTCCATTTCAACACATTCGTTGGACGGGTGTGGCCTTGGATGAGGACACATACCGAGCTTCCGTATATAACATACACTGTCTACAGGCTGTTTCTACAAATATCATTATTTGATATTTAATATGCAAATTATAGCCTACCAAAAAGAAGCGCTTCTGATAGGTCATCATTGTGCCGTAATATTTAAATGGTATTATTTCATACTACACAAGTTATGGCACTAAAAACATCAACTACAGGAAGCCGTTATCGACTTTCTTATCGTTTTATTACAACAAACCGTAGCTAAGACGACGCGTTTTCGAGAGATCCTCAACCAAGCGGTGCTTTGAAACGGCTTATATTCGTACCTCGCTCTCTATGAGAAAGGAAACCCACCAAATACGAATACAGTATGGCAGCTCCTATGTGCTGCTTGTGACGTAAAACGATGTCGCATCTGATTGGACAAGTTCCTTTCCACGAGACAAAAATCTAACTTGCGAGATTCTTTTCTTCCTGTTCCGCGATGAACTGGAATGTGAAATTTGACGCTGTAACGTCACCAGCTTCTTGTCCAAGCGCGTTTTCACGGCCCGTGAAACGACGGCTTGCGATTCCTACAGTAACTAGGAATGCCCTAGAGGGGTCGAACAAAAGTTTTAGAAAGTATTTGTCTGGATTTTTCCACAAATTCTGTCTACAATTTGCTTTCCTCCAATTAGTACAAGCCGGCCAGTGTGGCCGTGCGGTTCTAAGCGCGTCAGTTTGGAACCGCGTGACCGCTACGGTCGCAGGTTCGAATCCTGCCTCGGGCATGGATGAGTGTGTTGTCCTTAGGTTAGTTAGTTTTAAGTAGTTCTAAGTTCTAGGGGACTGATGACCTCAGTAGTTAAGTCCCATAGTGCTCAGATCCACATCCAATTAGTACAACATGCTCGATCGGGCGTAAACTCACTCCGAATAAACAGCTCGAAATATTTGAACATTTTAAGTACTATTATTATTGTTAGTACTAATCACGTCATAGTCATCATGCCAACTAAAACGACTCGATATAAGAAGCAAATGCACTATACTTCTGTGGTGCGGGGGTAAAGTTGTAAGTTGCCAGACTAGCAGTCCAAAAATCTCGGGTTCGATCCCCGGCTGACACTAGGATTTTTGTTTTGTCACTTATCACTTCTTACATCTGTGGAAATGTTCATCTGGAGATATCCCCCGTATAACAAACTCGGGAAGTCAATACAAAGATCGGAGGAAAGGCAATAACACAACGGTACATCACTTCCAATATGGCCATCTACTACTGCTTTTGCATGCATACTCAACAGCGCATTGCAGAGGGTACATTCTAACACTGCTAGTCATTTCATTTTCCTGCTCCACTCACAATTGGAGCGAAGGAAAAATGACTGTCCATATACTTCCATACGACCCCTGATTCCTCTTTCCTTCACGGTCCTCACGCAAGAGTGCCAATAGAACCGTCCCGCAGTTCGTCGCAAATGCCAGTTCTGTAAACTTTCTGAAAATTGTTTCGTGGAAGCAACTCCTTCCTCCATCCAGACATTCTAATTTGAGTTCACGGAGCGTTTCAATAATAATTGCGTTTTGATCAAACCTACCGGTAACAAATCTCGGAGCACACCTTTGAGTTGCTTCGACTTCCTTTAACACGACCTGGTGCATCCCAAACTTCTCTCAGTAAACCTAAGTTGACCATTCGGCTTCCTCTGTGCCGATCTTACGTGCTCGTTATGTTTCTTGTCGCTTAGCAATATAATGAATGGAAATTTAATCGACGTGACTCTGTGAAGTAGCACACCACTAATACTGTAGGACTGTTTTCCTACTCATTTCAATTATCTTACATTTTTCCGCATTTAGATCAAGCTGCCATTCATCACACCCAACAGAAACTATGTCCTGGTCAACTATGATTAGTAAACCACTATCGTATTCAAATCAACATTCTTAGTATTTTTAATTTCTTTTACGGCATGTATTTAAATGAAATATGGAGGGCGTTTTTTTAACTTCAGACAACTAAGTGTCTCGAAAACGACGTATCGTAAGAAAAAAAAATTCCACATGAAAAGTTAATATTACTAAAGAGGACATGTGTCTGTACTACAACTAGCTACCCCGTACCCAATCCTCATGCATAGGCTGGATCAGCTTTGTATTTTCAAACGGAAACCCCACATTTTTGTTGCATATTTGGATTCATCGCCAAAAAATACGTACGGTTTACTCAATTATTGTTTCCCATTCGTGGTAGATGGTTCTGTAATCGACAAATACTAAGTGTGCCTATTTTTGGAATTAAGAACCGACGTATTTGATTCTACATATCGTTTACTACGTAGATATAAATCTCAGTCTACTAACTGTTGAAATTTAAATATCAATATAAATATTGTGATTATAAAGGCCCCGGCCTTGCACTAGTGTGTGCTGCGTGGTAGGGCGCAGAGTGATGGGGGAGCTGTCTCACATTAAAACAAGTGTCCTCGACATGGTAACACAGGTGCATCCGCCACCATCACTTCATGTACATTTTATCTGATTCAAATCGTCGTAGTTTCTATTACAGCGGTTGGATGTAAAACAAGATCGAAATCAGACACCCTTAGGGCAGAGTTCGAGGGCGGCCACCGAAATGAAGCATTCTGATGGTTTTGGGACACACCACAATCGACCACATAGGGAACAGAAAACTAAGTTACCGTATAACTTCCTTATTTGCCAGAAATTTCAATGCATGTCAGTATTATTTGTATTTCAAAATCACATTTTCAACACTGAAGTACCGTTTGAACATCAGTGTCAACGGTTCGAAAATTTACATCTACATTGTAAATGAAAAGTTGAATGAAATTCGTTGGTTCTTAATTGCAAAAATAGACACATTTGATATTTTTCTATAACAGAACCACCTACTACGAATGGAAAACCGTGGTTTGAGTAAACAGTACGTATTTTCTGGCGTAGAACCCGAATTTTCAATAAAAATGGAGGGGGAGGTTTAAATTTGAAAATAAAAAGCTGACCCCGCCCGCGCAGGAGGGGTGGGTAAGTGGTGACCAGATGTAGCACGGACGGATGTCCCCATTAATAAACTAATATCAGTTTTTCACCTAGACCATTTCTTCCTATTTTTCGAGTTGTCTCACATTAAAACAAGTGTCCTCGACATGGTAACAAATAGCAGAAGTTAAAACTCTACCCAGTCATAAGGCACAAAAGGGCCTCGTCTACTTCACTAGGCTGCACAGATGTGAAGTCTTGCTAGGAACACTGCACAAAGCGCCGAGGATTACGATACGTGTTCGGGACGGTCTGTGTTTCACGACATCAGCATGATCTTTGTGTCAAAGAAGGTACAACTATAATGACTAGTTCCACTTCAAATCTGTTCAGTGAATTCCGTGTGCTCCACGACTTTCTGCTAAACATGCCACAAATTGTACATCATGTCAGCAAGAATGATTTCAGAGGCCAATCTCGCTTCTTATATACTGTTGGATAAAATGGCGAAGCATCACACGGCTCGAGATTTCTGTGGGGTGAGGGGGTACGGGAAGGCTTGTAACGTAACGTAAGGTTCTCTGAATAACTTTGCCCGTTGTTTGAAAAGAGGTTTAGTCCTATCTAAATTTTAGGGCGCAATCCCTTCATAGATTATGTTTATAAAGGTCGCAACGGATAACGTAATGAATTATTATGGGGCAGTCAAGTGAAAACTACGGCCCGTTAGCTACACTCGTGCCAAGAACTACGTATTTCAGTAGCATAATCATCAATGAAACAAATGTGTCTCTATTTTCAGACGTATTGAAAAGGGATAAATTAAACGAGCACGGAAAGAGCTTCAAATGATAAAATATTTATTTGGCTAAGATTTCGCATGATAACGGTAGTCTTTTATATTTAATAGATAGACAAATCATTCTTGATACATTTATATAAACGAACCTATGGCCTCACGTTTGCCTTACTCTGGCGAGTCCTGTGGGTTGGGGGAGATCTGGAGAGCACGTGGTCACTGCTCAGTTTCGAAACACAAACACTCACGTGCAGTAAATCCACATGCCGAAGAAAATGTTGATAGCATTTTTGTTAGAAGTGTTGTATGTACTTCGTGGTTGGCATCGTACAGGATTTTGGGTGGCTGCATACTTTTGCGTGAAGCGCTTCAAACCAAATAAAAAAAAAAAAATGGTTCAAATGGCTCTGAGCACTATGGGACTCAACTTATGAGGTCATTAGTCCCCTAGAACTTAGAACTAGTTAAACCTAACCAACCTAACGACATCACACACATCCATGCACGAGGCAGGATTCGAACCTGCGACCGTAGCGGTCTCGCGGCTCCAGACTGCAGCGCCTAGAACCGCACGGCCGCTTCGGCCGACTTCAAATCAAATCAATTCATTCTTTGCCAAATGTACGCTCGATACAACTTTACTGATAATTTAAAAATCCACCACAAATAGAATAATATGGCAAGCCGAAATTGTTAAGGCTTGGGCTACGATTTGAATCTAGGGGCCGCGTGGTCGCAACTAACGGAAATCATCTTATTACGCCACTGATTAACTGAACCAAAATTGTAACCAGAACCTAAATGGTAATTCAACATAGCTAGGAGAAGCAATTGTTGCGATTAACAATTATTAACACATTCAAATACCTTTTTGTCCTTGGTTCGACGCAGACGTTCTGAAGGAAGGTTGGTAGAAGATTAGGAAATTCACCACCTCTTTGGTCTGTCTGCTACTTCATTTAATTCATTCACACTTGACCACACACTTTCAGGAAGAGTGAGAAATGGAAATCAGGACACAGGAAGTGCTCATAAGACTGAAAAGAAATGTGTCGACCCGTACTGTGTTTACAGGGATGCAGCTGTCAGAGCAGAGATTAATTACCTACATAAACCTTGATTTAATTTTACAATATTATATGTCAGGTAGTATGGAGATTTGTTTTTGCATTCATTTTTAGTCATGTAACGACACTTATTGTGGTGTTACAGGCTTAGACGATAGTGCGACGATTTCTTATGCGGAGTTCTTGACGTTTGCTATACTGTGAAGAATTGCAGGTACCCTTTCAGTAGGTCAGGGGTGCGCTGTACATTGGAAGCAACCTATCACGTTGCAGAGTACACTTGGTATGTACATGATTAGTAGCTAATAACATTAAAAAACCAGAGTGTAGACGCTACTTTGAGATGAAGAGATTGACATAAAAGAGGAAATCAATGTGCAGCACACCAAACCAGTCAGAGGGTCTATAACCAAAATAGACTCACAGAGAAGGAGAAGGGAAATGAGTAAATATGTGGCTCCTCAGCAATCTTTCCGGCGTATTGTGAGAGGACACTAGAAGAGTAAATGTGTTATGTCGCACGTGGACATCGATAATTTGTGAACGACAGCTTCAGGGGGGAACACACTCCGCTCCGTCCTACCACATTTAGTATCATAAACGAAACGTATGTCAATGTGAGGGAGTCCTGCGCATTGCTGTTTGCAGTATCCATCTTCTACACCCACTCGTCATTTCTACAACATTTGTTAAACTAAAAACTGATAAAATATCTCCATATTTAGCAATTATATACAACCACTCGCTCACGGAAAGATCAGTACCTAAAGACTGGAAAATTGCTCAAGTCACACCAATACCCAAAAAGGGAAGTAGGAGTAATCAGCTGAATTACAGGTCTAGATCACTAACGTCGGTTTACGGTAGGGTTTTGGAACATGTACTGTATTCGGATATTATGAAGTACCTCGAAGAAAACGATTTATTCACACATAGTCATCAGCACGATTTCAGAAAATATCGTTCTTGTGAAACACAACTAGCTCTTTATACTCATGAAATAATAAGTGCTACTGACAGGGAATGTCAAATTGATTCCATATATTTAGATTTCCAGAAGGCTTTCGACACCGTTCCTCACAAGCGTCATCTAACCAAACTGCGTGCCTGCGGAGTATCGCCTCAGTTGTGCGACTGGATTCGTGATTTCCTGTCAGAAAGGTCACAGTTCGTAGTAATACACGGAAAGTCATCGAGTAAAACGGAAGTAATATATGGCGTTCCCCAAGGAAATGTTATAGGCCCTCTATTGTTCCTGATCTATATTAACGATATAGGAGACAATATGAGTAGCCGTCTTAGATTGTTTGCAGATGATGCTGTCATTTACCGTCTTGTAAAGGCATCAGATGATCAAAACGACTTGCAAAATTATTTAGATAAGATATCTGTATGTTGCGAAAAGTGGCAATTGACCCTGAATAAAGAAAAGTGTGAAGTTATTCACATGAGTACCAAAGAAATCAGCTAAATTTCGATTACGAGATAAGTCACACAAATCTGAAGGCTATAAATTCAACTAAATACTTAGGGATTACAATTACAAATAACCTAAATTGGAACGATCACATAGATAATATTGTGGGTAGAGCAAACCAAAGACTGCGATTCATTGGCAGGACACTTAGAAGGTGCAACAGGTCTACTAAAGAGACTGCTTACACCACGCTGGTCCGCCCTCTTCTGGAGTATTGCTATGCGGTGTGGGATCTGCATCAGGTGGGACTGACGGATGACATCGAAAAAGTACAAAGAAGGGCAGCTCGTTTTGTATTATCGCGAAATAGGGGAGATAGTGTCATAGACATGATACGTGAATTGGAGTGGCAATCATTAAAACAAATGCGTTTTTCGTTGCGACGGGATCTTCTCATGAAATTTCAATCACCAGTTTTTTCCTCCGATTGCGAAAATATTCCGTTAGCACGCAACTACATAGGAAGAAATGATCATCATGATAAAATAAGAGAAATCAGGGCTCGCAGCGAATAATTTAAGTGCTCGTTTTCCCGCGTGCCTTTCGAGAGTGGAACGTTAGAGACAGCTTGAAGGTGGTTCATTGAACCCTCTGCCAGGCACTTAATTGTGAATAGCAGAGTAATCACGCATATGTAGAAGTAGATGTAGAATAAGTGTACACACAGTAGTTAACTCATTAGTATAGTGATCATAAAAGAAAGTAATACCACTAATGATTTTTATTGTTGTCCATCTTTCAGTTGCTACGTCTTCAGAAGGGCCATTATCCAACCATTGTCGGCTTTAACATGTTTTCATTGCAGAGGGACCTCCAGGTTTTAGCTTTCGGTTAGTTTTAATTTGGAAGCCCATTGAATAATACTCAGTTCTATAACTGGGCTGCTCTTTTGGATGCATCAATGTCAGATATGATGAATTGTACCCTCTGCGTAACTGGATGCCACACCGAACTGTAGGATGCATCAACGTCAGAAATGATTAATACGCAGTGCTACTAATGCAATAGTCTGCATTTTCATGAGCACGTTCGTCCTGAATTTCTAGTTGGGAAGGAAAGTCTAGCTAATTGTGTGTGTTGTGGAGTGGGTAATGACGTCTGGTTAGCCTTACGATTTGTGGATCATACGAAATGATTTTTAAAAGAAACCCATTACTGAACCACAACAATAAAAAGGGAGGAAAGACACTATAATACAATGGATTACTGCAGGTCCTGCTGCGCGTTTCTAAAGTCTGCGATTTCTGTTACAGAGATACTCAACAATATTGTTTTATTAGTTGTCTCTAAATACACGGTAAGGTAAATTTGTTTACTAATCCAAGACGAAGCTTGGGTAATTTCACCAGATAGATGCCAGCAGACATTCTGGACTTCACTTGTTCGTATTAAATCAGATAAATGTATTTATATCGTTACTCATCCACATCGTGTCGTAGATCTGTGACTACTTCATGTAAATTAACATCGACTGTTCATTCTAGAGATAGGATGCAGGTGGTAGATCTGTGTCGTCTGAGGTACACGAATAATAGCACAATGGTCTTGCAACACTAATACCTCCTGTTTTGTTTGTTTTTAAACTTACATATTTACATAGTAATCTACAACGTACGAGAAGAGGATAAATGTCGTCCATTGGTTAATATTTCTTTGCAAAATGTTTCTCAAAAAATGTGTTCATGTTGTTCAAGTAGACGACTGGAAGTGAGCTGATGACTGCGGCCTACTGTATTGATTCGTGTAATCCAAAACAGTGAATATTGTGCTGAAACTTCCCTAGAACTTAATACTGCGCCGGATCAAAACTCGAAGTCACAGCTTCAGTACATCGTTAATATCTTCCTCGTGCTTTTTTTGTGTTTCACCAGTTTATGTTCGTGTGTGAGGCGGAAACCAGGAATTAGCACAGCATTCGCCAAGACCCCTCTAAAAGACAACACATCGATTTAGCAGTATACCAAACCATTAGTCGTTAACCCGGCGTGGATTTGATCAGAATCTGGCTCCAGTCTCTACTTCTTAAACTGGATCTCTTTGTAAGCGCCATTTGTTGTTCTCTAAAGTGAAGTCTCCCGCCATACTGAGTAATCGATACCACTCAGGTGTTTCTAGTAATTTTCTGTACCGACACTTTAGGTGCACTCCGCATGTCACCTTCTAAGGTAGGCGAAGACCCTTTCAGTGGTAAGGATATTGGCATTTCATATTGACATTCACAGACGTTAACAGTGATTGTAAAATGTGTAATACAACATTCTGTAACGAAGGTCGTGGTTCTTTGACGCCAATTACAATGGTATCCAAAATCAGATCAACAAGCCACTGTTTCCCCGTCCTGTGTTTAATTCACGATGTAATTATTCAAACTGTCAACAAATATCCGTGATGACTGGGTGTTGTTTGATGTCCTTAGGTTAGTTAGGTTTAAGTAGTTCTAAGTTCTAGGGGAATGACGACCATAGATGTTAGGTCCCATAGTGCTCCGAGCCATTTGAACAAATATCCGTAATATCGTGTTCTGCACGGAAGATGGGATTTCGGTCAACGGAAAACCACGCCAACGATGACATCAGGGTACATATCGAAAGAAGTGGTGTTTGTCGGGTAGCCCCACATCCACAATCTCTGTGTACACAGTCACAGATGGTGCAGTATGGCACAGAGAAGACGTTTACCCCACTCTCCGCGGCGGAGGGCCATAGGAAGCTTGGAAACAGGACAGTTGCAAACTAATGTGGCCCAATGGCTTAAAGTGAATAGTTCTGTTGTTTCTCGATTGTGGCGACAGTTTATAGAGACCGAAACTGTACCACTAAGACCAGGGCAGGACTGACCACGTGTGACGCCAGAAAGATTTGTCTGTAAGGGCACGACGGCACCACAGTAGTACTTTGCGCAGCAGCTGGCATCTGTCCTCGCAGCATCCATCTACTGGATATGTTGTATCGAGGCAAACGGTATAGAGAAAGCTTCGATAGGGTGGCCTTTACTGTCGGCGACATGCTGTATTTGTGCCTATAAATCGTCTTCACAGAAGGGGAGGTCTAGAGTGGAGTCTTCAACATACCACCTGGACCGTCGAACAGTGGGCCAGTGTTCTTTTCACAGATAAGTCCCGATTTGGTGTGGAGAGTGGTTCTTGACGGATTCGCATCTGAAGGAAATGTGGTACACGCTTTCGAGACCCGAACATAGTGGAAAGACATTGATATCGGGGAGGATCGCTAATGGTGTGGCTAGGGATTATGTTGGTCACTCGAACATCTCTTCATGAAACTGTACGGGTAAATCGGAAAGGTTTAACTACTGTCAAATATCTTACGCGCGGTTTTTCCGAGGTGCTGTGGGCCCAGACTTCGTACTGATGGACGATAATGCTCCACCTCATAGAGCACGAGTGGTTGATGTTTTCTTGGAAACGAAAGACATTGCGTGCGTGGAGTGGCCTGCTCGCTCTCCCGATTTGAATCCCATAGGGCATATCTTGGTTGCACTAGGGGGACGGCTTGCACCACGTCAGCATCCACTGACCACTCTCCAAGACTTGCGAGCAGCTCCGCAGGAATAATTGGCGTTATTGCCTCAACATGACATTGATAGCGACTTGTCGGAATGTGTGTACAAATCCGTTAAGTTGGAAAAAACGAAGAACATTGCCTTGTATAGTTATACATGGTGCAATTGCTTACATTCTATAGTCTTTAAATTGTTTCTACTTTGCTATGATCTGTTTATATTGTTTCGGAGCAAAATAAACGCAACCTCGCAAAATTTCCGTTTGTTGCTTTAATTCTGGACACCAGACACAATAAGATGTGTAGTTGTATTGTGATGTTTCCTTTATGAGCGAATTAAATACAAGCGGACCGTGACAGGTTGTCGAACTGACAGAGACATTTGTTGGACTAAATGTGCACTCAGTTTCAGTGGGCTTAATACTGAGCAGACTCCAACACAGAAGTTCTGTCCTCAAAGCTCTGCAAAATATCCAGATATACCTGGCATAATCTCTTCGTAGAACTCTAAGTAATTATCAGTCACAAATATCTTTAGATTGGAGTGAAGACATACGTCTGAGTACGGCATCTTAATTGAATAGGGTGTTTGTTCCTTAGATTCACACTTACTATCACTTTTTCCCTACCGCTATGAGCAGGTGCATTATCTTGATGAAGGCTGATTTGCTTTTCATTTTGCAAGCCTAAATTCTTGTAATTCTTTTTCAACGAGCAGGACTTACACAGAAGTAGACAATAGTTGTCTTCCCCTCCAGAGGTTATTTCATTCCCAGAAAGCAGAGACCAGAGATTTTCTGCGAAACAGAATGGACTTCGCTTTCTTTTACTATGTGGCCACAGATGTTTTCATCTGTAGCTGTCTTTTATTCGGACATCCAGAAGTGTATCATCTAAAGAGTTGTGAAGTCGTCCTTAAAATCAGTCGCCCATTTATTAACTGGTGAAAAGGTTGGTAGAAGACTCTTTATAAGTCCCAATCAGTATCATATGAATTTCCAATGGCTAAAACTCATCCAAAACTGAAATAAATGGCGGAATGGCTTCATAATTCATTCATTTTCAATGAAACACGTCTACTTAAAAAAACTGAAACTGCAAAAAAGAAAAAAAAGAAAACAATCCGTCACTTCTGTGTAATCTTTCTGTGAGTTAGGAGAAAACCTGTGAAAATATTGCTGCAGCAACGTTTAGTAATTGTAACGGCGGTTTGCGTGTGTTTGTAATTCGCGGATACTAGGTCTATACATAACAAACTCACGAACAGAACAACACAGTGTTGCAGCCTACTCTTGTAAAACTGTTCATATGGAAACGTGCAACAACTGCCCTCTCCAAGTGCATCTGCTTTCATCATTAGAGAGTCTCATTGCTAATACGAGAATATTATCTATACGTTTTAATGTTTGTACTCACACTCACTTTCTCACTTACTGCTAATATTGGTTACCAACTTCTATATCGCTACAGTAGTCATCCATTGGATCAGTACATGCCAGGAAGATGTGTAGCCGAAATATACGAACAGAAAGCGAACTACAGTGTCACCTTGCTCCACATCCTGTGAAAGAGTTAATTCATCGTTTCAACCACAAAAATTTTTCACTGGAAGAGCAGGATGAAAAATTCTCTATCTGACTTATTATACAGAATGAATTGGGTATAAGTGCAGACATTTTTATCTGTGGTACCTTAATATGTACCCACATCAGTGTGTTGGCTAATTTTTCTCTACATCGAACAATCTTGCTGCAAACACGTCACATAATTCACTACATGATGTTCTCTGCACAGTAATAACTGGACCATTAAATGGACTGCCCTTATCAGTATAGACTAAAAGTTGTGTTTTCACGCTTCCACATTTCAACATCTGACCTGCTGGCCAGGCGAAAAGAAGCAGTAACGGCTTGTTCATACCACATATACTTGGAGGTTGTACCAAATCTAAAAACATATGACTTGTAATAGCTAGAGTTATTAGTCTCCAAATGACGTAAATACTGATATAATGTTGTGCAGTACACCGTCCTGCGTCACCCTCTCCACGAGCGACGAACACTGCAAAGATAGCGGAATTTAACATTATTACACACAGCATTCATTGTCAGGATGTATCCTGTAATGTAAAAAGAAAGAATCGCAATGAGCGACTCGCAAGACATTTAACGAGAGCGCGGTTCGATCTGCGCTGTGTGACACGTAATCCTGCCTTTAATTTACGTGTATTCCCCCGTAACTCGCGAATTCTATCAGCTGAATAAATACCTCCCGTTAGACACAATTTAAAACTACAATTCCTTTGGGCCGCACGTGGGGGATGGCCCCACGGGTCGTTAGCGTACCGTTACCACAATCGCCGTGCATTTGTCCACGCCAGTGAGACACTGCGCTCCAGAGTGCCAGCTATTTATTTTGCCGCAAATAAAAGCGGGCCGTTCGTTCCGTGACGCGCCCGTGCCGTTCCCGAAAAGAAGGCCAGTCCGCGGGCAGCATGCTTTCAGCGCCACAATGGCCGCCCGCAGATGACAAACAGCTACTAGCCGGGACGCGGCCGCTCCCCTCTACGTACAGACATCAGTCACGCTGAAGCCGCTGTTAACCACTGATTGGCAATACGCCGGGAGAGCTTTCCTGCTGGGAGTAACAGCTGATACATCAACTGCTGCTTTGACAGCTTTGAAAATTCACTTGGGATATATCCGGTTGGACCGTAGTAAGCGTTTCTTGTGCAGAAGTCCTGTTGACGAAAGGAACCATGAAATAATTTCAACGTTTGAATAACTCATTGTCGAAATATCCTGTGCAGTTATGTTAATGAGAGCACCGCGAATGTTCGACACCAGCGTGCAGTAACCACTCGGGTGGCACTAGCAGTGGACGGTATATAAAAAAGGGAGAAAACAGTGCAATTGTTGAAGAATGAGATTTTCACTCTGCAGCGGAGTGTACGCTGATATGAAACTTCCTGGCAGATTAAAACTGTGTGCCGGACCGAGACTCGAACTCGGGACCTTTGCCTTTCGCGGGCAAGTGCTCTACGAACTTTTTTTTTTTAAAAAAAAACTCATTTTGTTCTATATTGTTCGCTGAATTGCTGCGGGGCGGACGTCCGATGACACCCGTTCAGGTTCTTCGTGGCTCCGTTCACTCAGTTTTTTTTTTTTTTTATAGAGAGTAGCTAACCCTCTGACCGAACGCTGAGCTACCGTGCCGCCTACCAACTGAGCTACCCAAGCACGACTCACGACCCGTCCTCACAGCTTTACTTCTGCCAGTATCTCGTCTCCTACCTTCCAAACTTTACAGAGGTTCTCCTGCGAACGCTGCAGAACTAGCACTCCTGAAAGAAAGGATATTGCGGAGACGTGGCTTAGCCACAGCCTGGGGGGGTGTTTCCAGAATGAGATTTTCACTCTGCAGCGGAGTGGGCGCTGATATGAAACTTCCTGGCAGAGATACTGGCAGAAGTAAAGCTGTGAGGACGGGGCGTGAGCCGTGCTTGGGTAGCACTTGCCCGCGAAAGGCAAAGGTACCGAGTTCGAGTTTCGGTCCGGCACACAGTTTTAATCTGCCAGGAAGTTTCAGAGCAATTGTTGTCGGAATGCGAAAATAGAGCGATTTATCTGCCGTCCAAAAGGGCACGATCATTGACTTCCAGGCCAAGGGTGGAAGCACTTCCGAAACGAGGAAGTTTGTAAACTGTTCCCGTGCTGCCGTGCAAGGCAAAAGGACGCTATCCACAACCGGCGCTGAGACAACTGCTGTGCACCACTGACGGGGGAAAACGACGGCTGCGAGGTGTTCACTGGCGACTACACGTGCAACTGTTGAGCTACCGACCACCCAGACGAACCAAGGGGCTCCCAACAGTGTCTCCTCAGCGGCAGTTTAGCGAACGCTGTGCGTATGGGACTCCGCCTCAGGTGCCCTGTTCATGCACCCTTGCCGACTGTTCAAATGTTCAAATGTGCGTGAAATCTTATGGGACTTAACTACTAACGTCATCAGTCCCTAAGCGTACACACTACTTAACCTAAATTATCCTAAGGACAAACACACACCCATGCCCGAGGGAGGACTCGAACCTCCGCCGGGACCAGCCGCACAGTCCGTGACTGCAGCGCCTTAGACCGTGCCGACTGTTGTTCATCGGCGAAGAAGGCTGGAATATGCATGCCGATAACGCAACCGGACGTCCACTGAGTGACGATTGGTGGTCTACTCAGATGAATCAAATTCTATGCTCCAACAGACAAACGGCCGTTATGGCCGGCCGGAGTAGGCGAGCGGTTCTAGGAGCTTCAGCCAGGAGCCGCGCGCCTGCTACGGTCGCAGGTTCGAATCCTGCCTCGGGCATGGATGTATGTGATGTCCTTAGGTTATTTAGGTTTAAGTAGTTCTATGTCTAGGGGACTGATGACCTCGGATGTTCTCATAGTGCTTAAAGCCTAGCCTAGTACAGACGGCCGTTGCCATGTACGGCTTGAAACATCTGAAGGCAAACACTCTGCAACAGTCGTTGGAAGGGTCCAGACTGGAAGGCCTACCCTAGGTGACGTCATTCTAGAAAGTCACAGTGGGTCAACACAAGTGTGGATCTATCGATGAGGAATATGTCCATTTCTACTTACAGTTTGCTTTTCCTCGGTATGATGGCATCTACAACAGGACACTGGAACGTGTAACACTGTACAGCCAGCCGGCCTCTGTGGCCGAGCGGTTCTAGGCGCTTCAGTCCGGAACCGCGCTGATGCTACGGTTGCAGGTTCGAATCCTGCCTCGGGCATGGATGTGTTTGATGTCCTTAGGTTAGTTGGGTTTAAGTAGTTCTAAGTCTAGGGGACTGATGACCTCAGAGCCGGCCGAAGTGGTCGAGCAGTTCTAGGCGCTTCAGTCTGGAACCGCGCGACCGCTACGGTCGCAGGTTCGAATCCTGCCTCGGGCATGGATGTGTGTGATGTCCTCAGGTTAGTTAGGTTTAAGTAGTTCTAGGGGTCTGATGACCTCAGATAGTGCTCAGAGCCATTTTGATGACCTCAGAATCATTTGAGCTGTACAGCTCGCAGTGTACATGCGTGGTTCGAAGAGCACCAAGATCAGCTTACTGTAGACCTTTTGCCCTCAATCTTCCCGTATTTATAACCAATCGAGAATCTACAGGATCACATCGATCGGACAGTTCGAGTCATGGATTCTCAGCTGAGAAGCCTAGTGCACCTGGCCAAAGCACTGGAGTCGGCATGACTCCATATTCCAGTCGGTACGTTTCAGAACCACACTGACCCTCTTTCTGCACGTCTCGCGCTGCAAAAGGCTTTGGACAAGTGGTCACATTAATGTGACTGCACAGTGTAGTTCTTCGGCAGCAAGGTTACTGTAGTACAGTCACCATACAGACGCAATGAAATTCTCCTGCGTATATGACCGACAAAAGGAAAGGAAGATGACTTAGAAGTACAATACAACTGAACCATATATTTAGATAATGTCATTGCATTGCTTATATCAAGATTAAGTAGCTTTAAGCAGCTTAAGGAAGCAAGTTTGAAAGTAGACCTGAAAATCAATCACAGTAATGTCACTGGACGAAGTATTAGTCACAAAAGAATATAGTGGCTGATTACGAGCGCTTTTCATTGGTAGAACTGGTATCAGGTAGTCATATGTCCTCCCACTGCCGACTAAGTCATGGCACTGAAGCGGCGGGCATGTTACAGACAGTTGCATTGAAGCAGTGTAGTGAAATGGGACGTCTTGGAGACACGACAGAATGGCGGAAAGAAGCCATTGTGTTTGGACTTGACCATGACAATTTGATGAATGGAGTTGCCCATGGTGTCGTGATCAGACATAAATTCTTTCGTCTAGCCATAACTGTGCGTTCTTTGATTGCTACGGGAGAAGGCTCATCAAACTAAAACACATGAAATATTAGTTCATTTTATTACATAAATGAATAAAACACTTACTTAATTGTGACACACTTCCTTGCCACTGGAGTACTGGATAATTTAGAACTGTCATTGATTAGCAATTCATCACTTGATGCACTAATTAACAAACTGTTCTCTTAAGGTACATTGTTTGACATTTACTAAATTACACGTCATCAGAAACTTTAACAACTCGTTGGTCCTGCACTGCGATGTTGACTCTTCACGATGAGGACACGAACTGGGCAGAGCTCTTGCATGCTCGACACTATACTGACCTCAGTTCGAGGGCGCTGCTGGAGTGAGAGGGAGGACGTGTCTTCTGGGTGTCTCTCATTCGCCCTTGCCAACATTTGTTTTATCGGTATGCGTTGCTGACTTCGGTGTGGCACCGCCATGTCAGAGTGTTGGTTAGTGTATCAACGAGGGCTGTCCGAAGTGTGCACAACTAATGGTATGCTACTCGCAGCCCCGTAGTAAGGCGTAAGAACAGTGATCGTACAAAGGCCTAACCAACAGGGACCAGTGACGAGTGTCACATCTTATTAGTGACAATCGGTTATACGTCCGACCGTAACTGCTTCTGTCAATGAACGCCGTTCAGTCTAAACTTAACAGACATTTGGTGTGCAGTACCTGACAAAAGGCCATTGCTCACAGTGGAACTTGGGCTGCACGTCTACAGTCATCACCTCCGTTGTGTAGGAAGTGATGTTACAGTGCGCCAAACAACACAGACATTGTCCAGTTACTGACTGGGGACCCGTAGTGCGGTCAGAAGAGTCTCGATTTGCCACGTTTGAAATGAGGCAAGGCGTCGAGTGCAGCGACGACTCCATGAGGCGTTTAACTCGCAGAATGTGGAGAGTGCACTTCAGGCCAGAGTTGGCGCGGTGATGTACTGGTGTGGTTTTCGTTTCATGGCTTGGACCCACTGAGTCAGGTTATAGTGAACATGAACCAGGATGTCCATTTTAGACTTCTCCTTGAATAAATGTTGGCTCAAATGGCTCTGAGCACTATGGGACTTAACGTCTAAGCTCATCAGTCCCTTAGAACTTAGAACTAATTAAACCTAACTAACCTAAGGACATCACACACAGCCATGCCCGAGGCAGGATTCGAACCTGCAACCGTAGCGGTCGCGCGGTACCAGACTATAGCGCCTAGAACCGCTCGGCCACCTCGGTCGGCAATAAATGTTGTCCTTGATTCTACGTCTTCATGATGAGCGTGCAGTGGACACCACTGTCTTTCAAGATGACAACAGCACTGTGGACACCACTGTCTTTCAAGATGACAACAGCAGTCTCATAGGGCTACAAGTATACCTTCCTGGTTTGACGAAAACTAAACCATATCACATTTCGACAGTGTACTACACAGACAAACGGGGAACAAGAAAATATAAGAACTTTTTTTATTTATGTTCATCTGATTTTTTTATTATTTATTTTGCCTTTGTCGCAGTAATGTTGCTTCAATGCTAATACTGGGGCATAGATAACGGTATACAATAACGAGGCGCTCATTGCAGAAAACATGTGACAAAACACCTTTAGACTTTTTTAGTTCAGAATTCTACTTTCTGTCTTTCTTCTGCTTCTTACCGACAGGTAGCATGCTTGCTTCAATGCTAAGTGTATTTCCTAAGTGAAAAGACAGTTGAGAGTTAATACAAAGGGTGTTCAGTTTATTTATCCACTGATACTCTACAACCTGCCTGTGAAAAAGTTCCGTAGGTGGTCTTGTGTGTAAATACGACGAACAATACAAAGCACACGGGCGTTTGTCAGTGCGTCATCAATCGTTATATGTTGTTGTTGTGGTCTTCAGTCCTGAGACTGGTTTGATGCAGCTCTCTATGCTACTCTATCCTGTGCAAGCTTCTTCATCTCCCAGTATCTACTGCAACCTACATCATTCTGAATCTGCTTAGTGTATTCATCTCTTGGTCTCCCTCTACGATTTTTACCCTCCACACTGCCCTCCAATGCTAAATTTGTGATCCCTTGATGCCTCAAAACATGTCCTACCAACCGATCCCTTCTTCTAGTCAAGTTGTGCCACAAACTTCTCTTCTCCCCAATCCTATTCAATACTTCCTCATTAGTTATGAGATCGACTCATATAATCTTCAGCATTCTTCTGTAACACCATATTTCGAAAGCTTCTATTCTCTTCTTGTCCAAACTAGTTATCGTCCATGTTTCACTTCCATACATGGCTACACTCCATACAAATACTTTCAGAAACGACTTCCTGACACTTAAATCTATACTCGATGTTAACAAATTTCTCTTCTTCAGAAACGCTTTCCTTGCCATTGCCAGTCTACATTTTATATCCTCTCTACTTCGACCATCATCGGTTATTTTACTCCCTAAATAGCAAAACTCCTTTACTACTTTAAGTGTCTCATTTCCTAATCTAATTCCCTCAGCATCACCCGACTTAATTTGACTACATTCCATTATCCTCGTTTTACTTTTGTTGATGTTCATCTTATATCCTCCTTTCAAGACACTGTCCATTCCGTTCAACTGCTCTTCCAAGTCCTTTGCTGTCTCTGACAGAATTACAATGTCATCGGCGAGCCTCAAAGTTTTTATTTCTTCTCCATGGATTTTAATACCTACTCCGAATTTTTCTTTTGTTTCCTTTACTGCTTGCTCAATATACAGATTGAATAACATCGGGGAGAGGCTACAACCCTGTCTTACTCCTTTCCCAACCACTGCTTCCCTTTCATGCCCCTCGACTCTTATAACTGCCATCTGGTTTCTGTACAAACTGTAAATAGCCTTTCGCTCCCTGTATTTTACCCCTGCCACCTTCAGAATTTGAAAGAGAGTATTCCAGTTAACATTGTCAAATGCTTTCTCTAAGTCTACAAATGCTAGAAACGTAGGTTTGCCTTTTCTTAATCTTTCTTCTAAGATAAGTCGTAAGGTCAATATTGCCTCACGTGTTCCAACATTTCTACGGAATCCAAACTGATCTTCCCCGAGGTCGGCTTCTACCAGTTTTTCCATTCGTCTGTAAAGAATTCGCGTTAGTATTTTGCAGCTGTGACTTATTAAACTGATAGTTCGGTA
Source organism: Schistocerca cancellata (assembly GCF_023864275.1). NCBI lineage: Eukaryota > Metazoa > Arthropoda > Insecta > Orthoptera > Acrididae > Schistocerca > Schistocerca cancellata. Next base: position 435,085,726 of record NC_064627.1, read on the forward strand.
ATTTTCACATCTGTCAACACCTGCTTTCTTTGGGATTGGAATTATTATATTATTCTTGAAGTCTGAGGGTATTTCGCCTGTCTCATACATCGTGCTCACCAGACGGTAGAGTTTTGTCATGACTGGCTCTCCCGAGGCCATCAGTAGTTCAAATGGAATGTTGTCTACTCCCGGGGCCTTGTTTCGACTCAGGTCTTTCAGTGCTCTGTCAAACTCTTCACGCAGTATCTTATCTCCCATTTCGTCTTCATCTACATCCTCTTCCATTTCCATAATATTGTCCTCAAGTACATCGCCCTTGTATAAACCCTCTATATACTCCTTCCACCTTTCTGCCTTCCCTTCTTTGCTTAGAATTGGGTTGCCATCTGAGCTCTTGATATTCATACAAGTGGTTCTCTTCTCTCCAAAGGTCCCTTTAATTTTCCTGTAGGCAGTATCTATCTTACCCCTAGTGAGACAAGTCTCTACATCCTTACATTTGTCCTCTAGCCATCCCTGCTTAGCCATTTTGCACTTCCTGTCGATATCATTTTTGAGACGTTTGTATTCCTTTTTGCCTGCTTCATTTACTGCATTTTTATATTTTCTCCTTTCATCAATTAAATTCAATATTTCTTCTGTTACCCAAGAATTTCTATTAGCCCTCGTCTTTTTACCTACTTGATCCTCTGCTGCCTTCACTACTTCATCCCTCAGAGCTACCCATTCTTCTTCTACTGTATTTCTTTCCCCCATTCCTGTCAATTGTTCCCTTATGCTCTCCCTGAAACGCTCTACAACCTCTGGTTCTTTCAGCTTATCCAGGTCCCATCTCCTTAAATTCCCACCTTTTTGCAGTTTCTTCAGTTTCAATCTGCAGTTCATAACCAATAGATTGTGGTCAGAATCCACATCTGCCCCAGGAAATGTCTTACAATTTAAAACCTGGTTCCTAAATCTCTGTCTTACCATTATATAATCTATCTGATACCTTTTAGTATCTCCAGGATTCTTCCAGGTTATATAAAAACATAAATAACCTGCTATGAACAGAAGCTGTAGGATTTTTGTACTTTAGTGAATAGTGTTAATGAAATTATACATATTTTTTCTTCTCTTTGTGACGAGTACCACAGGCATAGCCACAGCCATCGATTGTAGCGGAACAGTAAAATAATACATGCAGACTGAAGTGAGAAATGGAAATTTGTACCAAGACTGGGATTCGAACCTGGGTCGTCTACTCAGTAGGCAGATGCACTAACCGCTACGCCACGCTGGTACACTGACTTTGCACAATTGCACAGACCTCACTAGCATATCTCCCTCCTCACTCTAAATTCCCATTAGAATCCTAGACTTGGTGCAAATTTTCATTCTTCATTTCAATCTGCATCATAGACGTTTGAGACTTGAGAAAGTATCTGGAATCAAGTAGTTTCATTTTATTAAAACACCTACGTCCGGCTTTCAGGCAGGATCTCCCGTTCACACAGATGCTGAGGTGCTGTTCCAAGACAGTTGGAGTGCCTCTGCAATGCTGTTCGAATGTAGGGGGAATACCAAGTGGGCAGAGGAGTGAATGGGAATCTGGAGTGAGGTGGGAGGCGTGCTAGGGTAGTTTGTGCGGTTGTTCGAAGCCACTGTGGCAGGGTGGTGTAGTGTTTAGCATTTATGTCTACTGAGCAGACGACCCGGTATCGAATCCCGGCCTTGGTAAAACTTTTAATTCGTCACTTCAGTCTTCATGTGTACATCATAGAGGTCTGAGACTTGAAAAGGTCTCTGGAATCACGCAGTTTCATTTGAGTAATAATACAGGCCACATAATTGACAAAAGTCAAATTTCTTTCCGTTATAATCTTTCTCTGATAAAAATTATTATTTTCCTTTTAAAAACTACGCTAGAATAGGCCTGTTAAATCAGCCGATATTAATCACACAGATAACGTCTGGGACTCTCTGGAACATCATGTGAAACATAATAACCAATATCCACTCAGCTTGCTAGCTCCACCGGATCTAATCGCCAGTAAATGACTTCATCTGGATATGTCACACTTGAAGAAATTTATGGACTTATTCCCTCGACGAACTGACGCCATCATCTCCCCATTTGGTGCAGAATTACCTGCGTCCAGGATGGTTTGTAAAGGCCTCCACCTAGTCTTGGCAGAACCGAGGTATGATCGCTCTATGTAAAACGATTGATTTCGTTTCCGGTCTAAGTCCGCAAAGATGTGGGCGAGGATAGATGTTCGCAGTAGCTAGTAGCCTGTGTCAGAGAGTTTTTGCGGTTTGCGACAGACGCGTTCAGGGCGATAGCCAGCGCTCAACGCGTGACTCTTCCCACTCTTTCCTATTGGTCGCTACAGGGGCGGCGTGTAGAGGCAGATTCATCGTCGTCAGCATTTGAAGGAACAAACGACCTGGCTGAGGCGACGATCCATCCGGACACGTAGGCCATCTGAATCAGCTATGAGCAATACAATGTTATTAACAAACATTTTTAACGAAAAACGATCACATTATCTGGGTGACATGTACACAATTGTACATCTAAGTGTTACATGGTTTATAGAAAATAAAGTCACCAACAATTAGTTACATGTGATATATTTATAACACTCGTAAGCCCCACGAAATGTGACACTTCACCAACTACGATAGGAACATTTTAAAAGTTCATTGTTTTAATGACACCATTATTTCAGTCTCAGATCGGACCTCACACATACGCACAAAGGAAATTACTAGAATTCTGGTACTATTTGCAAAATTTTTTCCAAAATCGAATGAGGAAACTTAATACACTACTGGCCATTAAAACTGCTACACCACGAAGCTGACGTGCTACAGACGCGAAATTTAACCGACAGGAAGAAGATGCTGTGATATGCAAATGATTAGCTTTTCAGAGCATTCACACAAGGTTGGCGCCGGTGGCGACACCTACAACGTGCTGACATGAGGGAAGTTTCCAACCGATTTCTCATACACAAACAGCAGTTGACCGGCGTTGCCTGGTGAAATGTTGTTGTGATGCCTCGTGTAAGGAGGAGAAATACTTACCATCACGTTTCCGACCTTGATAAAGGTCGGATTGTAGCCTATCGCGATTGCGGTTTATCGTATCGCGACATTGCTGCTTGCGTTGGTCGAGATCCAATGACTGTTAGCAGAATATGGAATCAGTGGGTTCAGGAGGGTGATACGGAACGCCGTGCTGGATCCCAAAGGCCTCGTATCACTAGCAGTCCAGATGACAAGCATCTTCTCCGCATGGCTGTAAGCCCGCATCTCGTGGTCGTGCGGTAGCGTTCTCACTTCCCACGCCCGGGTTCTCGGGTTAGATTCTCGGCGGGGTCAGGGATTTTCTCTGCCTCGTGATGGCTGGGTGTTGTGTGCTGTCCTTAGGTTAGTTAGGTTTCAGTAGTTCTAAGTTCTAGGGGACTGATGACCATAGATGTTAAGTCCCATAGTGCTCAGAGCCATTTGAACCATTTCGCATGGCTGTAACGGATCGTGCAGCCACGTCTCGATCCCTGAGTCAACAGATGGGGACGTTTGCAAGACAACAACCATCTGCACGAACAGTTCCACGACGTTTGCAGCAGCATGGACTATCAGCTCGGAGACCGTGGCTGCGGTTACCTTTGACGCTGCATCACAGACAGGAGTGCCTGCGATGGTGTACTCGACGACTAACCTGGGTGCACGAACGGCTAAACGTCATTTTTTCGGATGAATCCAGGTTCTGTTTACAGCACCATGATGGTCGCTTCCGTGATTGGCGACATCGCGGTTAACGCACATTGGAAGCGTGTGTTCATCATCGCCATACTGGCTTATCACCCGGCGTGATGGTATGGGGTGCCATTAGTTATCTCTTGTTCGTATTGACAGCACTTTGAACAGTGGACGTTGCATTTCAGATGTGCTACGACCCGTGACTCTACCTTTCATTCGATCCATGCGATACCCTACATTTCAGCAGGATAATGCACGACCGCATGTTGCAGGTCCTATACGGGCCTTTCTGGATACAGAAAGTGTTCATCTGCTGCCCTGGCCAGCACATTCACCAGATCTCTCACCAACTGAAAAGTCTGGTTAATGGTGGCCGAGCAACTGGCTCGTCACAATACGCCAGTCACTACTCTTGATGAACTGTGGTATCGTGTTGAAGCTGCATTGGCAGCTGTACCTGTACACGCCATCCAAGCTCTGTTTGAATCAATGCCCAGGCGCATCAAGGCCATTATTACGGCCAGAGGTGGTGTTCTGGGTACTGATTTCTCGGGATCTATGCACCCAAATTGCGTGAAAACGTAATCACATGTCATTCTAGTATAATATATTTGTCCAATGAATACCCGCTTATCATCTGAATTTCTTCTTGGTGTAGCAATTTCAGTGGCCAGTAGTGTAATACGAATGCAATACAGAAATTACTGAAATCGTTGCGTTGTGAGACAGTAATTTATAGTTGTATTAGTTTTTTACCGCTTAAAGACAATAGATGAAGATCATACAGGAAGAAAATACGTATACATTCCGTTACGTCGATTAGAAAGTAATGAGTTTCATTCAATATTACATATTGGAGGCAAGTAAGGATATGTGATTTGACTTAAGACGGCTGTGCCACAAAACCGCACAAATCAAAAATATTTCTTTATTCCATTATCAGAGCAGTGCATTACTTTTTCCGTATTGCTTGGTTGTTATTCTGTTACTCTCGAGCAGAAAGAAGGGTGAATGGTCTTTGAGGAACTTTAAATACTACGCCTCGGAAATCAGTTTAAACATGCAGATATCTGAACCTGGTTTCACTTACCTCCATACCTTCCGTTTGTCATTAAGTTCTACATTGTTTGTGCTTTGTTCCCAAAGTGGCGTGTAATTAATTCGTTCAAAATTGCTACTCTTTGTTTCCGTACCAGGTCGCTATAAATTGCTTCCTCAGTGCTACTCTGATTGGGAAGTCGTAATTAATGGCACGTCTTACCGTAACTGGGACAAGCACGCTAGTACTAAGGGTAGTTCTGTCGAAACAGTGTTTACAGCAGTGGAAATAATCAAGTCTATTTGTACTCGAACTCTGCCTCCGGAGTAGGTTCTTTGCACACAGAAAGATTAAAACTCCTGGAATAATTGCACCTTATTATGAATAAAGAGATTCTGGTGGCAAAGGACGTCAAAGTAGAAGGGATTAGCACACATTGTTAGGAATAATTTATTTTGGAATCGTGTTATCTTCTGTGTCCGTATTTGCTTTTCCAACGCCGTCAGACGTACTTTATTGGGACATAACGAAGTAGTGATAACCTTGTGTTAACGGATTTGTTTTGTTTTAATATAAATTATCTCGAATGCACTCTCTAAGAATTGAATCAAGCTATGGACGAATGCTACTGACAGTAGAAACCATCACTTTTTACTTTTTGGTACATTTATATTTGTGTCTAGTATAGTGTAACAAGCTAGCATTCTTAGAGAGAATCGGGAAATCGAATACCGCTTAGTATAGTTGCACGCCACGTGGTAATAAACGTATGTAATCGGAGAAGAGACAGATAGGGCACAATTCTGGTTATGATTCGGCCCGCACACGGGGATATCCAATGAGATACTCGGCTGTAACTAAGGTCAAAATGCTATGGCTTGGCGAGTGGGAACGAGCATCTAGGAATCGGCGACCATCGTCGTCTGTTCGCCTCTTACTGTCACGAGCATCAAGTGGTTGAAGGACGGTAACACCACGGGTAGCGAAGGTTCTGGACGTCCACGACCCGTTACAGAACGTAGATACAGGAGGCAGAAAAACAGGATCGGCAGCGATCTGTGGCAGATCTGACGGCAAAGGTCAGTGCTGGTGCAGGCACAAGTCTTTCGCTGCGCACCGTTCAACGTACACTATTGAACACTGGGCCACACAGCAGACGACCCTTACGTATTCCACGCGACTAGGTGCTCCATATTCCGTGCCGCAGGCGCAGACTGGTGCGAGCAATTTTATACTGTGAGGGTCATTCACTTGGTTGTCCATGCGACCTGTAGTAATACTAATCGACGGGACGGCACCGTGACAGCTGTTGACAACGTGTACTTTACTGCAGACAAGCATGCATTCTTTCATGCTTGGTGTGTTCCACAACGGCGATGGAATCTTCTAGCAGGATAATGGTCCGTGTCACAAGGCCAGAATCGTGTTACATTGGTGTGAGGAGCACGACAGTGAACTCACGTTGTTGTCTTGAGCACTCAAATTCACCTGCTGTGATACCAGCGGAACACATCTGGGACGTTATCCGGGCGCCCGCAAACCACTGACTCGTAATGTACGGGAATTGCGCGACCTGAGTGTATACGTCCGGTGGCACACACCCCCAGATACCTACCACGTACTTGTTCAATCAGCAACAACTAGAATCACTCATGTACTGCGTCCCAAAGGTGTGCCAAAGAAATCGTTTGGAGGAGGTCATAGCGTTTTTGCTCATCAATGTATGCCTACATCTACATCTACATACATACTCCGCAATCCAACATACGGTGTGTGGCTGAGGCTATCTCGTACCACAACTAGCATCTTCTCTCCTTGTTCCACTCCCAAGCAGAACCAGGCAAAAATTACTGCCTATATGCCTCTGTACGAGCCCTAATCTCTCTTATCTTATCTTTGTGGTCTTTCCGCGAAATATAAGTTGGCGGCAGTAAAATTGTACTGCAGTCAGCCTCAAATGATGATTCTCTAAATTTCCTCAGTAGCGATTCACGAAAAGAGCGCCTCCTTTCCTCCAGAGACTCGCACCCGAGTTCCTGAATCATTTCCGTGACATTCGCGTGATGATCAAACCTACCAGTAACAAATCTAGCAGCCCGCCTTGGAATTGTTTCTATGTCCTCCCTCAATCCCACCTGATAGGGATCCCAAACGCTCGAGCAGTACTCAAGAATAGGTCGTATTAGTGTTTTATAAGCGGTGTCCCTTACAGATGAACCACATCTTCCCAAAATTCTACCAATGAACCGAAGACGACTATCCGCCTTCCCCACAACTGCCATCACATGCTTGTCCCACTTCATATCGCTCTGTAATGTTACGCCCAAATATTTAATCGATATTACTGCGTCAAGCACTAAACTACTAATGGAGTATTCAAACATTACGGGATTCTTTTTCCTATTCATCTGCATTAATTTACATATATCTATATTTAGAGTTAGCTGCCATTCTTTACACCAATCACAAATCCTGTCCAAGTCATCTTGTGTCGTCCTACAGTCACTCAACGACGACACCTTCCCGTACATCACAGCATCATCAGCAAACAGCCGCACATTGCTATCCACCCTTTCCAAAAGATCATTTATGTAGATAGAAAACAACAGCGGACCTACCACACTTCCCTGGGGCACTCCAGATGATACCCACACCGAACACTCACCATCGAGGACAACGGGCTGGGGTCTATTATTTAAGAAGTCAGTGACAGTACATTAACAAATTATTTAATCAGCGTAAATTCTAAAAGTAATAGCATGAATATTTCTAGACCAACGGCCGTGTTGAAGCATGATAGGAGACAACATTTCCATGACGCTTCTGCTAGAGGACTGATGGTGCTCAATGCCACCTGACCGTGTGACGCAACAAGAGTTAATAAATTATTTTACCTTTGAAACATACCATCCGTGTGCTCCAATAAATATCGGGTGTGCAGCCACACAAATTCAGCTTCTTCTTCTAATATTTCGATCGTACACCGTTCAGCCACCTTCAGAATGAGCCGAAAGACTAAAGCTCCAGGATTCGCTCCGTCCTTTTAAGCTTGCGGACCGCGCCAGTGCACATGCAGCCACAGATACACACACACACACACACACACACACACACACACACACACACACACACACACACACACACCAAGGATGTTCATTAGCGCCTAAGAAGTACACTGGGCACGAATTATATCTATGGCTACGCAGTCGATCCGCACTGCCGATGTACCAAATGGTTCAAATGGGTCTGAGCACTATGAGACTTAACAACTTAGAACTACTTAAACCTAACTAACCTAAGGACATCACACACATCCATGCCCGAGGCAGGATTCGAACCTGCGACCGTATCGGTCACGCGGTTCCACACTGAAGCGCCTAGAACCACTCGGCCACATCGGCCGGCGTCGATGTATCACTCTGAGCTGCACTGTCACGACGTCTTTGTAAGTTAATACAGAAAGTGGCGGATTCCAGTACTTATCTGAGCTGAAGCTGCTATCTCTATTAATTAAATTCGTCGCCAAGCGAATTTCAATTGTTTCTTTCATCAACGAGTCCCAGAACGATGGTGTAGACGCTAAACTGTCGACGTTTTCGTGCAAAATAGAGTGAACAGTATCAGAAAAGCATCTTGACATAGCCGATTTATTTCGCTCTAGCCTTAGAGGCGAGTGTAACTGCAGTGATCCGTACATCATTCATTGACAAGAAAGAATAGGCAGGTTCGGTTGCAAAATAGTTTTGTGTTTATTTAATTTGTGGTGCGTTTCACTCTCACAGGAGCATAATCAAACATCTGGGGAAAGAAAAAGGTTTCCTCAGTGCAAATTTGTGAGTAATATAAAAAATAAAATCGTACAAGAGTCACACGTTATCCGTGTTACACGTATCCGATTACTCACGTACTCTGCGAGCCAAGGTCTCTTAGCCCTCAGTATTTGTTCCTTTATCTCCAACCTTATTTACGTGGTTTCTTATGTTTGTTCCGCTTACCGCTCTTCGCCTTTTAACATATTTCTTTCCGTTGTTGTACGTGTCCTATATGTTTTATTGGATGACGTCCCATTTTTGGTGACTGCATGACGATCTGTACTCTTCCAGTAGTCCTCGCGAGTTTTTACCCGGTGGATGTGTCCTGTAAATTTTATTGGGTGACGTGCCAGTTTTTGTGATTATAGAACTTTCTGTGTTTTTACACGTTGAGTGCCTTTTGTTACGCTCTTTTCACAACTCAGGTCGTGGTTTCCCTTTCTCTTTACTTAACTGACGATGTAGCTTTATACCTGATTCTTGGATCATAAATTTGTGCTGAGGAAACTTGGTTTTTCCCCCGGGTGTCTGATGATGATCCTCAGCGACTGAAACGCGTCACAAATTAAATAACAAGAAAACAAATTTGGAACCGAATGGTTCAAATGGTTCAAATGGCTCTGAGCACTATGGGACTCAACTGCTGAGGTCATTAGTCCCCTAGAACTTAGAACTAGTTAAACCTAACTAACCTAAGGACATCACAAACATCCATGCCCGAGGCAGGATTCGAACCTGCGACCGTAGCGGTCCCGCGGTTCCAGACTGCAGCGCCTTTAACCACACGGCCACTCCGGCCGGCATTTGGAACCGAGACTGGCTGTTCTTTCGTGAACATCTCAAGAGGTTGCTGCACCATGAACCGAAAGATGGAGTGGTGCGATTTTCATCCTTCATGGAGTGTACGAATCATCTGTCCCATGTATCAGAGGCGATACTCGCACGAGAGCTTGTAAGTCCCAGCCTTCCAGAGCACCAAATAATCTTCAGCGGAACCCAAGAGTGCTGCGGTCTTCGGTGGAGGACGCAAAATCACTTCTACTTTGTGCTTGGTGAAGATCCTTTCTGTTTGCGACGATGGGCTTCCCACACACGGCAGGAAAGCCATCAACTTACATCTTTCTGACTCTTCTTCTGCATTGCTTATGGTCGGTCACCTTTTGTGTTAATCGTAGTGCATTTGTGGAGAATATCCGTTGGCTTCAAAAACTCTCTTTAAGCGTAGGTTCGTTCCGCAGACCGCTGTCGCCAGCAGTGACGTGTGCTCTGGGAACGAAACTTCTGAGAACACTCGTCTCTGCGAATGGTGGTGGCATCCATTTGCACCTCGTATAGATATGTATGCGTCGCTTTCCGATGTACCATCATTTTTCAGCCGTTTTTTGTCAATCTTTCAGCTCGCACTGAAGATGGCTGAAGGATATACAGCAAAAATATTACAAAAAGAAGCTGTATTTATGCGGCTGCATACCCGAAACTTAATTGCATAGTCAGTGCGCCGCGGAAACACGAATATGCACATAGCCTGTGAACAACGTACATGTTACGACTGTGTGTAATTTAAAAAAAAATACTTTTTAATCATTAGAAATTGATTCTCGACTGTTCTACGCTCATGTAACGCGCTGTTTGTATCATTTCGCACCGATTTTGAATCATGTATACAAACCAAACGATAATAGCAATCACACCCACGTCTGGGTGTGTATGGACTTACAGCTTGTCCCAGTCAATATTCTAGTAGGAGTCTCATGGAAATTTTGACTCCTACCACGCACTGACGTAGCTGGTGGCCAACAAATATTTCTGATATTTCTTTTAAATTTCATGTAAAGTGTGTAGTTAGTTATTAACAAGTTTCTTGTGGTGGCCCATTTCGCAGTAGCTGTATATAAATTATAGTAGTTCCAAAACAAAAAAAGACACATTTTGCATGTTACACAAGTTTTCTTATTTAACAGAGGCTGACGATACCGCTTCAGTTGCAAGGTACGTTTTATTTTTCAATACTTACAGCACGACTAGTTTCGGGCTCTTACATGCCCACCATCAGGTGTGAGAACTTTGTGGTGTGACCCCGAGCGCCGTGATGGACGAGTATAGGTTATAGATTTAAAACAGTTCGTTGAAGCTATTATAAGGAAATGGGAAAGTGCTTACAGAGCAGCGTCTAAGCCATATAGATTTCTCTTTTGTGGCAAGCTGGTTGAAAATTGGCAGCTTTTTTTCGTGATCACTGTTTCGGAAGCACAGCACTGTAACTGAACTGTCATTGTTGTGTCTGGGCTGACATTCATTTCTGTAAGTGTTGCCAGCGTTTCAGGATTTGTTTTCACTTGTTTTTTTCTGTGTGCTAATATAAATCTGTGTGTGTGTGTGTGTGTGTGTGAGTGTGTGTGTGTGCGCGCGCGCTTACCTTTTTCATTTCTTATAAATAATAAAATAAAAAATTAGAAGGTATACTCTCTTTCTCCCTCCCTCCCTCCCTCCCTCCCTCTCTCTCTCTCTCTCTCTCTCTCTCTCTCTCTCTCTCTCTCTCTCTCTCTCTCACACACACACACACACACACACACACACACACACACACACACACACAAACCTTGCATTAGCTCACATGTAATCACAGAAAAAATAATTTAAAGCAAAACTTGAGGAAGTTTCCAACACGTACAGGAACGAATGTCACTCTAGTCCCAAGAATGGCAATTACAGTGCTGATTTCGGAATCAGTGACCACGAGAAAAACTGATAACTTTCAACCGGTTTCACACATAAGATAAAGCTATTTGGCTTACAAATAATGAATTAGAAGCTGCTCTGTAAGTACTTCAGTGGATTGTTTTAAATCTATAATCTGTATGTTCAAACGATAACCTGTATGTCCAAACGAAAAGTCCGCGTAATATTTCATGATATTCACTGAAGATGCCTTGTAACTGAGACGAAACGCTTCTGGGTGCGTAAGTTAAATGAAATAAATAAATAAATAAATAAATAATGTGCAGCATGCAGAAGCCGATAGCCTTTCGAACTACTACAATCTAGATAGTTAGTTAACGTAATGTCACATATGCAATTGCATATACTTTATTTTTATTTTTATATGGCTATTGATGATAATTAGACAGTCGAAATGGCTATATTCACTAAACATGTTGTGTGAGCATAACACCGATATGCTAGCGCATACTGCTCCTTGCTGACACGAAGGATGGTCATAGCTAAAGTTTCTCTACTTGAATGGGTTCCCATGAGAAACGAGTGATAGTACGAGAATGAAACTTTGTGGAAACCTTTGTGACGAAACGCGGAAGCGAAATAACGAATAAACCGTTCAAGGAAACACATTTTAATTTCCACGTGAGAGGGTAACTTCTGCTTATGCCTTACCATATTTACGTTCCAGGTTACATACGTTGCTCAGTATGATGGCCATCTCCATCCACGACTGCCTGGAACAGCAGTATAGGTTGCTCAACTGCTCCCAGAAACAACGGTGGACCATGGAATGTTCAGCTGTCGTGACACAGCTCATGTTCTGCCTGAATATTGAACATTGCATCCGTTATTCTCAGCTATGTCAACGGCTACTTATCTCAGAATTTGCAACGCATTTGGCCGTTGAAAGAGAGTATTCCAGTTAACATTGTCAAATGCTTTCTCTAAGTCTACAAATGCTAGAAACGTAGGTTTGCCTTTTCTTAATCTTTCTTCTAAGATAAGTCGTAAGGTCAATATTGCCTCACGTGTTCCAACATTTCTACGGAATCCAAACTGATCTTCCCCGAGGTCGGCTTCTACCAGTTTTTCCATTCGTCTGTAAAGAATTCGCGTTAGTATTTTGCAGCTGTGACTTATTAAACTGATAGTTCGGTAATTTTCACATCTGTCAACACCTGCTTTCTTTGGGATTGGAATTATTATATTATTCTTGAAGTCTGAGGGTATTTCGCCTGTCTCATACATCGTGCTCACCAGACGGTAGAGTTTTGTCATGACTGGCTCTCCCGAGGCCATCAGTAGTTCAAATGGAATGTTGTCTACTCCCGGGGCCTTGTTTCGACTCAGGTCTTTCAGTGCTCTGTCAAACTCTTCACGCAGTATCTTATCTCCCATTTCGTCTTCATCTACATCCTCTTCCATTTCCATAATATTGTCCTCAAGTACATCGCCCTTGTATAAACCCTCTATATACTCCTTCCACCTTTCTGCCTTCCCTTCTTTGCTTAGAATTGGGTTGCCATCTGAGCTCTTGATATTCATACAAGTGGTTCTCTTCTCTCCAAAGGTCCCTTTAATTTTCCTGTAGGCAGTATCTATCTTACCCCTAGTGAGACAAGTCTCTACATCCTTACATTTGTCCTCTAGCCATCCCTGCTTAGCCATTTTGCACTTCCTGTCGATATCATTTTTGAGACGTTTGTATTCCTTTTTGCCTGCTTCATTTACTGCATTTTTATATTTTCTCCTTTCATCAATTAAATTCAATATTTCTTCTGTTACCCAAGAATTTCTATTAGCCCTCGTCTTTTTACCTACTTGATCCTCTGCTGCCTTCACTACTTCATCCCTCAGAGCTACCCATTCTTCTTCTACTGTATTTCTTTCCCCCATTCCTGTCAATTGTTCCCTTATGCTCTCCCTGAAACTCTCTACAACCTCTGGTTCTTTCAGTTTATCCAGGTCCCATCTCCTTAAATTCCCACCTTTTTGCAGTTTCTTCAGTTTCAATCTGCAGTTCATAACCAATAGATTGTGGTCAGAATCCACATCTGCCCCAGGAAATGTCTTACAATTTAAAACCTGGTTCCTAAATCTCTGTCTTACCATTATATAATCTATCTGATACCTTTTAGTATCTCCAGGATTCTTCCAGGTTATATAAAAACATAAATAACCTGCTATGAACAGAAGCTGTAGGATTTTTGTACTTTAGTGAATAGTGTTAATGAAATTATACATATTTTTTCTTCTCTTTGTGACGAGTACCACAGGCATAGCCACAGCCATCGATTGTAGCGGAACAGTAAAATAATACATGCAGACTGAAGTGAGAAATGGAAATTTGTACCAAGACTGGGATTCGAACCTGGGTCGTCTACTCAGTAGGCAGATGCACTAACCGCTACGCCACGCTGGTACACTGACTTTGCACAATTGCACAGACCTCACTAGCATATCTCCCTCCTCACTCTAAATTCCCATTAGAATCCTAGACTTGGTGCAAATTTTCATTCTTCATTTCAATCTGCATCATAGACGTTTGAGACTTGAGAAAGTATCTGGAATCAAGTAGTTTCATTTTATTAAAACACCTACGTCCGGCTTTCAGGCAGGATCTCCCGTTCACACAGATGCTGAGGTGCTGTTCCAAGACAGTTGGAGTGCCTCTGCAATGCTGTTCGAATGTAGGGGGAATACCAAGTGGGCAGAGGAGTGAATGGGAATCTGGAGTGAGGTGGGAGGCGTGCTAGGGTAGTTTGTGCGGTTGTTCGAAGCCACTGTGGCAGGGTGGTGTAGTGTTTAGCATTTCTGTCTACTGAGCAGACGACCCGGTATCGAATCCCGGCCTTGGTAAAACTTTTAATTCGTCACTTCAGTCTTCATGTGTACATCATAGAGGTCTGAGACTTGAAAAGGTCTCTGGAATCACGCAGTTTCATTTGAGTAATAATACAGGCCACATAATTGACAAAAGTCAAATTTCTTTCCGTTATAATCTTTCTCTGATAAAAATTATTATTTTCCTTTTAAAAACTACGCTAGAATAGGCCTGTTAAATCAGCCGATATTAATCACACAGATAACGTCTGGGACTCTCTGGAACATCATGTGAAACATAATAACCAATATCCACTCAGCTTGCTAGCTCCACCGGATCTAATCGCCAGTAAATGACTTCATCTGGATATGTCACACTTGAAGAAATTTATGGACTTATTCCCTCGACGAACTGACGCCATCATCTCCCCATTTGGTGCAGAATTACCTGCGTCCAGGATGGTTTGTAAAGGCCTCCACCTAGTCTTGGCAGAACCGAGGTATGATCGCTCTATGTAAAACGATTGATTTCGTTTCCGGTCTAAGTCCGCAAAGATGTGGGCGAGGATAGATGTTCGCAGTAGCTAGTAGCCTGTGTCAGAGAGTTTTTGCGGTTTGCGACAGACGCGTTCAGGGCGATAGCCAGCGCTCAACGCGTGACTCTTCCCACTCTTTCCTATTGGTCGCTACAGGGGCGGCGTGTAGAGGCAGATTCATCGTCGTCAGCATTTGAAGGAACAAACGACCTGGCTGAGGCGACGATCCATCCGGACACGTAGGCCATCTGAATCAGCTATGAGCAATACAATGTTATTAACAAACATTTTTAACGAAAAACGATCACATTATCTGGGTGACATGTACACAATTGTACATCTAAGTGTTACATGGTTTATAGAAAATAAAGTCACCAACAATTAGTTACATGTGATATATTTATAACACTCGTAAGCCCCACGAAATGTGACACTTCACCAACTACGATAGGAACATTTTAAAAGTTCATTGTTTTAATGACACCATTATTTCAGTCTCAGATCGGACCTCACACATACGCACAAAGGAAATTACTAGAATTCTGGTACTATTTGCAAAATTTTTTCCAAAATCGAATGAGGAAACTTAATACACTACTGGCCATTAAAACTGCTACACCACGAAGATGACGTGCTATAGACGCGAAATTTAACCGACAGGAAGAAGATGCTGTGATATGCAAATGATTAGCTTTTCAGAGCATTCACACAAGGTTGGCACCGGTGGCGACACCTACAACGTGCTGACATGAGGGAAGTTTCCAACCGATTTCTCATACACAAACAGCAGTTGACCGGCGTTGTCTGGTGAAACGTTGTTGTGATGCCTCGTGTAAGGAGGAGAAATGCGTACCATCACGTTTCCGACCTTGATAAAGGTCGGATTGTAGCCTATCGCGATTGCGGTTTATCGTATCGCGACATTGCTGCTCGCGTTGGTCGAGATCAAATGACTGTTAGCAGAATAAGGAATCTGTGGGTTCAGGAGGGTGATACGGAACGCCGTGCTGGATCCCAAAGGCCTCGTATCACTAGCAGTCGAGATGACAAGCATCTTGTCCGCATGGCTGTAACGGATCGTGCAGCCACGTCTCGATCCCTGAGTCAACAGATGGGGACGTTTGCAAGACAACCACCATCTGCACGAACAGTTCGACGACGTTTGCAGCAGCATGGACTATCAGCTCGGAGACCGTGGCTGCGGTTACCTTTGACGCTGCATCACAGACAGGAGCGCCTGCGATGGTGTACTCGACGACTAACCTGGGTGCACGAACGGCTAAACGTCATTTTTTCGGATGAATCCAGGTTCTGTTTACAGCACCATGATGGTCGCTTCCGTGATTGGCGACATCGCGGTTAACGCACATTGGAAGCGTGTGTTCATCATCGCCATACTGGCTTATCACCCGGCGTGATGGTATGGGGTGGCATTAGTTACCTCTTGTTCGTATTGACAGCACTTTGAACAGTAGACGTTACATTTCAGATGTGCTACGACCCGTGACTCTACCCTTCATTCGATCCCTGCGATATCCTACATTTCAGCAGGATAATGCACGACCGCATGTTGCAGGTCCTGTACGGTCCTTTCTGGATACAGAAAGTGTTCATCTGCTGCCCTGGCCAGCACATTCACCAGATCTCTCACCAACTGAAAAGTCTGGTCAATGGTGGCCGAGCAACTGGCTCGTCACAATACGCCAGTCACTACACTTGATGAACTGTGGTATCGTGTTGAAGCTGCATAGGCAGCTGTACCTGTACACGCCATCCAAGCTCTGTTTGACTCAATGCCCAGGCGCATCAAGGCCATTATTACGGCCAGAGGTGGTGTTCTGGGTACTGATTTCTCAGGATCTATGCACCCAAATTGCGTGAAAATGTAATCACATGTCATTCTAATACAATATATTTGTCCAATGAATACCCGCTTATCATCCGCATTTCTTCTTGGTGTAGCAATTTCAATGGCCAGTAGTGTAATACGAATGCAATACAGAAATTACTGACATCGTTGCGTTGTGAGACAGTAATTTATAGTTGTATTAGTTTTTTTACCGCTTAGAGACAATAGGTGAAGATCATACAGGAAGAAAATGCGTATACATTACGTTACGTCGATTAGAAAGTAATGAGTTTCATTCAATATTACATATTGGAGGCAAGTAAGGATATGTGATTTCACTTAAGACGGCTGTGCCACAAAACCGCACAAATCAAAAATATTTCTTTATTCCATTATCAGAGCAGTGCATTACTTTTTCCGTATTGCTTGGTTGTTATTCTGTTACTCTCTAGCAGAAAGAAGCATGAATGGTCTTTGAGTAACTTTAAATACTACGCCTCGGAAATCAGTTTAAACATGCAGATGTCTGAACCTGGTTTCACTTACCTCCATACCTTCCGTTTGTCATTAAGTTCTACATTGTTTGTGCTTTGTTCCCAAAGTGGCGTGTAATTAATTCGTTCAAAATTGCTACTCTTTGTTTCCGTACCAGGTCACTATAAATTGGTTCCTCAGTGCTACTCTGATTGGGAAGTCATAATTAATGGTACGTCTTACCGTAACTGGGACAAGCACGCTAGTACTAAGGGTAGTTCAGTCGAAACAGTGTTTGCAGCAGTGGAAATAATCAAGTCTATTTGTACTCGAACTCTGCTTCCGGAGTAGGTTCTTTGCACACAGAAAGATTAAAACTCCTGGAATAATTGCACCTTATTGTGAATAAAGAGATTCTGGTGGCAAAGGACGTCAAAGTAGAAGGGATTAGCACACATTGTTAGGAATAATTTATTTTGGAATCGTGTTATCTTCTGTGTCCGTATTTGCTTTTCCAACGCCGTCAAACGTACTTTATTGGGACATAATGAAGTAGTGATAACCTTGTGTTAACGGATTTGTTTTGTTTTAATATAAATTATCTCGAATGCACTCTCTAAGAATTGAATCAAGCTATGGACGAATGCTAATGACAGTAGAAACCATCACTTTTTACTTTTTGGTACATTTATATTTGTGTCTAGTATAGTGTAACAAGCTAGCATTCTTAGAGAGAATCGGGAAATCGAATACCGCTTAGTATAGTTGCACGCCACGTGGTAATAAACGTATGTAATCGGAGAAGAGACAGATAGGGCACAATTCTGGTTATGATTCGGCCCGCACACGGGGATATCCAATGAGATACTCGGCTTTAACTAAGGTCAAAATGCTATGGCTTGGCGAGTGGGAACGAGCATCTAGGAATCGGCGACCATCGTCGTCTGTTCGCCTCTTACTGTCACGAGCATCAAGTGGTTGAAGGACGGTAACACCACGGGTAGCGAAGGTTCTGGACGTCCACGACCCGTTACAGAACGTAGATACAGGAGGCAGAAAAACAGGATCGGCAGCGATCTGTGGCAGATCTGACGGCAAAGGTCAGTGCTGGTGCAAGCACAAGTCTTTCGCTGCGCACCGTTCTACGTACACTATTGAACACTGGGCCAAACAGCAGACGATCCTTACGTATTCCACGCGAACAGGTGCTCTATATTCCGTGCCGCAGGCGCAGACTGGTTCGAGCAATTTTATACTGTGAGGGTCATTCACTTGGTTGTCCATGCGACCTGTAGTAATACTAATCGACGGGACGGCACCGTGACAGCTGTTGACAACGTGTACTTTACTACAGACAGCATGCATTCTTTCATGCTTGGTGTGTTCCACAACGTCGATGGAATCTTCTAGCAGGATAATGGTCCGTGTCGCAAGGCCAGAATCGTGTTACATTGGTGTGAGGAGCACGACAGTGAACTCACGTTGTTGTCTTGAGCACTCAAATTCACCTGCTGTGATATCAGCGGAACACATCTGGGACGTTATCCGGGCGCCCGCAAACCACTGATTCGTAATGTACGGGAATTGCGCGACCTGAGTGTATACGTCCGGTGGCACACACCCCCAGATACCTACCACGTACTTGTTCAATCCGCAACAACTAGAATCACTCATGTACTGCGTCCCAAAGGTGGGCCAAAGAAATCGTTTGGAGGAGGTCATAGCGTTTTTGCTCATCAATGTATGTCTACATCTACATCTACATACATACTCCGCAATCCAACATACGGTGTGTGGCGGAGGCTACCTCGTACCACAACTAGCATCTTCTCTCCTTGTTCCACTCCCAAGCAGAACCAGGCAAAAATTACTGCCTATGTGCCTCTGTACGAGCCCTAATCTCTCTTATCTTATCTTTGTGGTCTTTCCGCGAAATATAAGTTGGCGGCAGTAAAATTGTACTGCAGTCAGCCTCAAATGATGGTTCTCTAAATTTCCTCAGTAGCGATTCACGAAAAGAGCGCTTCCTTTCCTCCAGAGACTCGCACCCGAGTTCCTGAAGCATTTCCGTAACATTCGCGTGATGATCAAACCTACCAGTAACAAATCTAGCAGCCCGCCTCTGAATTGCTTCTATGTCCTCCCTCAATCCCACCTGATAGGGATCCCAAACGCTCGAGCAGTACTCAAGAATAGGTCGTATTAGTGTTTTATAAGCGGTGTCCCTTACAGATGAACCACATCTTCCCAAAATTCTGCCAATGAACCGAAGACGACTATCCGCCTTCCCCACAACTGCCATTACATGCTTGTCCCACTTCATTTCGCTCTGTAATGTTACGCCCAAATATTTAATCGAAATTACTGCGTCAAGCACTAAACTACTAATGGAGTATTCAAACATTACGGGATTCTTTTTCCTATTCATCTGCATTAATTTACATTTATCTATATTTAGAGTTAGCTGCCATTCTTTACACCAATCACAAATCCTGTCCAAGTCATCTTGTGTCCTCCTACAGTCACTCAACGACGACACCTTCCCGTACATAACAGCATCATCAGCAAAAAGCCGCACATTGCTATCCACCCTATCCAAAAGATCATTTATGTAGATAGAAAACAACAGCGGACCTACCACACTTGCCTGGGGCACTCCAGATGATACCCACACCTCCGATGAACACTCACCATCGAGGTGAGGTGGTCTATTATTTAAGAAGTCAGTGACAGTACATTAACAAATTATTTAATCAGCGTAAATTCTAAAAGTAATAGCATGAATATTTCTAGACCAACGGCCGTGTTGAAGCATGATAGGAGACAACATTTCCATGACGCTTCTGCTAGAGGACTGATGGTGCTCAATGCCACCTGACCGTATGACGCAACAAGAGTTAATAAATTATTTTACCTTTGAAACATACCATCCGTGTGCTCCAATAAATATCGGGTGTGCAGCCACACAAATTCAGCTACTTCTTCTAATATTTCGATCGTACACAGTTCAGCCACCTTCAGAATCAGCCGAAAGACTAAAGCTCCAGCATTCGCTCCGTCCTTTTAAGCTTGCGGACCGCGCCAGTACACATGCAGCCACAGATACACACACACACACCAAGGATGTTCATTAGCGCCCAAGAAGTACACTGGGCACGAATTATATCCATGGCTACGCAGTCGATCCGCACTGCCGATGTACCAAATGGTTCAAATGGGTCTGAGCACTATGAGACTTAACAACTTAGAACTACTTAAACCTAACTAACCTAAGGACATCACACACATCCATGCCCGAGGCAGGATTCGAACCTGCGACCGTATCGGTCACGCGGTTCCACACTGAAGCGCCTAGAACCACTCGGCCACATCGGCCGGCGTCGATGTATCACTCTGAGCTGCACTGTCACGACGTCTTTGTAAGTTAATACAGAAAGTGGCGGATTCCAGTACTTATCGGAGCTGAAGCTGTTACCTCTATTAACTAAATTCGTCGCCAAGCGAATTTCAATTGTTTCTTTCATCAACGAGTCCCAGAAAGATGGTGTAGACGCTAAACTTTCGACGTTTTCGTGCAAAATAGAGTGAACAGTATCAGAAAAGTATCTTGACATAGCCGATTTATTTCGCTCTAGCCTCAGAGGCGAGTGTAACTGCAGTGATCGTACATCATTCATTGACAAGAAAGAATAGGCAGGCTCGGTTGCAAAATAGTTTTCTGTTTATTTAATTTGTGGTGCGTTTCACTCTCACAGGAGCATAATCAAACATCTGGGGAAAGAAAAAAGTTTCCTCAGTGCAAATTTGTGAGTAATATAAAAAATAAAATCGTACAAGAGTCACACGTTATCTGTGTTACACGTATCCGATTACTCACGTACTCTGCGAGCCAAGGTCTCTTAGCCCTCAGTATTTGTTCCTTTATCTCCAACCTTATTTACGTGGTTTCTTATGTTTGTTTCGCTTACCGCTCTTCCCCTTTTTAACATATTTCTTTCCGTTGTTGTACGTGTCCTATATGTTTTATTGGATGACGTGCCATTTTTGGTGACTGCATGACGATCTGTCCTCTTCCAGTAGTCCTCGCGAGTTTTTACCCGGTGGATGTGTCCTGTAAATTTTATTGGGTGACGTGCCAGTTTTTGTGATTATAGAACTTTCTGTGCGCTTGCCAGTGGTCCTCGAGTGTTTTTACACGTTGAGTGCCTTTTGTTACGCTCTTTTCACAACTCAGGTCGTGGTTTCCCATTGTCTTTACTTAACTGACGATGTAGCTTTATAGCTGATTCCTGGATCATAAATTTGTGCTGAGGAAACTTGGTTTTTCCCCCGGGTGTCTGATGATGCTCCTCAGAGACAGAAACGCGTCACAAATTAAATAACAAGAAAACAAATTTGGAACCGAGACTGGCTGTTCTTTCGTGAACATCTCAAGAGGTTGCTGCACCATGAGCCGAAAGATGGAGTGGTGCGATTTTCATCCTTCATGGAGTGTACGAATCATCTGTCCCATGTATCAGAGGCGATACTCGCACGAGATCTTGTAAGTCCCAGCCTTCCAGAGCACCAAATCATCTTCAGCGGAACCCAAGAATGCTGCAGTCTTCGGTGCAGGACGGAAAATCACTTCTACTTTGTGCTTGGTGAAGATCCTTTCTGTTTGCGACGATGGGCTTCCCACACACGGCAAGAAAGCCATGGACTTACATCTTTCTGACTCTTCTTCTGCATTGCTTGTGGTCACCTTTTGTGTTATTCGTAGTGCATTACGTATCTGTTGTGGAGAATATCCGTTGGCTTCAAAAACTCTCTTTAAGCGTAGGTTCGTTCCGCAGACTGCTGTCGCCAGTAGTGACGTGTGCTCTGGGAACGAAACTTCTGAGAACACTCGTCTCTGCGAATGGTGGTGGCACCCATTTGCACCTCGTATAGATCTGTATGCGTCGCTTTCCGATGTGCCGTGTCGCAAGCTGCCATCATTTTTCAGCCGTTTTTTGTCAGTCTTTCAGCTCACACTGAAGATAGCTGAAGGATATACAGCCAAAATATTACAAAAAGAAGCTGGATTTATGCGGCTGCATACTCGAAACTTAATGGCATAGTCATTGCGCCGCGAAAACACGAATATGCACAGAGCCTGTGAACACCGTACATGTTACGACTGTGTGTAATTTTTAAAAAATACTTTTTAATCATTAAAAATTGATTCTCGACTGTTCTACGCTCATGTAACGCGCTGTTTGTATCATTTCGCGCCGATTTTGAATCATATATACAAACCAAACGATAATAGCAATCACACCCACGTCTGGGTGTGTATGGACTTACAGCTTACCCCAGTCAATATTCTAGTAGGAGTCTCATAGAAATTTTGACTCCTACCACGCACTGACGTAGCTGGTGGCCAACAAATATTTCTGATATTTCTTTTAAATTTCATGTAAAGTGGGTAGTTTGTTATTAACAAGTTTCTTGTGGTGGTCCATTTCGCAGCAGCTGTATATAAATTATAGTAGTTCCAAAACAAAAAAAAGACACATTTTACATGTTACACAAGTTTTCTTATTTAACAGAGGTTGACGATACCGCTTCAGTTGCAAGGTACGTTTTATTTTTCAATACTTACAGCACGACTAGTTTCGGGATCTTACATGCACACCATCACGTGTGAGAACTTTGTGGTGTGGCCACGAGCGCCGTGATGAACGAGTATAGGTTATAGATTTAAAACAGTTCGTTGAAGTTGTTATAAGGAAATGGGAAAGTACTTACAGAGCAGCGTCTAATACATTGTTTCTAAGCCACATAGATTTCTCTTTTGTGGCAAGCTGGTTGAAAATTGGCAGTTTTTTTGTGATCACTGTTTCGGAAGCACAACACTGTAACTGAACTGTCATTGTTGTGTCTGGGCTGTCATTCATTTCTGTAAGTTTTGCCAGCGTTTTCAGGATTTGTTTTCACTTGTTTTTTTCTGTCACTTTTAGTGTGCTAATATAAATCTGTGTGTGTGTGTGTGTGTGTGTGTGTGTGTGTGTGTGTGTGTGCGCCTACCTTTTTCATTTCTTATAAATAATAAAATAAAAAATTAGAAGGTATACTCTCTCTCTCTCTCTCTCTCTCTCTCTCTCTCTCTCTCGCGCGCGCGCACACACACACACACACACACACACACACACACACACACACAAACCTTGCATTATCTCACATGTTATCACAGAAAAAATAATGGAAATCAAAACTTGAGGAAGTTGCCAACACGTACAGGAACGAATGTCACTCTAGTCCCAAGAATCGCAATTACAGTGCTGATTTCGGAAACAGTGACCACGAGAAAAACTGATAACTTTAAACCGGTTTCACACATAAGATAAAGCTATTTGGCTTACAAATAATGAATTAGAAGCTGCTCTGTAAGTACTTTTCCATTCCGTTGTAAAAACTTCATTGAATTGTTTTAAATCTATAATCTGTATGTTCAAACGATAACCTGTATGTCCAAACGAAAAGTCCGCGTAATATTTCAGGATACTCACAAAAGATGCCTTGTAACTGAGGCGAAACTCATCTGGGTGCGTAAGTTAAATGAAATAAATAAATAAATAAATAATGTGCAGCATGCAGAAGCCGATTGCCTTTCGAACTACTACAATCTAGATAGTTAGTTAACGTAATGCCACATATGCAATTGCATATATTTTTATTTTTATATGGCTATTGATGATAATTAGACAGTCGAAATGGCTATATTCACTAAACATGTTGTGTGAGCATGGACTGAAATATACTTCATAATTTATTCTAAAGGAGAAGAAGTGGCCCTGGTTTGCGAAAGCCGACATTAACAGATCAAAGACCGATATGCTAGAGCATACTGCTCCTTGCTGACATGAAGGATGGTCATAGCTAAAGATTCTCTACTTGAATGGGTTCCCATGAGAAACGAGTGATAGTACGAGAATGAAACTTTGTGGAAACCTTTGTGACGAAACGCGGAAGCGAAATAACGAATAAACCGTTCAAGGAAACACATTTTAATTTCCACATGAGAGGGTAACTTCTGCTTATTCCTTACCATATTTACGTTCCAGGTTACATACGTTGCTCAGTATGATGGCCATCTCCATCCACGACTGCCTGGAACAGCAGTATAGGTTGCTCGACTGCTCCCAGAAACAATATATTGAACACTGCATTCGTTATTCTCAGCTATGTCAACGGCTACTTATCTCACAATTTGCAACGCATTTGGCCGTTGGCCTCTCTACGAAGCAGTTCCCAAATCGCCAGTTAATTCGAACTTCCGAATCACGTTCAACCCCGGTGCAGAAAGATGACTTCTCCGTATTCCTTTAATGAGACAAGCAGCAGCTTTGCAAGAAACTCGCTGCTCACTTTGTCCGGATCGTCTAGAGTGTCTGCAACTCATATGAACACTGATTCTTGTGTTTCAATCCTAGGTCGCTATGCTAGTACCAGCTCCTGACGGCAAGTCGTGAAACTAACGCTACTAATACCGCAAATCCTGCAGCGCACAGTCTAAACATTATCCCTATAAAGTTGGGTATCCACAGGGCAAATGGTTTTCTGCGAGCATTGGCTCAAGCGGCGAAAGTTTGCAAGTATAATGCAGCACGTGGACCACAGATCACAGAATTTTTTGTTTAACTGGGAAGCAAGGTCATACTCTTCGACATCTGATACAGAAGAGTACTTTGTTTCTCACGTTTTTCATCTATTTATTTAATAATTATACGTTAGTAATTTGAAGTATCTTTGTCCTTGAATTGATCATTGAGAAATATGTGGATTTGTCTCTTTTTGGAACAGTATTTTAAATCGTATTGACCTAGTTTGAATTGCTTTTCACAGTAAGTTGTTGTTAGCTTATGTGCAGTAGTGTTTTGCGCCCGCACTCGTGCCTGGTGTCGTATTCGTTGAAATACCGCGGCAGCGTGACGCTCGGTTGTTTGGGAAGTTTTGTTTGCGCGTCGGATTAACGTTAGACTCAAATAATAGGGGAAATGGTAAATAGAGAAGTAATTCATTTGTTCAGCAACCAGACAGTGTAATAGCTATCCATGGCGATGCTAACAACGACAGTAAATGTTCGAAAATCTGAAAGGGGGCAAATAATGAAGTTGGCAATGAAGCAATTCTGCGACACATGGACTCTATGTAGCCATTGTTCTGCGAAGAATACAGCAAATTCTGTCGGTCTTTCTCTTTCCGAAGAAATACAAAAAAAGAGTTCGGTGTTTTTTTGGAACATATATTTCGTCATGTACGCATTCTAGCTTCCTTCGCCCGAGGCACTTTAATTGTGGAAAAGAGGTCGAGAGATAAAAAAGATTGGAATTTAATGTTCGACTCACATAGATGTCACAGAAAAAGTCGTAAGAGAAAGGGAAAGGACTTCGGCAGTGCTCTCGTTTAAGGAACTATCCCGATATTCACATAAAATGATTTTCGAAAAGCCACAGAGAAATCGAAATCAAGATACATCTCCCGAATATAAGTTTTACATTGCGTCTCATATAACGTTGAAACAGAATCGAATGTAAAATTAGGATTTTACGTCCCGTCGACGACTAGACCATTAAAAACGGGTCGCAAGTTGCAACGATGGCTACGGAACCAGCCGTGCGCTTTTCAGCCTAACCAACCGACCGTCCCTCTTAATCGACTTATGGAAACCGCGGAAATTCTCGATTTGGATATAGAGTCCACTGTGCTAACCACTGCGATATGTCGTTCAGTAACGAGCGGGGGTGAATTTATGGAAGTGTTGTCGAAAAGTGCGTTACTGACAATACATATAAACTGGACAATTTAATGTTTAAAAAATATAAAAAAGCGGTGACACTGATCAACAAAATAACGACTCTATGCTGTTTACCGATTCTTAACTATTTCAGATGCACAATGCCGGGCAGTTAGGAGCCAAATTAAAAATAAAAAAGAATGATTTACCACTCTAAATACAATTTGCTTAGACAGTACATTTACGCTAGCAATGCTTCGCTCAGGCAACTGTGTATCCCGTGCAGGGAAACCATAGTTCTTCATTCAGATGAAGTACTGCTGCCACTGTGTGCATTGATGTTATTTATGGATGGCATGGAAATGAAATTAAAGTACTAGCAAACATTGCATCGCGTTGATTAAGACCCTTACACGCAAAAAACACAGTAGAAATTTACGAGTGGCATTAGTTTTGAAATATCACGTGTTGGGAATTAGTGCACCCGAGAAGCTTCTACGGGAAATTACTTCATACCAGAACAGCACGTATCATTTTACTTACAGGAAAGTCATGACCATTCAAAAGCTGGTGTGCAGTCCAAAGACATGTATAGATGGTAGAAAATCTCCAGGATTTATGGAGTTCGCACCTCTAATTTCTCTACGTATGGCAAAAGCCTACGGGACAGACTCTGTAATATGGAGAGCATAACTGTTCTGTTTTCTAGGACTTTAAATTTATTTTCTTTCGGCTTGCATCCCATACTCCGCGCAAATGACTCAAAGGTTAAGGCAATAGATTCGAATTCCTCTGGTGTCCGGCTGATATTCTCGCCTAGCCATTAATTTTTCCTAAAACAATTCGTTGAAATATTGGATGGTTCCTTTAAAGAGGCCACAGACGATTCTTAACTCCATATTTGTACAATCAGAGCTAGTGCTCAGTCTGTTCTGATCTATTCAGGATGTTTCACAATTCCTATTATAGGCTTACGCGGGTTGTAGACGGGATTTGATAGACAGAATTATTATACGGAATGCATGTCCGGAAATATATCGTTTCGATGTAAAGTAAGTTTGAAAATGGAATTACTTTCAGATCTACCGCTTCACGGCATGCACACAGCGGAGC
Organism: Schistocerca cancellata; assembly: GCF_023864275.1. Taxonomy (NCBI): domain Eukaryota; kingdom Metazoa; phylum Arthropoda; class Insecta; order Orthoptera; family Acrididae; genus Schistocerca; species Schistocerca cancellata. The sequence goes on from NC_064627.1 coordinate 435,112,583, forward strand.
CATGAGCTCTGATCTGTGTGTTCTACAGGAGTCCACGACATGGCCAGCGTTATGAGTACTTGTCCTCTGGCTCTCTTCTGGGTGACGAAGGACGTTCAAATGGTTCAAATGGCTCTGAGCACTATGGGACTTAACATCTATGGTCATCAGTCTCCTAGAACTTAGAACTACTTAAACCTAACTAACATAAGGACATCACACAACACCCAGTCATCACGAGGCTGACGAAGGACGTCCTCTTCAGAGTCGAGAGAGCGGGAATCCCGTACCTAACCGAGATAGGTGCTCGAACTCTGATGTTTTGTCCATGGCAGCACTTTAGCAACTGAGTCGTTCGAATGTGTATCATGGATCACCTTAAATGCCTCCTTCCCTCTCCCTATCAGTTTCCCTATATTTTTCAAATTCGTCACAGGCTTTATATCTACATCTACATGTATGTCCCGCAACCCCCCTTACAGTCAGCGGCGGAGGGCACGTCTGATGTCATTATTTGTTCCCTCCTTTTCTGTTCCATTTTCTAATGTACGAGAGGCGTTTGAAAAGTCCGTGCAAAGTCCGAGAGATGGCACCACCGGCGCGTATCGAGGTTTAGTTAGTAGCATCTTTGGAAAGAACGCACACCAAGTTTCAGCCATATTGGTCTATTTCTTCGTGTTTGCCATTCGTGTGAGACAAGGAAGTCGAGTGATTGTCAAAAAAAGGACGAAAAAGAATTTCGTGTGGTGATTGAACATTACTTTATAAAAGGCAAAAACACCTCAGGAGACTAAAGACAAGTTTGATAAACATTACGTGACTCTGCACCTTCGATTAGAACAGTTTATAAGTGGTTTCAAAATTTTCGGAGTGGCCATATGGGCACAAGTGATGCTGAACGTTCTGGACGCCCCGTGGAGGTTACGACTCCAGAAATCATTGATAAAATCCATGATATGGTGATGGATGACAGAAGAGTTAAGGTGCGTGACATTGCTAGTGCCGTGGGAATCTCGAATAAACGGGTACACAATATTTTGCATAAACATTTGGACATGAGAAAGCTATCCGCAAGATGGGTTCCGCGATTGCTCACGCTTGACCAAAAAAGGAATCGTGTGAAGTGTTGCAAGGATGGTTTTCAGCTGTTCAGGAAGAATTCGCAGGACTTTAGGTGTCGTTTCGTCACTGTAGATGAAAGATGGATACATTACTGTACCCCTGAGAACAAACAATAATATGAACAAGGGGTTACGAAGGGAAAATCTGCACCAAAAAAGTCTAAGACTATTCCTTCAGCCGCAAAGTTTATGGCGGCGGTCTTTTGGGATTCGCAAGGGATAATCCTCATCGACTCTCTGGAAAAGGGTAAAACTATTACAGGTGCATATTATTAATCATTATTGGACCATTTGAAAACCGAGCTAAAAAAAAAAACGCCCGCGATTGGACCGCAAAAAAGTCCTTTTCCATCTCGACAATGCACCAGCACACACCTCAGCAGTTGTAGTCGCAAAAGTATTGGAAATAGGATTCCAACTCGTTTCACATCCCCCTATTCTCGAGACTTGGATCCCTCGGACTACTATTTGTTCCCCAAAGAAATGGCTGGCGGGACAAAGATTTTATTCAAACGAGGAGGTGATTGCAGCAACTAATAGCTATTTTGCAGACATGGACAATTCCTATTATTCGGAAGGGATCAACAAATTAGAACAGCGTTGGACGAAGTGTATAAGTCTGAAAGGAGACTATGACGAAAACTAAAAAAGGTTTACCCCAAACCCGTAAGTACTCGTAGTTTTTATTTTTGCACGGACTTTTCAAACGCCCCTCGTATGTGGAAAGAATGATTGTCGGAAAACTTCAATATTAGCTCTAATTTCGCGGATTGTATCACTGTGGTGATTTCATGAGACGTATGTTGGAGGAAAGAATCTTCCCAGGGCGTACTCCCTAGGAATCTCAGTACGAGGACCATTCCAAAAGAAATGCAACGCATTTTTTTCCTTGGCCAATTTCGGTTGAAAAAATGCTTAATTTGTTGAGGGACGTCGTGAAATATTCTCGCTTCAGCCTCTACACTCAGATATTCGTAGGCGGTTGCGGAATATCTACGGAGACCTGTCGGTGAACAGACCATGATGAGTGGGCGAGGTGTCCTGTCATCGTCACAAGCTGTCGGACGTCCCACGTGCTGGCCGGTCGCAAACAGCTGTGACTAACTGCAATAGTGAAACGTGCGGACACTCTCACCTCGCTGCACAAGGGGACGACTCTGTTGACAGCGCTGACACGCTCGTCCAGCAGTTAGGGTAATCAAGGTGTGTGCCCGCCATACAGCCCAGGTTACTCACCTTCTTACTTCCATCTGTTTCCCCCAATGAAGGAAGCACTCTGTGGGAGGCAGTGCGTGGACGATGGGGAGGTTATTGACGCAGCCAGACAGTGCCTCCGACGTCTTCCAGTAGAATCTTACCATGCGGGCATACAGCCGCTCCCATTAAGGTGACGTAAGGCCGTTGCGTTTTAAAGCAGATCATGTTGAAAAATATGGCTGTTTAGACTTGTTCACACTGTCACAGCGACAACGATGCTTATACGACAAGAACAAAATCTGACTCGGAACTTTATGGGGTGACGGTGTACATTATCTCGGATATTGCTATGTAAGTCATACAGACAAATCTGTTGTGATTTGAAATTCTAAGATAGTAATGCATATAGAGTTAGCTAGAACTGCAGTTCAGTGTAGTGCACTGCAGGGCAGAGCGCGCTTTGGCTCCAGTCATTAACGGCACAATGCAGTTTGTGTGCACCGCCCAGTAGTCTGTCAACAAGCGTCGACGGGTCAGCTCAAACGTAGACCGCGCGTGCACTGTTACTTTACGGTAAAGCGGGTTGTCAACACGGGAAATTGCCTCTGGCGTATTCCACAGAACCGTCGTTTGAACATGGGCATTCAACTGCTGTCGTGAGACAGAGCGATTATCTGCCTCGTAGTGGTCACCCGCTGTCAACCAGCTCACAACGATGCGCTGTGTTTTTGGAGGAAACGGGTAAAGCTGTGTCAATTCCGACGGTACGCAACCGTTACCTCTTTGGTATCGATTACGACCATCGGTATAAACCCCTCACCGGAAGGGGAGGCAACGTATAATCTAAAATGGACTATACAGGGTGAGTCACGAGCTATTGCTAGAGTAACTCCGAAAGTATGATAGTAGCTGAAAAGTTTGTGGGACAAATGTTGCATGGCACAACGGGGACCACAATATGACGTTGGTTTTTTGTTGCTAGGTGTGATCGTGTCAGAGATATGAAGGTCAATTTTGCTTTTGAAATGGGATGCTACAGTTCAAATGGTTCAAATGGCTCTGAGCACTATGCGACTTAACTTCTGAGGTCATCAGTCGCCTAGAACTTAGAACTAATTAAAGCTAACTAACTTAAGGACATCACACACATCCATGCCCGAGGCAGGATTCGAACCTGCGACCGTAGCGGTCGCTCGGTTACAGATTGTAGCGCCTAGAACCGCACGGCCAGTCCGGCCGGCTGCTACAGTTCGGTACTTATTTTCTGAATCCAGTGATGTGAAACAGTAAGGCCTTTGAAGGTCAACGAAGGTCACAAAGGTGGCATGAACGTCCATTTACAGAAGGTGTTCGAAGTGATGAGCATTGGTATCAATGCAGTGCTCCAATCTTCTTATCGCCGGCCGGCGTGGCCGAGCGGTTCTAGGCGCTACAGCCTGGAACCGCGCGACCGCTACGGTCGCAGGTTCGAATCCTGCCTCGGGCATGGATGTGTGTGATGTCCTTAGGTTAGTTAGGTTTAAGTAGTTCCAAGTTTTAGGAGACGGATGACCTCAGAAGTTAAGCCCCATAGAACCATTAGCCAATCTTCTTATCATGGATTGAGTGGTATTCCTTATCACTTCGGCACTTATTGAAGCACATTCTCTGACAATTCTCTCTCGTATATCGTGCAAATAGCAAAAAATTCGCGGAATAGGAGTATCCATACCTAACCTAACCTAACCTAACCTAACCTGTGTTCCATTGATATGTAAACAGCATTCGACGGTTTCGCAATAGGACACTAATAGAAACGGTAAGACTAGTATCATCGAATCAAGCAAATATGAATGATGCATTCCTTCGAAGAACAAGTCGATATGCTTCTCGTTTACGGAGAATGCCAACGAAATTCAGTGTCAGCTTGAGACTTATATGCTGAAAGATATTCTCAACGTACTCACCCTACACGTCGTATATTGAAATATGTGTATGATAAATTAAGAACAACTGGATCTTTAACGCATCGGAAACATATCCGGCAAAGGAAAGTTACTAACGAGGAAACGGGAATTGCTACTCTTGCCACTGTGGTTCGAGATCCTTGTGTTAGTTCTCGTCAAATCGCAAGGGAATGTGGCATGAGCAAGAGTAGTGTTGTTCGTGTTCTGCACCGCCATCGCTCTCCACCAGAATTAACTGGTACGGATTGTCTGCGTCGCACTGAATTCTACCGATGGGCTCAGCTTCAGATTCAAAGGGATGACACATTTATTAATTAGATTTTTTTACTGACGAACCCTGGAAATATTAATTTGCATAACATGCATTATTGGGCAACTGAAAATCCATGTTGGCTGCGGCAAGTTGCAAACCAAAAACGGTGGTCGGTGAATTCATGGTGTAGGATTCTGGAGAACAAAATTATAGGCCCCTACTTCATCGAAGGAAATCTTAGTGGTAGGAAGTACACCATATTCCTGCAAGAAACAGTAGGCCTGTTATTGGTAGAAATTCCTTTAGAAACAAGGAACAGAATGTGGTATCAACACGATGGGTGTCCGGCACATTTTCCTCTGATGAAAAGAAATGAGTTGCAGAGACAATGCCAAAATCGTTGGATTGGACGCGGAGGAGATGCGTCGTGACCGGCTCGTTCGCCAGACTTGATGCCTCCGAATTTTTTCTTGTGGGGATTCGTAGAAGACATTGTTTATAAAGATGTGCAACTACACCTGAAGATATGCGAGAGAGAACTGTCAGAGCATGTGCTTCGGTACGTGCCGAAGTGATAAGGATTACCACTCAATCCATGATAAGAAGATTGCAGCACTGTATTGATACCAATGGTCATAACTTCGAACACCTTCTGTAAATGGACGTTCATGCCACCTTTGTGACCTTCGTTGGCCATCAAAGACCTTACTGTTACACTTCATTGGATTCGTCTTGATAGCCACTATCAGAAAATAAGTACCAAACTATACCATCCCATTAAAAAAATAATTGACCTTCACATCTCTCAAGCGATCCCACCCAGCAACAAGAAACCAACGTCATATTATGGCCCCCATTGTCCCATGCAACTTTTCTCCCACAAACTTTTCACTCCTATCATACCTTCGGAATTATTCTTAGTGGCAATAGTAAGTGACTCACCCTGTTTATCAGCAGCGTCGGGTGCTGTTCAGCAGTAAGTGCTGCATTTGTCTGACGCCTGTTGATCATCGTAGAAGAATGTGGAGGTGGCCAGCAACCAATGTTCGTATCTAGCACGCTTTCCCAGTAGTTAAGCAGGCAGGAGGTAAACTCGTTTCCGGAGACGCTGTATGTACAGATGTCGGATGCCTCGCTTCGCCTTCTGATGACTGTCCAGCATTGAGACAGCATTCTTCAACCTTATGTTCAGTATGAGATTTTCACTCTGCAGCGGAGTGTGCACTGATATGAAACCTACTGGCAGATTAAAACTGTGTGCCGGACCTTTGCCTTTCCTGCCAGTATCTCGTCTCCAGTATCTCGTTTCTGGTAGAGCACTTTCCCGCGAAAGGCAAAGGTTCAGAGTTCGAGTCTCGGTCCGGCACACAGTTTTAATCTGCCAGGAAGTTTTGTTCAGTATTTCGGCGATGGGTTCCTATGTAAAAGGATAATGCACGAACACACTGCACCCACCTCATGAACCTGTCCCTGACTCAAGATTCAGTAATGAAGGATGGCCTTCCGAATTTGCAGATGCGATCTCCGTTGAGCATGTTTGACATCAGGCAGAATTTGCATTATTTCCTCACAGAAACCCATCTCACATATTCGATGACGTCATGGAGGAAGGAGGGATGGTGGGAAGGTGGAAGCTTGAGCGACATTGTCTTGACCACCACGTGCACAGCTTGCCAGGGAGGATCCAACCATCTCGAAATTCACGGGATGAGAACACGGTATTTAATTTTGCCCAGAATCAGATTTATGTTTCACAGATATACGTTTTCGAAAAAACTGTCTTTATTTGAGCTATGATTTAGTTAAGTTCATTGTAAAATTACTTTTCTTAGTTTCAGAAGAGTTTAGTTTGAAAGTAGCATAAGTTTTTACAATCTACAAAGTCATATCACATTAATGTAACCATCGCCAATGTTCGACGTCAGCGTTCTGCCATTTGAACCTAGCAGTGGAGGGTGTATAAAGCGTTTCGGACGCTCGCGGAAAAACAGTGCAGTCGTTGGAATGCAAAAAAGGAGCGATTTGTCTGCCGTCCAGAAAGGCATGATCATTGGTTTTCGAGCCAAGGGTGGAACATTTTCAAAATGCCAAAGTTTGTAAACTGTCCGTGCGTATGGCAAAATGGCGCTGTACAAAACCAGCACCAGGGGTATTGTGGTGTCCGAAGTGCCAGATACGACGGGGGTAAGAAATGGCTATGGAGACATGTACGGGAGAGTGGAAGTGCAACCGTTGAGTAGCTCACCACCCAGATGAGACAAAGGGCTACCAACAGTGTCTCCTCAACGATCGTTCAGCGAACGTTGCCGCATATGGTCCTCCGCAGCAGGCGCCTGGTTCACGCACCCGTGCTGAACGCTTTTCACCGGCAACGAAGTCTGGTATTTGTAAGCCAGTACCGCAACTTGACGTCAAATGAGTTTTTACAGGTGAATCACGTTTTATGCCCCATCGGACAAGCGGCCGTTGGAGCGTCCGAAGGGTACAGGAAAGAGGAAGGAGCGTTGTGGACTGGGGAATGTTTTCGTGGTATTCCCTGGCTGATTCTGTCATTCTGGAAGGCACAGTGGATCAATACAAGTATGCGTCTATCTTTGGAGACCGTGTCCACCACTACATGCAGTTTGCGTTCCTTCGTCAAGGTGGCATCTAGCAGCTGGGTAGTGAAACCTGTCACCCAACTCGCAGTGTGCGTGCGTGGTACGAATAGCAACAGGATAAGCATACTGTACTACCCTGAAGAAAGAACTCCCCAGGTTAAAACCCAACAGAAAATCTGGGGATCAACTCGATCGGGCTGTTCGCTCCATGGATCCTCGGTCGAGAAACATAGCTAGCTGGCCACGGCACTAAAAGTCAGCATGGCTCCACATCCCTGTCGATTCCTTCCAGAACCTTATGTGTCTCTTCCTGCACTTGTCGTGCTGCAGAAGGTGATTGTTCAGGTATTTTAGAGGTGGTTACACTAATGTGACTGGACACGGTAAATAGTGTCAGTGACTTTCTGGAGCATCGTCAGCACGAGTCGTGTGTTTGTGTCGTCGTCGTCATCGTGGTCGTTGTCGTTTTTTCTGTTGAGAATCATCATAAAGCACTCCGTCTTCAGGCCACAAGTGGCCCATCGGGACCATCCGACCGCCGTGTCCTCCTCACTTGAGGATGCAGATAGGAGGGGCATGTGGTCAGGACACCGCTGTCCCGGTCGTTATGATGGTTTTCTTTGACCGGAGCCGCTACTATTCGGTCGAGTAGCTTCTTATTTGGCATCACGAGGCTGAGTGCACCCCGAAAAATGGCAACAGCGCATGGAGGCTGGATGGTCATCCATCCAAGTGCGGGCAACGCCCGACTGCGCTTGACTTAGGTGATCTCACGGGAACCGGTATACCTACTGCGGCAAGGCCGTTGCCTAGAATCATCGTGAGACACGCTAAAATGCTGCGAGCTCGTACATCCGGCATTTTTCTCGAAACACATAACTGGGCGGGGCATTATTGAAGTCTACATGGGTCACCATCAGCCTGATCACATATCCTCACTCCGTGTAACATTGCGGAGAGTTTTAAAATGTATCTCACTAATTTGATTTAATGTCTAATGATTAAGAACGTAATGACATCACGTCTCCTCCTCTTGCCAGGCATTTAAAGTGTTTTCTACAATAGGGATTTGACCAGATCAGCTCAGAGACGGGATCAACCGAAAATTGAATACCTTAACAACCTTGGCGAAGGAAGCGGGTCAATACAGAATGGAGACCTACAGTATACAGTGGCAGCACATAGAAACTTGTGCTGGCACATCTACCAGAAGGCGTGACACAATAAAGGGAATTGTGTTGTTGTGCCCGGGATAAACGACGTCCCCAAGTGCGATAGGGCGTAGGAGACGCAGAAACGTACTGCACGGATGCAGAGTTTTGCGGCGGTCACATTGAAAAAAAAGTTCTCGACTAGAAATCCGAGAACTTTTTATTCACAGAAACGTATGACTGTTAAACTGAAGTGAGAAAAGATGAAAAGGCACCCCAGATGAACTGAAATATGCAGTACTCGCCAAGTGATTCGAAGGAATTCATAAAATAAATTTAAATCCCTCTCTACTTACCTTACGGCACATATTTACCCCTGTTTCCAGAAGCTACACGAGATAAAGCTAACGCGTTGCCAGTGGCCTCTGTGACGACGGGCGATAAACTGCAAACACAAAATAAAAAAAAAACAACGGACAGTCAACGAAGAAAACAATCACGAACGAAAGAATTGCAGGTTGGCTACGAAGCGAGCGCTCTGTGTTCGATCACAACCATTAATTATTTCCCGGTCAGGGAGTCGTCGTTAATGTTGCAGGCACAGAACTCGCAGCGCATTTGGGGCAGTAATTATCTGCGTAGATCCTTGTCTCGGAGAGCACGGAAAGAGTTAACTGAGATAAATTGTTAGATTACTTCTGTTCTCCTTGGCTCTTTCGAAGCAAGCAGTATACTTGCACTACATAGTGTAGTTAATTACGTTTTAATGCGACATAGAATTAATATTTAAGTCTGACAAGGGTGATGGACGGAATTCTACTAGCGCTAGAAATTTGGTTCGTGTGAGGTGGCGGGCTAGTTAAGACACAGGATCGTATTTGAGAGCTGTGTTGTTCAAATTACACACAATCATCCCAATTTAGATTTTACATAGTTTACCTAAGCCATTTCACCCGAGAAGGTTCCTTCAGAAACGCCTTTCACATCCTGACCCAAATGATCCTGCATTCTTTGTAAATCCAAACTCTGTTCCCTTCTTCGAGAACTAGGAGAGGCGCCAACGGACAGGGAGTATGATGATGATTCTCCTTCAAATGATAACCCCTGCAAAATTCAGTGCTTGATTTATAGGAATATGCACTTTAAATGAATTTTTTCTATGAGTTAATATTGCGAATGTGAAAATGCTCAGTAGGCGTAATGCAAGTTTAATGGAATGATTTATTCCAGGTTATTCGGAACAGAAAACAAATAGCGGTTTAATTATGAATACGGAATGAACGAACACGGGAGCTCAACAGCCGTCACATGATTATACAGAAGTCTCTGGAGAAACTGGCGGAGTTTATTTCTGTAGACTTGCTGCTTTAGTCGGTTATAGTATCATCTACATACCTGTTTTGCTACTGCTTCTTCAATTTTTCGTCGGCAGCTGACTGGTGGAAACAAAGAAACATTAATAATAGGATATTGGAAACTCCAGGTTGAAAAACCAACAATATTAGAAAGGGGATAGATGGCTGCTCACTGTAAAGATGACCCGTTAAGTTGCGGACAGGAACAACGAGAACGCTGTCACACATTATAACTTTCCGTCAAAGCCGTCTTCAGCGAAGAAAACACCACATATTCACACAAGGAAGCGAACACCTCATGCACACATGACCGCTTCAACCGGCAGCTCAGACCGGAATGTAATAACCATCGAATAAGCGGTGTGGGAACAAAATTATAAAAATTGGCTAGGTGCGCATAGGACTCGCCACTGAGGATTTCGTACGGACGTAATTATGCATATAGGCTATTCATCCATCCCGGGAATCGAGAATCTCGATGATTCTTGCCTGTTGTCCACTCTAATATCGATACTGATATATAAGATATCGGTCCCAGGGATTCCAAGACATTCGGTTTCAAGATCGATGCTGGTTACATCAGAAATATTTTTTGGTGTGATATAACAACAAATTAACAATTTTCTGAATTTTTTTCTTTACTTGTACTGTGAAACCTTGCTTTTTGGAAAATTTATGATTCCAAACCAAAGGGAAGTACCCCATAGCTTTTGATCAGTGAGTTTGCGAGTATCAAGATATGGGAGATAAATGGCTGTAACTCTTGATCGCATAGACTTTTAAGCTTGAATATTTTACGCAAACAAGGGAGCGTAGATCTTAGTATATCACATAAGTTTCAACATGATGTGTCCACCCGTTCCCGAGAAAAAGCTTTTCACAGTCGGACAGACAAACGGACAACAAAGTGATTCTGTAACGTTTCCGTATTTACCAATTGAGGTAAGGAACCCTAACATTAAGAAAAAAAAAATAAACTGAGGTAGCACTTCAATATTTCGTCGACATTATGATATTGTTAGAGTCTACTCCCCCCCATGAACCATGGACCTTGCCGTTGGTGGGGAGGCTTGCGTGCCTCAGCGATACAGATAGCCGTACCGTAGGTACAACCACAACGGAGGGGTATCTGTTGAGAGGCCAGACAAACGTGTGGTTCCTGAAGAGGGGCAGCAGCCTTTTCAGTAGTTGCAGGGGCAACAGTCTGGATGATTGACTGATCTGGCCTTGTAACAATAACCAAAACGGCCTTGCTGTGCTGGTACTGCGAACGGCTGAAAGCAAGGGGAAACTACGGCCGTAATTTTTCCCGAGGGCATGCAGCTTTACTGTATGATTAAATGATGATGGCGTCTTCTTGGGTAAAATATTCCAGAGGTAAAATAGTCCCCCATTCGGATCTCCGGGCGGGGACTACTCAAGAGGATGTCGTTATCAGGAGAAAGAAAACTGGCGTTCTACGGATCGGAGCGTGGAATGTCAGATCCCTTAATCGGGCAGGTAGGTTAGAAAATTTAAAAAGGGAAATGGATAGGTTAAAGTTAGATATAGTGGGAATTAGTGAAGTTCGGTGGCAGGAGGAACAAGACTTCTGGTCAGGTGACTACAGGGTTATAAACACAAAGTCAAATAGGGGTAATGCAGGAGTAGGTTTAATAATGAATAGGAAAATAGGAATGCGGGTAAGCTACTACAAACAGCATAGTGAACGCATTATTGTGGCCAAGATAGATACGAAGCCCACATATACTACAGTAGTACAAGTTTATATGCCAACTAGCTCTGCAGATGACGAAGAAATTGAAGAAATGTATGATGAAATAAAAGAAATTATTCAGATAGTGAAGGGAGACGAAAATTTAATAGTCATGGGTGACTGGAATTCGAGTGTAGGAAAAGGGAGAGAAGGAAACGTAGTAGGTGAATATGGATTGGGGCTAAGAAATGAAAGAGGAAGCCGCCTGGTAGAATTTTGCACAGAACACAACTTAATCATAGCTAACACTTGGTTTAAGAATCATGATAGAAGGTTGTATACATGGAAGAACCCTGGAGTTACTAAAAGGTATCAGATAGATTATATAATGGTAAGACAGAGATTTAGGAACCAGGTTTTAAATTGTAAGACATTTCCAGGGGCAGATGTGGGCTCTGACCACAATCTATTGGTTATGACCTGTAGATTAAAACTGAAGAAACTGCAAAAAGGTGGGAATTTAAGGAGATGGGACCTGGATAAACTGAAAGAACCAGAGGTTGTAGAGAGTTTCAGGGAGAGCATAAGGGAACAATTGACAGGAATGGGGGAAAGAAATACAGTAGAAGAAGAATGGGTAGCTTTGAGGGATGAAGTAGTGAAGGCAGCAGAGGATCAAGTAGGTAAAAAGAAGAGGGCTAGTAGAAATCCTTGGGTAACAGAAGAAATATTGAATTTAATTGATGAAAGGAGAAAATATAAAAATGCAGTAAATGAAGCAGGCAAAAAGGAATACAAACGTCTCAAAAATGATATCGACAGGAAGTGCAGAATGGCTAAGCAGGGATGGCTAGAGGACAAATGTAAGGATGTAGAGGCTTATCTCACTAGGGGTAAGATAGATACTGCCTACAGGAAAATTAAAGAGACCTTTGGAGATAGAGAACCACATGTATGAACATCAAGAGCTCAGATGGAAACCCAGTTCTAAGCAAAGAAGGGAAAGCAGAAAGGTGGAAGGAGTATATAGAGGGTCTATACAAGGGCGATGTACTTGAGGACAATATTATGGAACTGGAAGAGGATGTAGATGAAGATGAAATGGGAGATACGATACTGCGTGAAGAGTTTGACAGAGCACTGAAAGACCTGAGTCGAAACAAGGCCCCCGGAGTAGACAACATTCCAGTAGAACTACTGACGGCCTTGGGAGAGCCAGTCCTGACAAAACTCTACCATCTGGTGAGCAAGATGTATGAAACAGGCGAAATACCCTCAGACTTCAAGAAGAATATAATAATTCCAATCCCAAAGAAAGCAGGTGTTGACAGATGTGAAAATTACCGAACAATCAGTTTAATAAGCCACAGCTGCAAAATACTAACACGAATTCTTTACAGACGAATGGAAAAACTAGTAGAAGCCGACCTCGGGGAAGATCAGTTTGGATTCCGTAGAAATACTGGAACACGAGAGGTAATACTGACCTTACGACTTATCTTAGAAGAAAGATTAAGGAAAGACAAACCTACGTTTCTAGCATTTGTAGACTTAGAGAAAGCTTTTGACAATGTTGACTGGAATACTCTCTTTCAAATTCTAAGGGTGGGAGGGGTAAAATACAGGGAGCGAAAGGCTATTTACAATTTGTACAGAAACCAGATGGTAGTTATAAGAGTCGAGGGGCATGAGAGGGAAGCAGCGGTTGGGAAGGGAGTGAGACAGGGTTGTAGCCTCTCCCCAATGTTATTCAATTTGTATATTGAGCAAGCAATAAAGGAAACAAAAGAAAAATTCGGAGTAGGTATTAAAATCCATGGAGAAGAAATAAAAACTTTGAGGTTCGCCGATGACATTGTAATTCTGTCAGAGACAGCAAAGGACTTGGAAGAGCAGTTGAACGGAATGGATGGTGTCTTGAAGGGAGGATATAAGATGAACATCAACAAAAGCAAAACGAGGATAATGGAATGTAGTCGAATTAAGTCGGGTGATGCTGAGGGTATTAGATTAGGAAATGAGACACTTAAAGTAGTAAAGGTGTTTTGCTATTTGGGGAGCAAAATAACTGATGATGGTCGAAGTAGAGAGGATATAAAATGTAGACTGGCAATGGCAAGGAAAGCGTTTCTGAAGAAGAGAAATTTGTTAACATCGAGTATAGATTTAAGTGTCAGGAAGTCATTTCTGAAAGTATTTGTATGGAGTGTAGCCATGTATGGAAGTGAAACATGGACGGTAAATAGTTTGGACAAGAAGAGAATAGAAGCTTTTGAAATGTGGTGCTACAGAAGAATGCTGAAGATTAGATGGGTAGATCACATAACTAATGAGGAAGTATTGAATAGGATTGGGGAGAAGAGAAGTTTGTGGCACAACTTGACCAGAAGAAGGGATCGGTTGGTAGGACATGTTCTGAGGCATCAAGGGATCACCAATTTAGTATTGGAAGGCAGCGTGGAGGGTAAAAATCGTAGGGAGAGACCAAGAGATGAATACACTAAGCAGATTCAGAAGGATGTAGGTTGCAGTAGCTACTGGGAGATGAAGCAGCTTGCACAGGATAGAGTAGCATGGAGAGCTGCAGCAAACCAGTCTCAGGATTGAAGACAACAACAACAACAACTAGAGTCTACTGAGTCGGGGAATAAATGGTCCGTGGGGTTTTACTATTATTACTATTATTATTATTATTATTATTATTATTATTATTATTATTATTATTATTTAAGAATGAATGTCATGATGTTTTGTCCAGTAGTTGTTGAGATAATTAAGGTTCAAATGGTTCAAATGGCTCTGAGCACTATGGGACTCAACTTCTGAGGTCATTAGTCCCCTAGAACTTAGAACTAGTTAAACCTAACTAACCTAAGGACATCACACACATCCATTCCCGAGGCAGGATTCGAACCTGCGACCGTAGCGGTCTCGCGGTTCCAGACTGCAGCGCCTAGAACCGCACGGCCACTTCGGCCGGCAGATAATTAAGGATGGGTGGACAACGTGTGGGCATAAAATAGGTCATGTCATTTACAAAGAAACCATCCTGCTATTCGACTTAATTGATTTTATTACATCACAGTAGAGAAAAATATGTATGACTGGACAGGATTTGAACGGTTCTTCTAACACCCAATCCCCCAGATGTCACACACTCAGATCGGTACCAAACTTTGTGCATAATGCAGCAACCAAAACATCGATTTTGTTCGTGCTATGTGCTGTCGTCCAGTGGAACATGCATAAACGGTAATTAAAAGTAACTCCAGAAATATCGGAACACAGGAAAGGCGTATCTGTGAGGTTTGGTTTCGTATGTTACGCGAGACTTGGTTGAACGTGAGGTCGTCGAGCCAAAGGTCTCGCGTTTAAACTGCACTGATTACAATTTGTTTTAACTGTTAATCGTGAAACTGTTATATGGCATAACATTTTCCTGACATCTAAAACGGCTTTTCGGAATTTGTAGGAATATTCTTTTGGCAGTCTGGTTTCGGTTCATTAGATTGAAGTACCAGATATGTAGAGTACTTTTGCATAGACAGATGTGGTGTTCTGTCGGACCTGTGCGACAGAACAGACGAACACCATTCGTAATGAAGCAACTAGTGCATTTGTAGTTTCACAGAATAAACATAAGCAATCGGAAGGATAGAATAAAGAAACAGTTGCATAGTCCCGTATGACAAAAAATGGTTGAAATGGCACTGAGCACTATGGGACTTAACTTCTGAGGCCATCAGTCCCCTAGAACTGAGAGCTACTTAAACCTAACTCGCCCGAAAACCTCAAACCACACATACATTAAACCTAACTAACCTAAGGACATCACACACATTCATGACCGAGGCAGGTTTCGAACCTGCGATCGTAGCGGTCGCGCGGTTCCACACTGTAGCGCCTAGAACCGCTCGGCCACTCGGGCCGGCTCCTGTATGACACTTTCACGCATAAAACAGCAAAGAAAAAGTCGTTGGGATATGAACCCAGGATCCTTGGTACGACAAGCTAGTGCTCTAACCACTTTCCCACGAAGGAATACGTATTGGTTACTCACAGTTATGCTTTTTCTGTGCTCCATAGATCTGGTGTTAATTTTAATTAACGGTTACGCACGTTCTTCTGGACGCCAGCACATAGTACGAATTAAATCGAAGTTTCGGTTGATATTCTATCGACATACAACGTTAGGTACCGAGCTGACTGTCTGACATCTAGGAGTTTGGGTGTGAGTTCAAATGTCGAGTCGTAACCGCTGCGCTATCTGCTCAGACAGCGAGAATGACATACACCTACGTGTATTCATCTACATCTACATGACTACTCAGCAATTCACACTTAGGTGCCTAGCAGAGGGTTCTTCGAACCACATTCACACTATTTCTCTACCGTTCCACTCTGCAACAGCGCGTGAGAAAAATGAACACTAAAATATTCCTCAGCGAGCTCTTACGTCTCTTATTTCATTATGATCATCATTTCTCCCTGCACAGGTTGCCGACAGTGAAATATTTTCATATTCAGAGGAGAAAGTTGGTGTTTTAAATTTAGTGAAATGATATTGCCGCAACGAAAAATGCCATTGTTTTATTGATTCCTGCCCAAGCTCGCTTATCGTACCGTGAAACTCTTTCCTCTATTTCGCGGTGATACAAAACGAGCTGCCGTTCTTTGGAGGACGACGGTACAAAGCACACCGCCGACTTCCTTCCCCGTCCTTCCCCTAATCCGATGGGACCGATGACCTTGCTGTTTGGTCCCCTACTCCCAATGAACCAACCAGCCAACCTTCTTTGGACGTTTTCGATGTCCTCTGTCAATCCAATCCGGCAAGGATTCCATAGTGCACTGCAGTACTCTAGTAGAGGACGGAAAAGCCTAGTGCCGGTAGTCTCTTTAGTAGATCTGTTGCATCTTCTAAGTGTTACGCTAATAAGCCGCAGTCTTTGGCTTGTCTTGCCCGTAACATTATGTATGTGACCATACCATTTTAAGTTGTTCGTAATTGTTGCAATTTCTAGGTATTTAGTTGAATTGACAACCTTTAAATTATTGTGATTTTATAGTGTAACCGAAATTAACGTATTCCTTTTCAGATTTTTTGAAACATTTTATCTTATTTCAATGGGAAAGTCAACGACTATGTAAGTTTTTTAATGTAATAAAACAGTCCTGTTCTGGTCATCATCAGATGGCGTACCCTTTGAGAGAGTAACACGAATGTATTTAGAGGAATATAAAGTACAAGCATGAAAATAAACATAGCGCATCAACAAAAACGTATAAGGAAGACAACTATAGCCATAGGAGCTGGCAAGGAGCAGGCAACATTGTAGAACGCGTAAACCACTGCTGCATGGCTTGCAGTTTACATCGCTTAAATAGCAGAAGTTAATGTCAAAGGTTTATCTCAATTTATTTGTGTTATTCCATTGAGGTTCTTTAATGTTTTTAATTTTTTAAATATAATTGTTCACTGGCGATAATTAATGTCCAACATTTAATATTTTACATTACGTTAAGAAAAGGAACATATCGATGTTCATACGATTATCATGATTATAGATAGTATTTTATCGCCATCTACACCTGACGTATGCTATGCACTTGTCCCTAAAGAAGGGCACTAATATTTTATATCTCAATATTGTTCGCCTGTAACACTTTCTAGTAGTTAAAGGCCACGTTAATTTTAAATATTATTGTGACAGAAATAATTTTCGACGTGTAAGACATCCGTATTGATGATGGTACCTTAGTTACTAGTGAGCCAAGTTTGTAAGTCATTACTGATGTATCTTTGATGTGCAACCGTAGTACATCGATCTTCATAAAGTTACCATCGTTACTGGTGGCGTTCCTGTCAAACATCTTCGCCTCATGTTTGTTACATACAGGGCCCAGTAGAGGGCACCATGCGTATTCTTATACGTGAATAGCTTATTTTTCTTTCTTTTTACTCAGTTTTATTTTTATGTTAAGGTTTTATAAAGCTTATTTGTATTTTCGATATAGCTATCGCCTGGACGTAAAACTTGTACACAGATAACTGTATTTAGACTTTATTTAACGCGTTTTACGGCCATTGGCTGACAATTATGTAATCTTCGAGACGGTGGGTGGAACTGCCGCTATTTGAACGATGTAAACTGCGGCAGTGGCTATATGCCTCCTAGAGTGCCATCTATTCCTCGCCAGCTTCAGCACACTCCCATGGGTACAGCTATCTTTCACGTTTTGCTGATGTGCTATGTTTGTATTTGTACTTGTAATTTACATTCCTCTAAGTACGTTCCTGCTACTCTCTTCACAGAATAAGCGGTTTGATGATGACCAGAACAGTGGTCTAAACCGGTCACCAGTAAATAAATAAACATCTTTATGCGGTTGGGACTGTCAATTACTATTACGATTTCTGACAGGCAATCATGAAATCAGTTGCACAATTCAAACGATTTAATTACAAATATCTTGTGAAGAACAGTGTTAAAAGCCTTCTGGATATCTAAAAATCCGAAATTAATTTGATATCCCATGTCGATAGCACTCATTACTTTGTGCGAATTACGAGCTAGTTGTTTCACAAGAACGGTATTTTCTCAATCCGTGATGGCTGTTTGTCGATAGATCGAGGTAATTTATGATCTTCGCAAACAGTATATGTTTCAAAATCCTATTGTAAATCGACGTCAGTGACATGGTCTGTGATCAGTGGCTTACTCATATTTCCTTTCTTGAGGATTCGAGTGACCTGTGCAACATTCCAGTCATTTGGTACGGATTTTTCGTCGATCGAGCGTTTTATATGAGTACTAAATATTGGGCTATTGTGTAAGCGTGCTCTCAAAGGAACCTCATTGATATGATATCTGGACCAGAAGACTTGTCTTTACTAAGTGGTTTATGCTGCTGCGTAACACCATGGATCTACTGCTAAGTTACTCATGTCGGCAGCTGTTCTTCATTCGAGTTCTGCAACATTTACATCGTCTTCTTTTGTGAAGGAATTTCGGAAAATTGTGTTTAATAAGTCAGCTTTAGTAGCGCGGTGATGATGATATGACCATTGGTATGGCGCAGTGAAGCCACTCATTCTGTCTTGCAGCTGGTGGACTTTACGTACGACCAGAATCAGTTTGGTTTTCCTCTCAGTTTTCGAGACAGAGTTTCATTATGGAGCTATTAAAAGCATATCGCATTGAATTCTGTGCATGAAAACAGTATTACTCAGTGTCAATAAAAATACCTTTCTGATCCTGCTTTGGGTCATACTTATTTGTAGGCTTATGACTCAGTGAGCAGGAAGAAAGGAATAAATTAGTGTTCATCGTGGTTCATTTAGGAGTGAATTTTTGCAGCTGCCTGGCGAACGTTTCGTGCTGATGAATGCGGATATCCAAACTCCAATACAGCTTAGAGATATCAGTTGGCTTGTATTTAACTTTAAAAAATTCATTTTATTTAGGAACTGCTATTAGCCCGAGGACTTAGAATATTAAATATTCTGTTTATGAACAGAGAATAGCAAGTTTCGACACGAAAATTAAAATTCTGCTGTACGTGGGAGAGTGGTGCACTGTCCAGGACGGCTTTCATGGCACAGATCTCTTTCTCTGATAAACTATTACACACATCTAGAGGTCAAAATGACATACATTCTTGTTTAATACTCTACAGTGACGTATTGACAGTTAAAAAGCTAATAACAGACTTGTGTTTGAGTGCTAAAGACATGCAAAGAAATAAGAAATTACTAACGAGAAATCTCCAAAATATGGGAATTTATCTACAACATTTATTCGCACAGAAAAGGCATCTGTGAAATTGGAAGTGCCTGTACATGTGTAACTTCGGGTGCATAATCTGAAGTCACATAGCGTGTGTATTTCAATAATTCGCCGCAAGGCAGTGAGGAAAGAGAGACGCTTAACCTGCAGACAGTGCATGAGACTTTCACAGTAGCCAGACAAGGATGGTTTGGCTGAAGTGTCTGCCTCGCTCGGGAGTGGTTGCCACGTGTCAAGTCTGAGAGACAGACAAAGGGATACTGAGAAGTCATGTGGGTCTGGAGGGATTTGAGCGAAGAGCAGGTACTCCCATTACAAACAAGTGGGATCGTTGTTGGTGGCTACTTTCCTGACAATTCAGGAATACAGACAAACACTTGAAGCAATGCCTAGTGATGTACAGTTCGCTGGGGAGGCTGCAGCTGGTGCTGGCAACTGCCACAACGATGGTCAGTGTGAGAACGAGACGGGGGTTACGGGTTACATGTCAACCGCCGAAGGATCAGTAACGTTCAACCCATCGCTGTTCGAGAATGAAACGGTAGAGAAATAAGAGTGAAAGTGGTTCGATGAACCCTCTGCCAGGTACTTAAGTGTGAATTCCAGAGTAGTCACGTAGGAGTAGATGTAGATACATGATGACAGGGAGGCGCTGTTATACAGAGTCAGCTGGATGGGGTTGCAAATTGACCCCCCTACCACCACCTCCACCACCACCACCACCACCACCACCACCACCACCACCACCACTGACAGACACGATACGACGCAAATTTCGGCGGCAAGAAGGAGAGAGTGTGGGAGATAATGGGCAAAGTTTCCACGCAGAATCAGCCAGTGTATAGTCTCTCGGTGAGCAAACAATCAGGCAGTGAATAGTCAGTCAGTTAGTCAATCAGACGGTAAATCGATCAACCGGTGGGCGATGTGAGGGGGTGGATAGTTAATAAGATGATCAGTAGTCAGCGAGTGGAGGAGAAGTGTGTTAGCAGACGTGTGAGAGGGTTAGCAAGCGATCAGAGGGATTAGAAGAGACTGTGAATTTGTCTTCTGGAGGTATGTCAGTCTATTTCCGTCTTTGGACTTTGAGGCAAATGCCAATGTTATCACATTGTGACGTATTAACTTTCTATGCAATGTCGAATGGACTTTTTTGCGGTCCAGTACTTGAATCTTTAAGCATCTGACTGCACTTCATTGTCTGATCTCTGCTTGCAAGTATTACGCTGACACCAAATCTGCGTGAAAATCACTTTGTACAATGGTACCTGTGAGCTCAAATACACGAACTCCGCGTCGGCCGCTGAGTGCTCTATACCGTAGGGGATTAAGTCGGCCTGTGTGGAACAAAAATCGAGTTAAGCCACAGAGAGCGCCACCGCAAAGTCGAGGGACATGGGAGATGAAAGCTTGTGGCTGCCAACCCACCGCTACACAAACAAAGACGAGTGATCGACGTGTCAGGGCAACCTCGCATCTGTCACACATGCCATTATACAAAGCTGACTGCGTCAATTGATGAGATAAGATAGTCCATCCACTCCTCCCCCCCTTCCTACCGGCACAATTACTGTGACTTGTGTATCCCCAGTTCAATTGGCCCTGGGAATTGTACTTCTATTTATGTATAATAATAAACGCAAATGTTTCTATGGTTTAACCCTTTAATCGTTTGCTTTTATTGTGATCTGATTTGGATAGAATTCCCATGACTTGCATAACAGTTTCCTGTTTTACTTCCTTTTGGCGTCGAACATGATACGACTTTGTCAATCCCTGTATTCTTCTTCATTTCGTTTCAGCCTTCAGTGAGTACGCAGATACATTTGGGCAAATGGCGTATTTAAGTAACCAAGGCAATTTATATAGTCGGGCAGTTACAAGGACTCACATAACAGCGCAGGCTTTCGTGACTGGAGTCCATTTCAACAAACATCGTTTAGTGAGTGCCTGCACCATGATACAATCGAACTCCCAACATTTCAGCTACAGCTATGGGCAGCTTTTATCAAGATGAGGTATTCTTATAACAGTATGTTTCCTACAAGGTGTCATATGACAAGAGTGTCTAGATATATCATGCGATAACGGGATGATACGGTGCGTATCGTAGGTGCTGTTAAATTTTAACTATAGGAAGCCAACAACGGCGGACTGCATTTTATTCTTAACATAAATAAATGTATTCTTTAAATAGGTGGAAAGATCAATTTTTGTCTGCTTTTACTATTGCTGATAAATCATCGCAAAAAGAGCAACAACCTTAAAAATGTGAGATATGTGTCCGGAACGAGCGAAAGGTGTGTGACCGCATAAAGCAATTTGTATGAGAGGCAGATGTCAGAATAAGATGGACTGTAAGAATTCTGTAACCGCGATCGAGGTTGTTTGGAGAATCCTCTTTCGGCCCTTTCTTCAAATATTACTCGTCAGTCTGGGATCCTCACCAGACAGCATTTACAGGCGGGATACAGAAGATCCAATGATGCGCAGCGTGCCTTCTGGCAGATTCGTCTAGTAATTATGGCAGCATTACGGAGGTACTCATCGAGCTTCCAATGGAAGATGTTAAGAGAGAGACGTTTTGGATCACGATGTTGTTTATTTTTCAAAATTCCAAGAACGTACTTCCCAGTCTAAGAATAGACAGGCAGCATACTGCCTTTTGTTCCATTTTGCGAGCGCACACACACACACACACACACACACACACACACACACACACACACATCTTGTGATGTTATCATGACAGTAACATATGAGAAATCCTAAATCACATGGAGGTTTATTGTCAATGGTTCTTCGCCTTTCGAACAAAAAATGTATTAAATGATACTGGTACCCTCAACACCTTCTAGAGATGGATTGTGGACTACAGATGTGCAGGGCGACTGTTTCATATGTACCGGCACCCAAATGATGTACAGTTGCCACTTAAAAAGCAGGAAAATTGTATATTATTTTTCACACAAACCAACATTTACGAGGTTATCGGTACTTCTCTGCAGGTCACAAACTGCAAACCTGTAAGAAATAAAACTAATTTATTCTTACGTAAAATGATCCTGTTTTAAATATTTGATCTAGTTGCTTTGTCTAGACGAATGAAGCGGGTCGTAAAATGGACGACACTTTTCAGCAGTGAACCAAGCGTACGGTGGTCATAACCATTGAAACAGTGTACTTCCTAGATGCTTGGAGGGCAGAACACTCGGTGAATGAAACAGTAAAATAGTTGGCCAAGATAGCTGCGGTATTCGAAGATTACCCGGATATCCTGATACCATTCACGGTCTTCTTACACCAGGTAATAATAGAATTCAAGTACCAGTGGGAAGAGGAATGCTAAATATATAACGTAAATAAGGGACGTATCATGCGTAGGTTCAGCCACACGTATCTCTTTTTCCTTGTTTTCATGACATATCATTCCACCACAGAGCTATCTAGCTACTCTGCTCATTTGCGTTGCTCAAAACTAAGGAATTCAGACGTCATTGTGTAATCTTTACTTGTTCAAAGCAACCTAGAAAACAATTCGTCGCCGGCCGGAGTGGCCGTTCGGTTCTAGGCGCTACAGTCTGGAGCCGAGCGACCGCTACGGTCGCAGGTTCGAATCCTGCCTCGGGCATGGATGTGTGTGATGTCCTTAGGTTAGTTAGGTTTAAGTAGTTCTACGTTCTAGGCGACTGATGACCTCAGAAGTTAAGTCGCATAGTGCTCAGAGCCATTTGAACAATTCGTCAGTTGGGAAAGCTTAAGACACCATTTCTACAAACATTATTGTCTTATAATAAAGAATTATATTGCAGTTCTTAGATGTATGATAAGATTTGCTTTAGTAGTCCTGTGTTTAGAAATTAATTACTTTTTCCTTTTTAGCTACTTCTGAGGAAATATTTTTAATTAGTTTTTTAGGCGCCCACCTACGCAGGGAGACATGATCATCATAATAATATAAGAGAAATAGGAGCTCGCAAGGAAAGAATTCAGTGTTCGTTTTTCCCGCGCTCTGTTTGAGAGGGGAACGGTAGAGAAGCAGCTTGAAGGTGGTTTGACGAACCCTCTGCCATGCACTTAATTGGGAATTGCAGAGTAATGATCTAGATGTTGATGCCGTTGTTTGTACCAAAATAATGTGATTCTTTTTGACGACGCTTATTGCAATTTCGTTGCAGTCCACTCGAGTTAAAAAATAAAAAAAAGCCCTCGACGAATATTGTCGAGCGAATGTGGCATACGGTTCACCGCCCGTACTGTTTGCATGTTGTCAACGCAGACCAGTAAGTGTGTAAGTAGGCTGTTTATGTTTTCTTATTGGCAACGTTACGTAGCGCTCTGTATGAAAATCACTGGCTGTGCTGTGTGCAGTCTGTGGCTAGTTTGCATTGTTGTCTGCCATTGTAGTGTTGGGCAGCTGGATGTGAACAGCGCGTAGCGTTGCGCAGTTGGAGGTGAGCCGCCAGCAGTGGTGGATGTGGGGAGAGAAATGGCGGAGTTTTGACATTTGTAAGACTGGATGACATGAACTGCTATGTATATTATGATTTTTCAACACTATTAAGGTAAATACATTGTTTGTTCTCTATTAAAATCTTTCATTTGCTAACTATGCCTATCAGTAGTTAGTGCCTTCAGTAGTTTGAATCTTTTATTTAGCTGGCACTAGTGGCGCTCGCTGTATTGCAGTAGTTCGAGTAACCAAGATTTTTGTGAGGTAAGTGATTTGTGAAACGTATAGGTTAATGTTAGTCATGGCCATTCTTTTGTAGGGATTTTTGAAAGTCAGATAGTGTTGCGCTAAAAATATTGTGTGTTAGTTTAAGCACAGTCATGTATAATTTTTATAAGGGGACGTTTCAAGTGTCCCGCACTGCTGTTTGTTCCAACATCTGTGCGACGCTCCCTGTTCCAGCCACAGGCAGTTTCCGGAGATCGTTTCTATAAACACGGTACTTTGACGGTAATTATCGACTAAACTTCTAGCCAAACGAAGTAGTCGAACACAAACCTTCGTTTATCTCCTGAAACATCGAAAATCTCCATGCAGAATCAAACGAACATCTTGCGACGCTGTTATCTTAACGAGAAGTATTCTGTCATACACAGGGACGGAAGGAGGCTAATGATCAATTCATACATCGCGCAAAGAGCAAAAATAAGAACAGGAGAAGACATGACACGAGGAATTAAAATTGGGTGAGAAGTTAGACAAGGCTGTTTTCTTTCACCTCGTCTGTCTAATATCTGTGTAGATGATTTACATTAAAACTGCTTCCAACCAAATTGTGGTGTGATGATAGGAGGAAAGAAAATATGTGTAACGGTAGATAATGACATCATATTAATTAGTGACAGTATTAAAAGAACCAAACACGAGCTGCAAGGAATGTAGAATGAAGATAAACGAGAAGAAGACTACGGCAATGATTTTTATAAGACAATCAAGGAAGATAAAAGCCAATGTTTGTAATGAGGTATTGGAACAAGTTAATTAGTCCAGGTACCTAGGAGGCAAAGTCACCAGTAACATGACGTGAAATCAAGAAATAAAAGAAAGTATAGTTATTGCAAAAGAAATGTTTTACAGAAGGATGAGTCTTTTGTGTGGTGCAGTAAACAAAATATAAAGGAAAAGGTTAGTGAAGCCATTTGCATACACTGTAGCGAAGAGAAGAGAAATGCGTATTGACTTTTCAGATGTAGATATAAAGACGAATGAAAGGCGTTAACTGGACAGATAAAATAAGGAATAATGTTGTATTACAAAGGGCAAATGAGAAAAAATAAATATCGGAAACAGTTAAAAGGAGGAAAAGAAATTGGCTTAGGACAATGGATCAGAAGAGATTCGAGATTCTACAGTAAGGAATGAACGAAAAGGATTGCTTCTTGGAAAGAGGACCAGAGGTTGAAGAAGGTGGAGGTTAACTGATAACATGAAGATGAATGCATCATACGCAGCAATCAAACGTACGAATCGTGGCCATGCTGGGGAAATCGCGACCGTACAATCGCCGTGTCATCCTCTCCGAATGGCGTTGTTGGATGATATACGGAGGGATCAGCACATCAATCTTGCAGCCGTTGTCACCTTTCTTGACTTTGGAGTCGCTACATCTCACTGAAGTAACTCCTCGTGTGGCATCACGAGGCTTACTATGCCCTGTTCCAATCCTGCAACCAAGGCAGAATTCCTGGCAGTTCCAGTAATTAAACACGAATCCTCTGCATTGTAGCCAAACATGCTGACTATTGGGCAACAAAGGTGGAATCTCCGAAAAGGGTGGCGAAAACCCAGAAGGCCAGAAGAAAGCTGAGCTTGTGGTCACGTGTCTGTCTAATGGGCAAAGCACGTCACCACCATCGACATTGCTGTGGCGTCTTAGACATCAGGCGCCAACGGCATCACGCACAAGCTACTCATCGTGCGGGTTGCAGCGAGCTGAGTCCCTACACTGCAGACGACGTGAATCTTCGCAACCCAGGAACTCTGTGATCAGATCCGCAGAGAGTTTCAACAGTACTCCTGCCAAGTCACCAGGTGGCGCACACGGCGACAGTACAGTTCGTTGGCAAACCGCACCTCTTCAGACATTCACCGTGTCACGTATCCATCTGCGAGGCGGCTTTTTAGGCCGGCGCTCGAGCTCCAGAAAGCTGTACCGTCGCAGCCAGCAACCTGAAGATGTGCACTACGTTGCGCCAAGGACTGGGCCATAGACTTCTGGACATCATACCGCCCTCCTTAGCTGGGACCCTTAAGCAATCAGCGACTCTCTCCATGAGACTTGGTGTAAGTGTACTGTCGTTTTTCTAGCTGACAAGGTAGTGTCAAACTGGAAGTTTCTATCCTTTTCGGACTTAAGACATTCAATTACTTTTGGCTCTTTATAGCTCTTCAGCGAAGTCCACTTTAAGAATTGTTAAATGTTTATTCTTCTTGACTCAAGCTTGGATGTGGACTTGGGCTTATTTTTCCAATTCAACCTACCTCACTACAGAGTGTGTGACTACACTGTTTTTAACGTAACGCTCTTAAGACTTTAAAACTCAGTTCGCTGAAATGCGTGTAACTCATGTGACAGGGAACTTACATACTTAGTTTACAACCCTAGAAGACTAACTGGCTCCGTTATTTACTACTGAGCATTTATTTGGTTTCACTTACTGATGGACTAGCATCCATTTTGTTTCACGTATTGAAGAACCAGGTTCGGACCTGGGAAGGGGCAAACTGAAGTACATGCCGCGGGCGGAAATTTCAAAGGGCGCCAAATTCATATTCCTGAAGAAAAAAACCTTGTTTCACAAAGTGCTTAGCATCCAGCGCATGTTGGTCTATCGATTATTGAAATGATTTTGAAATGCATCCCTGTTGGGTTTTGAACATTTTTGAACATACTCTGAGTTGATTTCTGAACGAATCATAAGTTGATTTTTGAATACGTGCATAGTGTACGTGGTGTGTCTGCCAAGGGAATCCCTGTTGCTTCTAGATGCAAAAAACTTTCCCGCAGACAAAACGGGACGAGGGCGAATAAACCCGAAAAGGTGAATGACAGTCGCTGTTTATGAGGTTGATTGGATGTGCGAATGATAAGCGTTATTTTAATCATTATCGAATTCTATGGATTTAGACTATCAGAGTGGAAATAAACGACTAACAGGAATAAGAGGTAATATTTTACGTTTAATATTTATTTATTGCCAAATTACATTATGTTACCTGATGTTTAAAACAGGTCGTACATCTTAAAATGTTCGTTTTTCATCTTTTTACAGTTTTATTTTTTTTGTTTTATCTGCAATATTTACAAAGAATGATACTTTCCAAAATAACAATAATTTGAGGTTGAAATTTTTGTTGTTTTTTAAAGTATAAAAGTAAGTATAAAAAGATGATAGGGTAGAGGAGAGATTTGTTAGTACCATCACCGAATGTGACTGACGATGAATACCTCTGAATGGTTTCTTCCAGCCGTTGACCGCCAGTCGCACACACACAGAAGCACACGTGCACGCGCGCACACACACACACACACACACACACACACACACACACACACACACACACACACACAAATGGTTATTAGTAGAGTAGGTGCCCATCCATGTATAGCATTTGGTGATTTCTTGGCTAGGTCGCCAGCACCTTATGCTTATTTACTGTCTCATCTCAGCTTCCTCCTCCTGTTCCTCCTCATTGTCACTATTTTCGCTGTCACTGTGGGTATCGCTGTCCACCGTCTGGAGATTGTTGTTACGTTGCACGTAAGCATATCTGTTATGTCGTGTCCGCATGTGTTCTTCATGTGCTGCTTTTGAAATACGGTTTGTCAGTGAGTTTAATTGTGCCCATTGTTCTTCGTCTCTTATTGCTGTGTAGGCCTATATCTATGTCTGTATCTGTGTAGTCTAGTGTATGTCTGTTGTTCGCGTATTGCCCTCAGAAGAAGACAGTGTGTTCCGGGGAACCTTCTTCCCCGCATGTGCATGTAGACTCACGCGGTTTAAGTGCGTGGGACAAGGTCCGTGTCCGGTTAAGAAATGTACCATACCGCGGCTGGGATCGATATGTCTCATTCTCAACCGCTCCCTAGTGTCAGGGAGGAAGTTGTGCAGTCTACGTCCCTTATCACTTACATCCCATTCACCTTGCCGTGTATCTAGGTAATAAGAGGTAAGAAAGATTACAAATTATCTTCTCGGTGTATCCAAGAAGGTGAACTTTTGACAGAAAATTTTTGGCAGATCGGTACACTACTAATGGCCAGTTGTACAGTCCCCGTTTGGCAGCCGCTTAACTTATATTCTCGGAATAGCGTGGAAAACGCGTTATACGAACGCGTAATAACGCCTAACCGGAGAATAAACGCGGGATGAGTAATAGTTACATAATTAGAGACAAGGTCGTTTTCTAGAACGAGGAAGGAGAAGAAACGGAGGCATCACACAAATTACATGGAAGATTATGACGATTCCAAAGTTATGTAAAAAAACATACGCTCTACTTCTACTACTACTACTTTTGGATGTGATGATATTGGTACTTCGTGAATTATATTAGATCGTGTTATGTATGTAAATGAGGTACACTATGTGATCAAACGTATCCAGACACCACCAAAAAATACGTTTTTCATATTAGGTGCATTGTGCTGCCACCTACTACCAGGTACTCTATATCAGTGACCTCAGTAGTCTTTAGACATCGTGAGACAGCAATATAGGGCTCCCCGCCGAACTCACTGACTTCGAACGTCGTCAGGTGATTGGGTGCCACTTGTGTCACACGTATGTACGCGAGATTTCCACACTCCTAAACATCCCTACGTCCACAGTTTCCGATGTGATAGTGAAATGGAAACGTGAAGGGGTACGTAATAGGCAAACATCTATCCAGACCATCACACAGGAATTCCAAGCTGCATCAGGATCCTCTGCAAGTACTATGACAGTTAGGCGGGAGGAGAGAAAACTTGGATTTCACGGTAGAGCGGCTGTTCATAAGCCACACATGACGCCGGTAAATACCAAACGATGCCTCGCTTGGTGTAAGGAACGTAAATACACTCCTGGAAATTGAAATAAGAACACCGTGAATTCATTGTCCCAGGAAGGGGAAACTTTATTGACACATTCCTGGGGTCAGATACATCACATGATCACACTGACAGAACCACAGGCACATAGACACAGGCAACAGAGCATGCACAATGTCGGCACTAGTACAGTGTATATCCACCTTTCGCAGCAATGCAGGCTGCTATTCTCCCATGGAGACGATCGTAGAGATGCTGGATGTAGTCCTGTGGAACGGCTTGCGATGCCATTTCCACCTGGCGCCTCAGTTGGACCAGCGTTCGTGCTGGACGTGCAGACCGCGTGAGACGACGCTTCATCCAGTCCCAAACATGCTCAATGGGGGACAGATCCGGAGATCTTGCTGGCCAGGGTAGTTGACTTACACCTTCTAGAGCACGTTGGGTGGCACGGGATACATGCGGACGTGCATTGTCCTGTTGGAACAGCAAGTTCCCTTGCCTTTCTAGGAATGGTAGAACGATGGGTTCGATGACGGTTTGGATGTACCGTGCACTATTCAGTGTCCCCTCGACGATCACCAGTGGTGTACGGCCAGTGTAGGAGATCGCTCCCCACACCATGATTCCGGGTGTTGGCCCTGTGTGCCTCGGTCGTATGCAGTCCTGATTGTGGCGCTCACCTGCACGGCGCCAAACACGCATACGACCATCATTGGCACCAAGGCAGAAGCGACTCTCATCGCTGAAGACGACACGTCTCCATTCGTCCCTCCATTCACGCCTGTCGCGACACCACTGGAGGCGGGCTGCGCGATGTTGGGGCGTGAGCGGAAGACGGCCTAACGGTGTGCGGGACCGTAGCCAAGCTTCATGGAGACGGTTGCGAATGGTCCTCGCCGATACCCCAGGAGCAACAGTGTCCCTAATTTGCTGGGAAGTGGCGGTGCGGTCCCCTACGGCACTGCGTAGGATCCTACGGTCTTGGCGTGAATCCGTGCGTCGCTGCGGTCCGGTCCCAGGTCGACGGGCACGTGCACCTTCCGCCGACCACTGGCGACAACATCGTTGTACTGTGGAGACCTCACGCCCCACGTGTTGAGCAATTCGGCGGTACGTCCACCCGGCCTCCCGCATGCCCACTACACGCCCTCGCTCAAAGTCCCTCAACTGCACATACGGTTCACGTCCACGCTGTCGCGGCATGCTACCAGTGTTAAAGACTGCGATGGAGCTCCGTATGCCACGGCAAACTGGCTGACACTGACGGCGGCGGTGCACAAATGCTGCGCAGCTAGCGCGATTCGACGGCCAACACTGCGGTTCCTGGTGTGTCCGCTGTGCCGTGCGTGTGATCATTGCTTGTACAGCCCTCTCGCAGTGTCCGGAGCAAGTATGGTGGGTCTGACACACCGGTGTCAATGTGTTCTTTTTTCCATTTCCAGGAGTGTATTAGACGATTGAACAGTTGGAAAACGTTGTGTTAAGTGACGAATTACGGTACACAATGTGGCGATGCGGTGGCAGGGTGTGGGTATGACGAGTGCCCGGCGAACATCATCTGCCAGCGTGTGGGTATGGTGAATGCCTGGTGAACGTCATCTGCCAGCTTGTGTAGTGCCAGCAGTATAATTTGGAGGCGTTGGTGTTATTGTGTTCGTGTTTTTCGTGGAAGGGGCTTGCACCCCTTGTTGCTTTTGTGTGGCAGTATCACAGCACAGGCCTACATTGATGTTTTAAGCACCTTGTTTGTTGCCACTGTTGAAGAGCAATTCGGGGATGGCGTTTGCATCTTTCAACAGGATAGAGCACGGCTTGTGGCGGAGTGGTTACACGACAATAACATCCCTGTAATGGACTGGCCTGCACAGAGTCCTGACCTGAAACGTATAGAACACCTTAGGGATGTTTTGGAACGCCGACGTAGGGCCAGGCCTCACCGACAGACATCTATACCTCTCCTCAGTGCAGCACTCCGTGAAGAATGGGCTGCCATTCCTCAAGAAACATTCCAGGACCTGATTGAACGTATGGCTACGAGAGTGTAAGCTGTCATCTAGTCTAAAAGTGGGCCAACCCCATACTGAATTTCAGCATTACCAATGGAGGGCGCCACGAACTTGTAAGTTATTTTCAGCCATGTGTCCGGATACTTTTGATGACATAGTGTATATGTTTTATGTATCAAGCTCCTCAGAAATATGTGCGCTACAAAAGGAACATATCTTTGGAAATCGATTTGTTTTTAATTGTTTGACGTCCAATCTCAAACGCTCGAGGGGGGGGGGGGGGGGGGGCACACTATAAAGTTTTTGCCCCGGTTCGGAAATATCGTAGATCCGTGGCCGTGAGGAACCATCTTCTCTTTAGTTTCATTGTGGAGAATGTTTTTATGGAAACTGTGTTCAATAAACTTTTACCAGCGTTGGACACAACGAACATCACGTGTAAACCACTAGAGCATAGCGAAACGGTTGCAACAATGCTCGCTAGTTGACCCTGACGATGACTGCTTGTAACAGCGCACAGTAACAGAAAAATTTTACGACAGATGGTATCTTTTTGTCTAGAGGAGCTTCACCACTTGTCGGTGCTGCAGCTTGCATTGTTACTGTAGCCGTGCTCGCAGACGTCAGTCCCTGCTACCTACTCAGGCGGTGGCGGGTGGAGTGGCGCGTCTGCAGCGGACGGCGGCCCTCGCGTGCGCTGCCGGCGGCGGTGACAGCACTCGCGGGATGGCAGGCGGGGGCGGCCAGTAATTTAGTTGGTAATTTCAGTGTGCGTTTCGACTTAATGAACGCCGCAGATATGTATCGCCGCAGTCGGCGGCGGCGGCGGCGGGGGCGCGGCTAAGTGAGACGTATTAGCGGCGTTAATTAAAGCGACCAGGCCAGCGGCCCGCGTGCCTGCGTCTGGACGCGTACAGTTTGTCCCGCCGCTCTCTGATTCGATTACGGGCTCTGACGGACTGCGCTTGCGTAGCCGTCTCCCGAGGCAGAAGTTTGTATACGCCAAGACACCGGTGCTGGCACTATTGGAGTGTCCTCTTTACCTGTCGAGGTCTGTGCTCGGTCGCAGGAACTGCTTACTTAGACCCTCAGAAATGGCAATGGAGTACCTTATGTCACTTGAGGGGATGGTTACATCAGATTTCCGTCCCCTTCCTTGACAATGAGACGTGCTTCGTCTGAACAAGGGCGCAGGTCGTGTCAGTACAAAGGAAATGTAAGTAATCCGTTGAATTATACACCCGTACTTTGACGTCGGTTTGTAGCAGCATTTTGCATCATATGATGTTTTTCAGTAAATACATCGAAGATAAAGATCTATTGACACATAACCAGCACGGATTCAGAAAATATCGAACCTGCGAAACACAATTTTTAATTTTTATTTACACAAAGTAATGACTGCTATCGACAAGGGATCTCAAGTTGATTCTAATCTTCTTGATTTCCAAAAGGCTGTTGAAACCGTTCCTCAAAAGCGAATTGCAGTAGAATTGACCCGTTTATGGACTATCGTTTCGAGTGTGCGACTTGATTTGTGATTTCGTGTCAGAAATGTCACAATTCATTATAACTGACAGGTAGTTATTTAATGAAACCAAAGTGATATCTATAGTTCTACAAGGAAGTCGTAGGCCCTCTGTTTTTCTTAATCCATACAATGTGTCCGAGAAATATTGCGACAAACTTGGAGTTTGCAGAGGGTATCTTGAGGAACAATTCGAGGAGATATCTCCTAACGACGCTACAGAACGTCCAAGTTATAGGCGCCCGCGCCTGCCATTAAGCCACCCCACGGCAACAAACATGATTTCCTATGCTGACGGACCACAGGCAGAACGTCTCGCAATGTTTTTTTCTTCTACTCAGTGTTCGCGTTTGATTCCACGATCGGCAGTGAAGAAGATGAAGCTAGCTGTTGCGTAGAAATGTCTCGTCTCCGATGAAAACTATTCTCTGTTACCTAAGTCGATGACGGTTTTGGTTACGGCTTTCCATCCACAGTTACTTTTCTCCTGAAACCCACTAAAATCTCCAATATTTTTCGGTATATAGAAGAAAAATAAACTGCACCTCAAGTCAATAAGTATTACAAATTCTGTAACGTTACATTCTCACAAGACAAACAGTGGAGCAAAATTGAATCTCATTATGAAGACCCTAATACAAATTAAACTGCCGTTCCAGTGATTTCTGTTGTAGTAGTGCGTGACCAACTCCAACTGCTCACTACAGAGTTGTTCCTTCAATAAAATTCGAGAAAGTGAGTTTTGAGACTTCAAATGTACTTCATGCACTGGTTTCGCATTATCAGTTAACCGGAAATCCTTTTAAGCCACCAACACACACGTTAGTTGTTCATAAATACAGGCCGTAAACAGGGAACACTTTTGATGGTGTGGGTAGGCTCTGCAACTAAAGCCACAGCATGACGACTGTTTTATACAAAAAATGTCTTTTTTCCTGTTGTTGTTTTCGTATCAACATACAAAATTTACACAGCAATCACAGAAAGCCCTTTGAAGAGAAGTCAATACTACGAAAAAAAAATTAATGGTTAGACTTTACTGTTCGCCCATCAGATCACGAAGTACTTACTTAACAATTATTTGTCGGTTTCCACAAGCTGCCTTTATGATTCCCATCATCCCGGTTAACTTTCAGTGCCCACTGGTTTCATCTTTCTTTATTTATTGGAAATATCAGCATCCTGAAGCCATCTTCACTTCAATTTTTACAATAAATCGTGGCACAACATGGCGTTGCTCTTGACCATCCTTCATAAGTATGTAAATCATTGGTTCCAGTCAGTAAGTCCGCAGCTCGTGGTCGTGCGGTAGCGTTCTCGCTTCCCACGCCCGGGTTCCCGGGTTCGATTCCCGGCGGGGTCAGGGATTTTCTCTGCCTCGTGATGACTGGGTGTTGTGTGATGTCCTTAGGTTAGTTAGGTTTAAGTAGTTCTAAGTTCTAGGGAACTGATGACCATAGATGTTAGGTCCCATAGTGCTCAGAGCCATTTGAACCATTTGAACCAGTCAGTAAGTCCCCTTGAATCAACATGTAGTCTACATAAACTGGGTAAGGGCTGACTGCACCAACTGCGACTAAAAGTTAATCACAGTTATGTCAGAATTTAACTGTGGCCAATGCAAAATTCGACTGCATCAAATGTAAACGAGGAGCTGATCCCAGCTGAAGTTCACCAAAGTCGGAGGCCCGTTCATCTTGAATTGATCGCGGATAAAGTAAACACGTACCGTATTCAGGTCTAGGGCGCTGCAGTTTTGATGTTTTATATGGCACAGGAGCTGAAAAAATGTTACATCTTGCCCATGTAAATCGTCGCTGCAATCGTATTGATGTTCATAGGGAACTGGGAAGCCCTTTCGAAGATTACAAGGACACATAATGTGAAGACAGATTTCGTCTTACAAAAGACACCGTGTGTTGGTTATTAGGTCAAATACACGAGATGTTGGAATTTCATACCCATTGGAATAGCAGCAGTGTCTCCACAATACATCAAGTTTCCTTCTTGAGCAGAATCACGCTCCGTGATGGATGGATGGATGGTGTCAGCATACTGGGTGGATTCCCCGCAGTCATTGGTACAATGGATCGTATCACATAGGGTTCAGTCTCCTGATGGATGTAATGCAGAACTTTTCCTCAATAGAAAATCATGCTTTTAATTTACTGCCAACACATTATGATAAGAAACTGAAACGTGATATATGTACCATAGACAGCGATTGGCATCATCTTTCCATGTATAATGGGCAATTTCCTTTATAACACAACAAATTAACTGCAGTCAAATTCCTGGTTAGCTGAACGTAATTTGTTAAGTGACGTTTAACACTGGTGCAGTGCGGAGACGACGTAACAGTGATTAAGCTTTAACCGTTATCACAGGACCATCGGTTATCTTGCGTTTTCATCGACGCTGGTTCAGGCAGCCTTAAGTGTAGGGAACGTTGAAAATCTGTTGCAATTCCACTGGGCTTTCTATAACAACAATAGCTGATGTATCCACCGCTCCTGGGCACAGGTAAATAGCCCAGATATAGGGAAGAAACAAAAGCTTATGAACGAAGTTTCCACAAAAAAAAATTCCACAATGAAACAAAAGAAAGGAGGGTTCTCCAATAAGTGAAACGAAATGTATGCTAGTCCGTCAGTACGTGAAACAAAATGAATGACGGTTCCTAAATAATGGAGCAATTAGCCGCGCGGTATTAGCCGAGCGGTCTGGGGCGCTGCAGTCATGGACTGTGCGGCTGGTCCCGGCGGAAGTTCGAGCCCTTCCTCGGGCATGGGTGTGTGTGTTTGTCCTTAGGATAATTTAGGTTAAGTAATGTGTAAGCTTAGGGACTGATGACCTTAGCAGTTAAGTCCCATAAGATTTCACACACATTTGAACATTTTTGAATGGAGCACTTAGACTTTCAGAATCACAAAGTAAATAAAAAAGTTCTGTGAAACTTGAAAGAGACAATCTTAAAGTCATAAGACGTTAAAAACCATGAATTACGTTTCTGTAGTCACGTGCCCCTTAATGAGAAGAGTCTTAAAGTCCTAGTAACTTCAGGTTAAATAAGTTTCCCTCTTCAGATTTAAAATCGAAGTCCAAATCTAAGCTTTAGTAATGAAGAGTAAACACCTAACAACCTCTTATAGTGTACTTCACTGAAGAAAAAAAATGGTTCAAATGGCTCTGAGCACTATGGGACTTAACATCTGTGGTCATCAGTCCCCTAGAACTTAGAACTACTTAAACCTAACTAACCTAAGAACATCACACACATCCATGCCCGAGGCAGGATTCGAACCTGCGACTGTAGCGGTGACGCGGTTCCAGAGGGAAGCGCCTAGAACCGCACGGCCACACCGGCCGGCTCACTGAAGAAGTATTGAGAGCCCACAGTAATGGGATGTTGAAATCATACAAGAATACATAATTCCAATCTGACATTACCTTGTGAGAGATAAGGACAAGAGTACAATTATACCAATTATACCAAGATTCAATGAGCAGTCGCTGATCATTTAGAGTCAAAGAAGAAGAGGCAGCGTGTCGTCCAGAAGTCGATGGTTCAGTCCTTGACACGGCATAGTGGAGATCTTCAGGTTGCCGGGTGTGACGAAACTACTTTCTGGAGCACATGCACCGACCTAAATAGCCGCCTCACGGATGGATGCTTGCGGGCCTATTTTTCATATGTGATATGGCGGATGTATGAAGAGGTGTGGTTGCCAGTGACCTCAACTATCACTGTGTACACATCTGGTGACCTGGCTAGAGTGATGTTGACACCCTCTGCTGATCTGACCATGGAACTCTGCAACCCTGGGGACTGAGCTCACTGAAACTTGCATGACCAATAAGCTGTGCATGGCGTCGTTGGCGTCTGATGTCTAGGGTGCAACGGCAACGTTAAACACAAAACTGGAGAAAAAACATGAGCACTCAACCGATCCGCCTTGATATCAGCATTGGACTCTCTCTCTTTCTCCCCCCCTCCTCCCCCTCTCCCTCCCACCCTATTTATAGGGCACTATAGGCCACCTGCTCCTACTGCTGAAATACAGAGAATGTATACTTCCTTTGGTGGCTTGCTAAAAGACCGACAACCGGGAGAACATGAGCGAATTCGAACCGGAAACGATCAAATGAAGTTCGCTCGCGCTCACAAACCGTTTACGGCAAAGAAAAAAATGGCTCTGAGCACTATGGGACTCAACTGCTGTGGTCATAAGTCCCCTAGAACTTAGAACTACTTAAACCTAACTAACCTAAGGACAGCACACAACACCCAGCCATCACTACGGCAAAGATAATACTATAATTTTCTGTGGCTCGTTCGCTTGTATTCGCTCTGGTGTAAACCAGGTTTAAGGATGTATGTCCTCACAAAGGCGAACAAACATAGAAAGTGGGCATAAGCTGATTGAAGGCGTGTAGTGTAGTCTGACGAGTAGTGTTTTATCGTGCTTTGAAAAGACGAAAAGCATCGAGTGCAGGGATAGTACCGTCAGTGTGTGAAGAGTGTAGTTCGGGCCACTCGAAGTCGTGTGTGTTTCGGGATTGTTTTTCGTTACACAGCTTGGCCCTAAATATTAGGACGTTTATTTCAACATTCTCGGTGGCCAAGTGTTGTCTTTTGTTTTACATATTTAAGATGAGTATGCTTTGGAAGACAACCGTCATCTAACATGGACAGAAGCCGTCTTTGCAGTGCTGCGCGTATACACTCCTGGCTTTACGAACAGTCAGGCGCTCTATAGAACCTCGACCGGCCCGCTAAATCATCCAGCCTTAATTCCAACGACAAAGTGTAACAGCATATGAAACGTAGCAGTCAACATCCCCGCAGTTTGGTACCTGTACAGGATCTAATAAATGAAGCAGCTTCAGTTGGAAGTGGAATACCGAAGGAAACTTTTCGGCTTTCTTCTTCTGCAAACTGATGCCTTTATGTAGGACTGATGCGATTTTACGCAATATCAGCATCAATGTTCTTCGGGATGACTAATTTTATGGCTAGTAAGCCTATAACAGAATATGCTATAGCCTTGAACACTTAGTTCGTTAACAGTGAGGTTTTTATTATAACTATTTTTCTTGTGGCTACTGTTAAGGTGATATAAACACTGATTATCCTTACAGAAAACGAAGTATATAAAAATTGTAAACAGAGTTACTGCCTTCCAAATTTCTCAATACGCAGTTTCGCAAACCTGTGGAGCTATGTCCTCTTTTTGGATATGGAAGTCGCTATACCGCTGTTACAAGCGCTAAAATCACACAATTCGGAGACTATCTTTGTGGCTCAAATATTGTTAATTTTAAAACTCATTATCTGCTAGTATTTGGAGTACCATCGTAGTTTTATATACATTTTATTATGAAAGCGTGGGGAGGAATGGCAGTCCTGAATTTTTCAGAACTCCCTCTCCTCTCCCCCCCCCCCCCCCCCCCCCCCATTTCATCACACTGGATTGCGCAGCACGCAGTTTAGACCATTTTTCTTCAAGTTTATGTTTTGGGCACGCATGTTTCCCTGCTCTTCTCAAATTCGCAAGATATTGACATGGGCAGTGTAGTGGACTGACAAGACAGCCAGTCCACAGTGACGGGTAACCGAAAGGCACGCGTTTACACACGCCGGCTGGCGTTAGGTCTGAAACAGGATACGTAATGAATGCTATAAAGAAAAGTACGTAGCTGCTGGAATACTTAACTTTAATCCATCATTTGTATACAGCATTCTGGATGATACAAGTGAGACTCTCTATAGAAATGGTTAATGACGCCTTGCTAGGTCATAACCATGGACTTAGCTGAAGGCTAATCTAACTATCTCTCGGCTAGTGAGAGAAAGGCTTCGTCAGTGTAGTCGATAGCAAAGTCGTCCGTACAACTGGGCGAGTGCTAGTAAGTCTCTCAAGACCTGCCGTGTGGTGGCGCTCGGTCTGCGATCACTGACAGTGACGACACGCGGGTCCGACATGTACTAATGGACCGCGGCCGATTTAAAGCTACCACCTAGCAAGTGTGGTGTCTGGCGGTGACACCACAGGCAGTGGTATAGTTACTGTGACAAATCGGCTGCAACATTTACAGAGCCTCCAGACAGCTAATTACCCTCATGTGGTAACGGCTATAGACGCAGCCTGTTACTCATAGTTGATCGCGTCACTGCCTTTAGTACGTTGCGCACGGCAGTAGCGTAACGAATTTATTCATAACGTGGGATCAGCTTCGGCAGGGAAGAGAGCCACGCTGTTGGCGGCGCCAACAATTCACTGTGCGTCCTTTGTGGCGGGCGCACAACTCACTTCACACCTGATGCCTTCTCTCTGAGCCAGTGTTGCGAGGCCCTTTGTAGCCCTGCGCGCAGCTGTGACGTGTCAATCACCGAGATATTTCTGTTCCGAGGCAGGGAACAGGGCGCCCTGCCGCTGCTATCGGATTTTCTCTTTCTCAGCGCCACGGTTTGAGGGCAGTGCTTTGTCTAAAGATATTCACAGCCTGCCTCTTAGATAAGCGTTTCGACAACACAGAGTGGAAAATAGAGAGACGGGAACAAACCGAAACTAAAGTGCTGTTGATGGTTCCAAGTTTCTACGTAACGTATTAAACGTCCACGTGGTACGGAAAAGCTTCGCCTGTAGAGGTAGGAGGTTCATTACTTACGTCTGTTTTTGTGGAATGGTTTCGCGTTCATCAAACTCATCTCGAATTGGAGAGTTTCGGGTGCACACTTTTTTTTTTCAAAAATCATTCACACAAGAAACGGCACAAATTCATGTTTTCTTTCTATTTCTTTGCATTTACCTTTTCTTCTCGAATAGTAAATTAATTATACCGAATTTCTTCTTTTTTTAAAAACATTGTTTCGCTATTATTGGGGAGAGATGCCTAAATTATATCACTTTTGAAAGTTTATTTATTGTAGTCTAACTACTAAGTTAAAAAATTATTCAAACAATGTCATCCTCAATCGTAGGGTATTGTTCTTGGTATCTGTTTTACAGAATGGAAATTCTGGGAAAAATAAACACGCAACAGTTAATTTACTGAACGTCTCCAAGTAATACCAATTAGGAATCTGGTTTCCAAATTTGCACCAGTGGGTGCATAAACCGAACCACCGTTATAAACTATGTGCCTGAGCTTAAAGGTATGTGTTAGTCTGAGTTTAAGGCAATGTTCCACATTTTAGTTGTTACATCTCTATCGGTATGCTTTGAAACATAACTTTTTCAGTCCTTTCCCCACTCCTGCACGCTTTGCATCAATCCACATTTCTTTCATTTAATCTTCCTTGCACAACTTGCTATACCGTTCCCGTGTTTACAAATCCTCTTCCGCAGAGCTTCCACAACACTTCCTTTCAAAGCTGGAGCTATAGTTCTAGATTTCTTCTCCTTTACATCGGTTTTTTTCAATGGGTTGCTAGTCAGCTCACCGACTCTTTGGCGTGACTTTGAAGTTTTGCTTCGAGCTCTTATCATATCCCAATAGTTATTTTACCGTTGCTTGACACCTTCTTTGAGCATTTGTTTGGGCTACATTTTAACAGCTGTTAGTCTGTAATCAGTGAAAAATGTACACACGGTATATGGAATGTTTTATTCTAATAAGGCGGCTGTATTAATAATAGCTAAGTGTTTACTGCATAAGCCATTTGTGGTACGGTACACAGTAACCTGTGCTAGTATCATTTCACCCCCATCGTGTTGTTTTCGTGGATGGTGCGCGGGAAGAACGACTCTCGATAGACCCATCCCCGCCCCATCCCACAGAAGGCTTGAATTCTGTAATTTTACCAGCACGATTATTACACGAGATGGGTGTAGGAGAAAGTAGCGTCGTTACTGACTCCTCTTAAAACGCATGCGCTCAGAATTTCGAGAGTACACGATTCGTTACGGGCGTTCTTCATTGTATCGTCTTCCATTGGTAGCTGAGTTTTTCTGTGATGGTGGCATGGTTACTAAACAAGCCCATTTCGAATGCATGCTGTTGCTCTTTCTCCTGTGCTGTATGTTAACCAAACTGACGAGCATCCAACGGATGAGGATTATACGAGCGACTTCTTACGCGTTCTTTCAACGATTTTTGTGGTACGTTGGAAAATCTAGAATAATTTTGTAGTTCCATCTTAGCTGTGCGATTTGCGGCAGTGTAATTTGGGAGTGTACAACCAATATTTACACAGATTTTGGTCATCTTCAGGTCTTCCTGCATTCCACAATGACACGACCTCCTATTGTTTTCGTACCTGCACTGAAGTGACAAAAGTCGTGGTATAGCTATCTGCACATATACTGA
Source organism: Schistocerca cancellata (assembly GCF_023864275.1). Lineage (NCBI taxonomy): Eukaryota > Metazoa > Arthropoda > Insecta > Orthoptera > Acrididae > Schistocerca > Schistocerca cancellata. Next base: position 435,153,066 of record NC_064627.1, read on the forward strand.
TAACGGCAGTATCGCATACACAAGGTACAAAAGGGCGGAGTTATCAATTCTACTAAGGTTTTTCATGTGAAAAGGTTTCCGACGGTGGCCGCACAACGGTAATTAATAGACATGTGTAGTTGGAGCTAGAGGCATGGGATATTCCGTTTGGAAAATCGTTTGGTAATTCAATATTCCGAGATACAGTGTCAAGAGATTGCCAGGAGTATCAAATTCCTGGAGTTACCTCTCGCCACGGCCAAAGCAGTGGCCAACGGCCTTCACTTAACAACCGAGAGCAGCGGCGTTTATGTAGAGTCGTTAGTGTTCATAGACAATGAACACTGCGTGGAATAAACGCAGAAATGAATGTGGTACGTAACCGTTAGGACAGTGTGGTGAAATCTGACGTTAATGGGCTACGGCAGCAGAGGAACGTCACGAGTACCTTTGCTAACAGCACGACACTGCCCATAGCACCTCTCCTGGGCTCGTAACGATATCGATTGGACCTTGGACGACTGGAAAACTGTGGCCTGGTCAGATGAATCCCGATTTCAGTTAATAGGAGTCGATGGTATGGTTCGAGTGTGGCGCAGACCCCACGAAGCCACGGATCCAGGTTGTTAAGAATGCACTGTGCGAGCTGGTAGAGGTTCCATAATGGCGTGGGCTCTGTTCACATGGAATGTTCTGGGTGCACATCTAGAGCAGCCTCGTTGCGTTCTCTCTACTAGATAGCATGGCTCAAAAATCTTCGTATCACAAATGCAGACACAGTTCTTCGTTACAATGAAATGAATACCCATAGCTGCATACAGGCGTTGATATAAGTCAACAGGGACAGTTGAAAATGTGAGCCCCGAGCGGGACTCAATCCTAGGATCTCCTGCTTGCATGGCAAAATCTCTATCCATCTTTTTTTCCATTTTGTTCGTATTTGATCGTTGTGTTTGGTCGTTGTGGACGTCACATGACATCCGGTCAAGTTCGTATGTTGATCCTTCCACTCAGTGTTTTATTACAGAGGACAAAAAGCTCTCTGATCGAATACATACACTAACCTCGTTCAGAGCCACCGAGGACACAGAGGATAGTGCAGGGACTTATCTCTGGCACACCTCCCATGAGACCCACATACCAAATTATTGTCCCGCACTATATTCATATTGACCCTGTCCATAATACTCATTACTCGCGGCTTGTTGCCGATTCCCGCAAGAGTTCGGGCACTGTTTGTGCATCCGCACAGAATAAGATGGTCAACTGGCAGGTGACCCTTAACTATATATACACATATATATAAGAAGATGGTATCTGTTCTTTAGGACATGTCAGAAAGAACAGATACCATCTTCATATATAGCGGGTGATCAAAAAGTCAGTATAAATTTGAAAACTTAATAAAGCACGGAATAATTTAGATAGAGAGGTAAAAATTGACAAACATGCTTGGAATGACATAGGGTTTTATTAGAACAAAAAAAACAAAGTATTGCTAGACGCGTGAAAGATCTTTTGTGCGCGTCGTTTGGTGATGATCACGTGCTCAGCCGCCACTTTTGTCATGCTTGGCCTCCCAGGCCCCCACACTTCAGTCCATGCGATTGTTGGCTTTGGGGTTACCTGAAGTCGCAAATATATCGTGAACGACCGACATCTCTAGAGATGCTGAAAGACAACATCCGACGCCAATAACTCACCATAACAGCGGACATGCTTTATAGTGCTGTTCACAACTTTATTCCTCGACTACAGCTATTGTTGAGGAATGATGGTGGACATATTGAGCATTTCCTGTAAAGAACATCATCTTTGCTTTGTCTTACTTTGTTATGCTAATTATTGCTATTCTGATCAGATGAAGCACCATCTGTCGGACATTTTTTGAACGTTTCTATCTTTTTGGTTATAATAAAACCCCATGTCATTCCAAGCATGTGTGTCAATTTGTACCTCTCTATCTACATTATTCCGTGATTCATTCAGTTTTCAAATTTATTCTGACTTTTTGATCACCCTGTATATATAAAATTCTTTGTATCAGGAACTTGCGATTACATGCAGTGCCTTTAAATTTTTATCGGAAGCAGCAAACTCTCGTGGAAAGTTGTACTTGAGAGGATTGAAAGAAACTATTCCAATCGTTCGAGCCAAAGGGCAAAGAAGGGGGAAAACTCAGCTACAGGTACTTTACACGGCTTCGCTGGCCCGGAAAGACGCGGAAGAAGGAGAGCAAAATTTTATTTTTAGATTACATGGGCACATGTTACAGAGGCCTGACACATAATTTCTGTGTATACATGTTCTTTATTTTAAATGTCACTGTAGAAATAAGTGACTTTGTTTGCTATGCTACATATTTTAGCCCTTTTTTGTTTTGAGAGATTTCCTTCTGGAAGTGCGTGGTCGATATTATTTTGCTTTGGTTTGTTCTTTGTTTATGTGACTATATATCTTTTTCGGTAGTCTACTGAGAAACTATTGACTTTCAACGTCTATATTTGTCGAAAGGTTGGTCATATTGAAATAACCTGTTAACACAATAATTTACTTATGTCTAATACATACACATTCGCATCTCGGGTTTGGAAAACCCCAACACTTGCGCTCTCTTGAGGTGTAGCCATTTCTAGTAATTATTTGATATCTGAAAGAAAACAAAATGTATCGTTTAGAAATAATAAGAATCTACACAAAAAAAATTGAGCTACATAATACTGCATTCAGAAATCAGGGAGGTTCACCCACATCTATATCTACATGGATACTCTGCAAATCACATGTAAGTGCCTGGCAGAGGGTTCTTCGAACCATCTTCACAATTCTCTGTTATTCCAATCTCGTACAGCGCGCGGAAAGAATGGACACCTACATTTTTCCGTACGAGCTCTGATTTCCGTTATTTCATCGTGGTGATCGTTCCTTCCTGTGTACGTCGGTGTCATCAAAATATTTTCGCATTCGGAGGAGAAAGTTGGTCATTGGAATTTCGAGAGAAGACTCAGTCGCAACGAAAAACGCTTTTCTTTTAACGATTCCCAGCCCAAATCCTGTATCATTTCTGTGATACTCTGCGGTAGCGTTCTCGCTTCCCACGCCCGGGTTCCCGGGTTCGATTCCCGGCGGGGTCAGGGATTTTCTCTGCCTCGTGATGGCTGGGTGTTGTGTGCTGTCCTTAGGTTAGTTAGGTTTAAGTAGTTCTAAGTTCTAGGGGACTTATGACCATAGCAGTTGAGTCCCATAGTGCTCAGAGCCATTTTTTCTGTGATACTCTCTCCCATATTTCGCGATAATACAAAACGTGCTGCATTTCTTTGAACTTTTTCGATATACTCTGTCAGTCCTATCTGGTAAGGATCCCACACCGCGCAGCAGTATTCTAAAAAGAGGACGGACAAGCGTAGTGCAGGCCGTCTCCATAATAGGTCTGTTACATTTTCTAAGTGTCCTCCCAATAAAACGCAGTCTTTTGTTAGCCTTCCCCACAACATTTTCTATGTGTTCCTTCCAATTTAAGTTGTTCGTAATTGTAATATCTAGGCATTTAGTTGAATTTACGGCTTTTAGATTAGTCTGATTTATCGTGTAATGGAAGTTTAATGAGTTGCTTTTAACACTCAGGTGGATGACCTCACACTTTTCATTATTCAGGGTGAATTGCCACTTTTCGAACCATTCAGATATTTTTTCTAAATCTTTTTGCAGTTTATTTTGATCTTCTGATGACTTTATTAGTCAATAAACGACAGCGTCATCTGCAAACAACCGAAGACGGCTACTCAGATTGTCTCCCAAATCGTTTGTATAGATAAGGAACAGCAAAGGGCCTATAACACTTCTGTTTTACAGGATCACTTTCCGTCAGTTACTACGAACTGTGACCTCTCTGACAGGAAATCACAAATCCAGTCACATAACTGAGACGATATTCCATAGGCACGCAATTTCAATACGAACCGCTTGTGTGGTACAGTGTCAAAAGCCTTCCGGAAATCCAGAAATACGCAATCGATCTGAAATCCGTTGTCAGTAGCACTCAACACTTCATGTGAATAAAGAGCCAGTTGTGTTTCACAGGAACGATGGTTTCTAAACCCATGTGTGTCAATAGACAGTTTTCTTCGAGGTAATTCATAATGATCGAACACAATATATGTTCTAAGATCCTGCTACATGTGATAGGTCTTTATTTTGTGCGGACTTCACTGCACATTATCAATGGAATGCGCCGTTTTATTTTGTCTCCTCTAGCAGCTTGCTACAGTACTGTGGCGCGAACATTCCAGTATATAGCAGGGCTTGCAGGTAGCTACCTACAAACAAACAAAAACAATAACTTAACTTTGCTTTTCTAGGTGACGATTAAAACTTGATGACTACTCGTGGCATAATCATGTTATCCGTGAAAAACGTGAGAGACCAATAGTAGTGGGGTACGGACTAGAGATGGGGGATGCGCTCTTGAACTAATTCATAGAGTTGAATCTTTCAAAGGAGTGAACAATCAGTGATTCAGAAAAAAAAAGAACGGTAGCTCCAAACGTTTCCCACGGTAGAGAGAGAGAGAGAGAGAGAGAGAGAGAGAGAGAGAGAGAGAGAGAGACGGAGGATATCAGCAGCGCCTCTGCTGGTCAGAGCACAGTGCACGCCACACAACACAGCCAGCGCCAGCCTCTGCCCTGCTTCTACCTTGGCTGCCTGCATTGTGCAGTGCCCATTGGATTTTGTGTTTCACATATGCCGTGCCGTCTCTGTGCGTCCTCTGCCGCGTGCAGTGAGTGTCTGACACAGCTTAACTTAGCATCGCACTCTGTCGGCGATCGTTTCAGTCGTAGGTCCTGCCCTCTGGGCAGTTGATGCGAGCAACAGGACAGAGAGCCACCTAGCGGATAACATAGGAACTACTTGCAACAACCTGCTCGCAAGAGAACGGACGATTTGTCTCGGAGCGGGTGAGTTCACCGCTCCCCCACCCTCGGAACTCGCCCGCTCAACGCTCACCCCACCGTCTCGACTCTAGCCAGAGCGTTGAGCAAAGCGACTGAGGTGTCACTCTGGTCTCTGCGGTCTCAGCTCATGCAGTAATACAGCTCGCGGCCCGACCTGCTCGACTCAGCGCCTCTGCATCGGAGTTCGTCTCTACTGGATATTGTTCTTCGTAGTAATACCGCTACGTATATTACATTATTATGTTATGTATACATCATTTGTTTTTATTTTATTTTTATTTGTTTAAACTGATCAGATTAGGTTCCTGACGACTCCTCTTACTATAGGATTTTTATTATGGACACTCGAATTTACGCTTTAATTACGAGCGAACCGATAAACGTATCGCAAAATGTGATACACCAATATTTTCCTTGTTTTATTCTGCGTAAGGCTATATGCAGCACTTTCGTTTTACAGTCAAATTTATATTTTTTTTCTTATTCTGGTACGGATTTTGCGATTTTAGGCGTCTTCGGAAGGAAACGTTCACTTTAAAAATATATGGCTTGCGATGTTTTTGTATGAGGTTAATGAAATTTTAATACATTGTAGCCAAATATATTGTTAATGTAAATCTCAAGTTACAACATTTTCCGATCACCCAAAAAACCACGATAGTGCAAAATAAATCAATAATCAAAAACTTTGTCATATCGTGGAAATTTCAATAAACAATACAAAATTCTTAGTCATTATCTGTGTTACTTCAAAATAGGATCAAGTAAGATCAAAATACAGGTATAGTACTGGAATAAACCAAGTTTAAAGGGCAATGTGCCTTCCATTTATTTTCTATTGTAAATGAGTGGTGAGTCATGAAAAAGAGCTAATTCATTTCAGGGAGTGAACAGTTCTCATCCGATCTCTGAAAAGAACAGTTTTGCCCATCTCTAGTACGGACAGCGAATGACGCCGACGGCGGCAAGGTCGGAAGCGTTGGCACAGGACGCGTCGCAGTGCGCGGGTGTCGCGGGCGGCGGTCCCGGAGCTGAAGGCGCGGGAATTACGTTAACGGCGCGGCGGCGCCCCAGTTACCGCGGCGGCCGGCGCAGCCCATCAGTGTTGAATAATGCTCGGCCGCGTCCGGCCCATTGTGCGCGGCGCTGACGAGTGCCGTGACCTTTGCGCGCCTTTGTTCCGCACCCCGCAATCCGCCGCTCTGCCCAGCCCTGGCCTGCGCTGCGCTGCTCCGCTTATCGAACCGCTTCCGCCAGCGCCCTGCGCTTCCCGGCCTGTACACGGCTCCATTGCTCCTCGCCCGCGACGCCAACCGGTGGTGTCTCTGGCTGTCGTAGTGTGTGTGTGTGTGTGTGTGTGTGTGTGTGTGTGTGTGTGCGTGTGTGCATGAGAGAGAGAGAGGACGGGGGGGGGGGGGGGCGAAAGAAGTGATACGAAGATGGCGCCTCCCTGTAATGGCACAGTATTCTGCAGACCAGACTTACTGCTTAAGACACGGAAATTACCTTATAGTATTCCTCTACGTGGTTCCTTAACTATCGTGCCGCAGGCAAACCGCTGTACTGGGTGAACCCAAACTCTACAGACAAAGGTATGTACAGTATCTGAGTGGTGACAGTTACGTCGGACATGTCCGACACCACTGAAATGTATGCATTTCTCTGACGTTTGTTTCAGTGCGGATGCACTAATATCGTCCGAACTCTACGGGAATCAATAATTTGCAAGTAGGCTACTAACATACGGTGGACGCTACACTGCAGCGTGAGAGAGAATTGGATATTTGAGCAGGTCAGGGACCGCATCTGGATGTCCGACCAAAGAATAGAGGAGGAGGAGGAGGAGGAGGAGAAGAAGAAGAAGAAGAAGAAGAAGAAGAAAACAGTGCTAGACTGCGGGGTCCCGCGTTCTATTATCGCCGGATCGGAGATTTGCTTCGCTAGAGTTCTAAGTGTTATTGTTCTAATAAAAAAAAAGTGAGCAAGCGCTTCACTTCACAAGCGTGAGGTCTCAAGATGAAGCCTAGTTTCTGGTACTCATTTTTTATTCCCACGTATCTATAACAACAGATTTATTATGAATTTGAAAAAGGAGAGGTTACGGTAACAACTCGTGAGAAGCGTTAAATCCAGGCTCGAGTCCCAGCCTAGCATACATTTTAAACGTCCACCATCGCGTTATCACAATGCCCTGTGCGGCTGTAAGTCACAAGTGTCGTATAAATGTATAAATATTCGGAGGTTTTTACGTAGCCCTTGGCACGATCGATGCAGCCAGTCTCCGATACATGCCATGTGGTAAACAGTACGAGGGCGTGCTTAAAAGCAATGCCTCGGAATTTTTATGTGAAAATTCTTAAAGCTTTTTAAATAAAACAACGTTATGAAGATTCTGTATCTTTATTCTTGATTCCTACATATTTATTTTTCAAAATAGTGGACTCTGACCACAATTTATTGTTTCGGATTAAAACTGAAGAAACTGCAAAGAGGCAGGCATTTAAAGAAATGGAAACTGGATCAACTGAAAGAACCAGAGGTTGTAGAGCGATTCGGAGAGAGAATTAGTGAACGATTGACAAGAACAGGGGAAAGAATGCAGCAGAAGAAGAGTGCATAGCTTCGAGAGAAGAAATAGGGCAATAGAGGATCAACTAGGTAAAAGGACGAGGGCTAGTACAAACTCTTGGTTAACACAAGAGATACTGAATTTAATAGATGAAAGGAGAAAATACAAAAATGCAATAAATGAAGCAGGCGAAAGGGAATACAAAAATCAAAAAAATGAGAAGTTCAAAATGGCCGAGCAGGAATGGCTAGAGTAGAAATCTATGGATGTAAAAGCGTATATCAGTAGGTGTAAGGTAGACATTGCCTACATGAGAATTAGGGAGACCTTTGGAGAAAAGAGAATCACCTGTATAAATATCAATAGCTCGGATGGAAAATCAGTTCTAAGCAAAGAAGAGAAAGCAGAAAGATGGAAGGAGTATATAGAGGGTACACGCAAAGGAGATGTACTCGAGGAAATGGAAGAGGACGTAGACGAAGACGACAAGGGACACATGATACTGCATGAAGAATTTCACAAAGCACTGAAAGACTTAACTCGAAACAAAGCCCTGGGAGTAGGCAACATACCGTTAAAGTTATTAGTAGCCTTGGGAAAGCCAGACATGACAAAAATCTTCCATGTGGTGAGCAAGAGGTATGAGACAGGCGAAATATCCTCAGACGTCAAGAAGAATACACTAATCCCAATTCCAAAGAAAACAAGTTCTGATAGATGTGAAAATTGCCGAACTATCCGTTTAATAAGCGTCGGTTGCAAAATACTAACACGAATCCTTCACAGAAAAATGGAAAAACTGGTAGAAGTCTACCTCAGGGAAGATTAATTTGGATTCCGGAGAAATAGAGTAACACGTGAGACATTCCTGACCCTACGTCTTCTCATAGAATATAGGTTAAGGGAAGCGAAACCTACGTTTCTAGCATTTGTGTATCTAGAGAATGCTTTTGACAGTGTTGACTGGAATACTCTCTTTCAAATTCTAAAGGTGGCAGAGGAAAATACAGGAAGCGAAACGCTATTTGCAATTCGTTCGAAAACCAAATGACAATTGTAAGATTCGAGGGCCACGGAAGGAAAGCAGTGGTTGGGAAGGGAGTGGGACAGGATTGTAGCCTATCTCCGATGTTACTGAATATGTATATTGAGCAAGCATTAAAGGAAACAACAGAAAAATTCGGAGTACGAATTAAAGTCCATGGAGAAGAAATGAAAACTTTTAGGTCTGCCGATGACACTGTAATCTTGTTCAGAGACAGCAAAGGACTTAGAAGAGCAGTTGAACGGATAGGACAGTATCTTGAAAGGAGGAATAAGTTGAACATCAACAAAAGCAAAACGAGGATAACGGAATGTAGTCGAATTAAATCGGGTGCTGCTGAGGGAATTAGGTTAGGAAATGAGACACTTAAAGTAGTAGATGAGGTTTGCTATTTCTGCAGCAAAATAACTGATGGTGGTAGAGAGGATATAACATGTTGACTGGCAATAACAAGAAAAGCATTTCTGAAGGAGCTAAATTCGATAATATCGAGTATAGATTTGTGTGTGCACTAAGTTCTTCCTGAAAGTATTTGTGTTTAGTGTAACCATGTATGAAAGTGAAATATGGACCATAAACGTTTTGGACCAGAAGGGAATAGAAGCTTTTGAAATGTCGTACTACAGAAAAAGGCTGAAGATTAGATGAGTAAATCACGTAACTAATGAGGAGGTACTGAATAGAATTGAGGAGAAGAGAAATTTGTGGTACAATCTGACTAAAAGGAAGTATCGGTTGGTGGGACACGTTCTGAGGCGTTGAAGCATCAAGGGTTCACCAGTTTAGTACTGGAGGGTAGTGTGGAGGCCGGGTGGGGGGCGGGTAAGAATCGTTGCGGGAGGCCAAGCTGTGAATAGAATAAGCAGATTCAGAGGGATGAAAGTTGGAGTAGTTACTCTGAGATGAAGAGGCTTGCACAGGATACAGTAGCCTGGAGAGCTGTATCAGACCAGTCTTTGGACTGAAGACCACAATAACAACAACAACAAAAACAACAGAAGCTGTCACCCTGGCGGTGAACACATTCTTCCGAAGGATAGACAAGTTTGTTGGGACCGCTTTTGTAGAATGTTTGACTTCGTGGACGTAGCAGTAACCGCACCTCTGCTTGCACCGCTTCATCGCTATCTAAATGTTGTCTCTGAAGTTGTTCTTCAAATTCTGAAAACAGATGAAAATGGTAATTTATGGAGGATGATCGATGACAGTGACCCCAAGGCGTTGAACCGTTGCAGATGCGGCGCTCGTATGTGATGTGAAACTGTCATGCTGCAAGAGAGGCTGCTCCACATGTGCAGCAACTCCTCAACGAAATTCCAATACGCCACGCTGTTTCTCACGCACAGTCAAAGTCACTTTACACATCGCCATTTACACCCTACAATTCGAAAGCGGCAAAGGGCTGCAAATATGCAGACATGAAGAATGAAGATGTAGAATGTTGATAAAGCTTTAAGAGTTTTTACTTGAGTCGAAGGACTTGCTTTTCAGCACGCCCTCGTACGTATATTAGTAACTAAAAGACATATTCCATCACATAAACACACACAACTGACGACTCTTATGGCAAGAATATGATATACTATTTATATTAGGCTGTAAACATGGTCATGTTGTATTTACCAAATGCTCCTGGCATCAGATATATAGGTAGAGAACCTTCTACCCCAAAAGAGAGTTAACGTTATTGAAGTACCTTTCTTGCACGCCGAAACTATACAGTCTCGTCACAGATGTGCGCAAAGTATGTCAAAAATTATGGCACCAGAGGTGAGCAATAATTTACGGTCATCTAATCACAGAATTTATACGTTACGTAGCTTGAGTATGAAGCTGATGCGTGGCACTGAAGTTAAATGTTCGCTTGCAGTGATCATTCTTTGAATACTGATCTAGTCTTGAAACCAGTGTACCATGGCTAATATAACAGTGGAATGTCTGTTTACCCTCTTCTGTTCGGCGGCTGATGCTGCCTTGAGGCACGGTGTTAGTACTGTCGAGCTAACGGTCGGTACGCAGTGTGAATGGCGCCGTGTGTCTGACGTGTGGATGTCCACTTGAGAATTTATGCTGGAATAAATGTCCGCAACCGAATGATTAACGCTACGAAAGCTCGTGACCCTATCAGGGAATCTCAAGGAGGGGAAAACAAATTTTATCATTGAAACATATTAAGTATGATCAGGCAGGCAACATTTACTCGACTCAAAAATGATTGAAGTAAACTCTTTGGGCTATTCCGAAAAGGCATGAGAAATAATAAGCATCTAAATACGTCGTGAAATCCCTAAAAATCCAAACATAGAATATTGAGTCAGAGTAGTAGATAAGTGAACTAATGGTTGACAAAGTTACTTGGCAGGATTATAGTCAAACACCAGCGTTTGTGAAATTTAACTTGGCCTGCCTATATTTCAATTACAGTGATTGTTTGTCAGATTAGAGAAACGAAGCAGTTCATGCAACTGAGAAAGCGCTGAAAAACGTGAGAAAGTGAATCCTAACATGAATCTGAATCTCTATTTTGCGATGGTCCTACCGTGCCAAAGCAGCAAGTTATGCTCATCACTATCGTCGGTCCGAGAGGAGTAGCTGAGTGACACGGCGTCTGGCTCCCATCAAGTTGTTGTTGTTGTGGTCTTCAGTCCAGAGACTGGTTTGATGCAGCTCTCGATGCTACTCTATCCTGTGCAAGCTTCTTCATCTCCCAGTACCTACTGCAACCTACATCCTTCTGAATATGCTTAATGTATTCATCTCTTGGTCTCCCTCTACGATTTTTACCCTCCACGCTGCCCCCCAATACTAAATGTGTGATCCCTTGATGCCTCAGAACATGTCCTACCAACCGATCCCTTCTTCTAGTCAATGTGTGCCACAAATTTCTCTTCTCCCTAATTCTATTTCACACCTCCTCATTAGTTACGTGATCTACCCATCTAATCTTCAGCATTCTTCTGTAGTACCACATTTCGAAAGTTTCAGTTCTCTTCTTGTCCAAACCGTTTATAGTACATGTTTCAATTCCATACATGGCTACACTCCATACAAATACTTTCAGAAATGACTTCCTGACACTTAAATCTATTCTCGAAGTTAACAAATTTCGCTTCTTCACAAATGCTTTTCTTGTTATTGCCAGTCAACATATTATATCCTCTCTACTTCCACCATCATCAGTTATTTTGCTCCCCAAATAGCAAAACTCCTTTACTACTTTAAGTGTCTCATTTCCTAACCTAATTCCCTCAGCAGCACCCGATTTAATTCTACTACATTCCATTATCCTCGTTTTGCTTTTGTTGATGTTTATCTTATACCCTTCTTTCAAGACACTGTCCATTCCGTTCAGCTGCTCTTCCAGGTCCTTTGCTGTCTCTGACAGAATTACAATGTCATCGGCGAACCTCAAAGTTTTTATTTCTTCTCCATGGATTTTAATACCTACTCCGTATTTTTCTGTTGTTTCCTTTACTGCTTACTCAATATACAGATTGAATAACATCGGGGAGAGGCTACAAACCTGTCTCACTTCCTTCCCTGCCACTGCTTCCCTGTCATGTCCCTCGCCATTTATAACTGCCATCTGGTTTCTGTACAAATTGTAAATAGCCTTTCGCTCCCTGTATTTTACTCTTGCCACCTTCAGAATTTGAAAGAGAATATTGCAGTCAACATTGTCAAAAGCTTTCTCTAAGTCTACAAATGCTAGAAACGTAGGTTTGCCTTTCCTTAATCTATTTTCTAAGATAAGTTGTAGGGTCAGTATTGCCTCACGTGTTCCAACATTTCTACGGAATCCAAACTGATCTTCCTCGAGGTCGGCTTCTACCAGTTTTTCCATTCGTCTGTAAAGAATTCGCGTTAGTATTTTGCAACAGTGACTTATTAAACTAATAGTTTAGTAATTTTCACATCTGTCAGTACCTGTTTTCTTTGGGATTAGAATTGTTATATTCTTCTTGAAGTCGGAGGGAATTTCGCCTGTCCCATACATCTTGCTCACAAGATGGTAGAGTTTTGTCAGGACTGCCTCTCCCAAGACAGTCAGTAGTTCTAATGGAATGTTGTCTACTCCCGGGGCTTTGTTTCGACTTAGGTCTTTCAGTGCTCTGTCAAACTCTTCACGGAGTATCATATCTCCCATTTCATCTTCATCTACATCCTCTTCCATTTCCATAATATTGTCCACAAGTACATCGCCCTTGTATAGACCCTCTATATACTCCTTCCACCTTTCTGCTTTCCCTTCTTTGCTTAGAACTGAGTTTCCATCTGAGCTCTTGATATTCATACAAATGGTTATCTTTTCTCCGAAGGTCTCTTCAGTTTTCCTGTAGGCAGTCTCTATCTTACCCTAGTGGTATAAGCCTCTACAGCCTTACATCTGTCCTCTAGCCATCCCTGCTTAGCCTCTTTGCACTTCCTGTCGATCTCATTTTTGAGACGTTTGTATTCCTTTTTGCCTGCTTCATTTACTGCATTTTTATATTTTCTCCTTTCATCAGTTATATTCAATATTTCTTCTGTTACTCAAGGATTTCTACTAGCCCTCGTCTTTTTACCTACTTGATCCTCTGCTGCCTTCACTACTTCATCCCTCAAAGCTACCCATTCTTCTTCTACTGTATTTCTTTCCCCCATTCCTGTCAATTCTTCCGTTATGCTCTCCCTGAAGCTCTGTACGACCTCTGGTTTAGTCAGTTTATCCAGGCCCCATCTTCTTAAATTCCCACCTTTTTGCAGTTTCTTCAGTTTTAGTCTATAGTTGATAACCAATATATTGTGATTAGAGTCTACATCTGCCCCTGGAAATGTCTTACAATTTAAATCCTGGTTCCTAAATCCCTGTCTTACCATTATATAATCTATCTGATACCTTTTAGTAAAAGAAGGTTGTATACCTGGAAGAATCCTGGAGATACTAAAAGGTATCAGATAGATTATATAATGGTAAGACAGAGATTTAGGAACCAGGTTTTAAATTGTAAGACATTTCCAGGGGCAGATGTGGACTCTGACCACAATCTCTTGGTTATGAACTGCAGATTGAAACTGAAGAAACTGCAAAAAGGTGGGAATTTAAGGAGATGGGACCTGGATAAGCTGAAAGAACGAGAGGTTGTAGAGAATTTCAGGGAGAGCATAAGGGAACAATTGACAGGAATGGGGGAAAGAAATACAGTAAGATGTATGAGACAGGTGAAATACCCTCAGACTTCAAGAAGAATATAATGATTCCAATCCCAAAGAAAGCAGGTGTTGACAGATGTGAAAATTACCGAACAATCAGTTTAATAAGCCACAGTTGCAAAATACTAACACGAATTCTTTACAGACGAATGGAAAAACTGGTAGAAGCGGACCTCGGGGAAGATCAGTTTGGATTCCGTAGAAATGTTGGAACACGTGAGGCAATACTAACCTTACGACTTATCTTAGAAAAAAGATTAAGAAAAGGTAAACCTACGTTTCTAGCATTTGTAGACTTAGAGAAAGCTTTTGACAATGTTGACTGCAATATTCTCTTTCAAATTCTGAAGGTGGCAAGGGTAAAATACAGGGAGCGAAAGGCTATTTACAATTTGTACAGAAACCAGATGGCAGTTATAAGAGTCGAGGGGCATGAAAGGGAAGCAGTGGTTGGGAAAGGAGTGAGACAGGTTTGTAGCCTATCCCCGATGTTATTAAATCTGTATATCGAGCAAGCAGTAAAGGAAACAAAAGAAAAATTCGGAGTAGGTATTAAAATTCATGGAGAAGAAGTAAAAACTTTGAGGTTCGCCGATGACATTGTAATTCTGTCAGAGACAGCAAAGGACTTGGAAGAACAGTTGAATGGAGTGGACAGTGTCTTGAAAGGAGGATATAAGATGAACATCAACAAAAAAAAAAAAACAAGGATAATGGAATGTAGTCGAATTAAGTCGGGTGATGCTGAGGGAATTAGATTAGGAAATGAGACATTTAAAGTAGTAAAGGAGTTTTGCTATTTAGGGAGTAAAATAACTGATGATGGTCGAAGTAGAGAGGATATAAAATGTAGACTGGCAATGGCAAGGAAATCGTTTCTGAAGAAGAGAAATTTGTTAACATCGAGTATAGATTTAAGTGTCAGGAAGTCGTTTCTGAAAGTATTTGTATGGAGTGTAGCCATGTATGGAAGTGAAATATGGACGATAACTAGTATGGACAAGAAGAGAATAGAAGCTTTCGAAATGTGGTGCTACAGAAGAATGCTGAAGATAAGGTGGGTAGATCACGTAACTAATGAGGAGGTATTGAATAGGATTGGGGAGAAGAGAAGTTTGTGGCACAACTTGACTAGAAGAAGGGATCGGTTGGTAGGACATGTTTTGAGGCATCAAGGGATCACAAATTTAGCATTGGAGGGGAGCGTGGAGGGTAAAAATCGTAGAGGGAGACCAAGAGACGAATAAACTAAGCAGATTCAGAAGGATGTAGGTTGCAGTAGGTACTGGGAGATGAAGAAGCTTGCACAGGATAGAGTAGCATGGAGAGCTGCATCAAACCAGTCTCAGGACTGAAGACCACAACAACAACAACAACAACAACAACAACAACCTTTTAGTATCTCCAGAATTCTTCCATGTATACGACCTTGTTTCATGATTGTTGAACCAAGTGTTAGCTATGATTAAGTTATGCTCTGTGCAAGATTCTACCAGGCGGCTTCCTCTTTCATTTTTTACCCCCAATCCATATTCACCTACTACGTTTCCTTCTCTCCCTTTTCCTACTCTCGAATTCCAGTCACCCATGACTATTAAATTTTCGTCGATCTTCACTATCTGAATAATTTCTTTTATCGCATCATACATTTCATCAATTTCTTCATCCTCTGCAGAGCTAGTTGGCATATAAACTAGTACTACTCTAGTAGGCGTGGGCTTCGTGTCTATCTTGGCCACAATGATGCGTTCACTATGCTGTTTGTAGTAGCTTACCCGCACTTTTATTTTTTTATTCATTATTAAAACTACTCTTGCATTACACCTGTTTGATTTTGTATTTATAACCCTGTATTAACCTGGCCAAAAGTCTTGTTCCTCCTGCCGCCGAACTCCAATAATTCCCCTTTATATCTAATTTTAATCTATCCATTTCCCTTTTTAAGTTTTCGAACCTATCTGCCCGATTAAGGGATCTGACATTCCACGCTCCGATCTGTAGAACGCCAGTTTTCTTTCTCCTGATGACATCCTCTTGAGTAGTCCCTACCCGGAGATCCGAATGGTGGACTATTTTACCTCCGGAATATTTTACCCAAGAGAATGCTACCTTCATTTAACTATACAGTAACGCTGCATGCCCTCGGGAAAAATTACAGCTGTAGTTTCCCCTTGTTTTCAGCCGTTCCCAGTACCAGCACAGCATGGCCGTTTTGGTTAGTGTTACAAGGCCAGATCAGTCAATCATCCAGACTGTTGCCCCTGCAACTACTGAAAAGGCTGCTTCCCCTCTTCAGGAACCACACGTTTGTCTGACCTCTCAACAGATACCCCTCCGTTGTGGTTGCACCTACTTCAAGGCTATCTGTATCTCTGAGGCACGCAAGCCTCCCCACCAAAGAGGCAAGATCCATGGTTCATGGGGGGGGGGCATCAAGTAAGTCGCTAGAACCGCTCTGTTGAAGACTCGGCCATTGGATCCCCGTCAGATAATGAAGTTTGCTGAGTACCGATGCGTTCAGCGCCGAGTTACGACATGAAGTCTTTAACTACTAGTTAGTAAAGAACTGAGTGCTCGCTTATTCCTTCCATCAGTGGTGTAATTCTCTTCTGTTAACAAAATCTCCCGCCAGCTGAGGTGAAACTTTGAAAGGCAATAATGTCAGTTTCCTCCCCACTTTTGTTAAAAACTTCACACTACCTGTTACGTCCTCCTGACGTGTCATCAATTTCATCTGTCAGTGACGTCTCAAGTAGCAGCTAGCCTCATATCAAAGGGCCTGGGAAAAGCTAAGAAATTGTAATCCAGGAATTCCGTCAATTCTGCCCTATCTTCTCCACCTATGACATCGAAGAGCTGTTTTAGTATGTTTTATGGACTGCCAGGAGATATTTATCAGCTGAATGCCATCTAGTATTACCGGTAATTCTAAAATATTTCTGTTTGCATATGACGGTAGCTTGGTAGTAAAGGATGTTGTGTGTAACATTGGCACTGTTTCAAATAGTGCAGTTAATGATAATTTAATGGTTTGTAGAAAATAAATTAACGCTAAATCATAGTAAGACTCAGTTTTTACATATTCCAACACACAATTCAAGAAAACGCGACGTTTTAATTTCGCATAATTGGCATATGATTAGTTAAACTGAACAATTGAAATTTCTTGGTGTTCAGTTAGATACGAAACTGTCGTGGAATGCCCACGTTCAGAATCTTGTTGAAAGTCTTAATGCTGCCATTTCTACTACTCGAGTGGTATCTGAAGTAAGTGATAGTTCGACATGAAAAGTAGTCTCGTTATTTTAATTCGCTTATGATGTACGGTATTATATTTTGGGGTAATTATCCCATTCTCAGAGTATATTTTTGTCTCAGAAACGGGCGGTTCGGGCAATCTGTGTATGAAACGTCCCCTTAGAAAAATTATGAATGACTGTGCTAGTAAACTTCTACATTATTTGATACAAAGACAGCTGAGTAAAACTGAATGTACTCAGACAGTTCTCTCTTTGCATATTCTGATCATCGCCAAACTGACACACAATTTTTTTTAGCGCAACGCAATCTGACTTTCAATAATCCCTACAAAAGAATGGCCCTGACTAACAATAACCTATACCTTTCATGAATCACTTACCGCACAAAAATCTTCGTTACTCGAACTACTGCACTGCAGCGAGCGCCAATACTGCCAGCTAAATAAAAGATTCTAACTGCTGAAGGCACTAACTACTGATAGGCATAGTTACAAATGAATGATTTTGATAGAGAAGAAACAATGTATTTACCTTACAAATTTCCTTTTTCTGGCGGACACACGACCAGATCGTCCGCTTTTAGTAATCTCTCAAAACTGGCATCTCTCTCTCCACATCCACCACTGCTGGCGGCTCACCTCCAACAGCACAACGCTACGCGCTGTTCACATCCAACTGCCCAACACTACACAAGCGAATATTCCAACAATGAGTCCAACCAGCCACAGACTGCAGACAGCACAGTCAGTGATTTTCATACAGAGCGCTACGTGGCGTTACCAACATAAAAACCTAACCAGCCTACTTACAAGTGGTGTAAGTTAGCGAACCTCTTGTCGACCGCTGTTCACTAGTCTGGGTATTCTGGCGGCCTCTCACTATACGTGTTCTTTACAGTTCTGGTTAACAATAACAGCTTATTTCCAAGAATAAGCAGCTTTCACTCTGTTAATACTAGGAAGAAATCCAATCTACAATCGCATTGCACTTCCTTGACTTTTGTACAGAAGGGTGTGCAGTATATTGCTGCATCCATTTCGGTAAGCTACCACAAAAATCCAAAAATCTCAGCAGCAATACACGCGCTTTCAGATCGAAGCTGAAGAGTTTCCTCATTGGTCTCTATTTCTATTCTGTCGAGGAGTGCCTTGAAACATTAAGCTGATTTCTGTGTTGTATTGTTGATTGCGTTTACATAAAACAATGGCTTGTCTTTTTGGGTTCATAAATATTTTATGTTGTCTGTTATTACTTTTATGAACTGAAACGTTCCACGACCTTTGAGATTTGCCTCCTCAGTTTGGTCCTACGGAACTAGATGAGTAAAATAAAAATAAAGTAAATGAATGTACATTCTTCAGCACGGCCTGGACGCCCACCTCTACCTGGGCGGGGTTCTATTGTCAGGAAGGGACACTTTTATCTCGACCATCAAAAGTGGATGTATGTAATAGACTGCACAATAGGATCAGAGCCAGCATGATGCTAGCTGAGGTGAATTTCTCCAAGACGACACAAGCTCAGTTTCTATCTGGCCATGGCCCCTCTAGCAGTTCTGCGAAGGACCCGTTCCTTCGGCCCACTAGGGGTCGGTTTCGGCCTACCAATCTAGCGACACTCTTGTCCTGTAACCTCAGCGCATCTAATTTATAAAGCTCACCCAGAGAAGCAATTGAAATAGCCAGCGCCAGGTCAAATTACAGAATATTAACAAGAGGGTACCAAATCAGAGCATAAAACCACTGTATTCGTCTTAATCCGTATCAGAATTTATATTATTAGACCCTGTCTAGCTCAACTCGTCTATATTTAAATTATTTATCAAATCGTGTAAAATCGAATTATTCATCAAATAAGAATTAAAAGAGACTGGCCGATAGGCTTGACACTTTTCACGATAACAATGTTGCGCCACTCTGGAGGCTGGGCTTGCCCCGTGGCGTTCTTTTTGCGTGTGGCTGTGACTCGGATCTTCTGGTAGACACAGCAATAAATTTAATCCCAATTTGTCTAGCCACTAAAAAGCTATGTATACATTTTACACAGTGAAATCTTATTCGTTCTCAGTAGTGCCTTTATTCTGACAGGAAGTTGTCAAACAAATGGTTCAAATGGCTCTGAGCACTATGGGACTCAACATCTTAGGTCATAAGTCCCCTAGAACTTAGAACTACTTAAACCTAACTAACCTAAGGACATCACACACACCCATGCCCGAGGCAGGATTCGAACCTGCGACCGTAGCAGTCTCGCGGTTCCGGACTGCAGCGCCAGAACCGCTAGACCACCGCGGCCGGCAGTTGTTGTCGGCAAAGGACTTAAGCACTGTAGTAAATTTCTTGTCACATGGTTTCACAGTGGGAAGGCGAAAATCATGTGGTCGATGTCATCCTCCAACGCACAATCACGTAGTAGTGAGTCACTCAGTTGTGTCCAGTAGAGGAGCAGTCCCAATCGCCCATGGCTGAAACAGAAAATAATGATAATAGCAGCAACTTTCTGTGATGTATGCCAATAGAATATCGAGGTCGTGCTGGAACATGTTGGTGGAATAGACGCCACTTATTGTTCCATAAAATCTTTCTCCGCACACCTCAGAGAAGATCGGATTAAGTGACACATCTGTATGTACTTGTCCCACTGTAACTGGCCCTCTTAGCGAGAGCGTTGCCAGTTTCATTGTCACTGGTACCACGGTGCCCCTTTACCCATAGCTTAATGCCAACGACCTTGCCTCGTTGACCTCATCGGTTGCCATAAGAGGAACGTCGGGCATGGTCGGCACTTGGATGGGTGAGCGCCCAGGTAGCTTTTGGCAGCTTTCCCTCTGCCTTGCCGGCAAAGGAGTGTAGGATTGTGTTCCACGTCACCAGACTTAACGTCAATGTCATGGATTAAATTCCAAACCTCTGCACAGTGTCTCATGGAGTGAGAGCATGTGACCTTGTTGATGGTGATGCATCCATTGTATGGGTACGTTAAACTCAGCGGCAGCCTTCGTGCAATTCAAGAACAGTAGCCGTCACCGGCTATCAACCTCTCCCTCCTCTCACCATCATACAACGAAAACGTGACACCACGCAGCACACACCCACAGCAGTCATTTATACTTATCAGGTAACCTCAGTGTATAACTCTCAGACTTCGCAAAGGAAAGGTGCCAGTGTTCGCGAGGAACCGAAAAACATTTGAAATTAGGCGGCTGAATCAGCTCTTCGGGGACGCCCAGCCAACGATGCCATACAACTTTACTTTTTACCCACTGCTTTGTGTACTTCTTGTTACGGAGCTATAGTTATGCATTCTGGTCTACAATATGGTATACAACGGTAACTGTTGCCATTATTGACAAGATGTGATATGGGAAGCAATGTTTATTGCGAGTTTATTAGAATAATTATCGTATTTTTATCCGAGCCATCAACACATATAAGTCCTTCTAGTGTTGCTGTGAGCTCCGGTATAAGTACTGAGGCTCCCGGAGAGAGGTGGAATTGGCCACTATGGCGTGTCTACACGTCATAATATGCGCTGCTGATGCCATCAGAAACATGTGAGTCATATCTGTAGAGACGGCGCGCATGTTTTCATCCACTTAAAAGGAAAAAAAAAGCTTTAACAGTTCTGTGCTCATGTTACATTTCATGTACGGTTTAACCATGCGATTGTCTTAACTTGTCGTCGTATTCGTGCAATCTATAATGAATCAGTGATGGTGCGAAACCGTTACAATTCTGTGACACAATGGTGAAATATCTTAAAAGATACATATTGGTGGTGGAAGTTTCTTTATGAGCCACTGTTGTTAGTGATGGTGCTTCGAAGGTGGCCCAGTAATATTTACCGATTAATTTAGTGTAAGGGACTTGAAGTCTCCGGTGGATCTCTGTATTGTCCTACAAATATCTGTACAACAGTGTAAGTGTTCATAGTATTTTCTTTCTATTTAGTTTGAAAATAAACTTGTTACATTCACTCACGGAACTTGCAGCCTTCATTAATTCGACGTACGGACGAATATTCTGCAAATAAAATCGGTTGTCTATAACTTCAATGTTCAAGCTACATCAGCTCGTTTCTCGACAACCCTTGGATGCCTATGACTGTACTCCCATTGGCCAAGCGGAACGAACGGGTTGCCATGCTATGTATATCAGAGGAAGAACTGGCAATGCCCTCCTTATAGGATTCAGCCAAAGCCATCTGCACTGTGTTGGTGATTCACATTTGCCGCATTTTCTGTAATCCGTTGTGGGACGTATTGCACTGAAACAAGTCAGCATGTTACACGCGTTAAGGACTCATACTCAAGTATTGCTCCAGCGAACAAGATTACCTGAACTTCAGAGATCTTCCATTTGTATCATTTGTCTGCTATTTGAATTCCTTGACGTAGCCCTACAAAAAGAATTATAACGGCGTGACGTCGGGAGAGTGCGGATGCCATGCGATGGGATCGTCACGACTCATCCATATTCCAGAAGATGTGTCATCACACCCTGTACGTTCAAACTGATCATGGAAGATGATGACTGGCTGCAGCTCTTCGGTCTGTCGTAGCGGATGTTCCGTTATGGGTATCGTAGTCACCGAATTGGATTGTGCATACCAGATGACACACTGTAGGTTTTCCAGGTATGTTTGCATTTCGATGCACTGCGAATATGGGAGCTGCTACTCGTTTTACATTAAACAACGAATCTCCATCTCTAATAGTTCCCCAGTTTTTTTTAAATACTAGATTTACGTAATTGCGGGTATCAGGCGCACACAAAGGAAAGCAGGCCAGTTTAAATTTCCGGAGAGAGTCTAACATACGCGCTTACATTCCAAGACATTTCGAGAAAGCCTAGTTACAAAACTTCAGGAACTCAGATTTCATGTACAGGACGGAATCTAGATTTTCTATTCTTCTGCTCGCGCAGACGCCGTGAGATTAAAATAGAGTAATAATAGCTCCCACAGAGGTTAGTAGACAGGCATCCTTCCCACGCCACATCCGCGTGTCTAATAAGAAGGAACCAAAGCTCTTACGAAAACTAACGCTTCATATACTTATTATCCTTAATTCCCCGTAACTTAAAGGTATGGGGAAACGATCAGTTTATTCTGGAAGATTCTTCAGAGTTCTAGGCGTTCTATCCTACAAAACTTGCAGTTAAATGTCCTTTTCATCGCCACCAATGACCTTATCACGTCATACGACGATGTATTCAACGTGAACAAGAGCCGTTTCGGCTATTTTTGTGTGTCACCCGTTTTGATCTCTCACCTCCACCTCTAGAAATGATACGGTTTTCTTGCCTCAACAGTATTTTTTGCCATTTAGTAAGCTATGCGTGTACTAAATTTGATTGAACGAATGTTTGTAAATGTAGTGAACATAGCAACTGTTTGAACGAACGGCGCACGGCTCCACTAGAAGTATTCTGAGGCATGCCCACTATCGCCTGTTCTCTACCAACGGTGCTCGGTCCCAGTGTTCTATATCTCAACACGGCTTCTGATTAGACACATTGGGTTCAAATGCAAGTATCAGCATTCATGTTTTAGTATTATTGGAGAGAAAAAAATCACCTGAGTTTCAGAGAACTTGGTTTTGAAACTCCTTGCTGTTATTGAGATATAACTGATTGATCTGCCATATATATTCGTTTTATCAAACACGTTAGTAGCTTTTTAAAACCACCATATGTGGCACCCGATGGTCAGTTAATAATTTTCCTCATTTTCTTATCACATTGGTTAAGTTTTTTGCTGACTCCTAAATTTCTGATGGAAATGTCCTAACATTTAAAAAACAACACAACACATCTGTTGTTTTAAAAAAGAAACCTACTTCATGTTAGACAATTAACGCTTATCTTGCTCTATTGACTTACTGTTGTGCTTAAAGATTCTTTCCACCTTAACTAAATAAACCTAAATCCGACAACTCAGAGCATATAGAGGAAATTAAAATCCACACATATACTTTATAATCAGTTCCCTTTCATTGACTAGGCCGCACCTGTTATGTTTAACAGCTCTTCGTTCACTACTGATGAGACATGTGAACGATTCACTTGCATGTTTAGTACCGCAGTTAAATACGTATAGTTATTTATCTATAATTTTTCGTTTAATCCATACAATTTTCCAGTTGTCTGTTTTGTGTGTTCATACACTCTTTCCTTTATTCCGTGTCGGTCGTGGTGGTTTGGTGACAACGCGAGTGACTGGAAATCGAGAGGACACATGATCCAATCCGGGTCGGACCCGGAAGTTTTTCATCCTGTTTTTAGACTAGCCTTCACCTCTCAATGATAAGGAAGTACACAAGGAGTGACGTATGGTTTGGATTCCACGTTAAACTGTGGGTCTTTTTTCCCCGCTAGCATTACTGGGGTAGATTAAGGGCGCGCAGGTCGTTGAATTGGCGTTCTGTTGAAAGAACTTGGAAACAAGCTGTAGAACACCCCTCTTGAGGGACTTCCGGCCAATAATGCGAATTTACTTTACTTCCTTAATTCCATGGCAGTGTTAGATACCACTGTATTTCCAAAATAAATTTTCACTCTGCAGTGGAGTGTGCGCTGATTTGAAACTTCCTGGCAGGTTACAACTGTGCGGCGGACAGGCATTCGAACTTGGGATCTTTGCCTACCGCGGGCAAGTGGTTTATTGACTGAGCTACCCGAGCACCCCTCACAAGCCGCCCTCACAGCACTACTTCCGTGCTTTTGTCTCTGCCACGTCTCCGCAGAATTTCTGCAAACGCCTATAAATGTCTGCGTTGTTGTGGTTTTCCGCCAAAACAAACTCAATGACATGTCTTTGTTTGGAACGCACTTCTGTTACAGACGCTATTCTGAAGGATACGTGTAGCGCCGCCACCAATCAGTACATCATGAAAATATAGAAGATGAACCGGGAATATTCCTTGATGTCCCACAACAAATTTTGCACTTTTTCAACTGATATTGGCTGAGAAAACCATGTCGCATTACTTATTGAACGCCCTTCATAGTTCACCAATTCATGGATGAGTCGTTTGTTCGGTGGGGGAGATGGAGAAAGAACAGTCATTTTCAAAGCAGACTGCAGCTTCGCAAGAGCTGCCGCATTATCGCAGAAGCGCTGTAGGGGGAACCTCATGACCGTTCCTATAATACGTTATCGCTGGCGTGTACCGTCGGTGGCTCACATTAGAACTTCCCATCGAGCGACGTGTGTTACAGTGGTTCACGCTCGACTCTAAGAATTACGGTACCAGCAATACACTAACGTATGACCTATTACTTATCAGCCAGGCGCAACGAGCAGCTGTGAATACAATCTTGTGTGGGCACTCAACGAGAGAACTTTCTGAAGAAATGAAATACTACGTAATTTGTGATTAATTTTCGGTAAGATAGAGAGGAATTAATGACATTAGCTGACAAAAGGCGTTGATATGTATCAATGAGACAAATTGAAAATTTGTGTCGGACACACAGTGGTCACCACAACCACACGGACTACCCTGGCACGCTTCCCCTCAGGCTTATACAACACACTGCTGATGTAGTGCCCCTGCTCATTAGCCTCATTACTCGCGGCATCTCGCCGATTCCTGCAAGCGTTCATGCCTGGTGTGTATCTGCACTGAAGGGATCGTTGTCCGAAAGAACAGACACCACATATATATTTTAAAGTAAAATTATTTCGTGTGATCTCTCGTTGTCTTAAAAGAATGGACTTTCAAAATAAAAGGCCAATATACTAAAATTTTAGCCTTTGGGCTTTGAATACAATCACCATCCAATGGCGATAATCAGGAAATCAATGCCGGCAGATGTAGGAAAACATGAATTGTCCCGCCGTCCCACAGCGAGAAACACAGTGCCAGCGAGAACGTGTTAATCAGTTCGTAGGAGTGCACTCATTCGCAGCTATTTCGCAACTACTATAAATTCATTTTGCACGCACAGTGGGTCTGTTTGAATTTCAACATTTACCAGGACATTGTAGATGTTGAACGGGAGAAAAGCAAATTATACTGTCGTTTCCTCCTCAATGTACAAAAATGAGTTTCATGTTTGTGGAACACTAAGGCTGAACGGAAACGAGAAGAACTTTCTGGGAGGTCAGTGTTTATCTCAGGAAGTTTTGGACCTGACGTGAATTTCGATTTGCCTTTGCAGCACATTATAATTACCCAGTGGCTGAGTATATTATCACAGAACATTCCCGTTGGTTGTAACGGATCGGACACTCGTAAATATTATTTCTGTGATGACAGTGTGAACGTTACATGGGTAGAACTTGCGGCAGCCGTCGTAGGGCAATGTCTACAGACACACAAATAAATCTGTGAAGTTTTGTAGACAGGCAAGGAGAAACGGGAAAGGCATATATGGCAAGTAAAAAATGTCTGCAGAAGAATGTAAATAAAGGCTGGCAGTAGCGTAAGGAATAATTCGTAGATATGTTGAGGAATTTAAACAAAACACAAAGTTAACGTTATTATTTAGTTACGCAATTGTTTAAAAATTTGAACACCGTATCACCTACCATTCTACGAGAAGTTGGTACTGATGTAGAATAAGCTGTAGGGTTTCGCAGAATGTGAAATCCTAGCAGACGCAGCCCACGCCGTCAACTGTCTTCATGGAACGGTTTACACGAGGCGTCTGCCATTTAAGCTCATTACTCGCAGCGGACGCTGTTGTAATGGAAGCGCACATTAGCCTAGAAGGAGACAAACTGTAGGGGAACAGTAGTGCTTATTTTCTTGGTACATGTGTTTACCATTTAACTGTATTTTTCAGTCGCTTTTTCGCCTTGACTAGTTTATGGCCGGCTTATAGGCAGTGTTCTTTTATCTGCTTTCTTTCTTTTCGCGTGTGCCTTAACGTGAGGTATAGCGGAAATTTGTCTCTGGGAGCCAAGTAACGCTAATCTTTGTGAGATATTACGTCCTTTCGTAGCTATATTACTGCTCTCTGTTGTCAACAACAATCCTTTCCTCTCCCGATCTCATTTCCAAAAATATCCTTGTAGTGGAATTGAGTGCTTATGGAATATCGTCTCAGTTATGTGACTGGATTTGTGATTTCCTGTCAGAGAGATCACAGTTCTTAGTAATTGACAGAAATTCATCGAGTAAAACAGAAGTGATATCTGGCGTTCCCCACGGTAGTGTTACAGGCTCTTCGCTGTTCCTTATCGATATAAACGATTTGGGAGACAATCTGAGCATCCATCTTCGGTTGTTTGCAGATGACGCTGTCGTTTATCGACTAATAAAGTCATCAGAAGATCAAAACAAACTGCAACACGATTTAGAAAAAATATCTGAATGGTGCCAAAAGTGGCAGTTGACCCTAAATAACGAAAAGAATGAGGTCATCCATATGAATACTAAAAGGAACTCAAACTTCGCTTACATGATAAATCAGGCTAATCTAAAAGCCATAGTACCTAGGCATTACAATTACGAACAAATTAAATTGGAAGGAGCACACAGAAAATGTTGTGGGGAAGGCTAACCAAAGACTGCATTTTATTGGCAGGACACTTAGAAAATGTATCAGTCCTACTAAGGAGACTGCCTACACTACGCTTGTCCGTCCTCTTTTAGAATACTGCTGCGCGGTGTGAGATCCTTACCAAATAGGACTGACGGAGTACATCGAAAAACTTCAAAGAAAGGCAACACGGTTTGTGTTATCGTGATATGCGAAAGAGTTTCACAGAAATGATACAGGAATTGGGCTGAACATCATTAAAACAAAGGTGTTGTTCGTTGCGACGGAATCTTGCCACGAAATTCCAGTCACCAACTTTCTCCTCCTAATGCGAAAATATTTTGTTGACACCGACCTACATATGGAGGAACGATCACCACAATAAAATAAGGGAAATCAGAGCTCGTACGGAAAGATATAGGTGTTCATTATTTTCGCGCGCTATACGGGATTGGAATGATAGAGAATTGTGAAGGTGGTTCGATGAACCCTCTGCCAGGCACTGAAATGTGATTTGCAGAGTATCGATGTAGATGTAGATCCTAACTTTTTCTGGAAATCTTATTCCACAGTTCCGAATTGTTTTCTTCTCTCTGCTTCTGCAGCTACGTAGTAACCAGGAAGAGATACCGAAATGCATAGTATAAATCGTATATATCATCTTAGTTCCATCTTTTGAGTATAATGTAATGTTCCATGAATTTCTCCTGATTTAATTAGCTTGTTATCACTATCGATGTATTTGCATAATTAGAGGCAAACGAAAACTGTGACACTTATGTGACTAGTTCCAGGTATTTTGGACGAAAATGTTTCGTATACTCGTACACGTGGGTTTACCAAGATTTGTCCAGGATGGTCACTGTAAACTCCTTCCTCTCTCTCTCTCCGCCTGCGAGTCTCCAATTTGGCTAGGGTGACGGCGACGTTCTTGTCTTACGATTTCTTCGTGCTTAGTATTTTTGGTGACATTCAAGAATTTCTGTCTAGATCTCGTTTGGATTTCGTAATTTGATTTATCGTGGCAGAAATGGGTCCGTAGAGCTCTCTCTTTAATCTTTTAATAATTAGCAGTAGTTATGCCAGAAACAGTAAATACTGGAGCAAAACTCCACAATTCGTATTTGTTTGTAAGAAAGAGACTAATGAAGATAATTTTCAGGCAGTTACATTTATATTGTAACCAGTGGCAGCGATGGACACGAGAGAAGAGAAAGGGAAGTGCAAAAGCGTAAAATAAAGAGAGAAAAGAAAAAAAAAATGAGACTGAGAAAAATGGAATGAAAAAGAAGCGAATGTGAGCATCTGCTTGATTATTTAAAAAGTGAAATGCATGTATTGTTACGAAATTGGCAGAAGACAGTGTTTAAGCTATTTTTCTTGCATGCAAGAGTACTGAATTATGCATAGAAAACAATGTAACATGTTCTAGAGGCGGGCAGCAGAAATGCAGACAGAGGTAGATAATGTTTTTGTTTCATGTATGAGCACAGATAGCGTAACAGATAAGTGAGACCTAACGTGATGATAGACACCTTATTTAATACTTTAACTAGTTTTGTAAGATGCCAACGGCCTTGCCGCCGTGGTAACACCGGTTCCTGTCAGATCACTAAAGTTAAGCGCTGTCGGACTGGGCTAGCACTTGGATGGGTGACCATCCGGTCTGCCGAGCGCTGTTTGCAAGCGGGTTGCACTCAGCCCTTGCGAGGCAAACTGAGGAGCTACTTGATTGAGAAGTGGCGGCTCCGGTCTCGGAAACTGACGTACGGCCGGGAGAGCGGTGTGCTGACCACGTGTCCCTCCATATCCGCATCCAGTGACTCCTATGGGCTGAGGATGTCACGGCGGCCGGTCGGTACCGTTGGGCCTTCATGGCCTGTTCAGGAGGAGTTAAGTTTTTTAGTTTTGTAAGAAACTTCGATATTACGCACAACTATTTCGAGTAGTCGCTGTTTAGCTGGAGAGCCAGTCTTACGGTATTACGGAAACGACAATGTGTCTCGCATGGACTGATACTGGAATTATTTAACCCGCAATGACGATTTTTGCGTGTATGCCATTTTCAGTTCATTTTAATGTGTTGTTAGTGACTGATTAATGTTGGCCAGCATTCATGTTCTGTAGGATGGTATCAGCGATGTCACAGCTCCAAATATTGCTAAAAGCGATGTTTTTAATCGTCCAAAATTCTAAGTCAGATAATGGAAGACATATTAGGCGACTGCGAAATCAAAACGTGCATATTTCTGA
The DNA here is from genome assembly GCF_023864275.1 of Schistocerca cancellata. Lineage (NCBI taxonomy): Eukaryota > Metazoa > Arthropoda > Insecta > Orthoptera > Acrididae > Schistocerca > Schistocerca cancellata. The sequence continues at coordinate 435,181,808 of NC_064627.1, forward strand.
CCAACGTTCTACGATAATGTCCATGCATTACGGAATCTTCAAGATACAAAACAGTAGACAACATTAGCACTGATAGGGTCTCCGTCAATGTTTTACCACATGACACAGTGATGGTAGGTCGAAAACGCAGCTGCAGCCGGGGCTTTATGCTATGCAGTGTCTCTGTCGGTTTGACACGTATTCAGGAGGAATGTCCCCATTCAATCACTACGAGATTCCTGGTTTCTCTGAATCATTTAAGGCCAATGATGGAATGGTTTGTTGGAAGAGGATACAGCAGATTCTAACCTTATCCTTTCCCAATAAGAAAAAAAAAAAAAACCATTATTAGGATTCTACATCTCGTAGACGACAAGGTCATTAGAAACGGAGCGCAAATTTGGATAGGAGAAGTGTAGGAAAGGAAAAGAGCTGTGCCCTTTTGAAGGAACCATTTAAACCTAAGCGTTTTACGGGATTAACAGAAAATTTAAACCTCTTTGGAGATTTGAATTGCCATCCTCCGGAATACTTCAGTGTATTAACACTGCGCCACCTCGTTCGGTTCTTGCCTTTCGTCTCTAATTACCTTGTCGTCGAATGTGAACCTGTAAATTTCCTTAATGTGGAATAAAAATATGCACCTAACGGATTACCGAACATATGGAACAGCTTTCACAATCTACATCCAGAGGACTAATCCACAACTCACACTTAAGTACCTGGCAGAAGATTCTTCGAAGCACATTCAGACTATTTCTCTAACTTTCCACTCTCTAACAGCGCGTGGGAAAAGGGATACACAGAAAAATGAACACGTGGCCGACACTTAATCCAGAAGTGTGTATCCCAGGGACCAGTCGGTTAAAGCAGATAGGGTTCCGTGGGAAGTAATACAGCACTATATGGAATTCCAGTAAGTAAGACGTGCCCTAGCTAAGACATGACACTATCAGATTGAATTCCTGGTCTATCTGACGCTCAGAATTGCCGCATTTGCACCTGCTAATGGTCAGGTGACGCGTATGTTATCCTTACGTACCTCCTCTGCCATGCTGCTTCGCTGCAACACAAATACTGCATCTCAAACAAATACATGCAAACTGCGACCAATGAAATCTGCGCACATATAAAAATGTGTGAAATATGCGCCCAACGTTCCTGAAAACTACCTGCTCACTAGGTCACGTGCTACCTGCACCACGAAATCCTCGTCCACTGGGAACGCTCTCTGTGCCCCCAAGAGAGTTGTGGTGCCGGTCTGTCTGAGAAGCGTTCACACCGCCTTGCAAATAACCAGCAACATATACAAAACATCCAGCTGCCAGAAGAGGAGCATAATCGACATAATGTTCAACCATATTCTCTCTTACGTATGCATATTGCACTGGCTATAGGTATTTTGACGTTAAAATCCAGCTTTTCCTTCTTTTATTATGCATATACTGAGGTGAAAGGAGCCATGGGGATGCCTCCTAACATCAGATCGGACCTCTTTTTTCCCGGTGTAGCGCAGCATATCGACGTCGCATGGCCTCATCGAGTCGCTGGAACTTCCCTCCAGAAATATTGATCCATGCTACCTTTATAGCTGCGAAAGTGTTGCCGGTGCAGGATTTAGTCCATAAAGTGATCTTTTGATTATGTCCCGTAAATGTTCGATGGGATTCAAGTTTGGTGATCAGGATAGCCGAACTATTCGCTCGAATTATCCAGAATGTTCTTCAAACCAATCGCGAACAACTGTGGCCAGTAATATGGCGCTTTGTAATTCATAAATATTCCATGGCTTTTTGGGAATATGAAGGCGAACATATCTAATTCCAGTCAATGATGCGTTCGGTTGCACCAGATGATCCACTCAACTCCACGTAAACACAGCCCATACGATTATGGAACCACCACCAGCTTGCACAACGCCTTGTTGGCAACTTGGGTCCATACTTCATGGTGTCTGCGCCACACTCTAATCCGATCTCAGATCTTACTAACTAAAATCGGGCCTTAACTGACAAGAGGACCATTTTCTAATTGTAGGGTCTTACCGATATGTTCACGAGCCCATGAAAGTCGCTGCAAGCCATGTCCTGCTGTCAGCAAAAGCAGTTGCGCCGGTAGTCTGCTGCCATACTCCGTTAACGCCAACTTTGGCCGCATTGTCCTAAAGAATACGTTCATCGTGCGTCCCACATTGATTTCTGCGGTTATTTCACAAGTGTTGCTTGTCTGTTAGCACTGACGACTCTACGCAAACTCCGTTGCTCTTGGTCGTTAAATGAAGGCCGTTGGCCACTGTGTTGTACGTGGTGAGAGATAATGCCTGAGTATTCTCGACAGACTCTCGACACTTTGGATCGCAGAATACTGACTACCATTCTGCGTCCAATGTCGTTAGTTCCCATCTTGCGACGAAAATCAAGTAGGAGACCTTATCATATGAATCACCTAAGTGCAAATGACAGTTGCGCAAGTGCACTGTCCTTTCATACCACGTATATGCGATACTACCGTCGTCTGTATATGTGCAAATCGCTGTCAAAAATGGATCAAAAAGGCTCTAAGCACTATGGGACTCAACATCTGAGGTCATCAGCCCCCTAGAACTTAGAACTACTTAAACCTAACTAACCTAAGGACATGACATACATCCATGCCCGAGGCAGGATTCGAACTTGCGACCGTAGCAGCAGCGCGGCTCCGGACTGAAGCGCCTAGAACCGCTCGGCCACAGTGGCCGGTCATATCGCTCTCTCACGATTTTTGTCACCTCAGTGCACTCTGTTCTAATATGAAAATCGTTTTGCACTGTCTTAAAATTTTTCGCTTGCTTTTTCGTAAGTTATACTGTAATGCGCAGTCTGTCTTTTTACAATACATCTTACTTAATACACAATATTACAGTGCTCATAAATCTTTCACATGGCAATAATGACAATAATATGCGGAATTATCGAGGATCATTGCTCATATTTAATTCTAGCAACATTGCTTAGATGAATGGTGTGGATATTAGTGTCAGTTGTGTTGAGAAACAGCTGGAATCGCTAAAATTGAACAACGCTCCAGGGCTGGTGGAATCACTGTTAGATTCGATACAGTATTAGCGGCTGTGCTAGCCCCTCTTAAGTGTAACGTGTCGTAGATATATCGAGCAAAAAAACTGTATGGTTGGAAGAAAGTACAGGCCACAGCTATTTAAAAAAACGGTAGCAGAACTGGTCGCAGAACTACCATCAGCTTTCACTGCCACGCTTTTTTTTTTTTTTTTTTTTTTAGATTATTAGCACATATTCTGAGCTCAAACGTGATGAGGTGTCTCGAACAGAATGAAGTCCTCCATATCAAACAGCATTGATTCGAACAAGTCTATCACATGAAACCCATCTCGCACTTTTCTCACGTAACTTGCTCAAAGCCATGGATATTTTTTGATTTCCGAAAAGTATTTAGCACAATGTTACACCTGAGATTACTATGAAAGTATGGGGTGTCGAGCGAAATTTGTGGTTGGGTTAAGGATGTCTTCATAGGGAAGATGCACCGTGTTATCATCGACAGATGTGGAATTAATCTCAGGAGTGTATCAGAGAAGTGTGTTGGAATCCTAGTTTTGAATTTGGTATGTTAATGGCCTTGCACACAACGTTAATAAAGATCTTAGATTTTTTTGCAGATAATGTCTTTATATATAAAGAAATACTGAGAGAAGTTGCAAAAGTATTCATTCGAATCTAGCGATGGTGCAAAGATTGGCGTCTCGTTTTAAATGCACAGATATGTAAATTGTGCACTTCACAAAACAAAAAACGTAGTATCCTATGACTATTGTATCAAAAAGTTGCATCTGGTATCGACCAATTCCAAAAAAGTACCTAAGTTTGACAGTTTGTAGGAATACGAAATGAAACGATCACATAGTAAAGCAGATGTCATTCTTTTGTTTATTGGTAGAATACTATGGAAATGCAATCAGTCTACAAAGGTGATGCTTACAGATCACTTGTGAGTCACTACTTAAAATTACTTTCTTGAAATATGGGTGCACAGCTTATAATATCTGAAGTGTGTGGGAACCATACCAGCTAGGTGATATTCATCTTAGACAGAGAACGTCATCACGAATGGTCACATGTTTGTTCGACTGTAGCAGACAGTCACAGAGATGCTGAAGAAACTAATCTAGCAGATGGTTGAAGATAGACGTAAAAAAAAAAGGTTAAAGTGACTCTGAGCACTATGGGACTTAACTGCTGATGTCATCAGTCCCCTAGAACTTAGAACTACTTAAACTTAACTAACCTAAGGACATCACACACATCCATGCCCGAGGCAGGATTCGAATCTGCGACCATAGAGGTCGCGCGGTTCCAGACTGTAGCCCCTAGAACCGCACGGCCACCCCGGCCGGCGATAGACGTAAAACCATCCCGAAGAAGCACACTTACAAAATTTGTAGAACTAGATTTAAATGATGAATCCAGAAATATACTACAAGTCCCCATCGTATCGTTCTAGTAGTCATCGTGGCGACAAAATTAGACTTACTACAGGGGTCACAGAGGCGCTTAAACAATCATTCTCCCTGCGCTCCAAACGAGAATGGATCGGGAGGAAGTCCTCATAACTGGTGCAGTGGGAAGTACCCTCTATCATACCCTCCAGTGGGCTGCGCAGTATAGATGTAGATCTAGAATTGTAATCATAAAGAAAACTGTTCTCATGTTTTTAAGTCAAATATAAAGGACGCGCCCATGTAGCGCTAGAAGTGATAGTTCTGCTGTACAGCTCACGTATACGTGCATAACCCTGACCTTTCAGTTGGTATGACAACCCATATTATCTGCCTTACATGTGCCATATGCTGAACCATGGGTATGGAACCCATATTCTTTTATATGTATTTTAAAGTATGCTCTGTGTTTGTAATTCGGTTTTTGTGTCTCCGTTGTTGTTACCGAAGATACGGTCGTAAGCAAATTCAAAATGTTATTTCATGCGATAGAAAATCGATTATGATCACTTCCGATTGTAAAAAATTTGGCACTATAGTTCTTGCTCTCCATCAGTACACCATGTAGAGCCCTCTGCTCTTGGGCCTGCCGGGCAAGTGACGGAGTTTTCTGTGCCCAAATTTAACTGGGTGCAGTTTACAGGATACCGTATCAAACTTACTGAGCAAGTAGTCAGAATTACCACATTCGACATTTTCTCCCACACAAAATGTTGCATGCGGCCTCCTCTTAATGAATTTATGTCACGTTTTTCCATGCTGTCATGAAATAGTTCAGTTCGCTTAATGTTGTCATAACATATTGTTCGTTAGTAGATCTCGTATTGACTTGAGCCGTCTTCTTCTTCTTCATCTTTCTTTCTTTATTTCTTTCATTCTTTCTCTCGGTCGTCTCATTGTCACTGGTTAGCTGACAGTGCGGTCGACTATTTCATAAATTGCCAATTTATTTTAACTTAATGTCCGGATACACTTGCTGCAGCCAGCCGTTGTTTAACCTGCGGGGAGAGCAGGCGTGTGTACTCGTATTTTCTCCTGCCAATCGTGTGTATTTCCTGTTCCGTGTGTTAACGTATTTCAACTTTTTGTGTGTCTTGCAAAGATAATAAACCAGCCAGGCATTTGTCCCATCGAGCGTGCGAAACCACCTAAAAAAGCACACTCTGAATAACCGGTGTACCAGAACAACGATCATTAATCCGCCTCTCGGTGTCACCTTCCGTTCTCGTAACCAAGCGCACTGTGAGTTAAGCTGTTGGGAGCCAATAGACGTTCTGTAGAAGTCCCTATACGATTTCGCTGCTCTAAAGGTTCTGAATTACTAGGATTACCCCAAAAAGTGTTAGCGTGCAGCGTGCATGTTCCGGTAGCAAGCGCACTGCGAAAATTTCACGCGAGAGTAGCAGACCTACAATTCAATCATGGACGTCTTAAGCCACTCGTGCGTCTGTTAGCGCGGACTCGCCATATTTCGAGTGCGGAAATACGCAACGGCAGACTTCGACAGTTGTCGGACTTGGGCTACTGAAGGCTGCACAGCCTCGGAACTACTTGGCTACTATCGGCCTCACTGTTTTCGAATTACTACAGGACGCTGGTATGGCCAATTGTAGAATATTGTTCAAGTGCCTGGAGTCCTTATCAAATAGGCGTGGCAACTGACATCAAATGAATTTATTTATTTATTTTTTATTAGTATTTGACGTCAGCGATTTTATGTGCACCTAATACGATGCTCTCAATGCTTTTAAGTGAGTATGTGACTTTTATTACGTGTATTGTCGTTAACATTTACATCACTTACCAGATTTGTGACAGTTTAATCTTGCAATGCTACTTATTTGTTATTTCAATCTGATATTCAGGAACCTGATGGTTGTTTGAATAAAGATTTTATCAGCACCTGAAGGCGGTTATTATGACATCTTTTCGAGTATCTACGAGCTGTGGGGTAGCAACTTCTGAATATACAAACGAATTTAGACAAACACTGCTAGGATTGTAACAGATCGATGTACCCCATATGAAAGTGAGACAGGAATAGTCGCAGAACTTCAGTGAGAATCCTTGTAAGAGAGACAACGTAGTCCTCGCGAATATAAATCTGGAGAATATACACTCATGGAAATTGAAATAAGAACACCGTGAATTCATTGTCCCAGGAAGGGGAAACTTTATTGACACATTCCTGGGGTCAGATACATCACATGATCACACTGACAGAACCACAGGCACATAGACACAGGCAACAGAGCATGCACAATGTCGGCACTAGTACAGTGTATATCCACCTTTCGCAGCAATGCAGGCTGCTATTCTCTCATGGAGACGATCGTAGAGATGCTGGATGTAGTCCTGTGGAACGGCTTGCCATGCCATTTCCACCTGGCGCCTCAGTTGGACCAGCGTTCGTGCTGGACGTGCAGACCGCGTGAGACGACGCTTCATCCAGTCCCAAACATGCTCAATGGGGGACAGATCCGGAGATCTTGCTGGCCAGGGTAGTTGACTTACACCTTCTAGAGCACGTTGGGTGGCACGGGATACATGCGGACGTGCATTGTCCTGTTGGAACAGCAAGTTCCCTTGCCGGTCTAGGAATGGTAGAACGATGGGTTCGATGACGGTTTGGATGTACCGTGCACTATTCAGTGTCCCCTCGACGATCACCAGTGGTGTACGGCCAGTGTAGGAGATCGCTCCCCACACCATGATGCCGGGTGTTGGCCCTGTGTGCCTCGGTCGTATGCAGTCCTGATCGTGGCGCTCACCTGCACGGCGCCAAACACGCATACGACCATCATTGGCACCAAGGCAGAAGCGACTCTCATCGCTGAAGACGACACGTCTCCATTCGTCCCTCCATTCACGCCTGTCGCGACACCACTGGAGGCGGGCTGCACGATGTTGGGGCGTGAGCGGAAGACGGCCTAACGGTGTGCGGGACCGTAGCCCAGCTTCGTGGAGACGGTTGCGAATGGTCCTCGCCGATACCCCAGGAGCAACAGTGTTCCTAATTTGCTGGGAAGTGGCGGTGCGGTCCCCTACGGCACTGCGTAGGATCCTACGGTCTTGGCGTGCATCCGTGCGTCGCTGCGGTCCGGTCCCAGGTCGACGGGCACGTGCACCCTCCGCCGACCACTGGCGACAACATCGATGTACTGTGGAGACCTCACGCCCCACGTGTTGAGCAATTCGGCGGTACGTCCACCCGGCCTCCCGCATGCCCACTATACGCCCTCGCTCAAAGTCCGTCAACTGCACATACGGTTCACGTCCACGCTGTCGCGGCATGCTACCAGTGTTAAAGACTGCGATGGAGCTCCGTATGCCACGGCAAACTGGCTGACACTGACGGCGGCGGTGCACAAATGCTGCGCAGCTAGCGCCATTCGACGGCCAACACGGCGGTTCCTGGTGTGTCCGCTGTGCCGTGCGTGTGATCATTGCTTGTACAGCCCTCTCGCAGTGTCCGGAGCAAGTATGGTGGGTCTGACACACCGGTGTCAATGTGTTCTTTTTTCCATTTCCAGGAGTGTATATTCGCCGATGACTGTGCGACCACTGTGCTTCCACCAACGTATGTCTCGTTTGGGAATCAGGAGAGTAAGGCAAGAGAGATTACGATGCGTGCAGAGGCTTTTAGACAGTAATAATGTTGGAGTGATGTACCTTCTGCGACGCACTGTACACTGGCTTGCGGAGTATGCAGACATAATTTGTTAGATGAAGAAGACTGCAAGGAAGCGATTCCAGATAAATTAACGAGCAGCCGGCAGCGGTGGCCGAGCGGTTCTGGGAGCTTCAGTCCGGAACCGCGCGACTGCTACGGTCGCTACGGTCGCAGGTTCGAATCCTGCCTCGGGCATGGATGTGTGTGATGTCCTTAGGTTAGTTAGGTTTAAGTAGTTCTAAGTTCTAGGGGACTGTCGACCTCAGATGTTAAGTCCCATAGTGCTCAGAGCCATTTGAACCATTTGAACCAAATTAACGAGAAAAACGTGCGATACTGATATATGGGCGGAAATGCATTCCAACGCAGGTACACCAGCTTGAAGGTGAAGATAAAAGGTCTTTGACAGTATAGATTTCAATGAATAGAAGTTCACGTGAGAACACAATAGGCAAGCGGGAGTTTTCTGTTTGTACCAATGGTACTGCTACACCCTCAAAAGGGCAGTGATCATCATGTAATAGACACATTCGTTTCAGGAAAGACAGGTCTTCCAGCGGGGGAGGGAGGGTCACCCGCAGGAAGAGCAGATGTGTCCCGCATGTGATGCATTGTGGGAGGATGACCGGTCACACGAGGCAGTCGCCAATAATCCCCGACCGCACATTGACGCTCACCTTGTGCTGATGGTTCCCTGGGGATTCTCCATAGCATATATGCGGGTGTTGTCAAGTTGGACGACCCCGCTTCTCGTAAACGAAGCCTCATCTGTGAACAAGATAAGTCAGGGAAATCCCAGCACTGAAACCGTCGCTTCGGAGACAAAAATCGTACATTAAAAGGCCTGTATGTGTTGTAAGTGACAGGGATAGTGGCAGTTGTCTTGGAGAATGCTCCAGACGGTCGTCTGGCTTACCCTACGATGGCTGCTATCTGCCCTCTGCTAATACTCGTTTACTGTCAAAGATCTTTTATCTGCACTTTTAAGCGTGTCTACTTCTCTTGGAACGCAATTTTTTGTCCCTGTCCTCACAGGTATCGTTTCGTGCAATGTGAGATAGCCTTGTGAATGTGAAGGCAAGGTAAATAATTATGCTATGTCAGATTACGGACGTGAAAGTACAGTAAAAGTATCTGCCAGTTATATGGCGGGACGAGGTGGAGCTTCCTCGGGTGAAGAAAACTCACGTTAATTTCTTGAACTCATTTTTGGGTAAAAAGTAGTAAGTTTACAACTTTGCTTCCGCCGTTTTTTCTCGAAGTTCGGGGCTTTATTGCGAAAAACTTACAAAAAAATTATGACTCACAGTATTGACCATCGCTGGCCACTACGGGATCCATGAATTGATTCAATTTTGCACTTGTTCATATGATCGCAAGTGCTGGTCAGCCAGACTGTATCCCACTGATCGAAAAAGGTGGTAGTCAGAGAGAGCAGCGTATGGAGAATACGGCGGAGGGGGGGGGGGGGATAGTATTTCAACGACTCCATGTATATTTTCACGGGTTTTGCGACATGGGGTCGAGCACTGACCTGCTGTAAAATTACCTTTCCGTGTCTATCGCTTTATTGTGGTCGTTTGTGTTTCACTGCTGGGCTCGAACGCATCAGTTACTTTCGATAATGATGTCCTGTGACTGTCTTCGTCTGTTTCAGTAGCTACGAAAACGTTCTGTCTTCCTCCGCCATGCCGCTCTTTGACATCAAAATCACCGTTCTTAAGGCATTGAAAACATTCTCTGCACTTTCTTCCACTAATATTTCCCTCACCATTGGTCTTACCCAGAATTTTAAAAGCCACAGCCGCAGATTTTCCGTGTTAAAGCAGAAAATAAAAACTTCCCGCAAATGGTGAGAAATGGGTACGTAAGTTGACGTACTTAATCGAGAATAACTTTATGATGCAATCACAAATCAAATAACATTTTTATGGAATTATGTTTACAGATGCCTAAGCGTATTGTATTACACCCTTGACCAACCACCTGAGCCCCACTTGCCGCTACTGTCGTCTATTGCAAAACGGCGAAAGCAAGGTTGTAGACCTAATAGTAAACTCTGCATCTTAACTGCAGAAGTAAATCGAGGCCATTTGCTACGTTCACATGAGACGAAATCGTTTCCGCCGGCAGGTGAGGCCATGCGGTTCTAGGCGCTTCCCTCTGGAACCGCGTGACCGCTACGGTGTCAGGTTCGAATCCTGCCTCGGGCATTGATGTGTGTGATGTCCTTAGGTTAGTTAGGTTTAAGTAGTTCTAAGTTCTAGGGGACTGATGACCACAGATGTTAAGTCCCATAGGGCTCAGAGCCATTTTTTTCGAAAATCGTTTTCGCTGCTGTAGTGGGTTTGATACACCAGTCAAATATCCGTTTTCCAATCGCCTGTTGTTTCGCACAAATGGCCTATGCATTTGTTCTGGTTTCTGATTTAATCTTCACAATGACTGTTTTTGTTGAATTGAACATCGGTGGTAGATAACTCCTCGCTCAGCCTAATGTTTCTACTTTTCTTCAAGTCAATTCTTCCTGATTATCCGAAAAAACCCTAACCTGATAGCTCAAGCACATTTCAAAAACAGCTGTACGTTTACATTGGAGCGAAATTCGACTGTGGAAGAGGAAATCCGGCAGCTAGAATCAGATTTCCAGAATCGGTATTGGTGTGTTTCCATAACCAAAAAGAAGCGGTATCGCGAAATTGGCTCACGAACTTCGGCTTTGGGATCCCATGTAAACGTAGTGATTGTGGAGCTGATATCCTTCGCTTTACGGATGGGGCAACCGATCCAATGCAGCGTCGCAAAACTTGGGTGGGCCGTTGTGCGGCAGACGTACAGGGATGCGTGCTGCAGGCAGCTAGTAGCCGTGGGCAGTGGTGCCGCCCGTGGCTGCTGGCTGGGTTTTTGTGACGCGCTCCACGTGGTGGGCCAGATGGGCCGCCGCGCCGTGTTTACAGGCGGCGCTATTTCTGGAGGCGGGGCGCGCGTACAAGCTACCGGCTACACGCTGCCGGTCGGCGCATCACGCTCTCCGCTCGCCGCCAGCCTCGTAGGGTTGGCTGACCTGCTGAGGGCGGCGCCTAAACAAACTAACAGGCCTGCCAACCTCCCGGCATAAACACTGATTAAAGCACACTGCTCCTGTTGTAGAGGAGCGACTGGCCATTCAGATTCAGATTTCCATTGGTTCATAAAGCTACTGAAGCGAATCCTGGGATGGTTTCTTCGAAATCGAATTTTTGCCCAATTTCTGTACAGTTAAACTCGTGATCCGATTCCAGCGACCCCGACGGGGCGTTTCATGCTTACCTCCTTTTTTCCGGAGACTGATTTCTGACTTGTGATGCACTATAGTTGTCTCTCGTTTTACGTTTGTGCAACGTCGGTTTGTGCAACGTCGGCCGTAGCTTAGTCAGCTAGTTTCCTGTCGCTCTGTGGGATACGTGTCATGGTGGCCCCCATGAGAATCGTCAGGCGCATGTTCCTTCGTGTTTCGGAAAATATTTGCATTTTAGTTTTGGCAAAATGTTGATGATCTGGTATCCCTGTCCGACAATTAGGGCAGCCCTCCAGGAGGCGCAGACGACAGCCTCTCGGTGGCCCCCTGCAACCCGCGAGCGCTGCTGTCGCCGCCACAGCGCAGTGCGGGGCCCTATACAGCCGACAGCGAAGGGGCTCAGAGCACAATAAAGTGAGACTGTTTCCCTTAGCTTGACATCCTAGGAGAAATAATCACCAAAGGCGATCACTCTTCGGACACAATACAGATACAATGAACGAAAACGAACAAAATGAGATTAAAAAAAAATCGGTAGAGCGTCTGCCATGTAAGCAGGAGATCCCGGGTTCGAGTCCCGGTCGGGGCACACATTTTTGCCTGTCCCCGTTGATACATATCAACGCCCATCAGCAGCTGAAGGTATTAACTTATTCTAATTTCGTTCTAGACGGCTGCAGGTCATCAATTTCGAACATGTCCGAAAGAACAGACACCATATCCTTACAAGCACTCTTGTATTGTTCGAGACTCTCGATTTGATTCACTCTTCGGACTTGAATAGTGCTGTATGCGTCAGTAGCTGTTGTTTTTGCCCATTGTTGTTGTTTTTCTGTGGTTTTTGGCGACTCACCGTCCTTTCGGATTCTGCTTACTAGAATTGGCGACGAGGTAAATGGTTCACGATGCATTATAGACGCGAAACCTTTACAGCTCATGGAACAGCAGTATCAACAGCTTCTCCTGCAGCAGTAATTCCAACAGCAGTTCCATCAATAGTTCCAGCAGCAAACGGACCTTTTGCGTCAGGAAGTTCCGCTGCTGTCAGGCCGATTACAGGTATAAGGTTCACAACCCGTCCCGACTGTGATCATCTCCAAGATGAAGTCCCGCCCACCCGCATTTCCGCCTTTTAAAGATGCAAAGGAGGCCAGGGACACGTATTTGCAGCGGCTGAAACAGCACTTCGCCGCTTTTCGGGTTTCTGATGACGCTCTCCAATGGTCGCTCTTCCTTTCTTGGGTTTTCCCAGAGACGTTTTTTTTATTTAGGAAGTTGGCTCTCCTCACAAACCCGGCTGCTCACACTTTCGAGGAAATGTGTTCGTCGTTGTCTATCATTCACAAAGGTTCCACGTGTTCGCGCCGGCCGCTGTGGCCGAGCGGTTCTAGGCGCTTCAGTCCGGAGCCGCGTTGCTGCTACGGTCGCAGGTTCGAATCCTGCCTCGGGCATGGCTGTGCGTGATGTCCTTAGGTTAGTTAGGTTTAAATAGTTTTAAGTCTAGGGGACTGATGACCCCAGATGTCAAGTCCCATAGTGCTTAGAGCCATTTGAACCATTTTGAACCACGTGGTCGCATCGTGCCTCAAGTTCAATCAGTACCACAAGCAAGTGGGCCAGTCTTATATCTCGTGGGTGACGGATTTACAAGGTCGGAGTCGTTATGACTTCACCTGTGCCAACCCGTCTTGCAGAACAACATGCCAATTCTTTGATCCGTAAGGCAGTGGTCCAATTGACTTCCGATCCAGAAGTTCGCACGGCACCCCTCAACATCGACAATCCTTCCTTGGACGACATATTGAAAATCGCGCACTCTTTCGAGATCGCACAGACAGTAAATAAACCCTTTATGGCCTGCCCCCAGATGGATGCGGTTCAACCACCGCCACGGGGCGGAATTCTCGCAAGCCTTCTTCCCGACGGCGGCGTCGTGGTTCATAACTTTTGGACGTCTCAGAGAGCTCTGAGCAGCCAGTCGAGCCGCTTCGGCTTAACCAGCAGTATCTGCCTTCTTTTCCAGACTGTTTTGTAACACATCAGTGGGCAGCCTGCCCTGATCCATGGGCGCACTGCACTCGTCGTGGCAAGGATGGGCATCACCGAACTGTCAGCCACTGGCCTTCAGGTAAATCTGGCCACTCCCAACTTGCGTCACGGAACGGCGCATTAACTTCAGGCCATCGTTCCCCAGGGCAATCCTTGCGCCACCCTCCCACCCCACTCCAAGTTGTCTACTGTTACTGAAAACTGGACATGAGTGTCATTGCAGTAACAGCTAGGTTACAGAAAATTATTCAACTCCGCGCCTTGGCGCCATTCCGTTACATTGTCCTCGGATATGTACGTACTACGATTTTTATGTAGTGGGCATCAACTGGTCTTCTTAACCGTAGGCGCCACCAACGAGGCCAGTCTGTTACGTTCTGTGCTTAACGACAAGTGTTAAATGTTCAAATGCCGATGCTGTGTTATACGCCAGTACATAGGCAACTTTCTGTGCTGACAACATATATATCCATAAAGTGACAATTCAAATTTAGTCTGAGCCTGAAATCTTCCAGGGTATGGTGACAGACTGAACAGCGTACAGAAGCCACATTATCCTGGTCACGGTTGGAGACACTGCGGCTCCACTGAAGTCTGACGATACAACTCTAAGTTGACTTCCATTACACCGGTGACTGTACAAAGCGTTTCCCTAGGGTTACAACAGCAATGAGAAAGACATTTCCAATAAAAAATACAAACGTTCGTAGTACAGGGGTTTCTGAGACTTTTATGTTCCGTTAGTCACTGTATTATGGCACAGCTTTTTCATCTCTGCTCCATAACCTTAGTTACTTATTTATCTTATTTTACGTGTCCAGGACTTAGGTTGTAAGGTGGCTATAATTTCGCACCTTACAAGAACTCATCCACACACTTTGCCGTGATCTACAAACACAATTAAGTACAATTTGATAGGTTGTACGTCGTGTATATGAATATATAAAGGAGACTGTCATTGTCACGTACGTCTTGTAAATAAATGTTAACGCTTATTGCATGAAAGGTGACGGAGTGTCTTTATTATAAAAACGGCATAATGAATGATTGCCTATACTAGTAGAGGTTGGAACGCCAGAAGAGGTGAAACGGCAGGCAGAACTCAAGCTCTGTGTGGAAGGGCCACACAGGTGTTGGTCCTGCTTAAACACAGGAAGTAGCTTGGACGTCGTGGCATCTAAGCCCTGGTGCACAATAGGGTGACGGCTGGCCGCTACTGTATTAGGGGCCGGAAGGATAACCGGATAATACTACCGAACGCTGAAAATCTCGGACGCAGGTAAGAGGAACGAAGAAGCGGCGCCTCGGAAACCGCCCAGACTGGGATATTTCCAAGGATTTTTACTCAGAAAAATACCATTGTACCAGTATAGGTCTTTCCCCGCAAACTTTCCGCGCTGGATATGGTTGGTCGGCGCTCGAAAGAATCTGTAGAGAGGGAGAATATTCCGTGGTTTCGGGAATATGATTCGTTTTCGGAATTACGATGATGGGGAGCCGAGCCTTGCTGGGAAGCTAGCGCTGGAGAGACGAGGTCTTCGTTTGTGAGCGCCCGTGTATGACGGTCGATATCAGCTTTGTTGCTATGGACGGACTTCCTGTCCTTGTTCTCAGGAGAGTTTTTAGTTAGAACAGTTAAGCACTGTACTGTTGCGAATCTATACGATTCTCGACTTCGCCTCCAGGTTGGAAGTCGTCCTTGAGTACGCAGCGCTCAGTAATTGAGAGCACTTCCTCTGCTTATACAGGGTTATTACAAATGATTGGAGCGATTTCACAGCTCTACAATAACTTTATTATTTGAGATATTTTCACAATGCTTTGCACACACATACAAAAACTCAAAGTTTTTTTAGGCATTCACAAATGTTCGATATGTGCCCCTTTAGTGATTCGGCAGACATCAAGCCGATAATCATGTTCCTCCCACACTCGGCGCAGCATGTCCCCATCAATGAGTTCGAAAGCATTGTTGATGCGAGCTCGCAGTTCTGGCACGTTTCTTGGTAGAGGAGGTTTAAACACTGAATCTTTCACATCACTATGCGTGAAACTTGCCCGCGCGCGTTCAACCGTTTCTTCGCTCACTGCAGGCCGACCCGTTGATTTCCCCTTACAGAGGCATCCAGAAGCTTTAAACTGCGCATACCATCGCCGAATGGAGTTAGCAGTTGGTGGATCTTTGTTGAACTTCGTCCTGAAGTGTCGTTGCACTGTTATGACTGACTGATGTGAGTGCATTTCAAGCACGACATACGCTTTCTCGGCTCTTGTCGCCATTTTGTCTCACTGCGCTCGCGAGCGCACTGGCGGCAGAAACCTGAAGTGCGGCTTCAGCCGAACAAAACTTTATGAGTTTTTCTACGCATCTGTAGTGTGTCGTGACCATACGTCAATGAATGGAGCTACAGTGAATTTGTGAAATCGCTTCAATCATTTGTAATAGCCGTGTACTTACGTTGAGACGTTATCTGAACTCCGTCCTTGTAGTTGGGTGTTCGCGTTTCTCGTCTGTAGAGCACAGAGAGGAGAAGACAGTGTTAGAGTATATTAGTCAGAGGTACGCCTTCTGCCGTCCTAGTGTTTGAAAGAGTTTATTTGTGGCTGGAGTTCTTCCATCGTCGCAGACGAGTACGAGAACCATCACTTCGATGCACCGAACGCAGCACGGTGATATTGCAAATTGTTTCGGCTTATTAGGGCTATAAAAGCTAAACAGCTGTGATCACGTTAGTTTATTTCCACTGAGGTTCCACACCACCGTAGATCATCTTTGAAAGTAGTGTCTTCTGGTGTTTGGTACATAGATTATGTCAGTCATTTCGCGTTATTGATATTAGACCTCGCAGCCATAATAAGGGGCAGAGTTGGTCAATTGATCTGTAATTTACTTAGGAAACAACGATTATCATTTAGTAGGATTAGTGCCTTCATCATTCATTTATGTTTAGATTGTCATTTATAGAATTAAAAGATCCTAAGATCTACTTCAGGAGGTAGTCAGACAGGGCCAAATCTTCATTTTAGCGTTTATTATTTTCCGTTGCGCACATTCATTTTACACCCGCCTGGAGTAGCATATTGGAAGGTAAAAAAAAAATAATAAAAATACAATAGAATAAATATAACTACAATACATTAATACAAAATAAGAAAAATAAGAAAATTTTGTAAGGCACTGCTTGAATTTGGTTCAAATGGCTCTGAGCAGTATGGGACTTAACATCTATGGTCATCAGTCCCCTAGAACTCAGAGCTACTTAAACCTAACTAACCTAAGGACATCACACACATCCATTCCAGAGGCATAATTTGAACCTGCGACCGTAGCAGCAGCGCGGTTCCAGACTGAAGCGCCTAGAACCGCTCGGCCACAGCTGCCGGTTGGTACAAGGATAGGGCAGGTTTTTGTAGGGCAGGAGATGACGTGGGTCCTGCAGGTCAACACACTCACAGAACTCCTCTTCGCTCACAAACCCCCACTTCATTATTAATAAACCATTTCTCCGAGGAGGAAACCCGATACGTTTAAATTATCAGCGCTACGTCGATTAAAATTAAAATTAAAATGCCAATGATAGCAGATAAAAGTAGTAATATTACCTTCTAATCTATATGGTGATGGTGTCCTTATAGTGTTTTCTTTACAGCCGTGGGATGGCCTGATAGTTATGGGCCAGGAAAAGAGCGCTGTATTTTCGGTAGGCGCGGAAACACCAGGAAGTCGCCGTGGGGGGCGGTTGGCCGAGAGAGACTGCCCACCACATCCTCAGTTTTCAGAAAGTGATGAGCTTAAGAAACGCCCTTCAGAAAAGATATGGTCTCCGAAAGTAGGAGAAAAACACGACGCACATAGCGTGGGAGACAGCCTTCGTGGACCGAAGAGGGTTACCGGTGTAGATGTTTAAATTTAGTAAGGGTGCCTGTGGTTAGCTCACGACAATTAATTGCATAGCGCTGGCGGAGACTCGCTAACTCAGACAGGCAGACATTTCTATTGGGCGAAAAACGATACCACATACATAGTGGAGGAGAATTTCTGTTTACTGCAGCACTCTGAGAGAGAGATGGGCAGTACTGGCTAAGAACGACAGTTTCGTTAGGAGAAGGAAAACTCTTGCATTTGTTGTACACTTATCATTGGTTGAAACTCGGAATATGTACTGCTATTGTCTACAAAGTTACCAGTGGTGGCAGACCCAGCTACACTTTGTGGAGCAGACGAGAAAGACATTTCTTCTTTGGGAGGTAGAGAGGGGAGGCTCTATCTGGACACGTGCCAGAGTACACTCCAGTACTGCAGAGGAAAATGTCTTCAGTTTGGAGTTGGTGACAGGCACAGGGACTTCTACAGAAGCAGGTCTCTGTATATGAACTTCAGCAGAGTGGTAAACACGAGGTGTATTTGTGTACGTCGTCATGAGAGGACTGCAAAGTTAGTGCCGGCCGCTGTGGCCGAGCGGTTCTAGGTGCTTCAGTCCCGAACCGCGCTTCTGCTACGGTCGCAGGTTCGAATCCTGCCTCTCTACTTACACAATCATCAGTCATTTTGCTCCCCAAATAGCAAAACTGATCTACTACTTTAAGTGTCTCATTTCCTAATCCAATTCCCTCAGCAATACCTGACTGAATTCGACTACATTCCATTACCCTCGTTTTGCTTTTGTTGATGTTCATCTTATGTCTTCCTTTCAAGACACTGTCCTTTCCGTTCAACTGCTCTTCTAAATCCTTTGCTGTCTCTGACAAAATTAACAGTGTCATCGGCAAATCTAAAAGTTTTTATTTCCTCTCCATGGATTTTAATTCCTACTTCAAATTTTTCTTTTCTTTCCTTTACTGTTTGCTCAATACACAGACTAAATAACATTGGGAATAGGCTACAACCCTGTCTCACTCCCTTCCCAACCACTGCTTCCCTTTCGTGCCCCTCGAATCTTGTAACTGCGATTTTGTTTTCGTACGAATTGCAAATAGCCTTTCGCTCCCTGTATTTACCTCTGCCAACTTTAGAATTTTAAATAGAGTATTCCAGTTAACATTATCAAAATCTTTCTCTAAGTACTCAAATGCTAGAAACGTAGGTTTCGCTTCCCTTAACCTATCTTCAATGAGAAGACGTACGGTCAGAAATGTCTCACGTGTTGCTACATTTCTGCGGAATACAAACTGGTCTTCCCCGAGGTAGACTTCTCCCAGTTTTTCCATTCTTCTGTAAAGGATTCGTATTAGTATTTTGCAACCGACACTTATTAAACTGATAGTTCGGCAATTTCCACTCCTGTCAGCCCCTGTTTTCTTTGGAACTGGGATTGCCGGCCGGGGTGGCCGAGCGGTTCTAGGCGCTACAGTCTGGAACTGCGCGACTGCTACGGTCGCAGGTTCGAATTCGGGCATGGACGTGTGTGATGTCATTAGGTTAGTTAGGTTTAAGTAGTTCTAAGTTCTAGGGGACTGATGACCTCAGAAGTTAAGTCCCATAGTGCTCAGAGCCATTTGAACCATTTGGAACTGGGATTATTATATTCTTCTTGAAGTCTGAGGGTATTTCGCCTGTCTCACACGTCTTGCTCACCAGATGGAAGATTTTTGTCATGGCCGGCTCTCTCAAGGCTACTAATAGCTCTAACGGAATGTTGTCTACTCCCAGGGCCTTGTTTCGACTAAAGTCTTTCAGTGTTTTGTGAAATTCTTTATGGAGTATCATGTCTGCCGGCCGTTGTGACCGAGCGGTTCTAGGTGCTTCAGTCCGGAACCGCGCTCCTCCTACGGTCACAGGTTCGAATCCTGCCTCGGGCATGGATGTGTGTGATGTCCTTAGGTTTGTTAGGTTTAAGTAGTTCTAGGGGACTGATGACCTGAGATGTTAACTCCCGTAGTGCTTAGAGCCATTTGAAACATTTTGCAAAGTTAGTCGTTTAAAGTCAAAATTTCGTTCTTTGGACTAACTCACAATCAGCCAATGGTACTCAATATGTGCTTAGCGGGAAGAAGTGGTGCTTGTCCATACCTCTCTGGGTGTTTTCTTTAGGCTATCAACATATTCAGCAATCACTGGCGGTGTTCGTGGACTCAGTTTTTGTATCATTGTATCTTAAACTCGACCACCTGCGCGAATGTATTTCGTACTTGTTTTTGCATCCGTGTGCCTTTTGTAAATACTCGTATTTGTAATGTTTATTGACTGGCCAGAACCACGTTAATGTATCTATCAATAAATCTGATTATTATTATAGTTACCGTTACCTTCATTTAGGAGCTTGATAGACAATCTTGTGAGTGTTTCTATGTGAATGTGGTACCCATCTTTCACATTCAGCTGAGGCACCTCTGTTTCATTCAGATAGTCGGTTAGCTGTTCTTGACTTTGTTTTTTTATTTTTATTTATTTATTTGTTTATTTTTAATTCCACATGATCTCTTGGAGAGCGATCGGTTCGCCGAACAGGTCTTCTAGTAGCACTTCAGGAGTG